>NW_027361732.1:18192500-18925000 GCF_039654945.1 Dendrobates tinctorius
ATAAGGGTATATCCAGATTACTTTTATCTGTGCTAGTCCAAATAATCCTATAGCTGATAATATACAATAGATAAATTATGGAAGAAAAAGTGTAAATTCTAGCCTAGTACAGAGGTTAAGCTCCACAATTTGCCCCCAATTCACTTCTCTCTCAAATATCACAAATCACAATATGTACAAGCACTATTAGTTCTATTCTCTCTATTCTCAATCGTATGAATGCCTAATGATATTGCATGACGGATAACATACATAGAGTATATATACAGTATATCCATCATCGCAATATATATAAATATATATATATAGCGTATATATAGTGACCAACCAGGGCAAAAAGGGTCTGATGGTGGGTACATTTAACAATTTCATTCAGGGACTGCTGCATAGATTAATAAGCCATGGTGTTTGGGAGCAAGGGAACCAGGTATTTCCCTGCTTCAAAGAGTCTATTGACCTAAAGGTCCATTCAGCTCCTTTTAGCTACTCTCTTGTGGTCACAGAAAAATGAGGAACACAAGTTTCCTATTCTAGTGACAGGGAAGGTTCCCTGTGATGGGATCAACAAATGACAAAATAAAAGACCTCTATGTGCATTGATATAAATTAAACAGCATGTGTAGTGCCCCTGAGGGTTCAGTCGTCAGAGGTACTGCACCTCCTCCTGAGGTGTGGTACCCCACCATTCAGGTAAGGTGGAGACACCTGACCACATTCCAGCACCTGCATCCCACACAACATAGTAGTGTAGCAAAGCACCTTTGGTGGCTCCCTGCTTGGAACACGAAGAGTGCTGGGAGGTGGGTGGAGCTTAGTCTGGACAAGAGAGCGGGAGATCATTAGGACTAAGTCAGTCCGACTAGGGGAGTCTGAGTAGGTCAGTCTGTGAGAGAAGATCCCCTGAGAGGGATGGATTGAAGGAAGTGCTGCAGCAGACTTCAGTGACCTGAGTCTGCTGGCACAGGAAAGAGATATTCAGAAAGCCTAATTCTCCATAAGAAAGATAGCTTTGTACGGAACGTAAGGAGAAGAAGAGAACTAAGGACTAGGTTAGAGCAGAGCCCTTCCTCAAGTTCTAAGCGCAAGGCCGGGGTCCGGTCCCCGAGGTTGTATGGATACTAATGGTCCTACAGCAGACACCGGAGGAATAGAAGTTGTCACCACTTTATTCCCACACAAGACTTGGGGGCACAACAGCAACGAGAGTGAGCCGGGACTTAGTAGCAAGGAGTCCCCGAAGCAGGCTACAGCTGTCTGCCGTACAAGTAGAGTTCTAAGAACATCAGAAAGAAGGAACTCCAGTGTAACTCAGTACTGTGAGTACTTCAAATAGGCGCTAGAAGGGAGACGTTCAGGAAAGGCACATGTTGGCGGAGTGTTGGAACGGAGTACTTCATCTTGCCTGGACGTTGGCTGGGCTCCTGCCTTGGAGGACACGGCATGGATGCGGGCACCTGTATGCACAACATACTGTGAGTAAAGCTTTGGAACTACATGCCCTGGTGTCCTCCACTTATTCCTGCGCCAACACACTCAGCACTGCTACATCGCTGTGCCTAACACGGCACCATCTACGTCTCCTCACTCTCTCCTCACCTACACTGCCCTGGGACCACTGCCCTACCTGTGGAGGGCCACAACATCATTGCTCCACCACACCATCTGTCCCAGAGGATCTGTCTGCAGCGTCGGCTTAACACCTTCATTGCCGAACAACACTGGTGGCGTCACGAATCATTCACTCATAAACTTTAATCATCATCCACACGTTAAAACATCCTCCCTTTTACAATGGACGCCCAGGGCCATAGACCGGGTCACAGCTGCCATGACATCTCCCATTGAAACCCACGGGCCCGGCTCCGAGTACCCCGCCGCCCTGGGTGCGAGGGCGATCCACATGTGGGGGTACTGTATCTGACTATTGCATGCAAATGAATCTGTGATAAGGTTCTGTACGTGCTATGAACCCACAAAATATAAAATGGGGACTACTGAAAGGGACACATTCATCTTTGAAGGAGTGAAATATTCTATATCTCTGGCAAAACTTATGCCATAAACTACCTCTGTATACGTAAGGCTGCTTTCTCATATCAGTTTTTTTACATCTGTCGCAATCCGGCAATTTTTGAAAAAAATTGGATCCAGCAAAGGATGCCGCTGGATCCGTTTTTTTCTCATAGACTTACTGTATATTAGCGACGGATGGCCTCATGTTTCATCCATCGTTCGCCGGATCCGTCTGAAATTGTGTCCTGCATCTGGAGACGATGGACAAAGTAATGTTTTTTGTCTCCGTCGAAAAGTCGGACAGCGACAGATCCGGCGCCTTCCGTCGTTTGCTAGAATGGAAGCCTATGGGCGCCGGATCCATCGCTTTCCATCAAATGACGGATTCAGTTTTTTTAAACTGAGCATGCTCCAATTATTATTACCTAGTAGGGCAATCGGATACGGTGAAAAAACGGATCAGTCGCATCAGTTTTTCACAATCTGCGACGGATTCGACGAACCGTCGAGCCGACGGATTGTGACTGACGCCAAAAACTGATATGTGAAAGGGGCCTAACTTATATTTAGATTTCTGGCTTTTCCTATTTTTGTTAGATGTGGAGTTTTGGGTCCAAGAAAACCTTTGACCTATCAGGTTTTCGTCAGCTCATGTGTATAGAAACATTTCTGTCTCACAGGACTTCATGTGACAGCTTCCAGCTACTGCTAAAAGTAATATCTGCATAGTCTGTGACCTTGCAGTGCTGAGTTGAGAGACTTCCTGTATTATCACTGGCAAGAATATCACAATATTTTGACAAGTTCAAAGAATAAGATTTCTCTGTCCATATGATTTTAGAAATGGACAGTTTGAAGATTATGAAAAGTCAAAATCGCTGTCTTTTGTCAGAAATGTGCACAGGATATGTAATACAGGCTCAAGATTTTAAAGCAAAACTCCCAAATAATACTTCTGCATTAAGCAAATTTAATCAAATTATGTTGATTGTTTATGAACCTCTTTACTTTTCCAATTGATTTATACTTTACCTACTGAAAATAGAAATACCAAGTACAATATATTCAATTAGCATCCTGATCAGATGTTCTCTCATTTGAAGACTGGGCATAGCAATCTGGACTGATTACATTTCATCCATAAAAATTGAGATATTAAGTCTGAGCAAATCTGCAAAAAAATAAAATTTGCGGATTCTCTCACATTTGACCAGGCAATTCTATACATACTAAGTTTACTCAATGCATATTACATGTGCCATATTATGCTCATAGATCTCTCCAGGAAATAAAAATATATACCGTAATCTGTGTAGCTCAGTGCACATGGACATTTCAAGTCCAATTTCCTGTCACTGCAGTTCTTCGGTATTCTTCACAGGTCCTCTCCGTTTTTTGCCACTTTCAGTGCTTACTAGTAGAGATGAGCAAACCCCTGGATGTTCGAGTTCTGCGATAAGTTAAAAAAAGGTTCGGTTTGGGTACCAGAACAGTACTCAAGCCCGAACCTGGATCCCATTCATTTGAATGGGAGGTCCAGAACATCCAAGAATTGCCTTAGTGGAAGGCCTTAGTGGAATCCAAATGTGTAACGTTTGTGACAACTTTGAGATTGGCGAGCGTTTTCTGAACTATTTCGCTCATCTCTACTTACTAGGTCTCACGACAAATTAACATTGCTTAGTCCTAGTAAGTAGACATAGAAAAACTTAATGAGATGGCTAAAAACTGCAGTGACACGCACCCTCAGAGGAAGAGGAGTAACTATTGATCAGTAACATGCAGTGATGAATACACAGCATTGCACAAAGTGAGTGAAAGTCGGGACACAGCCATGACCTAATGAAAGAGATCTCCCTTATCGGTATATTTAGTTGTATCAATCGGGAGAGAACATTATGGAAGGAGTCTCTCTTTCATTTCATAGCAATTGGACTACTTGAAGTTTGCTGAACCTGGAGAATTCAAATTTCAAAGTGTTCAATTATCTCTATTACCCTATGCTGCTTCCTGATATTAGGTTGTTGGATTGCCTTCAAAATGATTCAGCTCCCACTGATTTGGACAGTTTTTGAATATTTCTCTGCTTTGTCTAATGTGATCAACCCCTTACCTGCAATGGACGTAATATTCCGTCCTTGTGACCCTGGACCTAATTCCCATGGACGGAATAATACGTCATAGCGATCAGCGGCGCCCAAGTGGTGAGCGCCACTGATCGCGGCTGGGTGTCAGCTGATTATCACAGCTGACACCTGGCACAATGTGTCAGGGGAGGTCACGGACCGTCCCCAACACGTTAACCCCTTGTACACAGTGATCAAACATGATCGCGGTGTACCGGGGGTTAAAGGGAAGCATCAGCAGGGAGGGGGCTCCCTCCGTGCTTCCCTGAGCCCCACACAGCGGCGCAATGTGCAGAGCTGCTGCAGGGGGCTTCATCCCTGCACGTCCCTGGATCTAAGATGGCGACGGGGACCTTCGGGGGCCTGCAGGGAGCTGACTTCTTCAGTGCCTGCAAAGCGCAGGCATGAGGAAGTCTGCGTCTATGCCTGTGACAGATCGCTGATCTGTCACAGTGATCTGTGATGTGACAGATCAGTGATCTGTCACAGGACAGTTATGTCCCCCCTGGGACAATGTAATAAAGTTAAAAAAAAAAAGTGTAAAAATAATTTTTTAAAAATCGCTAAATAAATTAAAAAAAAAAATATTCCCTAATAAATTCATTTTTTGGAAATAAAAAAAAGCAATAAAAGTACACATATTTGGTATTGCCACGTCCGTAACGACCCGCCCTATAAAACTGTCCCATTAGTTAACCCCTTAGTGAACCCCTTAAAAAATAAAAATAAAAAACGAAGCAAAAAATAATGATTTATTATCATACCGCCGAAAAAAAAGTGAAATAATGCGCAATCAAAAAGATGCATATAAATATCCATGGTACAGCTGAAAACATCATCTTGTCCCGCAAAAAATGAGCCATACATCATCATCAGCAAAAAAATAAAGTTATAGCTCGCAGAATAAAGCAATGTAAAAATAATTATTTTTTATATAAAATTGTTTTCATTGCATAAAAGCGCAAAAACACAAAAAAAGACCTAAATGAGGTATCGCTGCAACCGTACTGACCTGAAGAATAAAACCGCTTTATCAATTTTATTGCACGCGGAACGGTGTAAACGCACCCCCCAAAAGAAATTCGTGAAACGCTGGTTTTTGTTCATTCTGCGCCCCAAAAATCGGAATAAAAAGCAATCAAAAGATGTCACATGCCCGAAAATGATACCAATAAAAACATCAACTCGTCCCGCAAAAAATAAGACCTCGCATAACTCTGTGGGTCAAAATATGGAAAAATTATAGCTCTCAATTTGTGGTGATGTAAAAACTATTTTTACAATAAAAAGCGTCTTTTAGCATGTGACAGCTACCAAACATAAAAACCACCATAAATAGTAAAACAAACCCCCCGTTATCACCCCCTTAGTTAGGGAAAAATAATAAAATTAAAAGAAAATGTATTTATTTCCATTTTCCCATTAGGGCTAGGGTTAGGGCTAGGGCTAGGGTTAGGGTTAGGGCTAGGGTTACGGCTAGAGTTAGGGCTGAGATTAGGGATAGGGCTGTATTGGGGTTAGGGTTGGAGTTATAATTGGGGTTTCCACTGTTTGGGTACATCAGGTGCTCTCCAAATGCAACATGGCGTCTGACTCAATTCCAGCCAATTCTGAGTTGAAAAAGTCAAATGGTGCTCCTTCCCTTCCAAGCTCTGCCATGCACCCAAACAGTGTTTTACCCCCACATATAGGGTATCAGCCTACTCAGGACAAATTGCAAAACAACTTTTGGGGTCCAATTTCTCCTGTTACCCATAGGAAAATAAAAAACTGGAGGCAAAAATGTCATGTTTGTGGAAAAAATACGATTTTTTTATTTTCATGCCCGGGCATCATAAACTTCTGTGAAGCCCTTGGGGGTTCAAAGTGCTCACCACACATCTAGATAAGTTCCTTACGGGGTCTAGTTTCCAAAATGGGGTCATTGTGGGGGGTTTCCACTGTTTAGGTACATCAGGGGCTCTCCAAAGGCAACATGACACCCGCAGACCATTCCATCAAAGTCTGCATTCCAAAACGTCACTACTTCCCTTCCGAGCCCTATAATGTGCCCATACAGTAGTTTTCTCCCACATATGGGGTATCAGCGTACTCAGGACAAATTGGACAACAACTTTTGGGGTCCAATTTCTCCAGGTGCCCTTGGGAAAATAAAAAAATTGGTGACTAAATGATCATGTTTGTGGAAAAAATACGATTTTTTTTATTTTCATGCCCGGGCGTTATAAACTTCTGTGAAGCACTGGGGTGTTTAAAGTGTTCACCACACATCTAGATAAGTTCCTTGGGGGGTCTAGTTTCCAAAATGGTGTCATTTGTTGGGCGTTTTCACTGTTTTGTTACATCAGGGGCTTTCCAAACGCGACATGGTGTCCAATCTTAATTCCAGCCAAAAACGTCAAATGGTGCTGCTTCCCTTCCGAGCTCTGCCATGCGCCTAAATAGTGGTTTACCCCCACATGTGGGGTATCAGTGTACTCAGGACAAATTGCACAATAACTTTTAGTGCCCTGTTACCCTTGAGAAAATGAAAATTGTGGGTGAAAAGATCATTTTTGTGGAAAAAAATATGATTTTTTTAATTGTACAGCTGTCAGTCATAAACTTCTGTAAAGCCCTTGGGGGTTCAAAGTTCTCACCACACATCTAGATAAGTTCCTTGGGGGGTCTAGTTTCCAAAATGGTGTCATTTGTGGGGGGTTTCCACTGTTTTGGTACTCAGGGGTTTTCCAAACGCGACATGGTGTCCGATCTCAATTCCAGCCAAAAAAGTCAAATGGCGCTGCTTCCCTTCTGAGCTCTACCATGCGCCCAAATAGTCATTTACACCCACATATGGGGTATCAGCATACTCAGGACAAATTGCACAATAACTTTTAGGGCCCTGTTACCCTTGGGAAAATAAAAATTGGGGGTGAAAAGATCATTTTTGTGAAAAAAATATGATTTTTTAATTGTACCGCTGTACGTTATAAACTTCTGTGAAGCCCTTGTGGGTTCACAGTTCTCACCACATATCTAGATAAGTTCCTTGGGGGGGTCTAGTTTCCAAAATAGGGTCACTTTTGGGGGGTTTCCACTGTTTAGGTACATCAGGGGCTCTCCATGGTGTCCGATCTGAATTCCAGCCAATTTTGCATTGAAAAAATCAAACGGCGCTCCTTCCATTCTGAGCTCTGCCATTCGCCGAAACAGTGGTTCCCCCCCACATATCAGGTATCAGCGTATTCAGGACAAATTGCACAATAAGTTTTCCAGTCCAATTTCTCCTGTTACCCTTGGTAAAATAAAAAAAATTGAACCTGAAGTTTTTTTTTGTGAAAAAAGTTAAATGTTCATTTTTTTTAAATATTCAAAAAAATTCCTGTGACACACCTGAAAGGTTAATAAACTTCTTGAATATGGTTTTGAGCACCTTAAGTGGTGCAGTTTTTAGAATGGTGTCACTTTTGGGTATTTTCTATCATATAGACGCCTCAAAGTGGCTTCAAATGTGATGTGGTCCGTAAAAATAAAATGTGTTGCAAAAATGAGAAATCGCTGGTCAACTTTTAACCCTTATAACTTCCTAACAAAAAAAATTTTGGTTCCAAAATTGTGCTGATGTAAAGTACACATGTAGCCAATGTTATTTAAGAAGTTTTTTTTGTGCTGTATCTCTGTGATTTAAGGGCACACAAATTCAAAGTTGGAAAATTGTGAAATGTTAAAAATTTTTGCCAAATGTCCATTTTTTTCACAAATAAACGCAAGTTATTTGAATGAAATTTTACCACTATCATGAAGTACAATATGTCAAGAGAAAACAGTGTCAGAATCACCGGGATCCATGGAAGCATTTCAGAGTTATTACCTCATAAAGGGACAGTGGTCAGAATTGTAAAAATTGGCCTGGGAGTTAACGTGCAAACCACCCTTGGTAGTGAAGGGGTTAAAATACAGTATATGCATATTTACAGTAGAAGTCAAAACTTGTGACACATATGTTAATGCAATAGTTTTTCTTGTTATAGGAATGTGCACAATGTAGATTCGATTCAGACTAAAGGCAACAAACCCAAGAGAAAACACATATGGAAACAAGGAGTAAAGAAACACATGTGAAATAAACCATATTATAAGTTAAACCTTAGATTCCGCAAAGTATCCCCTAATAACAGAAATTTTATCCTTGAAATTCACTTAAGCTCTCTCAAGCCTATGTCTAAGCCCGGGATCACACTACCATGTGTGATGCGAGAAACTTGCAGGAGACTCTCACATCAATACCCGGCATTACCGCCGGTTCTCAGGACCGGAGCTGCAGCTGCATAGAAATACACGCAGCCACAGACTTGTGTGAGTTTCTCGCATCACACACGGTAGTGCGATCCCGGCCTTAGCTCTCAACACATTTATTAAGCATACAGCTTGAAGCTGAGGTTAAAATATTGGAGCAAAATAAGCCAACAAATAGGTGGTTTAAACCTAAAAGAGGACTTGTACTCCACCGCCACGTTGTCAATATTGACCCTTTAACGAATATTACCACATGACTTAGGGAAGAAGCTTAACTAGACACTCCATTTGCAGAGATATTTTTAATATATCTAATTTGGCAAGGTGAGAGGGTTCTGACAGAGGGTGTAAAGGGGACATTTTTACTTGTGGACAATACTATGCTTATTTAAGGTGACTCATAGGCCATGTACTGCTCCTCTGAGATATCAAATATGCAAATATAGTGTCTGGTTTGGCTCTTATCCTAAGTAATGTGGCACGGTTCCACAAAGGATCAAAATTGACTTTTAGTAATGCTACATCCAATAAGTGGCATAAAGCCCCCGTCAAACATAGCGATCTCTCTAGCGAGATCGCTGCTGAGTCACAATTTTTGTGACGCAACAGTGATCTCGCCAGCGAGATCGCTGTGTGTGACACTGACCAGCCACCGGCCCCCCTGCCGGTTATCGCTGATCGTCCTGGAATAGCCAGGACATTTTTTTGATCGCTGGTCTCCCGCTGGCCAGCACGCATCGCTACGTGTGACAGGAGGGAGACCAGCGATCAGCGCGCTGGTAACTTGGGTAAACGCAGTTGCGGTGCTTAGAAATCTGATGTGTACCTTAGTTACCAGAGCGCTGATGCAGGGAGCTGGTAACCAAGGTACTCATCGGGATTCTAAGTGAAGCTCGCTGCTTAGAAACCCGATGTGTACCTTAGTTACCAGCTCCCTGCATCAGCGCGCTGGTAACTAAAGTACACAGTGACGCCACGCGCTCGGCTGGTACTGATCGCTGGTGAAGCTGTCTTTTTGACAGCTCACCAGCAATCCTGACAAGATGATATCGTTGTCGGGATCGCTGGTGAGTCGCTATGTGTGACGGGGCCCTTAGAGTTCAAATATTAAACATGTCACAATTTTTTTCAGTGACTATATCAAACATCAAACCATAGATGTCAATAAATTAACTTATCTGTAAAAATGAGAATGACACAGGTGTAAAAGTATTGAACACCCTTACTGAAATTTGTTTAATACATCATACAAAAGCCTTTGTTGAGGATGACAGCTGTATGGAGAAACTAGTCGCATACATTACTTAGGTGTGATTTTGGCCCATACTTTCACACAAACACTCTTCAAATTCTGAAGGTTTTGTGGTCTCCTTCTCTGAACTCTGATCTTAAGTTATTTCCATAAATATTCATTTATTAAATATTGAATTTAGGTCAAGTGATTGGCTGGGTCATTGACCAATTGAAAGCTTTCTTGGCTGTGTGTATGTGATCCTTGTCTTGCAGAAATACAAACCTGGTAGATGGTAACATCAAGAATGTAGATACATCTGTCCATTCATCCATTTTTCAGTCATCTGAAGTTTGAAGTGCTTATGCTGAAAAGCAGGCCTACACCATGATGTTCTCAACTCCAAACATCACTGTTGTTATGGTGTTGTTGGAGTGATATGCAGTGCCTTTTGGCCTCCAAATATGGTGTGAATTATGGCATCCAAAGAGTTCTATTGTGGTCAGACTATATTTTCCCAGTATTTCACAGGCTTGTCTAAGTCAAAGAATCATAAAATCATAGATAATGGTAGAGTTGGAAGGGACCTCCTGGGTCATCTTGTCCAACCCCCTGCTCAAAGCAGGATTCACTAAATCATCCCAGACAGATGTCTGTCCAGTCTCTGTTTGAAGACTTTCATGGAAGGAGAACTCACCACCTCTCGTGGAAGCCTGTTCCACTAATTGATCACCCTAATTGTCAAAAAGTTTTTTCTAATATCTAATCTGTGTGTCCTGTAGAGATGAGCGACTTTGCCTTTTTTCGGGTCGAGTCGGGTTTCATAAAAAAGGCGGGTTGAACAAAATCGGCCGACTATAGGGAAAAGTCGGAGGCTGACTGAAACATGAAACTCAATGCAAGTCAATGGGGAAGCAAAGTCGGCAGGGAGTGGAAGACAGTAAACACACCTACAGTGCCCATTTCAATGCCAAAAACATCAATTCTTATAACTGAAGTTTGTCAATGTTAATTTACTTCCTAATAATAGTTACGCATTGAAAACTGGGGGATATTTGACTAAAGTTGTGGGGGGGTTGGGCTGGCTCCAGGTTTTCGTGTGCCCTGGGCCAAAGAGTCAGTGCGCCCCTTTAACAAATACCACAACTCATGATGCTCCGATACGCCACAGAAATATAGGTATAGTACAATGACACATACTTCACTGCTTACATGACATGACTGATCTATTTTAAATTGTACAATAGCTCAAAAACAGAACAGTATATTACTCCATACAGTGTTATGGCCACCACATTGTGCGCCATACAGAATAATGAGCCCCATATATTTCTCCATACAAAATAATTAGTCACATATAATGTTCCATACAGTATATGATGAGCTCCACATAATGCTCCATATATAGTGGGCCTCATTTGTAATGCTCCAGTGTATAATAGGCCCCTCAGATGCTGCTCCAGTGTCTGATCTGCCCCATTTACATTACTCCAGTACATGATGGGCCTCATGGATGATGCTCCAATGTATGATGGGCTCCAATAATGCCCCATTTGTAATGCTCCAGTGTATAATGTGCCCCTTAGATGCTGTTCTAGTGTCTGATCTGCCCCATTTACATTACTCCAGTACATGATGGGCCTCATGGATGATGCTCCAGTGTATCATGGGCCCTAATAATGCTCCATTTATAATGGGCCCCATTTGTAATGCTCCAGTGTATAATGGGCCTCTTAGATGCTGCTCCAGTGTCTGATCTGCCCAATTTACATTGCTCCAGTACATGATGGGCCCTATTTTTAATTAACCCAGGCATGGTATGTGAAAAGAGCTCCATGGAGTAATCTGAGGTGTGTGCTTCCACATCCTTCACTTTTGGTGTGGGTGAAGGACACAAGGAAAGGGGAGCTCCTGACCAGAAGCCTGCAGTTACGACTCAGTATTTGCATTTTTTACGACTTCAGAAGAGGAGGCGATAGAGCTGGAGGCTGTTTCAGCAATGTAAGCCACAAACATTTCCTGATACTCCAGCTTTAAAAGCAGTCTACCTACTCCCAGAAAAGGGAGCCTTACAGGCCTTCCAGAGCTACACCATGACACTGTCTCAACACCTCCTGCCTTAGCTGCTATTGTGTTTTTGTCACTACCAGCCGATTCACCAGCACCACCATCAGTACCAGGTGGCCTTCCACGCCCACATCCGCATCCTTTTCCACCATACTTACTCATGTTTTGGAAAATGGACCCAAAATACCAGCAGATATATGGTACTGTATCTGAAGCGTACAGCTCTATACAGTCTATGGATAACAGTAAATCTCCATATATATTTCATGAGTCATACACAGATGCTCACAGGCTCAGTATGGATTACTCAATAAAATAATAAGTTGAAAAAGGGTACAGTATAACCAGATACAAGGTATTTATAGTATAGTGTAAACATTCTGATTCTCCGTATACATTTCAGGAGGCAGACACAAACGCTCTCAGGCCCAGTATGGATTACTTAAGAATATGAAAAGCTGTAAATGGGTTATGTAACACAAGCCTACAGCTGTTTACAGTGTTGGGGTGATCTTAGTAAGCCAGTCCAGAATCTCTGCTACTGGAGACTACATGGATACAAGTATAGACGCAAAGTCGAGTGTTAGCAGAAATTTTGGAATTACTCATCGCGGGAAAACCTCCCGGTAGATGTTGCAGAGGCGATGCAGACCCTCAATTACTGTCTGTGGCCACACTGCACTCTTCCTACTATAGTAAACATTTTCTTGCCTTGCACGCTGTGCTAAGTTGACCATCTGGTCAAGCTGTCCTGCAAATCTTTTAGTTTTTGTTCCATGTTTTAGGACAGCTACGTGCCTGCTAGATAACCGCTGCTGCGATGTCAATGCCTGCTGTGGATCCTTCTCATCTGAACTATTGCCAGCGCCACCCTCCTCCCCCAATGGATGCCAATCTGGGTCCAGAACTGGGTCATACATCACCTCCTCTTCAAAGTCATCTGCACCTTCCTCTTTACCTTCCTCTGTGTCACCGTGCAAGGTGGTATAGCATGCGGGAAGGGGCACCTGGGTTTCATCAGGGTCTGATTCTGGCTCAATAGACTGCGAGGGCAGGGCGATGTAGTGCTGTGCATCAGTACACTCCATGTAAGATTCATCTTGGACTGGGGAATTCAGGATTTGACTGGATAACCCAGGCATGGTATGTGAAAAGAGCTCCATAGAGTAATCTGAAGTGTGGGCTGCCGCATCCTTAACTTTTGGTGGGGGTGAAGGGCACAAGGAAAGGGGTTTTTTATGACCAGAAGCCTGCACTGATGACTCTGTGCTTGCAGGTTTCGACCGTTCAGAAGAGGAGGCAATAGAGCTGGTGGCTGTTTCGGCAATGTACGCCAAAACCTGTTCCTGATGCTCTAAAGCGGTTTTCCTACTCCAAGAAAAGGCAACCTTACAGGCCTTCTTGGGCCAGAGTATGACGCAGGCTCAACACCTCCTGCCTTAGCTGCAATTGTGCTTTTGCCAGAACCAGCCAGAACCAGCCGATGCACCACCACCATCAGTACCAGCTGCGCCCCCCTGTCACGTCCATGGCCTCTTCCCCCATACTTCCTCATGTTTGGGAAAATGTACCAAAAATACCAGCAGAGAGATGGTACTGTATGAGGAGCGTCCAACTGTGTAAGGTGTATTAAACAAATTAAATCTACGTATATATTATGTTAGTCACAGACGCTCTCACAATATGTATTGGACCCTAATCCAACAAGCAGATATACGGAACTGTATCAGAAGTGTACAGCTGTATACGATTTTTGTGCAACTAACAATCTCCGTATAGGTATTTACGGAGTGTCACACACACACGCTGACTAGGTATAAGAGTGACTGTAATGCAAACGGCAGATATACAATACTGTTGGAGAATCGGATAGCTCTATACAATGTGTGTATGTAAAATTGTCAAGCTCCGTATATTTGTATACGGACTGACACACTGTCTCTTTCTAGTTTTGACTGTCATCAAACAGCAGATATACAAAACTGTTTGAAAAACGGACACGACTCTAAGGTGTAGGTCTGGAAAAATGGAAAAACTTCTCTGCTTTTTTTTCCAGAGTCACACACAGGTAACTTCTATTTGTCCGTGCAAGAAAGTGGTACACGGTAGTGTGTGAGGAGCATACAATGCTGTACGGTGAGTGTATGTAAAATTGTCAAGCTCTGTGTATTTGTATACGGACTGACACACGCTGCCTGTCTAGTTTTGACCGTTATCAAACAGCAGATATACGAAACTGTTTGAAAAACGGACAGGACTCTAAGGTGTAGGTCTAGAAAGCAGAAAAACTCTTCGGCTTTTTTCTCCGAGTCACACACACGTAGCTTCTATTTGTCTGTGCTAGAAGGCGGTACACGGTAGTGTGTGAGGAGTATACAGTGCTGTACGGTGTGTGTATGTAAAATTGTCAAGCTCCGTGTATTTGTATACGGACTGACACACGCAGTCTGTGTCTAGTTTTGACCGTTTCAAACAGCAGATATACGAAACTGTTTGAAAAACGGACACGACTCTAAGGTGTAGGTCTGGAAAAACGGAAAAACTCCTTGGCTTTTTTTTCCAGAGTCACACACAGGTAGCTTCTATTTGTCCGTGCTAGAAGGCGGTACACGGTAGTGTGTGAGGAGCATACACCGCTGTACGGTGTGTGTATGTAAAATTGTCAAGCTCCATGTATTTGTATATGGACTGACACGCTGTCTCTGTCTAGTTTTGACCGTTTCAAACAGCAGATATACGAAACTGTTTGAAAAATGGACCCGATTCTAAGGTGTAGGTCTGGAAAAATGGACAAACTCCTCGGCTTTTTCTTCCAGAATCATACCCAGATAGCTTCTATTTGTCCGTGATACCAGCAGGTACAAGGTAGTGTGTGAGAAGCGTACACCGCTAGACGGTGTGCGAAAAAATGAACGCTCAGTAACTCACCAGGACAAAATAATAAAATTTGGACTGCTTTGAAAAAAGCAGTTTGAACAGCATTGTGCACACAGCAATGCAGCTAGCAGGTAGTCTTAAAAGGCAGCCTAATCACCACCAGCACTGCTGCACACAACAAAAATCCTCCCCTTTCACTGCACACTAACTGTACAGTGAAAAGCGTTATCAGCAGAAGCAGTTTTTTTTCTTCCACCCTGCCTAACGCTCTCCCTGCTCAGAATCAGCAGCAGCACCTCTCCCTATTGTAAGATCGGCAGAAGTAAGATGGCGGTCAGCGTTCACAGCCTTTTATACCCACTGTGATGCCACACAAAGCCAGCCAATCACTTCAAAGCCCTTCTCTAAGATGGTGCTGGCATCTGCGCATGTCATCACATTGCCCACAGTGTGAGTCCTCCATCATTGGGTGAGAAAAGGCGCTGAAAGCATAATTTGAAACGCGACTTTGGCGCGCTGATCTGTGACCTCATGGCCGACCTCACGCTAGGGTCGGGTTTCGATCGGCGAAACCCGACTTTGGCGAAAGTTGGCGATTTTTGAATCTGACCGACCTGTTTTGCTCAACTCTAGTGTCCTCCCATTCAGTTTCATCCCATTGCTTCTATTCTTTCCTTGTGCAAATGAGAATAAAGATGATCCTTCTACAATGTGACAGCCCTTGAGATATTTGTAGACAGCTATTAAGTCTCCTCTCAGTCATCTTTTTTGCAAGCTAAGCATTTCCAAATCCTGTAACCGCTCCTCATAGGACATGGTTTGCAGACTGGTCACCATTCTGGTCGCTTTTCTCTGAACTTGCTCCAGTTTGTTGATGTCATTTTAGAAGAGATGTTGTTGAGGAAATTTTAAATGCACGTAAACATGCTTTTTGCTCAGCAATGGAATCTTGTAAGCATGCCTACAAGCCATGGAAGTTGAGTGAATTACTTATTCCCAAATGGAGGAAGTACTGGAGCTGCAGGTAAATAGCCCAAAAAAGTCAGTTGGTTGTGTGATACGAGGAGGAGATGGCATTGCTTGGAGATGAGGTCACCATAGATTATAAGATGGAGGCCACTCGTAGAGATCAAGAGAGGGCACTGCTGGAGAGACAGCTCGCTGTGGAAGCAGCTGGAAGTTCCAGACAGACTGTATCCACAGCATCCACCATAAGAGAATTCCCCAGAGTGTCCTGCAAGGACTTCAAGCCATTAAATGAGGCTGCAGGTGACATTGAGGGTTTCTTCCAGGACTTTGAACTATTCCGCTATTGTTTATTGGCCTGGTGTCTCTTCCTGCTCTGTTGCATACCCCGTCACACCATGTACCTTAAAGTCCTGAGTGAAAACCTCCTTCCCTCCTCCATAACCTTAGAAATGGGTCGTGGCTGGGTTTTCCAGCAAGATAATGACCCAAAATATACAGCTAAGGCAACAAAGGTGTGGCTCATAAAGAAGCACATTAAGGTCATGAAGTGGCCTAGCCAGTCTCCAGACCTTAATCCCATAGAAAACTTATGGAGTGAGATGAAGCTCTGAATTGCCAAGAAACAGCCTCAAAATCTTAATGATTTAGAGATGATCTGCAAAGAAGAGTGGACCAAAATTCTGACATGTGCGAAAATCACATCTTCAACAACAAAAAACATCTGACTGCTGTGCTTGCCAACAAGGGTTTTGCCACCAAGTATTAAGTCTTGTTTTCCAGAGGGATCAAATACTTATTTCTCACTGCAAAATGCAAATAAATTTATATAATTTATACAATGTGATTTTCTGGATTTTATTTTTTATATTCTCTCAATGTTAAAATTAACCTAACCTTAAATTATAGACAGTTCATGTCTTTGTCAGTGGGCAAACTTACAAAATAAGCAAAGGATCAAATAATTATTTCCCCCACTGTATATATTTCAGCTGGTGTCATAACTTTCCATGGCTTTTTGCAACTCTCTTTCTACATGTGTTTAATACTTTTTCCCCGGTGTCATTTATCATCATTACATATAATTTATGGGCACTTTTGGTTTTATTTATTTGCCTGTTGGATGGGTTGTTACTGACATTTGGTGAGACATTCAGGTAAGTAACACCATTAGAAATATATTTAATTCGAAAATTTGTGACATGTTCAATACTTATTTCACTCGTTGTACAGGAATTCCCACTGTATCACTGTATTGCCTTTAAGTCTCCTTACACTGAATTGGCACTCTCCAAGAGGAGAAACTTTACCCCTTAAAAATTTGACAGTTTTAGTATATCTGGTATCTTGATTCCTAGAGTAATAGCACCCATGCACTGAGCTGTACTGCTTTTTCTTATAGAATTATATAAGTTTTCTTGAAAAATTACAATTTGTGTACTTATATTGCAATAAAAGGCTTTGATTTCAGTTCTTCAATGTTTCACATTCTTCAAATAAAGTGTATACTTTTTTACTAAACATCATACAAGATTTTTCATTAATACGTTTTAGCAGCTATTCATATAATCACGGTTATTAGCTATTATGAGCCAAAAAATTGTGAAAACTTTATAGGTGACACTGACATTACATAATTTTTGTTACTCACTAGAATAAATGATTACAATCCATTTACTGAGAAGAAATCAGAGGAACCGTATAGCTCTCTACCAGCGGGAATACTATTTTCCTGCTATTGGAGGAGGCAGAATTAAACAGCAGAGCAAGGGATGAATAATAATGTTCTCTCCAGACATCTGCAAACACTGTCCATAATAAAATCTACCATTCTCATTCATATGTGAGATATAGCCTGTTATCAGTCTTTTCCATATGGCAGCATCTCCTACAATAAATAAATGGAGAAATCAGACTATATCAGATTAGATTTATAATTTTTGCAAGCCTGGTGCTTCACTTTCCAGTTTCAATATAGGTTTGCTCACATATATTAATAAATGTCCCAGAAGGATCCGTGAATAAGCTGCTGTCAGGTTTAATAGAAATAACAAATAATAACATGCAATTTTGAATCCTGTATGTATTCTCTACTAATAAAAATAATAACTTTGCTTTTTGACATTTTTAGAATTGGTCCCAAAAAGCAAAAATGGTTTCTACTTGAAAAACATAACTGTGTTAAAAAGCTAAATTATTTCCAACTAGAGATGAGCGACTTTGCCTTTGTTAGGGTCGAGTCAGGTTTCACGAAACCCGACTTTTTCAAAAGTCAAGTCGAACCAAATCCGCCAACTCTTGGGAAAACACGAAACCCAATGCAAGTCAATGGGGAAGAAAAGTCAGCAGGGAGTGGAGGACAGTAAACACACCTACGTGCCGGACCGCTTTTTTAAAGTGTGCGAAATCTCTCTCTCTCGACGCTGCATATGTCATCTCGTTGCCCACAGTGTACGTCTTTGCTCATTGGCTGAAAAAAAGTCACGATAAGGCATTTTAGGTAAACCGACTTTGGCGCTCGGGTCAACGACTGCATGGCCGACTTCAAGCTGTGGTCGGGTTTCGCGAATAAATTGGGCGACTTATGAATCTGGCCGACCTGCTTCGCTCAACTCTATTTCCAACGGATTAAAGGGGTTGTCCACCACTGAACAGCCTCTTTTAAATGTTAAAGTGCCCCAAGTAAAATAAAAGAAGTGTATACTCGCCTCCTGGAAGGGTGCCTGTCCTGTGATGTTGGTGTTGTATCTGCTAGCGCTCATATGACATTGATATATTAAATACGTGCTGCAGCCTATCAGTTTTCACTGATGGTCTGCGGAATTCTATAATAGGAATCTCTGATGGAACCTTGAAGGTTGAAGCCCATCAGCAGACATCGATAGGCTGCAGCGCTCACAAGACATAACTTCATATGAGCATCTGCAGACACAGTGCCAACATCACATGAATTTCATTGTTCCATAGGGTAAGTATACATTTATATATTTGTGGAATACTCATTAAAACTTGAAAATTTATCGTAGAAAATAATTATAAAAAAAGACATGTATAAGGACCGAAATACATTCATTATGTGTAGTGTAAAGATGAATTAGACATCAATATAGGAAATGGTTCCTTAAAGGTAAGAAGACCTGCAGATATGTAGGTAATCTGCAGGTTAATAGATTTCTGAAGCTCTGCAGTTGCTGTACTGGAAGCCCAGCTGCCAGGAAAAAATAAACTTCATTCCTCCTGGAAGCCTTGGTCTGTCAGTCATAGAGGTTCAGACAGCATGGCTTCAGTCACTGCTCACTACATAGTGAATGACAGCCGTAACCATGGGTCAGCACTGACTGATAGCTGGCTGAGCACTGATGCACTGCAGAGTCGGCTGTCAGTCAGTGCAGGGCGGGGTTACAGCCACTGTTCACTATGTACTGAGCAGTGACTACAGCTGCGCCTGTGACTGTCGGGAGGAATGAAGTTAATTTCCTCCCAGCAGCAGGGCTCTCAGTGCGGCTTCACAGCTTCAGAGCTTAAGATCCTTTAAAGAAAGGGCAAATTATGAAATTTCTTACCGTAAGGGATTGTTATGACAGAAACAGTACATTTAAAAGGGTACTAAGTACATATCTAAAAGCTAATGGCATTGATAGCTGCAATGAGTATTGCTATTAATATTGTATACTTGATAGAGAAATGATGAGGTTGATTGACGTGTCCTTTTTTAACCTATTTGATGGTTAGAATATTTGAAACTTGTGGAAAATGAGCTATTGTAAAAGTAAAAAGCTGAGATTATAAACCATCTACAAGATCAAAAATGAGGAACATTTCTGATGATAAAGGATATTGAACCCATGCTTCAGGTTCAAATATCATAGTCATCATCCCTGGGCAGGAGCTTTTTTTTACATTTGGTTAAGTTCCCTGTTGTGTACTAATTTAGAGTTTTTTGTAAAGACCCTAGACCTCTCCATAATGACAGTAGCTCAATGTTAAACATAATAAATACTGTATATATACATTGTGAGCCCTTTTTCAAAACTGTGTGCAAGATCTTGTCAAAATTGTACAGAAGAGAATGAGCAAAATACCATAAGCCAAAGATCACTGTTACTATAAGAAATGTACTGAAAAGGACAACATGTATTACATATGATTTCATTACAGGATGCATATAGCCCCCGGTGGTATATGATAGCGATAGCACAGGTGCAAAAAGATCATGAACATCTCACCCACCTATCATTTATGAGGGGGTTGATGCAAATAAATAGTGCATGTATAGAGCCAGATGTATGGTTCTTTGTGGTGCTCCATGCTGGCGAATTGATCAGCACTATTGTCAGTGTATTCCACAAGCACCATGTCACTGGTTCTGGTTATGACGCTTTGCCAATATGTCCTGAAGGGACAATGGCACATGTGCTGGAAAAAATTCACTTATGCTGGACTAAGTTAAAAAAAAGTGTGGCTTTCCTAATACTATTAAGAAAAGTGAATAGTACTAAGTTTAAAAAAAAATGCTGTCCTGGTTATTTATATATTTACTAGCTGAAGAACCCGGCGCTGCCCGGGCATAATAACTAACTGTGGTTAGTTATAGCAAATTATAATTATCCTCCATCCCATAATCCCGTGCCCATATACCCATCATACCAATCCACGATCCCATAGGCCCGTGCCCATATATCCATCATACATATCCTCCATCCCATAGTCGAGTGCCCATATACCCATCACACATCCTCCATCCCATAGTCCCATGCCCATATACCCATCACACATCCTCCATCCCATAGTCCCATGCCCATATACCCATCATACATATTCGCCATCCCATAGTCAAGTGCCCATATACCCATCACACATCCTTCATCTCATAGTCCCATACCCATATACCCATCATACATATCCTCCATCCCATAGTCCTGTGCCCATATACCCATCATACATATCCGCCATCCCATAGTTCCATGCCCATATACTCGTCATACATATCCTCCATCCCACAGTCCAGTGCCCATATACCCATCACACATCCTCCATCCCATAGTCCCGAGCCCATATACCCGTCATACATATCCTCCATCCCATAGTCCAGTGCCCATATACCCATCACACATCCTCCATCCCATAGTCAACCACTATGACATCATAATCAGCGGCGGGGCTTGCAACCTATGATGACATCAGCATTGCCATGGCAACCATTGTGACATCATAATGAGGGGCGGGGCTTAATACACACACACACTTTTTCACCATTATGTAGATAGGGGCAAATTTGTTTGGTGAATTGGAACGCGCGGGGTTAAAATTTCGCCTCACAACATAGCCTAGGACACTCTTGGGGTCCATACGTGTGACTGTGCCAAATTTTGTGGCTGTAGCTGCAACGGTGTGGATGCCAATCCCAGACATACATACATACACACTTGAGCTTTATATATTAGACTAGCTAAAGAGCCCGGCACTGCCGGGCATAGTAACTAACTGTGGTTAGTTAAAGCAAATTATAATTATCCTCCATCCCATAGTCCTGTGCCCATATATCCATTATACATATCCACGATCCCATAGGCCTGTGCCCATATAACCATCATACATATCCTCCATCCCATAGTCGAGTGCCCATATACCCATCACACATCCTCCATCCCATAGTGCCATACCCATCACACATCCTCCATCCCATAGTCCCATGCCCATATACCCATCATACATATTCTCCATCCCATAGTCGAGTGCCCATATACCCGTCATACATATCCTCCATCCCATAGTCCAGTGCTCATATACCCATCACACATCCTCCATCCCATAGTCCCGTGCCCATATACCCATCATACATATCCTCCATCCCATAGTCCCGTGCCCATATATCCATCATACATATCCGCCATCCCATAGTTCCATGCCCATATACTCGTCATACATATCATCCATCCCATAGTCCAGTGCCCATAAACCCATCATACATATCCGCCATCCCATAGTCGAGTGCCCATATACCCATCATACATATCCTCCATCCCATAATCCAGTGCCCATATACCCATCACACATCCTCCTTCCCATAGTCAACCATTATGACATCATAATGAGGGGCGGGGCTTGATACACACTTTTCCCCATTATGTAGATAGGGGCAAAATTGTTTGGACAATTGGTTTGAATTCTTAGGTTTTTCTATTGTCCTTCAATGAACTTTAAATAGTAGGACTTTTAAATGTCCAGGTCTAGAGAAATGTTTTCCCACAAGCATGTCCAGTTCATCTGACATGCCTACCAGGGCCATGGGGTGCTCAGAACCGGGTCGACAATTCTATGGGGAAGTCACAGGGCTGTGACCCGACTCCGTGGCCCTGGCTGTGCCGTAAAATGGGGAATATGTATATAGAATTTAACGTGACCCCACCTGTGGTGTTCAGCAACTGATGGCCGATGCTGCTAAAGGAGACTGCTGGGGCTGATGGTGACTCAGCTGGTATGGTTCTGCTCCCCACAGGTGGAGCGGGGCCCCAGGGCTACTGGTTCTGTTTATGTCAGGCTACGTGTACCTTGTGGTGCAGGACTCAGGGCGCAAGAGATCACTGAAGGACACAGGACTGTAGTTTTCTTTTCCTTTACTTTATGGCTGATAGTACAGACCGGGACACTGGTAACAGATCGTGATGGAGAGCTGGGCAGCCTGGAAGCAATTTTTGGATACACCTGGCCAGGTAGGTGCAGAGGCTTTCCTTCTGCGCTGTCCTCCTTTTTTTTTTTCCTTGCTGCTCATGATGACACTGCCATGCACAGCCCTGACTGTGTAGGAGTAGGAAGACACTGTTTAGTGAGGAAGTGAAGTCCGGTGAGAAGAATGTTTTAATGTATTCTTATGTGTATGTAGAGCGTCACCATATGATGGCAACCAGGATAGGAGTTTTACCAAAAGATGGGACCAGGATGGGATCATTACTACAAGATGGGGACCAGTATTACAGGACAAAGAGATTACTATAAGATGGGGACATTACTACAAGATGGGACCATTAAGGGGGCTTTTCTAAAAGATGGGACCAGGATGGAGACATTACTACAAGATGAGATCATTATTACAGGAGAAGGGACATTATTACAGGATGAGAGACAGTATTACAGGATGGGGACCATTGCTATAGATATAGTATGAAAAAATGAAGGCAAGATATTTGGCCACTTAAAATGCTGTTTTATGAAAAACTGAAGTAAATAAGATGATCTTTACCATAAACCATAAGGCAAACATCATTAGAAATAGTAAAAAAAACATGCCCCCGAAAAATGATGATCAAAAAGTTATATAGAAAACTAATAGCATCATTGAAAACGTCTTCTCCCTCAAAGAACTTGTTCCTTCATATTCATTTTTTTCTATGTGTGGCCAATTTACCTGGCTGAATCTGATGTCGCTGCCTTATAATATGCCTGTGTAGATTCATCCTCATTTGTAGTTGTTGTTTAGTTTCCTCAATATAGGTTGTTTAACTTTTTTTTGACAATAAGACACAATCTAATATCTAGATTTATTATTTACTACATGGACTTATTTTATACCTCCTCTAAACTAACTCCAGATCCCCAAAGTTCTAAGCCAGCACTCCCACAACTCCATTTAGAGAGACATTTTCAGCGCCAATGTTCGGGTCCCCATTGATTTCTATCTGGTTTGTGTTCAGGTTCAAGTTCAGGTGCAGTTCTGGTACCCGAACTGAACTTTGGACTAAAGTTTGTTCAAACTCGAATATCCACTGTTCCGCTCAAGAGTATTTAGGAGACAACACCCCTGCATATTTTTTCTGTTTTAAATTTTGTGCTCTTGTCTCAGTAATTCATTTGTAAACGTGTCTATGAAGGGGTACCTGTGCTCTGAAAGCTTGCAAATATTTTCTAGTTAGCCAATAAATATATCTATCCTGGAAAACTTTTGGCTTTTTTGAGCATGAAAATAATCACATAGGTTACCATTATGAGTTAGGTAAGTAATTAGATCTCTTTTCTTAACTATAAGACATGTTAAAGGAAGGGGAGCAGGATTAGTTGTGGATCCTGTGTTATCTGCTATGTATAGTGGCAAGGGCGGACACTGACAGTTTTGGTCCCCTGTGCATGAAATGTATCTGGTCCCTCTTCTTTTATGGTGAAAAAGCTACAAATTATATAAACTATGTGTACAGTGGGTACGGAAAGTATTCAGACCCCTTTAAATTTTTTGCTCTTTGTTTCATTGCAGCCATTTAGTAAATTCCAAAAAGTTAATTTTTTTTCTCATTAATGTACACTCTGCACCCCATCTTGACTGAAAAAAAAACAGAAATGTAGAAACTTTTGCAAATTTATTAAAAAAGAAAAACCAAAATATCACATGGTCATAAGCATTCAGACCCTTTGCTCAGACACTCATATTTAAGTCACATGTTGCCCATTTCCTTGTGATTCTCCTTCAAAATGTTCTACTCCTTTATTCGAGTCCAGCTGTGTTTAATTAAACTGATAGGACTTGATTTGTAAAGGCGCAAACCTGTCTCTATAAGACCTCACAGCTCACAGTGCATGTCAGACCAAATGAGAATCATGAAGTCAAAGGAACTGGCCAAGGAGCTCAGAGACAGAATTGTGGCAAGGCACAGATCTGGCCAAGGTTAAAAAAGAATTTCTGCAGTACTCAAGGTTCCTAAGAGCACAGTGGCCTCCATAATCCTTAAATTGGTGAGAGAGGTAAAGAAGAACCCCAAGATCACTGTGGCTGAGCTCCAGAAGTGGAGTAGGGAGATGGGAGAAAGTTCCACAAAGTCAACTATCACTGCAGCCCTCCACTAGTTGGGCCTTTAAGGCAGAGTGGCCCGATAGAAGCCTCTCCTCAGTGCCAGACATGTGAAAGCCTGCATAGAGTTTGCTAAAAAACACATGAAGGACTCCCAGACTACAAGAAAAAAAATTCTCTGCTCTGAGATGAAGATAGACGTTTTTGGTGGTTACTCTAAGCGGTATATTTGGAGAAAACAAGGTACTGCTCATCGCCTTTTAATATGGGTGGGTTGGGGTATTTTTATATGATTACTGTTCTTCATTGTGACTCTATGACAATCAGGAAATTTTCCTTGTGTTTTTAATTGTTTTTTATTTACACTTTCCTTATATTATAGGTTTCTAGTATGTCTGATGGTTGGGCAACCTTTTGGTCTATTTTGATCTATGATATATTTTTGAATTGCTCGATTCGTATGGGACTAAATCTACAACAATATGCGAAAAAGGATTTAATCTGAAAAGGACCGTAATATCCTCTAATCAACACATGATCCTAATATTTGTCCCATCTATTTGGAATGTAAACTGGTTCTATGTAGGGTTCATATTTTCTAAAAAATATTTTCTATTGTGGGCTAATGTATTTTTATTTTATGCGTCATATATTGATTAAAATTATAGGCACTTTATATTCATGCTATTTGGCACTATTTTCTGTAAATTATATTAAAAAATATTCACTATATACACAACTGTATGATATCTAAAATATGGTATTGTATAGATATACTATTTCACTGTATGCACTTTATTAGAATTTCTACCTATATGCACATATGTATCTTCACAAACTAATTGTTTGTATAAACATGCTAGGATAATAGTTAATTATATACTGCTTAATAATTAGTATCCAGCATACACTGGGATAATGCCCTGGGCTGGATTACTTATTTGAGTATTACAATTTTTGTAATTATGATACATAATTATTATATCACTATTTGTATGTCACTATGCACTTTATTAGGAGGTATTTAGTACTGTTATTCTTTGTTCCCACAAGTTAGTCCTTTATGTCTTCCGGTGTGACGCATGCACCTCTGCCACATCCATCAATGTTATGGAGAGTGGGCATAGGAACAGGGCGCATGCGCTATCTCCATGACTGCCCATGGGGTGCTTGCGTTCCACGGCCGCAATCCATGATATCTGAGGGATGGATGATGTCAGCGGCGCAAGCTCGGTGAATACCTGAAGTAATAGCACAGATTTTTTCTATGCACACTGAAACCAGGATGCTTATTGGCTGCTCGTATTATTTAAGACGTACACCCCTTCCACCCCTTCCTTCCAGCGTTTGCCTCCTGGCGAAGGGTTGAAACGCGCGTTGGGGTGCTTGGAGGAGACCGCAAATAGCAGACCACCACCACCGATGTAAGTGCCTCTTCATAGTATTCCTCATTTATCAGCAGTCAAATGTAAGCACGGCTGGTACCGGGAGTAGGAGATACATGCTGCTGTGAAGGGGGAATTTCAATATGCACTATTAGACATGGCTGGAAGGTCAGGCTTTTTGATGTTGTCATTACCCCATTATGGTTTAGTAGTGACCTTGATGTATTATTCTGAATCATTCTGATGTATTTGTATACATTTGTGAGTATATTTAATAAAGGTTGAATATTTTTATATTGGCACGCTATACTGGATTTTTTCTTCTGTGGTAATTGATATCTATCAGTTTTTTGTGCCCTGTTTACTTTAATGGGTTTTTGTGTTATGTTGCTGCTCATCACCTGCCCAATACAATCCCAATAGTAAAACATGGTGGTGGCAGCATCATGCTATGGGGATGTTTTTCAGCCACAGGGACAGGATAACTGATTGCAACTGAAGGAATGCAGCCAAGCACAGAGATATCCTGGATGAAAACCTCTTCCAGAGTGCTCTAGACCTCAGACTTGGCTGAAGGTTCACTTTCCAGCAAGACAATGACCCTATGCACACAAATAAAATAACAAAGAAGTGGCTTCAGAACAACTCTGTGACCATTCTTGACTGACTCAGCCTCGACCTAAAACAAATTGAGCATCTCTGGAGAGACCTGGAAATGGCTGACCACTAACGTTCACCATCCATCCAACCTGATGGAACTGGAGAGGATTTGCAAGGAAGAATGGCAGAGGATCCCCAAACCCAGGTGTGAAAAACTTGTTGCATCATTCCCAAGAAGACTTAGGGTGTGTGCACAGGCTGCGGATTCTGTTGCGGATCCGCAGCGGTTTTGGCCCTGCGGATCCGCAGCTGTTTTTGCTGCGGTGTACAGTACCTTTATATTCTATGGAAATAAAAAACTGCTGTACACATGCTGTGGAATTTTCCATGTGGATTGTTTTGCGGTTTCAAATCCGCAGAAAGAATTGCATGTCAATTCTTTCTGCAGATTCCGCAGCGGTTTGCCATCTCCTCCATTGGGGAGATGAAAAACCGCAGGCCAATCCTCAGATAAACCGCAGGTCTTTTGACCTGCGGATTTATCTACGGATTTTGCAAAATCCGCGCTGATGAATCCGCAGAGCAATCCGCAGCGTGTGCACGTACCCTTATAGCTCTACTAGCTCAAAAGGGTGCTTCTACTCAATACTGAGCAAAGGGTCTGAATACTTACGACCATGTGATATTACCGTTTTTTTTTTTTTTAAGAAATTTGCACAAATTTCTACATTTCTGTTTTTTTTTTCAGTCAAGATGGGGTGCTGAGTGTACATTAATGAGAAAAAAATGACTATTTTGAATTTACCAAAAGGCTGCAAAGAAACAAAGAGTGATATAATTTAAAGGGGTCACTATGTATACTACTGTCTCTTATTACATTGTGCCCTCCCTGGTTGTGTACAGCACAGTCCCTGACATATCAGATTTTATTGCTATTTTTGTTGTGTATAGCGCTCTGTCTTTATTCCATACATCCTCTCTTTTTAGATATAAAATGAAATGACTGCTGATGAAGCATGGTAAAGCTTCTTTTTTAACGGAGCAGAGGAGGCTAATCTTCTGGTCACATTCAACTTCATTAACAGTCATTTCATATTTAAGAAGAAAGTATTCTATGTAATAAAGAGAGGGTGTTGTGGTTAACAAAAATAAAAAAGAATTTTCTATATAAGGAATAGTGCTATATAGAACAACAGATTATACAATGTAATAATAGCACGGCACTATACATGACACAGGACACTCTAACGGACAATACTATGCATAACTAGTGAGGAATGGATGCTATGTAATAAGGGATAATGTTATACATAATAAAAGAGGTTACTATGTAATAAGGACGGTGGAATGTATAACAAGAACCTACACTATTTACTAATGGACAGCACTAACAACAATAAGGCTACATTCCTGTATCCATGTGAAGTGCCAGTGTGCGGCCTGATTTTTTTTCTTGGACAGCACGCAGGCCTACTGAGTAAGCACTATTCTGATCCTCAAAATTGGATAATACCATAAATGGACATTCTCTGAGTCTCACAAATCTCATTCTTGGATCCGTAATTTTCACGGATATACTGTATGAGTGGATCTATGAAATTCTGAGTCTGCGTGCTTTCCAATAAAAAAATCTGGCAGCACACGGACCTTTAACACGAATGTGAGAATGTGGCCTAAGGGAGGTTGTTTAACAAACAACAGAGCACCATGTCATACAGTGTAAAGAATAAATATTTGCATCCAGTGAAAACTGACGTCTCTTCTGATTAGAGTTTTTTTCCCTTCACCCATGACAGCACCACCTGAGAGAGGGATCCGCCCCGCCAGGACAGGAACCTACTGAGACATAAGGGGCGGCACCTCTCCCCCGCTTCAGCTGGGTTCCTGTCCTGGAAGGAATCCCACTGCGGCGGTGCCTGTCATGGGCGAAGAGAAAGATAAAGACCCAGGCCCGTCCCGGCGCGGGAAGAACAGGTAGCATACCTGTAGCGCCGGCCGTCGGGTCCTGGAAGCGCAGTCCCCGGTGTCCCTGGGGCTCCGGGTTCGTGCGGGCGTGAATGGGATCCCGGTGGCTCCGGGAAGCCCCCACCGCACCGCCCTCCCCTCGCGCACGCCGCATCTCGATCCCCGTGGTAGGGGAGAGACGCTGGCGTCTTCCGGCCGCTGACGTCAGCGGCGCTTCGAATGCTGGGTGCGCCGGCTGACGTCAGCAGAAGGCGACGGTGTAATGGCGCCGGGTGCGACGCCGGCCGGCTTTCTGAAGCGCTGGGCCGGCGGTCGCGGGGGGAGGGGAGGAAGACGCTCACGAGGCGGAGGCATGCAATTTAAAAGGAGGAAGACAGCTGTAGATCGGCGGTGCAAAATGGAGTCCGAGCAGGAACGTTCAGCGTCCCTGCCTCCCTCACAGCTCTCAAGCAGAAAGCATGGAAGCCATTCAAGCAGCAGTCGCCCCAGCCGCAGGTCGGGGCACTCCTCAAGGTCCAAACAGCGCGGGTCAGGTGCTCCGACGCAGCCTCCAAGTCCGGTACCCTTGATTACGGGTGGTGAGTGATCTTCGTGAATGTTAGCAGTATATTAATAGGGGTTTTCTATTGTATGCTTCACCCTGTGGGAAAGGCCCAGAAAAGCGGGAAGCAAGAACAATAGGGATTGTGCTATATGTAAATCTCCCCTAGCAAGAGACTGGCAAAAAGATCTCTGTGCTTCGTGCATTCAGCGGACTATGGCAGAGGAAGCGCCTAGTTTCGCAGCCAATCTAATATCTGCCCTCAGGTCAGAAATGGAAGGCTCAATTAAGTCCTTATTGAAAAAAGGGAAAAAAAGCAGGAAGGATTTCCCTAGTTCCCCCTCAGATTCCGCGTCAGTATCATCTCAGGCGGAAAAATCATCCTCCTCAGACTCCTCAGATAGTGACACAGGGGGTAAGCCATGTTTCCCTGTAGAAGATACAGATGCCCTCCTAAAGGCCATTAGAACCACAATGGGCCTACAGGAAGAAAGGGCGGCTAAAACCCTAGAGGACGTCATGTTTGGGGGGCTTCAGGATAGGAAAAAACGAACCTTTCCAGTAAACGCGAAAATCCAGGCGCTTATTGAGAAAGAGTGGAAAAAGCCTGAAAAATCGGGGGCCCTTCCATCCGCCTCTAAGAGACGATACCCCTTTGAATACAAGGATACAGAGATATGGGACAAAGTCCCAAAAATAGATGCAGCGGTGTCCAGGTCTTACAAAAGGTCGGCCCTGCCCTCGGAAGACGCAGGGGTTCTTAGAGACCCGCTGGACAAAAAAGCGGACTCATATTTGAGGCACGCATGGGAAGCGACAGCAGGAGGTCTAAAGCCGGCGATAGCGGGCACCTGCACGGCACGCTCCCTCATGATCTGGCTGCAGCAGTTAGAAGAGAAGCTGGCGTCAAGGGTCCCAAGAGAGAAGATCTTATCAGACATGTATCTCTTGCACGGGGCAGCGGCTTTTTTAGCAGATACCTCGGCGGACTCTATGCGATTGACAGCCAGAGCAGCGTCACTATCAAATGCTGCTAGACGCGCGTTATGGCTTAAGGGCTGTCCGGGTGACCTTCAGTCCAAGGCCAAATTGTGCTCTCTCCCCTGCGATGGTCGATTCCTGTTCGGCAAGAACTTGGACGATATTCTGGAGAAAGCAGGCGAAAAGAAAAAAGGCTTCCCCAGATTCCCTATGGATCAGAGGAGACAGCCCTTTCGGAGGGGGAGATTCAATAGAGGGCATCCTCCCGCTGACAGAAGAAGATGGGAGGATAAAAGGAAGAAAGAATCAGGGTTTATGTTTGGTGGAGGCACCTCCACCTCAAAAAAGTCACCACAATGATGCCGGTATTCCAGTAGGAGGGAGATTGGCACTCTTTTTCCAGGCCTGGGAAAAGATCTCCTCCAATACCTGGATTCTGAGCATCCTAAAAGAAGGCCTGAAAATCCCCTTTATTCGTCAGCCAAAACCCGTGGTCGTCATCACACCTATCAGGAAGATGACCGAAGAACAACTGGCCTTAGAAACAGAAATCCTGAGCCTGATAGACAAGCGGGTACTGTCCGAGGTGCCACGCTTACAGGAAGGAAAGGGGTTTTATTCACCCCTTTTTCTAATAAAAAAACCGGATCAGTCGTTCAGGACAATCATAAATCTCAGACGCCTCAATCTATGGATAAGGAACCCGACCTTCAAGATGGAATCAGTAACTACGGCAGTGAAGCTGCTACCTCAAGATTGCTTCATGGCCGTAGTCGATTTAAAGGATGCGTATTATCACATCCCTATCCATCCAGATTACCAGAAATATCTGAGGGTAGCGCTTTATATTCAGGGCACACTAAGGCACTTTCAGTTCAGGGCTCTTCCGTTTGGCATATCCATAGCCCCGAGGGTCTTCACCAAGGTCATAGCAGAAGTGACAGCTTTTCTCCGGATTCATGATACGGTCATAATACCATACCTGGACGATTTTCTTATAGTGGGCAGTTCAGAGGACCACTGTACAGCACAGTTGACTCAGGTAATCAACACCTTGCAAGAGTTAGGGTGGATAGTCAATTTCAAAAAATCAAAATTACAACCCCTAAAGAAACAGACCTTCCTAGGATTTATACTGGACTCAGAAAGGCAAGAGTGTCTGCTCCCAGAGTCCAAGATAGAGAAGGTGCGAAATCTGGCCTTGGCGGGCCGGAACCAACCATGTATGACATTAAGAAAAGCAATGTCCCTACTAGGTACCCTAACATCCTGTATTCCGGCGGTCAGGTGGGCTCAGTTTCACACCCGGCAACTCCAGGGGGAGATACTAAGAGCACAAAGATCGCTAAGAGGGCGTTTGGAAGGAAAGCTGGAGCTTTCCTTGAAAACCAGAGACTCTCTCAACTGGTGGTTGAACGAGACAAATCTGACCTTAGGAATACCATGGGACAGACAGGCGACAGATATAATTTTAACAGATGCAAGCTCCTCGGGGTGGGGGGCACACCTAAGGGGCCTCATAGGTCAGGGTTCCTGGACACCTCAAGAAAGGAAGGCATCCTCCAACCTGAGAGAACTGTGGGCAGTGGGCAAGGCCCTAAGCCACTTCATTCCGCTACACCAGGGTCGAGATGTACGCATCATGTCAGACAACAAGGTAGCAGTAGCATACATCAACCACCAAGGAGGGACAAGATCACACTCCTTAATGGAAGCAGCAACAGACATTCTGAGCAGTGCAGAGGAACACCTACACTCCGTGACAGCCCTACACATAAAAGGGGCAGAAAACATAGAGGCAGATTTCCTGAGTCGCAATACCCTGAGGCAAGGAGAATGGGCGCTAAACCGGCCCATCTTTCAAAACATAATTCAGCTTTGGGGGGAACCGGTGATAGACCTCTTTGCAAACAAGCACAACAGGCAAACAGAAAGGTTCTGCTCTCTAAACCTGAGGGAAAATCCATGGGCAGTGGACTCGTTGCACATCCAGTGGAACTTCAGACTGGCTTACGCGTTCCCCCCAGTAGCTCTGATCCCAACTGTGGTAAGAAAAATCAGAAACGATCAAGCCAGGGTAATTCTAATAGCTCCATTTTGACCAAAAAGGCCCTGGTTCGCTCTGCTACGGAAGATGTCCCTCTCCGATCCATGGGTTCTGCCAGAAATCCCGGACCTACTAGCTCAGGGTCCAATATTGCACGCTCAGGTCAAAGGATTCCATCTGACGGCGTGGAATTTGATAGGTCGCTTTTAATGGATAGGGGGTTCTCCCCTGGGCTGGTGGCCACTCTGCTAAAAAGCAGGAAACCGGTGACTACTAACATCTACGGCAGAACATGGGATAAGTTCCTACAGTTCTTGGGTAAGCCGTTAGGAAAAGAACCCCTGATTAGTACCATCCTAGAGTTCTTACAATCTGGGTTGCAGATGGGGTTAGCAGTAAACACACTTAAGGTTCAGGTGTCGGCACTAGGGGCGCTCTACAATTGCAAACTGGCATCAGATAGGTGGATAGCCAGATTTATTAAATCCTGCCATAGAGCTAGGCCTATTCCAATACCCAGAATAGCCCCCTGGGATTTAAACCTGGTGTTAGAAGCCCTTACAAAAGATCCGTATGAGCCATTACATCAGCTACCCCTAAAGTTTTTGACCCTAAAAACGATCCTGTTAGTAGCCCTCACATCAGCCCGCAGGATAAGCGACTTACAGCCTCTCTCAGTAAATCCTCCTTATACGCAAGTCTTTCAGGATAGGGTAGTGTTAAGAACAGACCCCAGTTATCTGCCCAAGGTAGTATCAGATTTCCATTGGGGTCAGGAAATTGTCCTTCCATCCTTTTGCGAAAATCCAAAAAATCTGGGGGAGGAAAAATTCCATAGTCTGGATGTTAAAAGAGCTCTCGTAGAATATATATCTGCCACTAGCCAGTGGAGGAGGTCACAGTCCCTATTCGTAGCTTTTCAGGGTGCCAGGAAAGGCTATGGGGTTTCAAAAGGGACTATTGCTAGATGGATTAGGGAAGCCATTAGTGTAGCCTATTCAGCTAGTGGTATCCCGATTCCTGACGGCATCAAGGCTCATTCCACCAGAGCCGTGGCGACCTCCTGGGCTGAAAAGGCAGAGGTATCAATCGAACAGATTTGTAAGGCCGCTACCTGGGCCTCACCTTCAACCTTCTTTAAGCACTATAGATTAAATCTATCCTCCTCTGCTGACTTAACCTTTGGTAGAAGGGTGCTGCAAGCGGTGGTCCCTCCCTAAGGTGTTTCGAAGTCTCCAAAAATCTCTCAGGTGGTGCTGTCATGGGTGAAGAGAAAACCACCATGGTTACTTACCGGTAGCCGGTTTTTCCGGAACCCATGACAGCACCCGTACATTCCCCCCCTTTTTTCACTGTATGGGTGTGCACAATTAGTAGGGTGTTTTGAGTGATTGTGGTGTTGGATTAAACATGTAACTAACCGGGAAGTCCTCTCAATGCTCTGTAACCCAACTGAAGCGGGGGAGAGGTGCCGCCCCTTATGTCTCAGTAGGTTCCTGTCCTGGCGGGGCGGATCCCTCTCTCAGGTGGTGCTGTCATGGGTTCCGGAAAAACCGGCTACCGGTAAGTAACCATGGTGGTTTTCTGTTGTTTCTTCTCCATCCATTTTCTGCTGCAAATCCTGGATGTGTGACATAGCATTAGTTTCTTTCCTGTGTCCCCCCATTCATTATAAATCATGGATAGCATCATAATAAATAAGGAAGCAGGAGAAGAATTATCAGGTCTTATAATTAAATGGGGGTGTAATAACATGCAGGAACGCGGGATGCAGTCACGCACGCGGAGGCAGAGGCAGGGTAAAACAGGTTTATTTACGGGGGATGTGTTCCACGCAAGGAGTGAGGGATTGCAGGGTGATGATGGGGAATGGGGCAGAACTGGAAGGTTGGCAGCATAGGTGAGGGAAGAACGAGAGTTCAGTGATAAAGAGATTAAACTTATCAGACTTCTGTTGTGAGGGAGTACAGGGTTCCAATGGTGGCACCGTCAACAGCGGCGCAGGTCATCTCGTCGCAGTCTCTGACAGACGGGAATCCAACAGTGGCACCGACAACAGCGGCACATACAGTCTCTCAAGTCTCTGTCCACAATAAAGAAGCAGCCTCTGGGAAAACAACAGGATGCTGGGTGGTGAGAGGGGGTCCTGCTCTCACCACTCTTAGTCTCAAGTCAACACTCAGAACGTGTCACCACAGGGACAGTGCCGTGCTCCTCAGTCAGTCCAGCTACTACTCTCAGGGGCTCAGATCTGTCACTGTGCATGCTGGGTCTGCACGCGCTAACGACTGTCTCAGGATTGTCAAGGGAGTCTCCTCCGGTCACGGAGGCTGGCGGGTCCACGTTTACACAGAGGGTTCTCACCACATACTGTCGGTCTGTCTCAGTCCTCAGCATGAGGCCTCTTTTGAGTATTCAGTCATTCTTGGGCAGAGCGGGTGCGGTACTCACTGTCTCCTAGTGTACAGCACCTGGCTTAGCTCTGCTGGCACGGTTCCGCACACTCCGCTCTGCTGACACGATTAATTCCCCCACAACCACAACTCCTATTCTGGACAGCAGCAGCATGGTCTGTCACAGGGCCAGCACTCTCTGGAGGGGGAAGCAGAGCACGTTCTACTCTGCTCTGCGCGCTGCACTTATTTGGCGCCAACTCCTGCTGCAGCACGTGCTTTTCCTTCTTATATCCCTGTGTCAGTGTGCTCTCTCTAGGCTCTCCCCACCCCCTCCTGTCAGCAGGAAACTCCGTCTCTCTTCTCCTTCCCTCCTGCAGCAGGGGAAGGTCCGCCCCCCTCAGACTTGCCCCCAGAAACAGAGGATGCAGCCCCTTCAGTTCCGGACCAGTCAAAAAGGTATCCACGGTGCGGTCCACCTTCTTACATTCTCCCTCTCTTAAAGCTCACCATTCCACAGGTGAGGGTTCGTCATACTCCACGATGCTCACCTGAGGACCTACAGCTGCCAACAACTTTTGCAACTCCTCCTATCTTGCTGGCTCCAATTTTTTCCAGTAGGCTGGTCGAAGACACTCCAGTCCTCATCTTCATCTTCAACAGCTGCAGAAGAAAATACTTCATACAAACTTGGCTTTGTCTTCTTCTTTTTCTTATTTTTAGCAGATGTTTGAGTAGACGGTTCGTCCTTTTCTTTGTCGTTATCGGAAACTTTAGGGACTCCTTGCTCGGGTTCCTCAGTCTGGGGGCTTAGTACAGATAATTCTTCTCCATAGCTCCCCCCCTCTTTGACAGGAGCATTCTTGTCAAAGCTAGAATCAGATGGATTAAGACCATGCAGGGCTGACCCTTCGTCATCCGCGCTGGGCACTGCAGGCATCACTTCCCATGGCTTCTCAGCCACACTCCCTGTCTCACACAGCTGCTTCATGTCTTCCATCCATTCATGGTCTTGTGAGCTGACGGCTGGCAAACTTTCCACCTCAGGGGACGATACTAGCGGCTCTTCCTTCTCATTGATGAGAACCATAGGAGCATGCATCTTGGGAACTCTTGTCAACTCTTCTCCTTTGACGGTAGCTTGTGGAGAGCTCGGTGGTGACTTACTCCGATGGACCACTTGGGCAGTCATTCCTTCCTCCTCTTCAGGTTGAATCTCACCATTGGGACCTCTATACCCAGGTTGGAACTCTGCTAAACTTGCTTCCATGCATCGGGACAGCGCAGACATTTGACCATGGACAGTTGACACCCTCTCTATCTCTCCTAGGCATCTGATGTCGTGACACTGTCTTGCTCTGAGTGGGGCTCTCCTCCTGCTGTACCATTCCTTTCAGGGGCAATGTTCCCTCCAATTAGCAGGACCTTCAGAGGGGTGAGTGGATCTTTGCCATCGCTTTTCTTGGGTAGGGCAATTTCTGGACAGGTGTCCCACTTTTCCACATGCCCAGCACCCACCCATCCAACCATAGGAGCATGCATCTTGGGAACTCTTGTCAACTCTTCTCCTTTGACGGTAGCTTGTGGAGAGCTCGGTGGTGACTTACTCCGATGGACCACTCGGGCAGTCATTCCTTCCTCCTCTTCAGGTCGAATCTCACCATTGGGACCTCTATACCCAGGTTGGAACTCTGCTAAACTTGCTTCCATGCATCGGGACAGCGCAGACATTTGACCATGGACAGTTGACACCCTCTCTATCTCTCCTAGGCATCTGATGTCGTGACACTGTCTTGCTCTGAGTGGGGCTCTCCTCCTGCTGTACCATTCCTTTCAGGGGCAATGTTCCCTCCAATTAGCAGGACCTTCAGAGGGGTGAGTGGATCTTTGCCATCGCTTTTCTTGGGTAGGGCAATTTCTGGACAGGTGTCCCACTTTTCCACATGCCCAGCACCCACGTTTGCGTCTGTCTGGTAGGCGCTTTGGTCTGGATCATCGACCTCGGTGGGAAGCATCTCTCATCTGCAGTTGCTCTTTACTCCAGGATACGGGTTACACTCTGAAGCCGCCACTGAAGCCTTCTTCCTTCTCCGCACCTCTCCTCTAACTCCCTCTGCCTGCTTCCATGCATTACCTCGGGGTATGCCGCTGGTCCCCAGGACAGCGGTAAGGGCTTCCCCCAGACTCTTGACTTTTTCCCAAATTCTTCTCATTTCCAGCCATAAATCACGGGTCCATGATGGCTCGTCTTCATTCGGGCTGGGTACTCCGCATTGCCGGACCATCCCTGTCAAGGCTGCAATCCCCTGCTCCTGCTCGACTATGCGTGCTTCTGCCCTTATCTCAGAGAAAGTCATACTGAGTTTTACTCGCAAGCGCTCCCTCAGAGCCTGCTTCAGCCGCACGTCATGTAGGCCTGTCACTAGCTGGTCTCGCAGCACTACGTCAATGGACTCTATGCCGTCTTTGTGAGCAATGGTAGTATGGAGTTCCTGCAGCGTATTCATAAACTGGCCCTCTCTTTGAATATGCCTGAACAGACACATACATAATTCTCCTACGTCTGTCTTCTCAAGTAATAACAACACTTTTCCCAGGGTGTCTCTCATCTGTGGGGGTCGCAACATGACAGAGTCCCTTGCCTCCCTATCTAAAGCCATCATGTCACTGCATCCAGCACATGCCACTGAGGCACGGTGCACTTAACCCGTTATGTACAGGTTTAACAATATTCACCTTTTTCCATGACGCAGAGCAAATTGATCTAGTGATTCCCATCTGAATATATTGGTCCACCTGACCTAATAAGCACACTCTAAACTGTAACTGATGAAAGTCTGATGTAAGACCGAAACGTTTTGTTTACTACGACTGTGGACAACATTAAATTATTGTTTGATCACTTAAGTTGAGTGCCGAGTTTCGTGAAAAAGAAACTCCTATCACAAATAACCCTAACCCTACCCTATTCCTAACCCTATCCCTAACCCTAATCAGTGTACTGATTTTTGCTTTTCATTTCTTTTCCACAGATTCCTGGCTACTGGAGAGAAATTGTCATTGTTACATTTCCAATTCCGGATTGGAGTATACATCCTTTCTGGGATTATTGTAGACACTTGTTCTGTTTTAGTTGGCATTCTGCGGTAAGAATTCCTTCCCCAGCCCACAAGTGAACTCTGGATTGAAAATGCTTCCAAATTCCAGGAAATTTGTAATTTTCCTAGCTGTGTGGGGGCTGTAGATGGCAAACACATTAGGATTATGAAAGCAGCTGGAAGTGGAACAGAGTACTTCAATTATGAAAAATATTTTTCCATTGTTCTAATGGCTATTGTGGATGCCTGTTGAAGATTTGTTGCCGTGGACATTGGCTCATTTGGACGAGGAAATGACTCGCAAATGTTCAAAAACTTTGACATGGGCAAGACATCTGTATGGGAATGATTTTAATTTTCCGTGACCATGACCTCTTCCCAACACTGATGGACCGCCAATGCCTTTTGTTGTTGCTGGTGATGAGGCGTTCCAAATGTGTGGCAACCTCATTAAATCATACTCAAGTCAGAACTTAAATCATACAAAAAAATTTTCAATTACAGACTGACAAGGGCACGAAGAATCATGGAGTGTGCATTTCATTTGTATTGCTGGTATCGAAATGGCACATTTTATGAACCTCGATTAATCTAAAAATGGACACTATTGATGAGGTTGTGAAAGCATGTGTTCTGTACAACTACATCATGGTAAAAGAGCGACCAAGATAACAACCTGAGCAACCTGTTACATTGCATGATTACAATTTCACCCTCTGAGAACCACAGTGGAAGTTGTCCAGGTGAGGGATAAGTTTGCCACTTAATTTGTTTCAGATAATGGACGTGTGGCATTGCAAGACAAAATGATTTAAGCCACTAAGAAAAATGAACCTGTTATGTTTTGTACCTGTTATGTTTAAAACATACTTGTAATGTCAAATATTACATACCTGTTATGTTTAATTGTACCTGTGATGTTAAAATGTACATGTAATGTAAAAATTTACCGCTAATGTTTGCCGAATCAAATATAATAAACTAACTTCCCTCAAAAATAAAGTGTGTTTGTGTCGGTGGCGTCGCATAAAGATGCAAATCACACTATATAGTGCTAACAAAATACAACTTTTATTTTCAACACTTTAACAAAAAAATAATGGTTAAGGTTGGGGTGATTTGTTTTTTCTTCGGGGTTTTTGTGAGGGTGAGATGGGGTGGACATTAGAGGTGTGGAGCTGGAGACATTGGGGATAGATGACAAAGTGGAATCATGGGAATTGATAGATAAACTGGAAGGAACAGAGACACAAGGCAAGGTATTGACAAATTGGTAGGGGAGGGTGGAGGTTGTGGGTTCAGTGTGGGCATATTTTTTTGGCTCCTGGTTTTTGTCCCGGTGGCCAGATTTTTTTGGTCCTCGCTTTTCCTTTCCGAGTTAGAGTGGTGGGCTCTGTAGCAGTCATCTGGCTGCAGGGGTGCTGGACTGGGCAGGGGTGGTGGACAGGGCAGCATCGCTGATATTGCTGGCTGCATGGGTGCGGGACTCTGGAGTATGGTGGATGATGCTGGCTGCAAGATTGATGAACTTGGCAGCGTGGTCACTCGGTGAACTGGAGGTGGTGGTGGTGGGGGCGGATAGCTCGGTGCTGTGGGAACGTAAAAGTAGATTGGCTGCTGGTAATATCCTCCGGCCTGTTGATTGTAGGATTGTGACTGCTGCTGGGAATGCTGCTGCTGCTGTTGTAATGCGTGGCTGTAAACAACCTGACAGGCCTGCATGACGTTCAGCTGGAGTTGAGTCATAAGGTTTTCCGACTCGCTCCGCTCAATTGCAGAGAAAAAATGTAGCTCCGGTCTCTCAAGGTCAGCTTCCAGGCCATCAAGGAGTTTGCTGATTTCATTGAACCCACTCTTTACTCTGTCAACCTAATCCTATCCTAGAAGACCAAGCTTAATTGCATAAACTCGGGCATACCTGACCTCTCCTAGGCCCTCTGCCACTGATGAGAACACCCAGCAAAAGCAGAGGCAGAGGGCTGGAAGAGGGGAAAACCTGATGGACTGGCTGCCTCTTCCCCAGCCTGTGAAGCCTGCAAGGTCGCTCCATCACTGGTGGATGATTGGGACTGCATCTGTCCAGTGGCTGGTAGATGAGGGCCAGTTTCAACCGAGGATGATCCGGGTTGTGTGGTGCTGCACCAGATTCTGTGTGGAAAAGAGAAAAACTTTAGAGCAAAAATAAAGGTTATGTTGTGCTGCTCCTGGCTCTGTGTGTGCCAAAAAATTAAACATTAGTACAAAGATAAAAAAAGAAAATTATACTCTTACGTTTGCTGAGCAAGTGCAGGCCTCAGAAAGGCAAGGTCCTGGTGGTGCTTGTATTTCTGGAACCTTGCAGCAGTACCACTTCGAACCCGAACCTCCTCTCTCATGTCCTTGTTGAAGCGGTCCTTCATTGAGAGCCAACGGATTTTGATTCGCTTCACTGTGAAGGGGAAAAAAAGATTAGAAAACTATGCACATCCATTCACAGTTTCACTGCCGGTTCAGAATACATTGCAATTAGTGTTGAGCATTCCGATACCGCAAGTATCGGGTATCGGCCGATACTTGCTGTATCGGAATTCCGATACCGACTTCCGATATTTTTTCAATATCGGAATTCGGCATCGGAATCGGAAGTTCAGTTGATTGACGGCCTGACGTCATCATGATGCGCGGTGTGTGCGCATCATGATGCGCCGTCATTTCGGGCCTTCCGGGGGTCTCTGCCGGCCTGCCGGGGGGCTGTGCCGGCCTGCCGGGGGGCTGTGTGGACTGCCCGGGGTCTGTACCGGCCTGCCGGGGGGCTGTGCCGGCCTGCCGGTGGTCTGTGCACCCTGTGGGGGTCTGTACCGGCCTGCCGGGGGGCTGTGCCGGCCTGCCGGGGGGCTGTGCTGATGTCCGGGGGTCTGTGCAAGCATCGTCCGATGGGACTACAAGTCCCATCGGGCGATGCCTGCTACCATGACAGTGATTGACACATTAGCCAATGATGGGACAGTAGTAGTCCCATCATCCGGCTAATGTGTTAAATGTTAAAAAAAAAAAAAATACTACATACATACTACATGCATGCTACATACATACTACATGCTACATACATACTACATATATACTACATACATACTACATACATGCTACATACATACTACATGCATGCTACATACATACTACATATATACTACATACATACTACATACATACTGCATGCTACATACATACTACATACATACTACATACATACTACATGCATGCTACATACATACTGCATGCTACATACATACCACATACATACTACATATATACTACATGCATGCTACATACATACTACATGCTACATACATACCACATATATACTACATACATACTACATATATACTGCATGCTACATACATACTACATATATACTACATGCATGCTACATACATACTACATGCTACATACATACTACATATATACTACATGCATGCTACATACATACTACATATATACTACATGCATGCTACATACATACTACATGCTACATGCATGCTACATACATACTACATACATACTACATGCTACATACATACCACATATATACTACATACATACAATACATTCATACAATACATACATAGACATACAGTACATATAACATAGAGTAACATACTTACCAATACTTGTCACATTGTTCCCCGAAGCCATTGTCGTCTACGGAATAAATATTAACATAACAAACCACAAAAATACTCACCCACGATCCGAAGCAGTCCACGAGTGTGTCCCACGACGATCTTGGGTAGAGAACTGCAGCATCAGATGATGCTGCCGTTCTCTACGGGCTGCAGGAATCCAATGACGGAAGGTAGGTATCCTTCCGCACTGTATTCCTCCGCCACTTAAAAAAAAAAGTCCCTAGTCTCACTTTATGCCATTGCTGTGTGGGAAATTCCCACACAGCAATGGCATAAAGTGAGACTAGGGACTTTTTTTTTTTAAGTGGCGGAGGAATACAGTGCGGAAGGATACCTACCTTCCGTCATTGGATTCCTGCAGCCCGTAGAGAACGGCAGCATCATCTGATGCTGCAGTTCTCTACCCAAGATCGTCGTGGGACACACTCGTGGACTGCTTCGGATCGTGGGTGAGTATTTTTGTGGTTTGTTATGTTAATATTTATTCCGTAGACGACAATGGCTTCGGGGAACAATGTGACAAGTATTGGTAAGTATGTTACTCTATGTTATATGTACTGTATGTCTATGTATGTATTGTATGAATGTATTGTATGTATGTAGTATATATGTGGTATGTATGTAGCATGTAGTATGTATGTAGTATGTATGTAGCATGCATGTAGCATGTAGTATGTATGTAGCATGCATGTAGTATATATGTAGTATGTATGTAGCATGCATGTAGTATATATGTAGTATGTATGTAGCATGTAGTATGTATGTAGTATGTATGTAGTATGTATGTGGTATGTATGTAGCATGTAGTATGTATGTAGCATGCATGTAGTATATATGTAGTATGTATGTAGCATGCAGTATATATGTAGTATGTATGTAGTATATATGTGGTATGTATGTAGCATGTAGTATGTATGTAGCATGCATGTAGTATATATGTAGTATGTATGTGGTATGTATGTAGCATGTAGTATGTATGTAGCATGCATGTAGTATATATGTAGTATGTATGTAGTATGTATGTAGCATGCAGTATGTATGTAGTATGTATGTAGTATATATGTAGTATGTATGTAGCATGCATGTAGTATGTATGTAGCATGTATGTAGTATGTATGTAGTATGTATGTAGTATGTATGTAGTATATATGTGGTATGTATGTAGCATGTAGTATGTATGTAGCATGCATGTAGTATATATGTAGTATGTATGTGGTATGTATGTAGCATGTAGTATGTATGTAGCATGCATGTAGTATATATGTAGTATGTATGTAGTATGTATGTAGCATGCAGTATGTATGTAGTATGTATGTAGTATATATGTAGTATGTATGTAGCATGCATGTAGTATGTATGTAGCATGTATGTAGTATGTATGTAGTATATATGTAGTATGTATGTAGCATGTAGTATGTATGTAGCATGCATGTAGTATATATGTAGTATGTATGTAGCATGCAGTATATATGTAGTATGTATGTAGTATATATGTGGTATGTATGTAGCATGTAGTATGTATGTAGCATGCATGTAGTATATATGTAGTATGTATGTGGTATGTATGTAGCATGTAGTATGTATGTAGCATGCATGTAGTATATATGTAGTATGTATGTAGTATGTATGTAGCATGCAGTATGTATGTAGCATGCATGTAGTATATATGTAGTATGTATGTAGCATGTATGTAGTATGTAGTATGAATGTAGCATGTATGTAGTATGCATGTTGTATGTATGTAGCATGTAATTTTTTTTTTTTTTTTTTTTACATTTAACACATTAGCCGGATGATGGGACTACTACTGTCCCATCATTGGCTAATGTGTCAATCACTGTCATGGTAGCAGGCATCGCCCGATGGGACTTGTAGTCCCATCGGACGATGCCTGCACAGACCCCCGGAGCCTGCACAGCCCCCCGGCAGGCCGGCACAGCCCCCCGGAGCCGGCACAGCCCCCCGGCAGGCCGGCACAGCCCCCCGGCAGGCCGGCACAGACCACCGGCAGGCCGGCACAGACCACCGGAGCCTGCACAGACCCCCTGGCAGGCCGGCACAGCCCCCCGAAAGGCCCGTACAGACCCCAGAGAGGCTGTACAAGGGCAGGAAAGGGTTTTTCTTATTCCGATACCGGAAGTCCCATAGACTTGAATGGGACTTCCGGTATCGGAATCGGCGATACCGATACTTTTTTTAAAGATCGGCCGATACCATCCGATACGATACTTTGAAGTATCGGACGGTATCGCTCAACTCTAATTGCAATACTTACCAAAATCTGTTCTGGCACATGGCATGGCACAGTCCCAACCAAGCAGCAGCGATGTGGCCACTTCTTCCTAGAGCTGTCAAATCACCACATTGTCAGTGTGCTGATGGTCACGGGTGTCCCACAACGGTACTCGCTCTTTCACAAGGTGGATTAGTTGCTCGTTGTCTACATCCAGTATGGCTTCTTCCCATTGTGAAGCCTATAGATAAAATAGAAAAAATGTAAGTAAAACTGAAAAAAAATTTGATTACAACGCTGATGAAAAGGATACTTACACCCCGTCTTTCCTCCTGAGATACATGAGCCCAATGACCCTGGGAAGAATCCTCTCCACTCGACTGCTCCTGCTCTTCATCACTGCCAGGTACCTGTAAAGAAATTAAATGTTTTAACACATGTGGAGTATTGCCAGTCAATATGATATAGAAGGGTTAATGATTTGCCTTTAAATGCCTAACTGCCTTTAATTCTTCATTTGCCTTTCATTTATTCTTATGACACTGCAGTTCTGGCTGTCTCCTCTTCAAGGGAAATATGCTTCTTATCATATATGTTCTCAATAGTCAGCCACAACGTGTTCTGGGTACATTGTAAACAAGGTATGACCCTGAAGTGATGGTGGGGGCCACATGAGCTCCATAGAATTACATATTGTTGTAAATGGTATAAAACATTGCCTTGTGTTTCATTACATCAGATAAAGTGATTTGCCCACGGCCCGTGTGTGCTGTCTCTTTTGTCTCCAAGTGCTTGTAAATTAATGGCGTAAAACTCCTAATTCGGCCTCACTGGTGATCTGGCATATCTGACTTTGGTCAGAATGAAAACAGCTACAACAGTTTGGCGCCCGAATGTGGGACCGTGGAAACCAGCCTATTCGGAATCCGTATTTGGGAGCTTCCTGGGAGGTTGAAACATGCAAAATTCAGCTGCAGCAGGTGACGAAATTTTATTCTTACATTGATTTTGCATTTGCAATCTCTCGAAGGATCTCTACATACAGTTGTGGCCAAAAGTATTGACACCCCTGCAATTTTGTCGGATAATACTCAGTTTCTTCCTGAAAATTATTGCAAACACAAATTCTTTATTATTATCTTTATTTAATTTGTCTTAAATGAAAAAACACAAAAGAGTATGAAGCAAAAAGCAAAACATTGATCATTTCACACAACTCCAAAAATGGGCCAGACAAAAGTATTGGCACCCTCAGCCTAATACTTGGTTGCACAACCTTTAGCCAAAATAACTGCGACCAACCGCTTCCGGTAATCATCAATGAGTTTCTTACAATGCTCTGCTGGAATTTTAGACCATTCTTCTTTGGCAAACTGCTCCAGGTCCCTGATATTAGAAGGGTGCCTTCTCCAAACTGTCATTTTTAGATCTCTCCACAGGTGTTCTATGGGATTCAGGTCTGGACTCATTGCTGGCCACCTTAGAAGTCTCCAGTGCTTTTTGAAGTGTGTTTTGGGTCATTGTCCTGCTGGAAGACCCATGACCTCTGAGGGAGACCCAGCTTTCTCACACTGGGCCCTACATTATGCTGCAAAATTTGTTGGTAGTCTTTAGACTTCATAATGCCATGCACCCGGTCAAGCAGTCCAGTGTAGAGGCAGCAAAGCAACCCCAAAACATCAGGGAACCTCCACCATGTTTGACTGTGGGGACCGTGTTTTTTTCTTTGAATGCCTCTTTTTTTCTCCTGTAAACTCTATGTTGATGCCTTTGCCCAAAAAGCTCTACTTTTGTCTCATCTGACCAGAGAACATTCTTCCAAAATGTTTTAGGCTTTTCAGGTAAGTTTTGGCAAACTCCAGCCTGGCTTTTTAATGTCTCGGGGTAAGAAGTGGGGTCTTACACAAATTAAATGAAGATAATAATACCAAAGAATTTGTGATTGCAATCATTTTCAGGAAGAAACTGAGTATTATCTGACAAAATTGCAGAGGTGTCAATACTTTTGGCCACAACTGTATCTCTGGGTAAGGCTGTACAACACGGTTCAAAAGAACCTACATCACCAGGGAGCAGTGAGTATGTCCATATGAGAGTTGAATAATAGAGTAATAAGATAATAATTGTCATCTGTATAATCTGTCAATCTGTTCTGGCAATATACTAATATACTAACTGGTTGTGTACTGGTGTACTGTGTAGCACAGAGCCTGGGATAGACTCCGTGCAGTGTTGATTTTGGATTGGCAGCAAATCATATGAGGCTGAAATTTGTATAGGGCTGTGGTTTTTGGTCTTTGTGATTTTTGTTGTTCTTGTTGTTTAAGAAGTTGGCTTTGGTGTTCTCAGAGTGTCAGTGGACATTGCTGTAGTTTAAGGTGTTAAATCCAAAGTGCAAAATAGGCAGGCTGTGTGAATCCTTGTATGTATGTCTATGAGAACCTCTGAATGAGATGAGAGATGAGTAATTGAGTATAAGAGATATACATAAATTCCCGATTGATGAGGGGTTCCGATTAGGAATGGTCCTCTGTATGTGACAGAGGACATTATTCAACTCACTTTGAGCTGAATTAGGCGCAGTGATTAAGATAAGGGATTTTTGTTATCTTCTCTTTGTAAAATCAAATGACCACTGAAAAGTGAAAGAAAAAAAAATCCCTGAATGAGCATGTATGAATGAATCATCACACATCATTTTGTGTCAAGAGATTGTTACCTTTCTAGTTCTTGTGGGAGATCCTGGACAGATGTGTTATAGATATTTCAAATCTACATCTGAGACTGAATGAAATGAGTAATGATATAGCTCGTGTTATATGTGGCATTACATTGTAAAGTTTCCAGGATGCATTTGGCAAGAAAAGGGCAAGGCTCCGTTACTCACATTATACAGTTACCTGCTCTTATAGTGAAATCCCTTGATTTTGAGAGTTTTGTAGAAATTGATTTTGATTAAGTCTAAAGAACTACTGCATTCTGTTAGTGTGAAGGACACTACATTTCTAAAATTCTGATGGGAGGGGGAAATGAAAGGGCTGCACGGTTCTCCTCTCTGTTCTTATCTCCGCTGAGTGTCTAATGGGAGGATTCACGGAGCTGCGCTCAAGATTCTCTGTGTTTCGGTCCTTGGTGTAAATACTCGCTAGGAGATTTGTGCATTTTAAAGCAACAGTGCTTAATTGAAGAGGAATAAAATATTGTAAGTTGAAGTTGGAAGCTGAAAGTAAAATATGGTGCCTAATTTAGAAGGAAATTGAAAGTGATTGTTTGGTCATTAATGTGTTTGAACCTGCTTCTAGTTGTGTGATTGATTTATAGCAAATTGAGAATCAGCAGAAGGAGGTAGCCAACTGCACGGCTGATAAAGTAGGTTAGAGGCCTATCACATCTGGGCCTTCTTACTTTAGTCAGCGGGTTTTTTTGTTGTGGGTGAGAGGCGAGGGCAAGGAGCCTTCTGGATACACCTTGGCAGGCTCACTCTGACTTGCTATGTGTGGTCTGTAAGACAAGGTCAGACACACTAGAAGAGCATTTCAGAATAAAGGTGAGCTGTCTAAGTTGAAGCAGCCTTCCCACGTTCCATGGAGCTGGGCTGGAAGGAAAAAGGCCTATTCCTATTCTAGCCAGCTGATCTAACGGGTGAGAGGCAGAGAGCCTTCTCGTTACATCCTGTAGGTCTACCTGGTGAGAGGAAAGGAGCCTTCCCACTACACCTTGTCAGGCTCGCTCTGACTTGCTACGTGTGGCCGCCCGTAGATAAGGTCTAGGCACACTAGAGGGGCATTTCAGAATAAAGGAGAGCTGTCAGGAGAAAAAGTTGAAGCCACAGGCAACTTTTTCTGTGTGCAGTCAGGGCCTCTCAATGGGATTCCACCGCTATGCAGATTGTAAAAGACAGAGAAGAAAGGAAGCAGTAAAACAAGTGGGACCAGTATTGAAAAAGGCAAAAATACCAGAGTGTGAATGTTTGGATTTACAAAAAGGCACAGACATGGGAAGAAAATAGCAAATGAATAAATGATGTTTGAGAATGTGCAACAGTATGGAAGGTGTATAATGAATGTTTTGATTGACAAAGTTTAACCAGAGACCCAGACAAAACAGATGGACTTGTAAACACTGTGGTCAGACTCAGACAAACCCAGACTGAATAGCTACTTGTGTGACCTGCGCTACTGACCTAAGCAAGTTGCGCTAAATCCTGTCCAGACAAGATCATATGGAGTGACATAAGAAGCTGACATAATAGTGTGGTTAGTGGGTAGTGGGGACATTGACCTTTGAGGAGTAAGCTGACAGTAGACATCAGACAACCAACCACATCAGGACCTAGAAGGGCGACTAGAATAAGAAAGATGCAGGTGTATTATCCCTGGAGCCCCTCTGACCAGCTAGCTTTGCTGAAGCAGCTGCCTGACCCTGAAAACCAACCATTCCCGTTTTACAGACACATAAAGGAAATACAGCGGACATATAAGTGTACCTGGGCAGACCTAGAGAAGTTGGTGAGTTTAAAGGCAGGTGGCGCACTAGGACATATAATTAAGGCTAGTTTCACACTAGCGTTTTTACACGCAGCGCACGGCGCCGCTAAACCCCACCCCCTCCCGCGCCCCCTCCGGTCATCTCCTCCCTACTATCGCACACGGCTGCATGCGATCTGCGCACCCTATGTTTATAATACAATAGCAAAGGTATATACCAACATCCTGTATGTGACAATGCGACAACAGTTGCTGTGAATCATGGACACAATAAAAGATCAGTCGTTGTAAATGTAGAACGGGGATGTGGAAACCACAAAAAAAATTACCAAGGATCCAATATTAAGCAAAAAATTGTATCTCTTTATTAGGGAAGGACAAATAAATGGGAGAAAATGGGGAACATGTGCAAAGGAGAAAACAAAGTGCAGCAGTGCTAGAAGACATGCAGGATTAACCACGGCCAAAACAAATATATTTGGATACTAAAGTATCACAAACATGGTGTTCTAGAGGCAAAAAATATCTCATTATAGTCTCCAAAGAAAATGCATAGCAAAAAATACAGTCAAAATTGCATACTTAATCACCAGCAATCAGATATATAACCTGCTCACAATGGCATTTTAAGAGGCCTACACTATAACGGACCTGTGTCCATATAAGTCCATACCTATAATGTACCAATAATCATTTAAATAGTGTGACCAAAATATTAACATAGCTAATTACTACTAATACCTCAAAGTGAGGATTATTGCCGGTGAGAGCTCGTCATATCGGGGAGACATATTACCCGCCCTACCGGGGAACACATACTAGCACCCACCCAGAAAGGGTCAATAACCCAGAGACGGTATTACTTCAAAAGGTGAGAGTCCAAATGGCTGGGCGGTGATGTGCTAAAGATAGGGTTTTCAGATCGCATGCAGCCGTGTGCGATAGTAGGGAGGAGATGACCGGAGGGACGCGGCAGGGGGTGGGGCTTAGCAGCGCCGTGCGCTGCGTGTAATTATGCTAGTGTAAAACTAGCCTAAGACACACACAGATGTGGCAAAGAATCAGGCTTGGGGCATGGATGATAAATCTGCACGGTCTGGGGAGACGTACTGTGAGTCACTGAAACAGTGGGCTACAGTGGAACAATCAGAGCAGTCTGTACTCCTGACTAACGTGACACAGCAAAAAGAAGAGAGGGTAGAGATGTACTTTGGACGGTTACAGCTGAAATGGGCAGACATGGGGTACATTTGCATATACCCACTTGATGTTAGAATACTGGTGAATGCATTCATTGATGGTATGAACAAAGACTTACGAGACGCAGTACAGACAGCCAGACCTGAATGGAGATATGTAGATCCGAAAGACCTCCTTAAGGTAGCTAAAGTAGTTGAGCAAACAAGGACGATAAGACAACCTGTCATGTATGCTGGAGCACAAGGAAAACAATGGAGATGTAATAGGGGACCAAGGGACCTAGAAACAGTGAGGTGCTGGAATTGTGGTGCTTACAAAACTTATTGTTAGTGACAATACCCCTATAAATTTACTGTCATGATTAAATTGGAAAAAAAAAAAAAAGAGGAAACACTCCTCCTTGTTTCAAGCAACACCCCTTGAGCCTAACCAAATCAATGGCCCTGAGCAGGGATATTAAAGAGTATGTTAAGGCAGGGGTTCTGGTGCAAAGATCTTCCCCCTGCAACACCCTTTTGTATCCCATTATGAAAAAAGGACCCAAGGGTTCCCCTGACACAGAATGGTTCATGACTTAAGGGCTATTAATGATGTTACAGAGAGAATAACCTCAATTGTCCCTGATCCACACACATCTGTCACAGACCCCAGTGATGTCAAAATGTTTCACAGTCATTGATTTAGCGGGTGCATTTTTCTCTGTACCCCTGCACCCTGGCTGTCAGTATCTTTTTCCTTTACTCATAAAGGTAAACAATATTGTTGGACAGTCCTCCCACAAAGGGGGAAAGAAATCCCCTGCCATCTATTCAGCAGCGATGGCAGGGATCCTTGAGTAGTGGCAATCACCTAATCCGCAGATTGTACTATTACAGTACGTGGATGACCTTTTGCTGTTCTGCCTGGACCAGAGGTCCTGCAGGGAAGCTACAGTTTCCTTGCTATGTTTTTTTTTTTAGCAGAAAAGGGTTGCAAGGTCTCACGTGACAAATTACAGTATTACAAACAAAAGGTGACATTTTTGGGACATTGTATTACCGAAGGTACCAGACACCTGACTGAAGACAGGAAACAGGCAATTCAAAATCTCCCTCTACCCAGTTTACATCAGCATCTACGCACTTTCCTAGGCTTGGTGACCTACTGTATGCCTTGGATAAGGTCTGCTTCACAAATAATGCAACCACTTTATGACTGTTTGTCATCAGACCCCTATGATCTCACTCAAGAAGCAATTGATTCCTTCCATTCTCTCAAACTGCTCATTGTGTCAGCCCCAGCGTTAGGAATTCCAAACTATGACCAGCCATTTTTCTTGTTTTGCACAGAGCAGGGAGGACATGCTACCGCAGTACTTACACAACGACATGGAGGGAAACAGAGACCAATAGCTTACTACTCAGCACAATTAGATCCAGTGATCAGAGGGTCACCTACGTGTGTCAGTGCGGTAGGAGCAGCTGCACTACTACTAGGAAAGGCATGTGAGATCACACTGATGTTTCCTTTGACAATCTATTCCCCACATGACATCCATTCCATACTCGTACAAGTTCAACCAAAACATCTGTCTATGGCCAGACAGCTCCGACTTTAATATGCTCTACTAATTCCTGAGTATGTCACCATCAAAAGATGTAACGTTCTGAATCCAGCCAACCTCCTGCCTGTGGATTCAGAAAAGGGGGATTTGGTAACCGTATTATCAAGTGAGAAAGAGTACTTTAACGTGACGCATGAACGTTACTGCATAGAACTGATGAGTCAGGAGACAGTGGGTTTTGCACACGTTCATGAAAAACCTGTTCCTAATGCAGATTTTGAGTTTTTTGTAGATGGCTCCAGATACCACCAGGATGGACGATTCTACACTGGATATGCAGTTGTATCCTCGCATGAGGTAATCCGAGCTGAACCACTCCCACCTCACATGTCGGCACAGGAGGCAGAGCAAAAGGCACTCACTGAGGTGTGTAGAGCTGCTGCAGGTAAAGTCGCTAATATTTACACTGATTCGAATTATGCATGGGGAATAGCCCATGATTATGGCCCTATCTGGAGAAGCTGAGCGTTTCTTACATCAGCCGGTAAGCCCATTAATAATGCAGAGCTGGTGAAACAATTGATGGAGGCATTGATGTTACCAGTCCAGGTTGCCATTGTCAAGGTAAAAGCACACACAAAAGGTGACTCTGTGGAGGTAGAGGGCAACAGAAGGGCGGACGAGGCTGCTAAAGTAGCAGCAAGGCGGCCTAGGGAGCAGTGGACGGTGGCGGGGAGTCAGCGTATTCCAGCCACACTGAGCCTAGATGTTTAGATGTCCTGAAATCCCTCCAGCAAAAGGCTGCCCAAACAGAGAAGGTACAGTGGGGGAGACTGGGAGCTGAGCTGAACTCAAATGGAGTATGGGAGAGTAAGGATAAATTGTGCCTACCGAAGTCCCTGTTCCCAATCATGGCACAAGCAACACATGGCCCCACTCACGCCTCAAAAAGTCACATGTGTGCCATGGTAGATGCCTTCTGGATCACTCCTGGTTTCAGTTACGCAGCCGCAAAACTTGTACAATCATGCCTCATCTGTGCACAGCACAACCCAGGAAAACAGTAAAAGTCCCTAAGAAAGCGACACCTAGGCCTCTCTACTCGTTTCAGAGACTGCAGATTGACGACATACAGCTACCAAGGTAGGAGTGTATGCAAATATCCTAGTATGTGTAGATCTCTTCTCTGATTGGCCGGAAGCCTATCCGGTAAAATGTGAAAGTGCTAAAATGACTGCAGACAAACTGATGAAAGAACTAATCTGCAGGTATGGTGTCCCAGAAACCATAGAAACCGATAGGGGTACACACTTCATGGGAGAAATAATGAGGGAAGTCATGCAGGCCCTGGGTGTACCTCAAGCATTTCAAATGTAGTGTCGGTGGTGGGGTGCCGAGCTGGGGGGGTGGTCCTACTTTTATACCGCGCAGAGATGACAACAGAGACACGATGGAGGCAGATTCTGGGTGCAACAGGTCCAAGTTTATTTCTTCACTTGCCGTCCGACTGACGGCACACCTCGCGGCCCTCCGTTTCCAGAGCCGCTTCTCACACCGTACACTGGAGACGTGTCTGCACACACCGTCCCCTCCTTTACTGTCGACGCTCCTGACAGTTCCGTCACTGTGGCCGCCTTAGGCCCATTAACCACCAGCGCTTCTACTGCTCAGTCGTCGTGTCACATACGGTGTCTTACACCCAGTACCTCGTCTCAACTGCGGTCCTTTCCTGTCAGGACCACCCCCCTGACGTTTCCTCTCCTCAGTCCCCTTGGTCGGATTCTCCTCAGAGCGCACAGACTGGCGCAGTCATCCTGTCACTGGAGCTCCCCCTGGGGACTGGAACTTTCTGGAACCCTCCCTCAGTATTTATAACTCTCCCGGTTCCTTGAAACTGTCACTCTAACTGTCACCACGCCCCCCATGACCAACGGTTTCTAAAGCCCTAAGCTGCTGTAAAGTCCTTTGCTCACACTCCTCCCTGCCATCTAATGGTCATCCCAAGGTACTGCACGTCCACTACACTTTCCTAGTTGTTTCCCCACTGTAATCACGGACTCCTACCTACACTGTGCAAACCTATCTTTCTTCACTCTGACTAGTCCGTCCGTCCGTCAGGTCACCTTCCCTACACTCCCCCTTCCTTTGTCCATTGTCGTCCTCGACAATCGTCATCCCTGCCTTCGTCGTTCTGAATCTACACCTACATTCTGTTGTCGGACCAGAAGTTGAGCCAAACCCACTATCTGCGGGGGCCGAACCATACTGGGAGCACTATGCTCTGAGCAGCCTACTGCTACTCACCAGCGCGCACGCCACATGACAACGTCTTTCAAATTGGGCAAGGTACACCCGTATTCTCTCTACGGCGTGTATCTTTCCCCTACTCTCCCCTACTGTTACCTTTCACTATCCGGTACGCCATGATCGAGGCCACTCACCTACCAGATCATTGCCGGCGCCCGCCTTTCCTTCTTCAGGGGTGTCCGTGGTGTTGGGGACCTGACCTAGGACGGCTGTCTTTCTCACGTCTTCCAACTCATTTTCCTTCTTTCAATTACATGTCATGGTCGGCGTCCCGGTCTCCCAGACCTCCTCAACTCTTAGATCCCTACCGGATCTCACACTTTCCTTTGGTCCCGCAGACCTTCCCTTACCCGGACCTGTTGCATTTTACTTTGCATATTATACATCATACAACTTTATAATAGCACAAGTACCCCATTTTTTATAATTTTTTTTTTCATTTTCTCTTACTTTTAAAACCAAAATATAACATAACATTGCATTTCCTCTTTCTTCCTCCCCCCCTTCCTTGGACCTGGACACTCCTCCACTTTTCCGTATCCCCGTTCTGTCAGGTAAACATATTTTCGTATATAAAGAACATAGAAAGAAGAAAGAAAGAGAGAGAAAATAGTTGCATAAGTTAAACAACAACAAAACTTTTTTCTAAATGCAACTGTCCTTATAATCTGCACAACGGTGCATCGAACTCCTGACAGTCTATACCACTCTCAATGGACAGAGGTGAGGGCTCCACGGGGATACTGAGGGTGTCCATTCAAGTCCTCTTCTTTTCCATGACGGCCTCTCCTTGAGTGTGGAGCAGGTTCCACACTTCCTGCTCCCGGGCGGGGTAGTTCGGGGACATGAGCGGGGACCTCGCTCAGCTCTGCATACACCACGGGGCCCGTGGTAACTAGGCCTTCCGGTGCGCAGGGGGCCGCGTGCTGCAGCAGAATGGTGGGGGCCGCTTGCGGAGGCACTGGTAGGGCCGGGGGTACTCTCACCTTCCCTGGCGCTGCGGCCTCCGTTCCATCATCACGCAGTTTCCCCCGCAGCCTCCGTTCCTTGCTCCACTGTCCTGCGGGCCTTCCCTCCGGACTCGGGGGCTCCGCTGAGAAGTCCTCTGCTGGTATTGGTGGCAGCCGTTCTCGCTGACTCCCCTCAGGCTCCGCTCCCCGGCTCAGCATCCCGCTGCCTGCCCGTAAATCTGAAGATGACTTCTGGTGCAGCTCCATCTCTCGCCGCCATTGCCACTCTAGGCGGCCGATGCCCCGACACCCGCAGCATCTCATACCGTCCGTTGGGCAGCACTCGAATGGCGTCAGACAGCCGCAGCCAAGTTTTTCTTCTGTGCCACTCCTCCTGCTGGGTGGGGCGTTGGCAGACCTTTCCATCCATCTGCCAGGGTCCAATATATGGAAACGTCGGTCTCCGGGCATATATTGCTTCCTTTTGGGGTACGTTGGAGGGGGTCCCAGTCCATTCTGAACAACTGCAAGCACCCGGACCTCTCCTCTGCGCTGAAGTAATACCGCCATCTTGGGCAGAATCAGCTACTGCCTTGGATCCTCTGCAAGCAACACAGATCCGACACAGCGTCCCAATTTGTAATCCACAGGTCAGTAATTTTTAGTCCACAGGTGTTTATAATCCGAAATAGAGCAGTCCAAGTTTTCCTCAGTCCTTCAGTTGCAGGCCTGCCGCAGAAGATAGCGTATTAGCGGCGGCGATCCTGCCGACTACGCCAAATGTAGGGTCGGTGGTGGGGTGCCGAGCTGGGGGGGGGGTGGTCCTACTTTTATACCGCGCAGAGATGACAACAGAGACACGATGGAGGCAGATTCTGGGTGCAACAGGTCCAAGTTTATTTCTTCACTTGCCGTCCGACTGACGGCACACCTCGCGGCCCTCCGTTTCCAGAGCCGCTTCTCACACCGTACACTGGAGACGTGTCTGCACACACCGTCCCCTCCTTTACTGTCGACGCTCCTGACAGTTCCGTCACTGTGGCCGCCTTAGGCCCATTAACCAACAGCGCTTCTACTGCTCAGTCGTCGTGTCACATACGGTGTCTTACACCCAGTACCTCGTCTCAACTGCGGTCCTTTCCTGTCAGGACCACCCCCCTGACGTTTCTTCTCCTCAGTCCCCTTGGTCGGATTCTCCTCAGAGCGCACAGACTGGCGCAGTCATCCTGTCACTGGAGCTCCCCCTGGGGACTGGAACTTTCTGGAACCCTCCCTCAGTATTTATAACTCTCCCGGTTCCTTGAAACTGTCACTCTAACTGTCACCACGCCCCCCATGACCAACGGTTTCTAAAGCCCTAAGCTGCTGTAAAGTCCTTTGCTCACACTCCTCCCTGCCATCTAATGGTCATCCCAAGGTACTGCACGTCCACTACACTTTCCTAGTTGTTTCCCCACTGTAATCACGGACTCCTACCTACACTGTACAAACCTATCTTTCTTCACTCTGACTAGTCCGTCCGTCCGTCAGGTCACCTTCCCTACACATACACCATATAGACCACAAAGTAGTGGGAAAGTGGAAAGACTAAATGGGACACTTAAACTGAAAATTCAAAAGGGCATGGCAGACACAGGAAAGAGCTGAGTAGAGTGCTTGCCTCCTGCACTCTTTTCAGTCAGACACACTCCAAATAGAAACACAGGCTTGTCTCCTTTTGAAGTCCTGTTTGGTAGTGCACCAAAGACTTGTCTGTACTTCCCACAGGTGTTACAAATGCAACACGGTTCTATGACAGCCTATGTCCAGGGCTTGCAGAAAAAACTTATTGTGGTGCATAAACATGTCTTGTCATCCATTCCAGATCCTAATGAAAGTGCAGATGTGCATCAGCTGAATCCAGGTGATTGGGTGGTTATACGCAGACACATGAGAAGGAGCCTGGACCCACGATTTGACGGCCCCTTACAAATCCAGCTGACCACATCCACCTCAGTAAAACTTGAGGGAAAGCCCATCTGTATCCACACCAGTCACTGCAAGAAGGTCCTTTCAACAGCAGAATGACTGTTCTCCTAATCACCTTGCTGGCAGTGGCAGGGTTGCTGCACTCTACAGAGACACAGGACAAACTCTTCAATGTTGACTGGGACAACAAACTTATTCGGCATCATGCTCTTCTCATAAAGGACATGGAAGGACAGAAATCGAAAGACTGTTGGATCTGTACACACAGCCCAGTATCTGCAAGGACTATGCCATACTTAGCCTTACCTCTGGAGCCATGCAAGGTATTAACCCCACACTGCATACACAATGAGACTTGGACTCATTCAAGGGTTTGGGGAAAAGATGTGCCCCGTGATATATCTGCCTCATTGGCTATAATCGGATGGGCCGCTAATCCCTGGTTTTAGTTTAATATAACGCGGCCTAAGGTACAAATGTGAAGGAGGAATGTGTCAAATAATTGGTCCCACTTGTTGTAATTATATCGACCCTGCTGGCAATCTCCAGATCAGGGCCAATATAGACAAAATAGGTGAACTTAGAGACCAATGGTTACAGCAACACAGTGCAAACAGAGACTCCTGGTGAGGTAACACATTCTTTTTTTTAAACCCAGCAAATTGGTTTAATGGCATAGCAGGATGGATTTTTGGCATTGTACAGACTTGTATGCAAATTTTGTTGCTTTGCTTATTGTTTTATGTAGCCGTAAAAACGCTAATATATGTATTACTTAAGCTACTGAATAATGTATGCATGAAAAAAGAATATGAGGCTGAACCTTCTGTAGTGTATCATAGACCCCAGATAGCCATTGCTGATGGGGAAAGTGAGTGACCACACTGAGGGTGGATGGGCGAAGCAGGTAGGAAGTCCCCTTTTGGGTACTAGACCCATGAGACATTAGCTCCTTTGTGGACATCAGCTGACCCTGTGGCAAAGGTTATACCATTTACAAAAGGGGGAAATTGATATAGAAGGGTTAATGATTTGCCTTTAAATGCCTAACTGCCTTTAATTCTTCATTTGCCTTTTGCCTTTCATTTATTCTTATGACACTGCAGTTTTGGCTATAAGAGAAAAAAGGAACAGCATCCAATCAAGGTGAAAGTCGTATCAAAGGTTTTTTCTGCCAGTATAAAATACAACGTTTCGGCCATATTGTGGCCTTTTTCAAGTATAACATGTAACACAAATGGTGGCCACCATAAACCTTTGATACGACTTTCACCTGGATTGGATGCTGTTCCTTTTTTCTCTTATGGATATTTTTGTTCATCTGGGTTCATGAACTTTGAGCTTGCATCCACTTAGTCCCTGCTGTGCTGTCGGCTGCTTTTTTACTGCAGTTTTGGCTGTCTCCTCTTCAAGGGAACAGGAGAAACCCGATGCACCAGGAGCCAACCACTGCACCACGACAGTCGACACATCTAAAAGTAAACAGAAAAAAAATTTAGTACAAAGTACAAACAGCAGTGAGAGAGGATGACATTTTCTAAGGTTATATACTTACATAGCCAGTGTTGTGGTATCATCCAGAGTCCAAAGAGTTATGGCCTTGCTGTTTCCACACTTCCTTTTATAGAGCTCTCAATTAGCAGGTGGTTGAATCACTTGCTGGACCAACTCATAAAAAAACGCATGCGTATAGAGCGCATGTGCGTAAACATGTCCCTTTGTTGCGTATGCATGCGTTCCCATAGACAGTAATGCGTTTATTTGATGCACTCATCCGCATGCGCATGAATGCGCATATTTGACGGATTTTTGCAGCTTCCAAAAATCCAACATGTTTCGTTCGCCGAACCCTACCGCACACCGAAAAACAACGCATGCGTACACTGACGCATGCGAACTGATGCAAATGCATGCCCCTGCGTACACCATATTTAAAGATAGGCAAACATGATACATACGGATTGCTGCAGATGAAACGCTGCGCAAACAGATGCAAATGTGAAACTAGCCTTAAACACACATCAAAATCCACAATAGACTACCTCAAAAGGTGCAAGCTGAAGGTTTTACAATGACCCTCGTAGTCCCCTGATCTTAACATCATTGAAAATCTGTGGGTAGACCTTAAAATAGCAGTGGATGCAAGACGAGCCAGGAATCTCACAGAACAGGAAGAATTTTACAAGGCAAAAAAGATGAAAATCCCTTAGACAAGACTTGTCTGGATGCAAAAAGTAAGTGTTTAAAAGCTGTTATGCTTTCAAAGGGAGTTGCTACTAAGTACTAATCACATGCCCAGGAAGAAGCACTGGCTAAACGTGCGTCGGAGAGACAGCGTTCCACTTGGTGTACTGATCAACTATGCTCTAGGCTCAGGTAATATGTGTTTGGCGTTTGCCCTCTCTATTTGCTCACAGTGACAGTATGTTGTTCTTGACACAGGAGGTTATGGCAGTGTAATGGTGGATGTATTTACACACCATATGATTGCCGCTGAATAAATGTCTATGATGGTTATATTTGGATCCCCATTTAACTATTTAGATAAAACCCTGGAGGACAAAATATAAATATTGTTATCTGGATTACCACTAATTAATTTTTGGATTATTTTGGAGTAGTGTGGGGTACCATATATATGTGTTAGGCCGGTTTCACATTAGCGCTTTTTAAGCGCACGCACGGCCGGGGGTAGCTCCGCCCCCGAGCCGGCTCTCTGCCCGGCGTGCCCGCCCCTTGCTTATAGCGCCGCCTCCTAACGGACAGCGGCGCCTGCGATCGGCGCACCCTATCTTTAGCATAGGGTGCGCAGATCGTGCGCAGGCCGTGCGCTAGTTGCGCTTTGACCTGCGCTGCGCACTTTTGACGGTGCGCCGTGCGCGCCAAAATCCGAAAAGTTCGATTTTGGCGCGCACGGCGCACCGTCAAAAGTGCGCAGCGCAGGTCAAAGCGCAACTAGCGCACGGCCTGCGCACGATCTGCGCACCCTATGCTAAAGATAGGGTGCGCCGATCGCAGGCGCCGCTGTCCGCTAGGAGGCGGCGCTATAAGCAAGGGGCGGGCACGCCGGGCAGAGAGCCGGCTCGGGGGCGGAGCTACCCCCGGCCGTGCGTGCGCTTAAAAAGCGCTAATGTGAAACCGGCCTTAATCTTTGCACTTGGCTCTTTATTGCTAATTAGTACCCATATGCATTTATGGCTGTCAGTGCCCTGGATATTTAGTGAACAAAAATAGCCATCTGGAAATAAGGAGGATTGCCTCATCTTTTATTCTTGTTCAATTGAATTTTTTGATGTTCTTTTGTTTTAATTTTTTTTTTCATCAGTGATGTGTTTAATGATTGCTCCAACATAGTGATTGAGTCTGAGTGGATATAACACTGTGGATATTTTATAAATTTAAGCAGAATATTGGGTTGTTGTATTAGAATTGTTGTGTCATTATTATCAATGCTGTTCTTCCTTCCTACGCATTATTTGATTAGAGGCAACGGTTTGTTTGTTTGTTTGAATTTGTGAAATAAAATATTCTCCTGATTTTATAAAATGAGTGACACTCTTGGTTCATTTGCCACTCATGAGTTACATGAACTTTTGTGATATACAGTTGTGGCCAAAAGTATTGACACCCCTGCAATTCTGTCAGATAATACTCAGTTTCTTCCTGAAAATGATTGCAAACACAAATTCTTTGGTATTATTATCTTCATTTAATTTGTCTTAAATGAAAAACACAAAAGAGAATGAAGCAAAAAGCAAACATTGATCATTTCACACAAAACTCCAAAAATGGGCCAGATAAAAGTATTGGCACCCTCAGCCTAATAATTGGTTGCACAACCTTTAGCCAAAATAACTGCGACCAACCGCTTCCGCTAACCATTAATGAGTTTCTTACAATGCTCTGCTGGAATTTTAGACCATTCTTCTTTGGCAAACTGCTCCAGGTCCCTGATATTAGAAGGGTGCCTTCTCCAAACTGCCATTTTTAGATCTCTCCACAGGTGTTCTATGGGATTCAGGTCTGGACTCATTGCTGGCCACCTTAGAAGTCTCCAGTGCTTTCTCTCAAACCATTTTCTAGTGCTTTTTGAAGTGTGTTTTGGGTCATTGTCCTGCTGGAAGACCCATGACCTCTGAGGGAGACCCAGCTTTCTCACACTGGGCCCTACATTATGCTGCAAAATTTGTTGGTAGTCTTCAGACTTCAAAATGCCATGCACACGGTCAAGCAGTCCAGTGCCAGAGGCAGCAAAGCAATCCCAAAACATCAGGGAACCTCCGCCATGTTTGACTGTAGGGACTGTGTTCTTTTCTTTGAATGCCTCTTTTTTTCTCCTGTAAACTCTATGTTGATGCCTTTGCCCAAAAAGCTCTACTTTTGTCTCATCTGACCAGAGAACATTCTTCCAAAACGTTTTAGGCTTTTTCAGGTAAGTTTTGGCAAACTCCAGCCTGGCTTTTTTATGTCTCGGGGTAAGAAGTGGGGTCTTCCTGGGTCTCCTACTATACAGTTCCTTTTCATTCAGATGCCGACGGATAGTATGGGTTGACACTGTTGTACCCTCGGACTGCAGGGCAGCTTGAACTTGTTTGGATGTTAGTCGAGGTTCTTTATCCAACATCCGCACAATCTTGCGTTGAAATCTCTTGTCAATTTTTCTTTTCCATCCACATCTAGGGAGGTTAGCCACAGTGCCATGGGCTTTAAACTTCTTGATGACACTGCACACGGTAGACACAGGAACATTCACGTCTTTGGAGATGGACTTGTAGCCTTGAGATTGCTCATGCTTCCTCACAATTTGGTTTCTCAAGTCCTCAGACAGTTCTTTGGTCTTCTTTCTTTTCTCCATGCTCAATGTGGTACACACAAGGACACAGGACAGAGGTTGAGTCAACTTTAATCCATGTCAACTTGCTGCAAGTGTGATTTAGTTATTGCCAACACCTGTTAGGTGCCACAGGTAAGTTACAGGTGCTGTTAATTACACAAATTAGAGAAGCATCACATGATTTTTTGAACAGTGCCAATACTTTTGTCCACCCTCTTTTTTATGTTTGGTGTGGAATTATATCCAATTTAGCTTTAGGACAATTATTTTTGTGGTTTTTTATTTAAGACAAATTAAATGAAGGCAATAATACCAAAGAATTTGTGTTTGCAATCATTTTCAGGAAGAAACTGAGTATTATCTGACAGAATTGCAGGGGTGTCAATACTTTTGGCCACAACTGTAGGTACTAATCATGCAGGGTGCTCATACTTTTGCAGTTTCCTGTTTTCCTTTTTTTAATTTTGACTAAGTTAATTTGGCCAAGTTTTCAAAAAAAATATGATGTAGTGATAATGGGAGATTTCAGCTATCAAGGCATTTGTTGGGAATCTCTCTCATCCTCTCTTGCTGACAATTTTATCTTCCAAAAGGTAGGGGAGAAAACAAGGGGATCTGCTACCTTGGATCTAATCCTTATAAATAGGGAGGAAATGATTGAGGAGGTAAAAGTGGCTGGGACCCTAGGAGGTAGCGACCATGCTATTTTAGAATTTTGGATAACTAGAGGTGGAAGACGTGTGAATAGAGTTGAGCGAAACGTGTCGAAAAAATTCAAAAGTCGCCGACTTTTGGCAAAGTCGGGTTTCATGAAACGAAACCCGACCCTAGGATGAGGTCGGCCACGAGGTCGGCGACTTACGCGCCAAAGTCGCGTTTCAAAAGTTTGTTTTGCGCTCTTTTTCAGCCAATCAGGATCCACGGACACTGTGGGCAACGTGATGACATAGGCAGGGGTCACCACCATATTTCAGAAGGGCATGCAAGTGATTGGCTTGCTTTGGTGGGCGTCACAGGGGGTATAAAAGGGCGTGCACGCCGACCGCCATCTTACTTCTGCCGATCTTAGTATAGGGAGAGGTTGCTGCTGATTCTGTAGGGAGAGCGTTAGGCAGGGAAGAAGACAAAAAAACTGCTTCTGCTGCTAGCGATTTGGCCTGCACAACACACAAGTCACTGTGTGTGCAGTGCAAGGGGAGGCTATATTGTGGTGTGTCAGTGGTGTTGGTTGTTGGGCTGCCTTCTAAGGCTTCCTGACACGCTGGCATTGCTGTTTACCCACTGCTCCGCAAACTGCTTTTTTAAAAGCAATCCAATCTCCCTTATCCTCTCGTCACTTTGGTCACAGGCAGCTGTGCCATCGAGCGTGTCACATAGCGCTCAGATATCAGTGGGCCGCACACAATCCACAAGTGTCCAGTGTCCAAACGTGTACGCAGAGATTCAAAATCTCCATTATCCTCTCGTCACTTTGGTCACAGGCAGCTGTGCCATCGAGCGTGTCACATAGCGCTCATATATCAGTGGGCCGCACACAATCCACTAGTGTCCAGTGTCCAAAAGTGTACGCAGAGATTCAAAATCTCCATTATCCTCTCGTCACTTTGGTCACAGGCAGCTGTGCCATCGAGCGTGTCACATAGCGCTCAGATATCAGTGGGCCGCACACAATCCACAAGTGTCCACTGTCCACAAGTGTACGCAGAGATTCAAAATCTCCATTATCCTCTCGTCACTTTGGTCACAGGCAGCTGTGCCATCGAGCGTGTCACATAGCGCTCAGATATCAGTGGGCCGCACACAATCCACAAGTGTCCACTGTCCACAAGTGTACGCAGAGATTCAAAATCTCCATTATCCTCTCGTCACTTTGGTCACAGGCAGCTGTGCCATCGAGCGTGTCACATAGCGCTCAGATATCAGTGGGCCGCACACAATCCACAAGTGTCCACTGTCCACAAGTGTACGCAGAGATTCAAAATCTCCATTATCCTCTCGTCACTTTGGTCACAGGCAGCTGTGCCATCGAGCGTGTCACATAGCGCTCAGATATCAGTGGGCCGCACACAATCCACAAGTGTCCACTGTCCACAAGTGTGTGCAGAAATTCTAAAACTCCCCTGTCCTATAGACACCTTGTACCTTGTTTTACATTACTATATAGTTTGTTGGATTTTGTCTACATTTCTACCAAAAATGAGGAAGGCTGGTGGAAGAGGCCGTGGAATTGGGCGGGGGTTGGCAGCTGGTAATGATGGTGTTGGTGGTGGATCTGATGGTAGTGGCAAGAGCAAAATAGGACCAAATGCAGGAGGTGCTGACCCTGCGTCATCGTCTGTCTACATAAGGCCTCGAACGCTTAGTTTTCTAGGAGTTGGCAAACCGCTTTTAAAGGAAGAGCACCAGGAAAAAGTTTTGTCTTACATTGCTGACTCAGCCTCCAGCTCTATCGCCTCCTCTTCTTCAGTTGTAAAAAGTAAAAGCACTGAGTCGTCATTGGAGGCTCATGTTCATGAACCACACCTTTCCTTGTGTCCTTCACCCCAACCAAGATTGAAGGATGACGCAGGCCATACTACTGATTACTCCATGGAGCTGTTTTCACATACCATGCCTGGATTATCAAGTCAAATGGTGAATTACCCAGGCCAAGATGAATCTGACATGGAGTGCACTGATGCACAGCCGCTGATGGATGATTCTGCTGGTACATTCACTCAGAGCACTACATTGTCCTCGCAGTGTACAGAGCCAGATTTTGACCCTGATGAGACTCAGGTGCCCCTTCCCGCACACTATACCACCATACACGGTGACACAGAGGAAGGTGCACATGACATAGAAGAGGAGGTGATGGATGACCCAGTTGTTGACCCAGATTGGCATCCAATCGGGGAAGAGGGTGCTGCTTCCAATAGCTCAGATGAGGAGCATCCACAGCAGACATCGACATCGCAACAGCTGTTATCTGGCAGGCCCGGAGCACTCCAAAGACAGGTTCCAAACATCAAAAGAGTTGCTGGACAGCTTGTCCAGAGGGTCAAAAGATCACAGCGTGCTAGGCCGCAAAATGTCTGCCAAAGTAGGAAGAGTGCAGTGTGGCAGTTTTTTGAACAAAATCCTCATGATCAGGCCAAGGTTATCTGTAAGAAGTGCGCAAAGACCTTTAGCCGAGGGAAAAATCTGAAAAATTTGAATACCAGTTGCATGCTTAGACATTTAACCAGCATGCACTTGCAAGCGTGGACACAACACCAAACCTCAAGTGCCACATGTGCAACTGATCACAACGAAGGTAGTCAGCAACGCTACATTGTTTCCCCCACTGTAAGCACACCGGTTAGCACAGCAGCAAATGTTGAGGTGTCGTTGCAAGGCCACAGCAGTCAGGGAATCCCACTGTTATATCAACGAAAGACTGATTCTAGGCCATCAGAAAGAACACCAACTCCATCACCATCATCAACCCTCTCTCAGTCCGCCCTGTCCACCGCTACTTCCACCATATGCAGCTCTCAAGTCCAGCTCACCCTCCCAGACACTATGAGTAGGTCAAGAAAGTACTCAGTCTCTCATCCGCGTACACTGGGTTTGAACGCCCACATTGCCAAGCTAATCTCGTTTGAGATGATGCCCTTTCGGTTGGTGGAAAGCACAGCTTTCCGCGAACTCATGGCCTATGCAGTACCACGCTATGACCTACCCAGTCGCCACTTCTTCTCTCGCAAAGCCATCCCAGCCCTCCACCATCATGTGAAAGACCGCATTGTCCATGCACTCAAGCAGTCAGTGAGCGGAAAGGTGCACCTCACAACTGATGCATGGTCCAGTCGGCATGGCCAGGGCCGTTACGTGTCCATCACTGCGCACTGGGTTAATGTGGTGGATGCAGGGTCCACAGGGGACAGCGGTGGTGGGACAGTGCTGCCTAGCCCACGGTCTAGGAAACAGTTGGCTGTAGGCGTTCGACCCTCCTCCTCCTCCTCCTCCTCCAGAAGCGACAGCTCGTCCACAGAGCGCAGTCGTACAAGCACTCCATCTGCAGCTGCCACTGTTGCACACGATGTGTCCCCCTATCGAGCAGCTAGTGGAAAGCGTCAGCAGGCTGTGTTGCAGATGATGTGTTTGGGCGACAGACACACCGCCGAGGTGCTGGCCGAGTACTTGAAGCGACAAACTGAGTCATGGCTGGGCAGTGTACATCTTGAGGCAGGCAAGGTAGTTAGTGATAACGGCCGTAATTTTGTGGCAGCCATAGCCCTTTCAAAACTCAGCCACATACCTTGCTTGGCTCACACCTTGAACCTGGTGGTGCAGTGCTTCCTCAAAAATTATCCGGAGTTAACAGCCCTGCTCCAGAAGGTGCGAAGACTGTGCGCGCACATCCGCCGGTCGCCTGTACACTCCGTTCATATGCAGAAGCTGCAGCGATTGCTCCACCTTCCCAACCACCGCCTCATTATCGACATTGCAACAAGGTGGAACTCCACCCTGCACATGGTGGAGCGGCTGTGCGAGCAGAGGCAGGCCATAATGCATTTGTGGGAGGATACACGGCCAGGCACTTTGAGAGCAGACATGGAGTTGACAGGCGTGCAGTGGTCGAAGCTGAAAGACCTTTGTAAAGTCCTTCAGTGTTTTGAGGAATGCACACGGCTGGTAAGCGCAGACGACGCCATCCTAAGCATGAGCATCCCACTTATGCATCTGCTCATGCAAACTTTGACGCACCTTAAGGAGCAGGCGTCTGCAGCCAATGTTGATGAGGAGGAAGAGGAGGAGGGAATCCTTGATGACATTCAGCCATTGTCTGCTCAGGGACCTCTCCTGGACGAGGTGGAGGAAGAAGAGGAGGAGGAGGAGGAGGATGATGGGGATGATTACTTAGGGGAGGAGGATGCATCTCGTGGGGCAAGTGAAAATGTTGGCGTGGCAAGGTCTGGTACAGGGTTTGTGCGTGACTGGAGGGATGTGGATTTGCCAGAAAGTGCTCCTCCACCCAGCACTCGCAGTGCATCATTGACACCGGGAACATTGGCCCACATGTCAGATTATGCCTTGCGGATCCTAAAAAGGGACCCCCGCATTGCCAAAATGATGAACGATGACGACTACTGGTTGGCCAGCATCCTGGATCCACGCTATAAAGGCAAATTACAAAACATCATGCCACAGGAGAACCTTGACCTAATATTGGCTAATAAACAAGCAACTCTGGTAAATCGGTTGCTTGAGGCATTCCCAGCACACAGCAGCGGTGATGGTTCTCACACGAGCCGTACGGGCCGGGAGCAGCTTGGCAGAGGTGTTCGTGGTTCACACAGCAGAAGTGGCGTTGGAGACAGGGGTTTCATGACAATGTTGTGGACTGATTTTTCAAATACCGCTCACACAACTGGTAATACTGCATCGATGGAAAGTGACAGGAGACAGCAGTTGTCAACTATGGTTACAAACTACTTTTCCTCCCATATCGATGTTCTCCCACACAGGTCATTCCCCTTTGACTATTGGGCCGCTAACCTGGACACCTGGCCTGAATTGGCCCAATATGCCTTACAGGAGCTCGCTTGCCCAGCTGCAAGTGTGCTATCGGAAAGAGTCTTCAGTGCAGCTGGATCAATCCTGACAGAAAAAAGGACCCGTCTGTCAACCCAAAATGTGGATGATCTAACCTTCATTAAAATGAACCACGCATGGGTTTCCAAGGATTTTGTCCCACCTTCCCCTGATGACACATAGGGTGACAGAAAAATGGCTTGCTTTGGTCCACCTCTTCCTGGTACTTCACCTATTTCGCCTTTTGCATCAGTTGAATGTCCAACATCAACATATGCCACTTTCTAAAACTCCCTAACTGTGCTGCCTCCCCCCCCATGGCCGGGGTCACCACCTAGCGCATGACACCGTGCGAGTGCCGTTGCCCTGGACAGGTGGGTAGGCCGACTCTTGGGCGCGGGCACTGGCACAGGGTCCCTCATAGTGCAATCAAGTGTCTCTGACGGTGGTGGTGCACACCCGCCGTCAGACACACCGCTGTACTATGAGGGGCCCAGTGCCAGTACCAACGCCCACGAGTGGGCCCCCCTTGCTTGGCCAGGGCCCCAGCATTTGCAATCTTTACCTCTCCCTGCTCCTCCGCTGTGTAATCTGGGCCGTCAAATCCATACTGTGCCTGACACCGTCTGAGCCTGCCTCCTGATGTATAGACATATATTTTGAATGTGTACGCTATCCATACATGTTATCCGGGGATACGTTACCCCTTCTAAACTTTGTGCAATGACGTGCAATCCATACTGGGCCTAACACCGTCTGAGCCTGCCTCATGCTGTATAGACATATATTTTGAATGTGTACGCTATCCATACATGTTATCCGGGGATACGGTACCCCTTCTAACCTTTGTGCAATGACGTGCAATCCATACTGGGCCTAACACCGTCTGAGCCTGCCTCATGCTGTATAGACATATATTTTGAATGTGTACGCTATCCATACATGTTATCCAGGGATACGGTACCCTTTCTAACCTTTGTGCAATGACGTGCAATCCATACTGGGCCTAACACCATCTGAGCCTGCCTCATGCTGTATAGACATATATTTTGAATGTGTACGCTATCCATACATGTTATCCAGGGATACGGTACCCTTTCTAACCTTTGTGCAATGACGTGCAATCCATACTGGGCCTAACACCGTCTGAGCCTGCCTCATGCTGTATAGACATATATTTTGAATGTGTACGCTATCCATACATGTTATACGGGGATACGGTACCCCTTCTAACCTTTGTGCAATGACGTGCAATCCATACTGGGCCTAACACCGTCTGAGCCTGCCTCATGCTGTATAGACATATATTTTGAATGTGTACGCTATCCATACATGTTATCCGGGGATACGGTACCCCTTCTAACCTTTGTGCAATGACGTGCAATCCATACTGGGCCTAACACCGTCTGAGCCTCCCTCATGCTGTATAGACATATATTTTGAATGTGTACGCTATCCATACATGTTATCCGGGGATACGGTACCCCTTCTAACCTTTGTGCAATGACGTGCAATCCATACTGGGCCTAACACCGTCTGAGCCTGCCTCATGCTGTATAGACATATATTTTGAATGTGTACGCTATCCATACATGTTATCCGGGGATACGGTACCCCTTCTAACCTTTGTGCAATGACGTGCAATCCATACTGGGCCTAACACCGTCTGAGCCTGCCTCATGCTGTATAGACATATATTTTGAATGTGTACGCTATCCATACATGTTATCCGGGGATACGGTACCCCTTCTAACCTTTGTGCAATGGCATGCAATCCATACTGGGCCCAACACCGTCTGAGCCTGCCTCATGCTGTATAGACATATATTTTGAATGTGTACGCTATCCATACATGTTATCCAGGGATACGGTACCCTTTCTAACCTTTGTGCAATCACGTGCAATCCATACTGGGCGTGAGAACGGCTGGCGAGCTGTTAAGCAAGCTACTGCACCTGTCCAGACAAGTACAGGGATTCCCTAGCGAGGAGACTTATTTGATTGTTTTCTATGTTGGGACAGCAATTTTTGGGGAGCACTATACTCTGGAGAATGATAGATGGGGCCCACCATACACTGGAACATTCCAAAGGTGGACATCAGACACTGGAGCAGCATTTACAGGGCCCATTATACACTAGAGCATTAGAAATGGGGCCCATTATGTTTGGAGCATTATTTGGGCCCATAAGACAGTGGAGCTTCATCCATGGGGACCAACATATACTGTAGCATTATGTGGAGCTCATCATATACTGTTTCAAACATTATATGGGACCAATGATTTTGTATGGAGAAATAGATGGGCCTCGTCATGAGATGTAAAAAGTGAGGTATTTTTCATTGTACTATACCGCTATTTCTCTGCCGTATCGGAGCATGATGAGTTGTGGTATGTGTTAAAGGGGCGCTCTTTCGCCCAGGGCACATGAAAACCTGTAGCCAGCCCTCCCCCCCCCACAAATTTAGCCAAATAGCCCCCATTTTTCAGTGCGTAACTTGTATTATGAAGTTAATTAAGGTTGACAAGCTTAAGTAAGAAGAATTGATGCTTTTGGCATTCAAATGGGCACTGTAGGTGTGTTTCCTGTCCTCCTCTCACTGCCGACTTTTATTCCCCATTGACTTACATTGGGTTTCGTGTTTCGGGACGACCCCGACTTTTCCCTATAATCGGACGATCTTGCTCGACCCGACTTTTGGAAAAGTCGGGTTTCACGAAACGAAACGCGACCCTAAAAAAGCAAAAGTCACTCAACTCTATGTGTGAAGACTCAGACATCAAGGTTAGATTTCAGAATGGCAGATTTTAAGGGACTGAGAAAGAGGATAGGAGGGATCCAATGGCTGGATATCCTTAAGGACAAAAATGTCCAGGAAGGATGGGAAATCTTGAAAAATGAGATTCTCAAAGCACAATCATTAACAATTCTGAAAAGAGGGAAGAAAAGGAAGAATTTACGGACACCAGTAAGAATGGACCCGTTAAAAATGAAGAGATAAATATTTATCAAATGGTAAGAGGGAGGCATATCTAAAGAAGAATATAATGCTGTCTGCAGAACCTGCAGGGCATGCAACAAATTACTAAAGCTGATAATGAATTAAGGCTTGAAAGAGACGTTTAAAGCAATAAAACAGGATTTTAGGGGTATATCAAAAGTAAAAGAAAAGGCAAAAATTCTATAGGATTTTTACAAGATGAAAATAGTGAAGTGGTAAAAAAATGATATTAAGAAGACTGAATTGTTTTCTCTCAGAAAGTATATGTAGCATCAACTGATCTTCATTGTACTATTAAAGGAATAGAAGAACACTATCTATAAACAGAGAGATAGTAAGCGATATTTATTGAAGACATGCCACTATATTTTAACCAAGAAAAAAAACATCTGTATTGCTTGCTGTTCTTTGCATACAAGTCAAATTGTCAGTAAAGACAATTTTGTTTTTATGGACTGTTATGGTTTTTTATTCATGGGATCACGAGGAATTGGAGCCATGCAGACCAGACGAGCTGGGAGCTGTCCATTACAGTAACATGTCCACCCGCAAGAAAGCAAGACCCCATTTTTCTGTAGCTGTCCGGGGCCTGGAATACGAGGACCTCATCGAGGCTACCTCTCCGAGCTCCATTACAACACACACAACACTCACACATTAAGCAAATACAGGACATACACGCAACACCAATACGGCACACTCGCGACACTTACATTTTATTTTTCGTAGTGATTCATTGTACCATCACTGCTCTATAAGTATGACATACAGTATGATTATGAATTGATGCAAAATGGATAACAAAAAGTACAAACTATTCATTATAGTTTCCATTTATATGAAGTATCTTTGTTATCTGTGACGTTTTGACCGTATTAGTGATATTTAGCGGCTGGTTAAAATGCATAATTAAGTTTGTATAATTTAGTGCCAGTTTACTGTATTTCTTGTCAGAACAAATATCATCAACCCCCCTGTCCTGTCCTTTTCAAGCCCTCATAACTGGCCAGAAATTCTATGGTTCAGGCACGCCAGGAGAGTTAGGTGAAAGCAACATAAAACCTTTCCAAGCAGAAAAAAAAACATTTCCAAAGTGCCTTTGAGTGACACTTCAATTCTCTGTCCTTTCCACCTCCCACCCCATGAAAATGTGTTCTTTCCAGGCATCAGAATTAAAAGAAAAGTCCTATTTTCTGGGAGAGATGGAAGGAAAAGGGAAGGAAAGTGCATGAGCAAGATAAACAAAAGGCCAGCTATCAATCACAAGCGAGTTGTAGCGCCAGGCTGGAGAGAGCTGCTGAGCCTTAGCGAAAGAGCAAAGTCTTCTCTCCTCCCATCTCAAACCTTTACTTTTCAATTCAGTTATTATTAATGTGCTGGGAGAAAAAAAAGATTTCTGTAGCATTGCTCACAAATAACGTGAGGAATGAATGAACCACTGGGAAGTCGTTTTATTCTCTTCCCAATTTACTCAGTGCTTTATCCAGTCTGTATGGGATCTCCAGGACATGTGAACATCATGACTATTTAGAGCTGAAGTCTGCCAAAGGTTCACAGACTGTTATTATATTGGTCTGATGATTTTATGCAAATGTTGCATTTTATCTTGCATTTGTTTTTGTTAAATTAAGTATTTTTCTGTTTTGCTACACATTATAAATAGCTGAAATGCAATCTGACTCTAAAACAGCAACATACAAATCAAAATAAAGCCATAATATATATATTCAAAGGTTTCATGAAAATATTTTAACTTTACGAGTGAGTGAGGCCGTGCTGTAGTTACCTGCACTAAGGGTCCTAGAGTGCCTTGGTAAGGGGAAAAATATGAGGAAGCTGTCACACTAAGGCTACTTTCACACATCAGGTTTTCGGCGTCAGGCCCGATCCGGCGTCGTGCCGGAACGCCGGATCTGGCAAATGTTTCGTAAAACCGGATGTGACGGATCCGGTTTTCTGGCGGATCCGTCTTTTTCTGGACAGACAAAACCGGATCCGTCTCATCCGGTTCATCTGTTTTTCTATCCGTTTTTCGACGGATTACGCCGGATCCGGTTTTTAAAATTGACCCTTGTGGCCTTCCGAACGGGATTGGCTACTGGAAAACTATATATAGCATGTTCCTACAGCCCTTCTTTGACAGGTTGTAGAGGAGAAAGTGCAGGTTGGAGAGAAGAGCAAGTTACTGGCGAAAATGGATGTTGTCATTGGAAATATTTTGAAGAATTTGGCGGATTTTACAGCGGAGGCAAATCGTTTGAGGGTGATTGTTCTGGAGAAGGAGAGAGCGAGACAGCAGCGCATCAGGCATCGTAGATGACGTTTGTGGATCCACCCCATCACAGCCAAGAGAATGAAGCGTGGGGTCTATTCTACACTATGCATGGACCTTCGACGAAACCCGGATAAATTTTTTGGATATGTTAGGATGAAAATGGAGAATTTTGATTACTTGGTGGAGCGCATTGCACACCTCATAAGAAAAGCGGACACCTATTGCCGCTTCTCTGTTTCACCCGCAGAGCGTCTGATGGTGACTTTAAGGTAAGCCACATTTATTGGATATGATCGCATCAGAGCACACTTTCACTGCAATCTTGTTGGTGGTAATTTGTATCTCCAAGTGTTATAGGTCAGTTTTGGTATGTAATGCTGTGATTTAAAACTAATTTATTGTTTTTTAATTCCCCACAGATTTCTTGCAACTGGAGAATCCCTTTCGTCACTGCATTTCCAGTACAGACTCGGGATTTCCACCATATCTGGAATTGTGAAGTACACATGCCGTGCACTGTGGGACTCCTTAGCTGAAGAGTTTTTACCAGAGCCCACAACAGAGAGGTGGATTGAAATTGCTGACAAGTTTCAACAGATATGTCAGTTTCCAAACTGCTTGGGCGCTGTGGACGGGAAACATATCCGCATTGTAAAGCCAGCTGGATCGGGATCGGAATATTTCAATTACAAGAAATATTTTTCAATTGTCCTCATGGCCATCGCTGACGCGGAATACAAATTTATTGCGGTTGATATTGGGGCCTATGGCCGCTCCAATGACTCTCAAGTTTTCAAACTGTCTGCCATGGGGCGTAAACTGTATGGAAACACCTTCCAGTTCCCACCACCTAGACCGCTGCCGCAAACATCTGGTCCACCTATGCCATTTGTCTGTGTAGGGGATGAAGCCTTCCAGCTGTCAGAACACCTTTTGAAACCGTACTCTAGCAGAGGATTGACAAGACCAAAACGCATTTTTAATTACCGCCTCACAAGAGCAAGAAGAATGGTTGAATGTACCTTTGGTATTCTGACAGCCAAATGGCGGGTCCTATTGACTGCGATCAACCTCAAGACAGAAACTGTGGACGAGGTGATCAAAGCGTGCGTGGTACTCCACAATTTTGTTATCTGCAAGGAACCCATTTCCATTGAGGACACCTCTGAAGAAACCACCTTGCAAGATTACCATGACATTACCACTAGAAGTTCTGTGACGGTTTCAGTAATGAGGGACAATTTTGCACTATACTTTATGTCACCTCAAGGCAGAGTACACTGGCAGGATGACAGAGTGTGAAAGATTTGTGTCCTAACCAAACTTGTGTACCTTCTGTACCAACAGTATATACCTTTGCCAACCAAAGTTGGCTATCTTGTCATGGTCTCTATTTTTAGCTTTAGGCCACAGGTGTGTACCTGGTTGTGTTTTATGCAAAGTATTTCACCTTTTAACAAAAGTTGTGTACATTGTTAGGAAATCACCAACAATAAACACAACTTTTTAGGTGAAATACTTTGCTTCAAACACAACCAGGAACACAACTGTGGCAAAAAGCTAAAATTTACCCACAGTTATATACCTAGTTTTGAATACCATTTCACCTTTTAAATACCCTGTATTTAACCTTTTTCGCTGCAGAAAGAAATGACAGACAACCAGTGTAAAATAATTTAACTTTTATTGAAAAATGTTTTTTTTAGTAAACTTTTTTAAAATTTTAATAAACTTGTTTAATAAAACTTTGAAACTATAAAACTGAAACCATAAAACTGGTCATTTTTATTTAAATACACACATTATAAATCTGTGTAGTGTGTGGTGGAAATACTGCTGTAGGGGCTGCGGGACACTTCGACACTGGGAGTGTGGAGAGAGGACTGGGATCGTGGTGGGGAAGGAACAGTTAGAGGTGATGGTGTGGAAAAAACTACAGAATGGGTGGACATGTGGGAAGCAGAAGAGGTGGTGGGTGGTGGAGTGGAGGGTTGGGCAGGGACTGTAGGAGCAGATGATGTTGATGGCAAGTTGTATGGGGAAGGAGTTTGGTACGGGGCAGGTTGCTGGAAGTGGGGAGATGTCTGGTACGGGGCAGGTTGCTGGAAGTGGGGAGATGTCTGGTACGGGGCAGGTTGCTGGAAGTGGGGAGATGTCTGGTACGGGGCAGGTTGCTGGAAGTGGGGAGATGTCTGGTACTGGGGAGGTTGCTGGTACTGGGGAGTTTGCAGGTACTGTGGAGGTTGCTGGTGCTGGGGAGGTTGCTGGTGCTGGGGAGGTGGATGGTGCTGGGGAGGTGGATGGTGCTGGGGAGGTGGATGGTGCTGGGGAGGTGGATGGTGCTGGGGAGGTGGATGGTATGTAATAGGAGGGGGAGGATGGAAAGTGGCTGGAGGTGGATGGTATGTAATAGGAGGGGGAGGATGGAAAGTGGCTGGAGGGGGTGTAGATGTAATAGGAGGGGGAGGATGGAAAGTGGCTGGAGGGGGTGCAGGTGGAGGAACTACTGTGGTGGGAGGAGGAGGAGGTTGGGAGGTAACTTGCTGGAGAGCAGCGTGGCATGAATGCATTACATGCATCTGCTGGGCAGGAGAGAGCGTTTCCATGCGCTCCACAACAGACCTGAAAAAGGTGTGGTTTGGCGAAGATCTTGCTTCTGAATGCATGGTTTGCAGAAGTGTCTTCACCTCCAGAATGCTGGAGTTGATCTGCTGATAGCCTGCGGAGATTTGCTCTGACAAGACTTTTAGACAGTTCTGGAAAGATGCATTCAGATGCAAGAACTCTGGCGCATAAGTCTTTTCCTGACCCCTCTGCCGCTGCCGCCCAGTACCCGCAGGTGTACTAGAGGTGGCAGGGGCAAAAGGGTGGGGTAAAGGGAAAGCGATCTCCTCACCAGCAGCTTCATGTAATGTAGGCGGCCACGATGCTCCTGTGCTGGTGGATGGGACAGATGGGTTGAATGTGTGGGAAGGCTGGGAAGGTGCAGATGTACCGGGGCGGTCGAAGTGTCCCTCGGTGCCGGTCTCCTCAGGGATCGCCTCAGAAGGGTCCAATCGTGCCGGCTCCCGAGTGCTGCTCACTGTGCTGTGGAATAAAGAGAAAAAAAAACAATTAAAATACTGACATGGTATGGCCCTGGCTGAAAAAAAAATTTACATCTAACATTTTTTTTCACATGTGGTGTGTAATATTTACCTTCTGGTGACCATTGTTTCCCGGAGGAACGACAGGGCTTCTGTGTACTTGTACTTGCTCCTGCGTCCTCCAGATCCACTCGGGGCCCGCATCTCTTTATTGAACTCCTTCTTGAAATGATCTCTCACAGACCGCCACCGATTCACAATTCTGTTCCCTGAAACGAGAAAGGAGTGGTTAGTATACAACATCAGTGTTTCCCAAACTCCAGTCCTCATGGTCCCCAGGGGTCATGTTTTCAGGATTTCCATAGTAAATAGAAATCCTGAACACATGATCCGTGGGGACCACGAGGACTGGAGTTCGGGAAACACTGGTTTACATCAAGCAACCGGTACTGTATATTCTTACTCTCTTTAATCTGGGCCCGAGCTTCGAGGTCCTCCCAGTGGCCCACAAGGAGCGAACAGATTTCCTCCCAGAGTCGTCGGGTAACGATCAGGTCAGCGTGGCGGCGGTCAGCCATATTCCAGAGCGGCTCCCTTTCTCTGACGAGATCGATGAGGCGGTCCACATCAATCCCTCCATCCTCACCATCAGAGTCGGGAGCACGCTGTGAAGGCTGTTAAAGAAAAAGACAAAAATAACATAAATAGCCTCCACAAAAGAAATGAAATAAAAAGTGCAAAAAAACAAAGCAAAAATATTTATACTTACACGCTGGTGACCACCGCATTGCTGTCGCCGACGACCCTGGGAGGCACTGCGAGGACCTCTTGGCCAAGCACCAGATTGGGAAGACTAGAGAAGAAAACAAAAAATGTTATGTCTTTGGATGTAGGCATTTGTTTGCTGTGTGTGGTCTGCAGAACATTGTTTTCTATGTGTTGTGTGTAGTGTGATGTTGTGTTTCTGCGTTTGATGCAAAAAACTTACCAATTGTGAGCCCACTCCAGGTGTCTGTCCACCCCTTCCTTCTTCTTCTGGGAGCTCCTCTTCATCTTGTGATTCCTGTTTTGAAATAAAAGGCAATGAATAGACATATATTACAGAGAAGATGGATTTTGGAAATAAAAACTTACCGTCAAACGCTGACGATGCGAGGGAGGGCTCCCAGAAGATGATGTGCTGTCTTCCTGGTGGCCACACTCCATGCCTGTGGGTGGTGTTCCAGCTGCTGCCATTGCTGCTGCTGCTGCTGCATCTATTGGGCGGCTGTTGAATAAAGAGAAACAAAGGGCCAATGAATATCTTGATATTCAATAGCCCTAGTTTGGAGGAATGGGTTATTTGATAATTACCGTCTCTCATCTGCTGCTGGCCTCCCCTCCTCAGCATGTTCTATTTGCTGCTCCATTTGGGGTGGTGGTGGTGCGGATGGTGCTGCAGTGGTCTCCTGCCTTCTCCTGCTTCGCTTGGTTGCTTTCTTGGGTGGCATGTTGGGTGTGGCTGTGGGTCCCACTGTCTTGCTTTTATATATGTCTTGTGGGCAGAGCTACTGAGCATGCTCAGACCAAAAAAACGGATCCGGCCGCCGGATCAGGCTTTCGCCGGATCCGGCGCATTGCGGCGCTCATAGGCTTTCATTGTGTGAAAAAGCCGGACGCGCCGGATCCGGCGTGTCCGGCTTTTTCGCCGGAGACAAAAAACGTTACAGTAGACGTTTTTTCCAGACGCCGGATCGCGACACATTGCCGGATCCGGCGAAAACCGGATGAAACGCATGGCCATCCGGCGCGATCCGGCGCAAATGCAAGTCAATGGGGGGGAAACCGGATCCGGCATTGCATTTCGCCGGATCCGGTTTCTGTCAAAAGCGCCGGATCGCGCCTGACGGCAAAAACCTGATGTGTGAAAGAGGCCTAAGCCATTTCTGCAGCCCATTAATTCTAAGGATCAGTAAAGTCCCCAGAGGCTGGATCTCCACTGATCAAAATCTTATGTATCTTAGCAATATTCAATTAACCTTTTTTTTGACTGTTACAATTAAAACAAGCTGCCATGTTAATTAGTTAATATTTGTTCACAGACAAGTCAACAATGTACCGTATATACTCATGTATAAAGCCCCCATTACACACTGTGATATCGCTAGCAATATCGCTGTAAAGTCACCGATTTTGTGACGTTGCAGCGATATTGCTAGCAATATCGCTGCATGTGATACTTACCTCCGACCGGTTCCCCCGCTGGTTATCGCTGATCGCGCGAGAAGCTCCTGGACCATTCCTCGTCGGTCACTTCCTGCGGCGCTTCCTGTGGCGCCGACGAGCGACGCGTGGAGCCGGTCGGGAGGACGCAGGATCACCGCGTCTGACAGGTAAGTAGCGATCCCCGTCCCCAGCGATGTCGCTGGTGAGATCTGCCTGTGTGGCAGCTCACTAGCGATCACCTAGCGATGCACCAGCGATCCTGACCGCGTCATATCGCTGGTCGGGATCGCTGGTGCATCGCTAGGTGTAACGGTACCCTAAGCTGAGTTTTTCAGCACATTTTTTTGTGCTGAAAATGTCCCCTTCGGCTTATACATGAGTCATTGTGCCAGAAGATGCCAGGGGAGGGGGAGCAGCGGGTCAAAGGAGGCAAGAGCCGGCTGTTGCGGCTAACTCCTGTGTCTGCTGCTAAAGAGAAATGAATATTCACTGCGCTGGCAATGAATATTCATTTCTCTTATTGTGCGCGCACAGTTACAGCAGCAGCAGCCGTCTTCCAGCAGCTGCCAGGCTAGCACAAGTGCCCACTCAGTAGCCCCTTTACCCCTGAGGGTGGTTTGCACGTTAATGACTGTGCCAATTTTTACAATTCTGACTACTGTCCATTTTTGGGGTAATAACTCTGAAACACTTCAACGGATCTTGGAGATTCTGAGATTGCTTTTTCGTGACATATTGTGCTTCATGATAGTGGTAAAATTTCTTTGATATGACTTCCGTTTATTTATGAAAAAAATGGAAATACAGCAAGACTTTTGAAAATTTAGCAAACTTTTAATTTTTATGCCATTAGAACAGAGAAATATGTCACACAAAATAGTTAATAAATAACATTTCCCACATGTCTACTTTACACCAGCACAATTTTGGAATCAAAATTTTTTTCGTTAGGAAGTTATAAGGGTTAAAAGCTGACCAGCGATTTCTTATTTTTACAACAAAATTTACAAAACCATTTTTTTATGGGACCACATCACATTTTAAGTCACTTTGGGGGGGTCTATATGGCAGAAAACACCCAAAAGTGACACCATTCTAAAAACTGCAACCTTCAACCTGATCAAAACCACATTTAAGAAGTTTATTAATCCTTCAGGTGTTTCAAAGGAGCAAAAGCAACGTGGAAGGAAAAAATGAACATTTAACCTTTTAGTCACAAAAATGATCTTTTAGCAACAATTTTTTTATTTTCACAAGGGTAAAAGGAGAAAATGAACAGATAAAGTTGTTGTGCAATTTCTTCTAAGTATGAAGATACCCCATATGTGGGGGAAAATAACTGTTTGGGGGCATGGCAGAGCTTGGAAGGGAAAGCGTGCCGTTTGACTTTTTCAAACCAAAATTGGCTGGAATTGAGATGGGACGCCATGTCGCATTTGGAAAGCACCTGATGTACCTAAACAGTGGAAACCCCCCAAAAGTGACCACATTTTGGAAACTGGACCCCCCACAGAACTTATCTAGCTGTGAGGTGAGCACTTTGAACCCCCAAGTGTTTCACTAAAGTTTATAACGTAGAGCCATGAAAATAAAAAATTGTATTTTTTCCACAAACATAATTTTTAGTCCCCAATTTTTTATTTTCCCAAGGGTAGCAGGAGAAATTGGATCACAAAACTTGTTTTCTAATTTGTCCTGAGCACGCTGATACCCCATATGTGGGGGGGAACCACTGTTTGGGTGCATGGCAGAGCTCAGAAGGGAAGAAGCACCGTTTGACTTTTTCAAACCAAAATTAGCTGGAATTAAGATCGGACACCATGTTGCATTTGGAGAGCCCCTGATGTACTTAAACAGAGGAAACCCCACACATGTGACCCCATTTTGGAAAGTTGACCCCCCACGGAACTTATCTAGATGTGGGGTGAGCACTTTGAACCCCCAAGTGTTTCACTAAAGTTTACAACGCCTGTGCGTGAAAGTAAAAAATCATATTTTTTCCACAAACATGATCTTTTAGTCCCCAATTTTTTATTTTTCCAAGGGTAACAGGAGAAACTGGACTCCAAAAACTGTTGTCCAATTTATCATTAAGCTGATACCCCATATGTGACCCCATTTTGGAAACTAGACCCCCCAATGAACTTATCTAGATGCGTGGTGAGCACTTTGAACCCCCAAGTGCTTCACAGACGTTTACAAAGCCCAGGCGTGAAAATAAAAATCCTTTTTTTTTCCACAAACATGATCTTTTAGTCCCCATTTTTTTATTTTACCAAGGGTAACAAGAGGAATTGGACCCCAATAGTTGTCCAATTTGTCCTAAGTGCACTTGTACCCCCTATGTGGTGGGAACCACTGTTTGGGTGCACGGGAGAGCTCGGAAGGGAAGGAGCGCCGTTTGGCTTTTTCAAACCAAGATTGGCTGGAATTAAGATAGGACGCCATGTCGCGTTTAGAGAGCCCCTGACATGCCTAAACAGTAGAAACCTCCCACAAGTGACCCAATTTTGGAAACTAGACCCTTCCAAGGAACTTATCTAGATGTGTGGTGAACACTTTGAACCCCTAAGTGTTTCACTAAAGTTTATAAAACACGGGTGTGAAAATAAAAAATCCTTTATTTTTTTCTACAAACATGATCTATTAGTCCCCAATTTTTTATTTTCCCAAGAGTAACAGTAGAAATTGAACCCCAAACGTTGCTGTCCAATTTGTCCTTTGTAATGCAGACTTTGATGGAATGGGCATCATGTTCTGTTTGCAGAGCCCCTGATGTGCCTAAACAGTAAAAAAAATCCACAAGTGACATCATTTTGGAAACTAGACCCCCAGAATTTTGTACCACAGCTTGGCATTTCTCAAAGCACTGTATGGTTGGAGGAGTTGATCAGAGAGATCAATGACCCCCTTGTTTTTGTTGTACCCCAGTACACAGTCCGGTTTGTAGACCTGTGTATAAGTACCTTGTACAGTGCTGAGGGCGCTGCCATCACCATGTATGGTGGTCAAGAGAAGGACATTCCTCTTGTCCTTGACCACCAGGAGGTGGTTGCTACATTGGGCTCTGCTGTCACCCCTACTGAGCATCTGCCCAAGTACAGTTTTCAGGAGGCCTCTCTGATTTTTGCAGACAGTACCACAAGCTGTGGTACCTCGCGCAGAGAGGGATTTGAAGAGTGGGATGCTGGTATAAAGGCTATCGGTGTAGAGGTGATAGCTTTTTCCAGCAGTGGGTGCACCTAATCCCACGCAATTTTCCCACTCACTCCCAGGACAGGAGGACATTCAGGGGGTTCAATCCTGGTGTCCTTTCCTTTGTAAGCGCTAAACCTGTGGGTGTACCCTGAGGTACTCTCACACAGCTTACAGCTTATAGAGTTTGATTTCGTACCTTGCCCTCTTGCTGGGCAGGTACTGACAGAATCTGAGCCTTCCCTTAAAATGAACTAAGGACTCATCCATGCAGATGTCCAGTTGGGGCACGTACACTTCAGCAAACTTTTTTTTTTTAAGTGTTCGATGACCAGCCGAACTTTGAACAAACAGTCAAAGTTGGGGTCATCTTGTGGGGGACACTGCATTATTGGTATAATTCATGATTTTGTGGATGGCCTCAAAACACGTCCAGGCCATGACCATTCGGAACACTGGAGTGTTGTATAAAACATCAACACTCTAATGTTGCCGAATTTCTGGCTCCATCAGGATCCCTATTTGAAGGACGAGGCCCCAAAATGGCATCATTTCAACTGCGTCTACAGGAGTCCAGTTAGAAAATGATGAACCGGGGTTTTGTGCCAAAAATTGATGCGCATATAAATTAGTTTGGTCCACCATGAGGTTAAAAAAATCTTCAGAGATAAAATGTTTGAAAAAGTCTATTTCTGTGAGGCCGTTGGTGTCAAATTTGATTCCTGATTCTACCACACAATCAGCAATCAGTAGCTCGTAATTTTCAGGGGGCAAGGTCCATACAGGGTCCATAATGGGGTGCGCTGGTTCATCTTCTGGAATGGTGGGAGCAGCTTCATCTTCTGACCTGGGATGTCTGCGTGGCAGTTCCACAGGACCCGAGGAGGAAGAGGAAGAGGATGAAGAATCTGAAAAGTAAAGAAATGTGGGATCCTCTCCCTCATTATCAGTTGTCGGAAGCAAGGAAAGCATAAGCCTCCTCCACTGAATAGCACTGTTGGGCCAAATGTGATGGGCGGGACTTTTTTATGAGTATGGTGCTTGTGTTAATTACTTTATTTTTAACTGTTGTGTATGTGTGGGGGATAGTGCTTGGTGAAAATTTGTCTGAAAAGAAAAAGCTAAAAGAAAAAAGCAAATAGTGAGAAAAAAATGCCTGTGAAAAGAAAATTGTAAAACAGCAGGCACGAGCTCTGATAAGTGAAATGCATCACTTATCAAAGTTTGGCGGCTATTGGATGTGCACATGGAGGTGGCAAAAATTAGTGTCTAAAACAGCAGGCGCAAGCTCTGATAAGTGAACTGTTTCACTTATTAAAATTTGGCTGCTGCTACCTGTGCGCACAGGGGTGGCGCAAGGGTAGCGAGAAAGAAATGTGTGAAACAGCAGGCACAAGTTCCTATAAGTGAACTGCATCACTTATCAAAGTTTGGAGACTGCTGGATGTGCGCACAGAGGTGGCGCAAAGAGGGGTGAGAAAGAAAAGCGAGCACGATTGTTGATCCGTGAACTGCGTCACCGATCAACGATCGGCGGATGCTATTTGTGCGCACGGAGGCGGTGCAAAGGGGGAGTGAAGTGGGGTAAAAAGAGGGGGAAGGGAAGGGGGATGGGGGACTGGGGTGGATGAGGAGAGATCGGAACACTTACGGTTGTAGTCTCTCTTCTGTCTTTTTTCTTCTGTCTTCAGCAGGGATTGTGGTGTCACAGGCTTTTATGGCACCACAAGTCCCAGCACAGCAGGAGATCTAGCTGTGTGACCGCTCTGCAGGAATCCTCAGCTAGTGTGAGGACCTGCAGTGCAATCACAGACAGATCACAAACAGGTCCCAGAGTAGTCATACCGATGCTGTGACCTGTCATTGTGGGATCGATGATCACATCGATCCCACCAATCAGTACTGGCCCTGGTGACATCGGTGTTGCTAGGCACCGCCCTAGGATTGGAGCTCACAGCTCCGATCCTAGGCAGGTCACCAGCAGGTCACTGGCAGGGCACAGCGCGGTCACAGTGCATCTGTACCCTGTGATTGGCACGATCGATGATTACATCAATCGTGTCAATCAGCAGGTGCAGGCCATGCCTGGGCATCAGCATAGGATTGGTGCTCTTACAGCACCGATCCTAGGCAGGTCACCTGCAGGGCACAGTGCGGTAACTCCGCGACTCTGCCCTGCTATTGGCGCAATCGATCGCAACAATCTGAGTGGTTTTGGATGATGCCTGGCGTTGTCAGGCACCAGCCTAGGATTGAGTACAGTGGTACTCGATCCTAGGCTGGGACATCACTGTTTCAGCCTATCTGATTGGCTGAAACAGTGAGAGAGGCTGCGATTGGCTTTTCAGAACTGAACAAATCACAGCGATCGTGAGTGCAGGAAGGTGGGGACACCTCCCAGGATGCCGACACCATCTTCCCTGAGGTAAGATGGGTCGGAATTTTAATGCGATCACCATGACTTCAGTCACGGTGGTCGCATTAAAGATATGATGTACTATCCCGTCCATGGTCAGACAGACCGAGGTCACATAGACGGGATAGTACGTCGGATGTCAGAGAGGGGTTAATGTAATGAATATTCACCTCTCTCCACTCCCATAGACGTGGCGAGATGTGAATATTCATTCTCTTAATAAGCGTGGATGCGTGATCTCCTGGCCGTAGGAGCTGCTGGCACGGAACAAATTTGTCAGTCAAGTTCTGTGTCAGATTCTGGGTTCCCTCATTAAAACCTTTATTTTTCCCTTCACCCATGACAGCACACCTGAGAGAGGTATCCGCCCTACCAGGACAGGAAACTACTGAGATATAAGGGGCAGCACCTCTCCCCTGCTTCAGTTTTGGGTTCCTGTCCTGGAAGGAACCCCACTGTCGGCGGTGCCTGTCAGGGGCGAAGACAAAGAAAGAAAAAAAAGGGACCCAGCCCCGTCCCAGCGCAGGAAGAACAGGTATCTTACCTGTAGCGCCGGCCGTCGGATGCTGGAGGCACAGTCCCCGGGCCCTCCGGGGTTCCGGGTTTGTGTGGGCGTCGGTGGGATCCCAGTGGCTCTGGGAAGCCCCCACCGCGCCGCCCTCCCCTCGCACGCGCCCGCATCTCGATCCCCGAAGCGTGTGACAGGGGAGAGACGCGGGCGTCTTCCGGCCACTGACGTCAGCGGCTCAAAGGATTGTGGGCGCGCCGGCTGATGTCAGCACCAGGCGACGGTGTCATGGCACCCGGTGCGATGCCGGCCGGCTTTTCTGAAGACGGTCGGCCGGCAGTCGCAGGGGGAAGGGGAGGCAGCTGAACGGAGGCCACTCACAGGACGGAGGTATATTTAAACGCTGCGGCAGGGGCAGATGGTGCAGCTATGGAGTCAGAGCAGGAGAGGTCCTTGTCTCTGCCGCCCTCACAGCCCTCAGGCTGCAAACATGGAAGCCGGTCAAGCAGCAGCCGCCCCAGCCGCAGATTGGGAGAATCCTCGAGATCTAGAGAGCACAGGCCACATGCTCTGACGCAGCCTCCTAGTCCAGTACCCATGATTACGGCTGGTGAGTGATCTTCGTGAATGCTAGCATTTATGTTAATAGGGATTCTCTGTTGTATGCTTACCCTGTAGGAAAGGCCCAAAAAAGCAGGAAGCAAGAAAAATAATAGGGACTGCGCCATATGTAAAACAGCCCTAGCAAGAAACTGGCAGAAAGACCTCTGCACCAGTTGTATACAGCGAACCATGGTGGAGGAAGCACCTAGTTTCGTGGTTAATCTGATATCGGCCCTTAGGTCAGAGATGGAAGGTTCAATTAAGACCCTATTGAAAAAAGGGAGGAAAGGTAGAAAAAATCCCACTTGTTCTCCCACAAATTCCTCTTCGGCCTCGTCTCAATCGGAACAGGCGTCCTCATCAGACTCCTCAGACAGTGACACAGGGGGTAGGCCATGATTTCCGGTGGAAGACACAGATGCTCTCCTAAAGGCCATTAGAACAACAATGGGCCTACAGGAAGAGAAGACGACAAAAACCCTAGAAGACATTATGTTTGGGGGACTCCAGGAGAGAAAAAAGCATACCTTTCCGGTGAACGAAAAAATCCAGGCGTTTATTGAAAGAGAATAAAAAACAGGCGGGATGGCTTGTACATTATTTTGATCAAAATCATGTTTACTAAATACCCTTATTATTATTATTACCTTTATGCATTATTTGCAGTACATTTTTTACTTTTTAGTTCAGGATATTTGTGTTTTTTGCTTTTTGTTTTCTCTGGTTAATGGTCATGTGTTAATATGCACTTACATTGTGCATACACATTAACTTACTTTTCTCAGTTCAGATTTGTTTTTTATTCATTTCATTGTGCATTCAGTGCATATATGGGTGTGACCGCCCTTTTTCTGAGCTGGGAAAGCCATCCAGTCTGGCCTAAGCTGTTACTAGTGGTTCAGCCGCTCGACCCTTATTCACATTTACGCCACTTGGCAAGTGAAAAGGTTTTAAATACTAGAGTAGGGACTGTCCCACAAGGGTTGCCGTGACGTGGCGGGATGGCTTGTACATTATTTTGATCAAAATTATGTTTACTAAATACCCTTATTATTATTACCTTTATGCATTATTTGCAGTACATTTTTTACTTTTTTAGTTCAGGATATTTGTGTTTTTTGCTTTTTGTTTTCTCTGGTTAATGGTCATGTGTTAATATGCACTTACATTGTGCATACACATTAACTTACTTTTCTCAGTTCAGATTTGTTTTTTATTCATTTCATTGTGCATTCAGTGCATATATGGGTGTGACCGCCCTTTTTCTGAGCTGGGAAAGCCATCCAGCCTGGCCTAAGCTGTTACTAGTGGTTCAGCCGCTCGACCCTTATTCACATTTACGCCACTTGGCAAGTGAAAAGGTTTTAAATACTAGAGTAGGGACTGTCCCACAAGGGTTGCCGTGACGTGGCGGGATGGCTTGTACATTATTTTGATCAAAATTATGTTTACTAAATACCCTTATTATTATTATTACCTTTATGCATTATTTGCAGTACATTTTTTACTTTTTAGTTCAGGATATTTGTGTTTTTTGCTTTTTGTTTTCTCTGTTTATTGAAAGAGAGTGGAGGAAACCCGAAAAGTCAGGGGCTCTTCCCTCCACCTCTAAAAGGTGATACCCTTTTGAGAACAAGGATGCGGAAATATGGGACAAGGTCCCAAAAATAGACGCAGCAGTATCCAGGTCATCAAAGAAATCGGCCCTGCCCCTAGAAGATTCAGGGGTTCTTAGAGACCCACTAGACAAGAAAGCAGATTCATATCTGAGGCATGCATGGGAAGCGACAGCGGGAGGATTAAAGCCAGCAATAGAGGGCACCTGCACGGCACGCTCCCTCATGATCTGGCTGCAGCAGTTGGAAGAAAAACTAGCATCAAAGGTCCCAAGAGAGAAGATATTGGCGGATATGTATCTCTTGCATGGGGCAGCAGCTTTTTTAGCGGACACCTCGGCGGATTCTATGAGGTTAACTGCCAGAGCGGCTAGTTTATCAAATGCAGCTAGACGGGCACTTTGGCTTAAAGGCTGTCTGGGTGACCTGCAATCTAAGGCTAAACTGTGCTCTCTCCCTTGTGATGGTCGGTTCTTATTCGGGAAGAACCTAGACGACATCCTGGAGAAAGCGAGCGATAGGAAAAAAGGCTTCCCCAGGTTCCCAACAGAGCAGGGAAGACAGCCCTTTCGGAGGGGCAGAAGGTTAAATAGGGGGCGTCCTCCGGCCGATAGAAGGAGATGGGAGGACAAAAGGAAAGAAGAGTCAGGATTTATGTTTGGTGGGGGTCCCTCCACCTCAAAAAAATCACCACAATGATGCCAGTATTCCAGTAGGGGGAAGGTTGGCACTCTTTTTCCAGGCCTGGGAAAAGATCTCCTCCAATACCTGGATCCTAAACGTCTTAAGAGAAGGGGTGGTTAGGAAATCAGACCTTCAAGATGGAGTCAGTGATTACGGCCATAAAGCTACTACATCAAGATTGCTTTATGGCTGTAGTCGATCTGAAGGATGCATATTATCATATCCCTATCCATCCAGATTACCAAAAATACTTGAGGGTAGCTCTTTATATTCAAGGCGTACTGAAGCATTTCCAATTTATAGCTCTTCCGTTTGTTATATCCATAGTCCCGAGAGTTTTCACCAAGGTCATAGAGGAGGTAACAGCTTTCCTTCAGATTCACGATACAGTAATAATACCCTATCTGGACGATTTCCTCATAGTGGGCAACTCCGAGAACCAATGTACTGCACAGTTAAGCCAGGTGACCAACACCTTACAAGAATTAGGGTGGATAATAAATTTCAAAAAGTCAAAACTACAACCCCTAAAGCAACAGACCTTCCTGGGATTTATCCTGGACTCAGAACAGCAGGTGTGTCTGCTACTGGAGGCCAAAATAGAGAAGGTACGGAACATGGCTTGGTCTGCCTGAAACCAACCTCAGATGACGTTGAGGAAAGCGATGTCCCTGGTAGGCACCCTGTATTCCGGCGATCAGGTGGGCTCAGTTTCACACCCGTCAACTCCAGTGGGAGATACTAGCAGCACAAAGATCGCTAAGAGGGCGTTTAGAAGGAGGTCTGGAGCTTTCATTAGAGACCAGAAACTCTCTCAACTGGTGGCTAGACAGTACAAATTTGGCCACGGGAATACCTTGGGACAAACAGGCGACAAACGTGATTCTAACAGACGCAAGCTCCCTGGGGTGGGGGGCGCACTTAACGGGTCATGTAGGCCAGGGGTCCTGGACACCTCAAGAAAGGAGGGCATCCTCCAATCTCAGAGAATTGTGGGCTGTGAACAAAGCCCTAACTCACTTTTTCTCCTACTCAGGGGTCGCAATGTCCGCATCATGTCAGACAACAAAGTGATGGTGGCATACATCAACCACCAAGGGGGACAAGATCATACTCCCTCATGAAAGCAGCAGACGACATCCTGGGCAAGGCGGAGCAACACTTACACTCCTTAACAGCCTTACACATAAAAGGGGCGGAAAAAATAGAGGCCGATTTCCTAAGCTGCAATACTCTGAGGCAGAGAGAATGGGTCCTAAATCCGTCCATTTTCCAAAAAATAACGCAGCTTTGGGGGGAACCAGTGATAGACCTCTTTGCCAACAAACACAACAGGCAAACACAAAGGTTTTGCTCACTAAACCCAAGAGAAGATCCATGGGCAGTGGACTCTCTGCATATTCAGTGGGACTTCAAGCTGGCCTATGCGTTCCCCCCCTGTCGCTCTGATCCCAACAGTGGTTGAGAAGATCAGGAGCGATCAGGCCAGAGTAATTCTAATAGCCCCATTTTGGCCAAAAAGGCCCTGATTTGCGCTACTGCGGAGGATGTCCCTCTCCGATCCATGGGTTCTGCCAGAAATCCCGGACCTTCTAGCCCAGGGCCCGATACTCCACGCACAGGTCAAGGGATTCCATCTGACGGCGTGGAATTTGAAAGGTTCCTTTTAAGGGGTAAAAGTTTCTCTCCGTGGTTGGTGGCCACCCTGCTTAAAAGTAGGAAACCGGTAACGACTAATATCTACGGCAGAACATGGAATAAATTCCTACAGTTCCTAGGTAAGCCGTTAGAACAAGAACCCCCGGTTAATGCCATCTTGGAGTTTTACAGGCAGGATTACAGCTGGGGTTAGCGGTAAATACGCTTAAGGTTCAGGTATCTGCACTAGGGGCGCTCTATAACTGCAACTTGGCAGCAAATAGATGGATAGCCAGATTCATCAAATCATGTCATAGGGCTAAGCCTATTACAATACCCAAGATAGCTCCCTGGGATTTAAACCTAGTACTAGAGGCCCTTACAAAAGAACCATATGAGCCATTACATCAGCTCCCCATAAAGTTTCTGACCCTAAAAACAATCATTTTAGTGGCCCTTACATCAGCCCATAGGATAAGCGACCTGCAGGCTCTCTCAGTAAATCCACCCTATACACAAGTTTTTCAGGACAGGGTGGTGCTAAGGACAGACCCCACTTATCTGCCTAAGGTAGCATCAGATTTCCATCGGGGTCAGGAGATTGTCCTCCCATCCTTCTCTGATAATCCAAAGAATCCAGGGGAAGAAAAGTTCCTTAGTTTGGATGTTAAGAGAGCCCTGCTAGAATACATATCTGTCACCAACCAGTGGAGGAAGTCCCAATCCCTATTCGTAGCTTTTCAGAGTGCCAGGAAAGGCTATGGGGTTTCAAAAGGGACTATTGCTAGATGGATTAGGGAGCCCATTAGTGTAGCCTACTCAGCTAGTGGTATCCCGATTCCTGACGGCATCAAGGCTCATTCCACCAGAGCCATGGCGACCTCCTGGGCTGAAAGGCAGAGGTATCAATTGAACAGATTTGTAAGGCCGCTACCTGGGCCTCACCTTCCACCTTCTTTAAGCACTATAGATTAAATCTATCCTCCTCTGCTGACTTAACCTTTGGTAGAAGGGTGCTACAAGCGGTGGTCCCTCCCCCACCATGGTTACCTACCGGTAGCCGGTTTTTCTGGAACCCATGACAGCACCCGTATATTCCCCCCCCTTTTCACCGTGTGGGTGTGCACAGTTAGTAGGGTGCATTTGTGTGATGTGGTGCTGGATTAACATGTAAATAACTGGGAAGTCCTCTCAATGCTCTGTAACCCAACTGAAGCGGGGGAGAGGTGCTGCCCCTTATATCTCAGTAGGTTCCTATCCTGGCGGGCGGATCCCTCTCTCAGGTGTGCTGTCATGGGTTCCTGAAAAACCGGCTACCGGTAAGTAACCATGGTGGTTTCAGGCTTCTGGGGCTTAATATGGGTTTTTGCCCCCGGTGGCCACAAGTGTCATTACATTATGATGGTTTCTTTGTTTTACCTTTTGCCCCCGGTGATCGCTGGGGTTATTACATTTGTTTTTGGCCCCTGCTGATGTGACCGCTCCTCCTTTGCTATATAAGGTAAACTGGTCTATCAGCAGGTGTTGGTGATAGCAGGTCCTTTTTGGATTCCAACCATGGTGAAGTGAGCAGCTGTCTCGGAGGTGTTGAGCCACTGCTGAAACCTGGTGAAGTTAGCAGCGGGCTCTGAGGTGTCGAGCCTTTGCTGAAACTGGTGCAGAATTCTGCCTGCCCAGTGTTTGCAGCAGAGAAAGAGGTGAAGGTGGCAGCTGGCTCTGAGGTGTCGAGGCACTGCTGAAAGTTAATCCAGTGATGAACTCTGCTGCCTGGTGACTGCAGCAGACAAAGATGGTGAAAGTAGCAGCTGGCTCTGAGGTGTCGAGCCACTGCTGAAAGCTGATCTGGTGCTGCACTCTGCTGCCTGCTGACAGCAGCAGAGAAAGATAAGTGTTTTGGTGTTTCCCCCTTTTTCCCTGGTGTGTATTAGTGCAGAGGTGGGACCAGTGTCTGCACTCTCCAGTTCCCTAGCAAGAGATAGGTGCAGGGATAGTGAGGGATTCAGGTATCCTGCTTGGCGGCAGGTGAAGAGCCTGTATAGGGAACGTTAGGAGTGTTCAGGGACACTGCCTCAGGGGAGTGCAGGAGGTCTCCACGTCCCCATTGCCTATTGCAGGGCCCACCGTTTTAACTGTTTCCCCGGTGTTCCCCTTTTGTCTTGTTGATTCAGTTACCGACCTGCAAGTCGTGTCTCACAGGACAGGTATACGTGACATTGTCTTGTTGTTTCAGTTACCGACCTGCGGGTCGTGTCACACAGGACAGGTAAACGTGGCAAAAATGCTGTGAGGGCACCGCAGGGAAGTTAAGTAGGATTTTCTCATGAAGGCCACACATACAAGGATAGGGATGAAGAACTATGCATGCAAGGATAGGGATAAGGAGCCATGCAGACAAGGATGGAAATAAGGATCCATGCATAAGGAGCCACGCAGACAAGGATGGGAATAAGGAGCCATGCAGACAAGGATTGGAATAAGGAGTCATGCAGATAAGGATGGGAATTAGGAGCCATGCAGACAAGGATGGGGATATGGAGCCATGCATACAAAGATGGAAATAAGGAGCCATGCAGACAAGGATTGGAATAAGGAGCCATGCAGACAAGGATGGGAGTAAGGAGCCATGCAGATAAGGATGGGAGTAAGGAGCCATGCAGACAAGGATGGGAATAAGAAGCCATGCAGACAAGGATTGGAATAAGGAGCCATGCAGATAAGGATGGGAGTAAGGAGCCATGCAGACAAGGATGGGAATAAGGAGCCATGCAGATAAGGATGGGAATAATGAGCCATGCAGACAAGGATGGGAATAAGGATCCATGCAGACAAGGATGTGGATAAGGAGCCATGCAAACAAGGATGGGAATAAGGAGGCATGGAGACAAGGATGAGAATGAGTCATGCAGACAAGGATGTGGATATGGAGCTATGAAGACAAGGATGGGAATAAGGAGTCACGCATACAAGGTGACTCAGCTTATACTTGGGTGGGCTTATACACGAGTATGTACTGTGATAAATTTTGGCTCTTTGGCTACTGGTAATGGAGTGATGGCAACTGTGGGCTTAACAGCTAAAGGAAGCTGCACAATAATAACATTAAATAAATTTTATATTACTAGATGTTCATTCAGACAACAAGGATATATTGTAAGGCTATGTTAACATTTACTGATTTAGTTTTTCAGGAAAAATACCAGACACCTAATGGAAACCTAATAAACCTAATTTTAGTCTATGAGGTCCATCTGGCACAGTTGGAATTCATTTCATATAACTAGACCATCTCTGTCAGGAGTTTGGTTATTCTGCTTGTAAAACAAAACACAGAAAGCCATTGTGAATATTGCATAACACTAGGTCATGCTGATTGTTTTTTGAAGATTCTGCACATGCTAGTGAATAGGGAAGGAGTCCCAGCTCGAAGACCTTCCACTATGAAGTTTTCAATGGTTCCACATGCCATTAACACTTTTAGTACATATACTTCTTTAGGCCTACAAACTGAGATGTTGGGAACATTTGCAAATCCTAGTGTGCGGGCACTGGTAGTGTGATGTCACTTCATTACACTCTCTGTGCTGGGCTACTGACATCACAAACCAGAAGATGCCAAATCTTGTCAAGGGAAAATGCTTAGCCAAGTATCAGCTTATCTAAATTTTAGGGCCATAAAGGGGAACTAGTTTCAGTGAGGAGCACAGAATAGGAAAATAGAACCGTGTCGCATCACATATTATATATTTTGTCTGTTTGTCTGATTAGAAATGCGGCCTGAAAACTAAAAAAGTGAACATGTATAATTTTAGAAAACCTAGCCATTCTAATAAACATATTAGAGATGTCATACTTTATGGGTTGTCTCATTATGACAGTAAAGTAAAAAGAAGATACTTGGTATGCATAGTAAAGATTTTTCACATTTAAAAGATATTTCACATTTATCTTTCAAATCGTACATATGTATCCGGTGTCGATGATAGATTAATGCTGGCGCTATTGGAGTGGAACTTTGATTAGGTTGTGGGTTGTATATCAAGTTGTATATAGTCTTAGATTACTAATAAAACATTGCAATCACTTCAGCTTAATAATGCAGCTTGTACTGGCAGAAGACGAATTTGCATCTTGCTTAATGTGGTGTAAAGAACTTCTGTTAAAGCTTTCATCTGTTTTGCTTAATTGCAAATAGTCCTTTACATGACAAGCAGTGATTAGTGAAAAATAATAATCACAATAATTTTCCTTTCAGGTTACTGACATTGTGCCTTGTTTTATATGGAATTAGACATACATAGCTGAATTCTTACTCAAATATGTAATGCTGAAAATGGGGAAAAGTCAAGGAGACTTCTTATTTGTAAAGATTTCAAATTATGACCCTTTCTATCTTATGCATCTAAATCATTATGTTAGACAAAAGAATAAATATGTAGCACAAAGTACATGGAACCAATGGTCACTAGTGTTGAGCGATACCATCCGATATTGAGAAATATCAGATCGGATCGGCCGATACCCAAAAAGTATCGGGTATTGCCGATTCCGATACCCGAAGTCCTATTCAAGTCAATGGGACAGAAATATCGGAATTAAAAAAAAACCCTTTCTTTACTTGCACATCCTGTTCGGGAGGGGGGAAGAGTGTGGGTGGTGCGTGGGCGGACACTGTGCGTGTCTATGTGTGCGGGTGGGGTCTGTGTGGGCCTGCCGGGGGTCTGTACGGGCCTGCCGGAGGTCTGTGCGGGCCTGCCGGGGGTCTGTATGGGCCTGCCGGGGGTCTGTGTCGACTGCCGGAGGTCTGTGCTGGCTGCCGGGGGTCTGTGCGAACTGCCAAGGGTCTGTACGGGCCTGCCGGGGGTCTGTGCGGGCCTGCCGGGGGTCTGTGCGGACTGCCGGGGGTCTGTGCGGGCCTGCCGGGGATTGTGTGTGTGTGCAGGCATCGTCCAATGGGACTACAAGTCCCTTCGGGCTATGCCTGCTACAATGACAGCGATTGACACATTAGCCAATGATGGGACAGTAGTAGTCCCATCATCCGGCTAATGTGTTGAATGTAAAAAAAAAAAAATACTACATACATATTACATACATACTACATATATACAACATACATACATACTACATACTACATACATACTACATATATACTACATTCATACATTCATACAGCATACATACAGTACATACTACATATATGCTACATGCATCCAACATACATACATACTACATATATACAACATTCATAAAACATGCATACATACATACTACATACATACTTCATATATACTATATTCATACAACATACATACAGACTACATACATACCACATATATACTACATTCATACAGCAGACATACATACTACATATATACAACATTCATACAACATACATACTACATATACACTACATTCATACAACATACATACATACATACTACATACTACATACATACTTCATATATACTACATTCATACATACTACATACATACTACATATATAATACATTCATACAGCATACATACATATATACAACATTCATACAACATACATACCTACTACATACATACTACATATATACAACATTCATACAACATACATACTACATACATACTTCATATATACTACATTCATACAACATACATATATACTACATACATACTTCATATATACTACATTCATACAACATACATACATACATACTACATACTGTGGTGTAGTGACCACTATGTCCGCTGGGGGGCGCTGTGTGGGTGTCCCAGGACGGGTGTACAGGCACATTCAGTGTGTTAACAGGAGCAGGGTCCTAAATGACCATTATGGGTCTCAAGGTGGGTGGCCTTGGGATGCAGGCTCCAGGGTGTATTGATCAGCAGAGGTACTGCTGATATCTCTGTTACACTGTGTCAGGGAAGCCTGTGTGTGTCTATGTGCAATAGAACCTTTAGTGATGTCATAGCCATGTGATCACCTGTGGGTGTGGTTACAGGGCTATGTAATTGAGGTGTTTGGCACATGTGAGAGAGTGTGAGGGAGTCTGTCGGAGTGTGGACAGACTTCCCTGTGTCCAGGTGGGACACTACAGAGAGTGGCCTGTGTGCTAAGGAAGGAGAAGCTTTCCTGGGTCTGCGGCTGCAGATAGAGCACTGCTCGGGACATTGCCCTGGCCTGTGGATTAGTTGTATATGGGGAGGACTACACCTCCCAGCATGTGCTGAGGCTCTTGATCCGAGTCTGAAGCCACGGACGTTTATGATCTTTATGCCTAAGCTAGAGGTTATGTTGGTGATATGCTGAGTTATGTTTTATGAATCAAATAAACCTCATGAACTTTGGGAAGAACCTGCCTCATAATTGTCTCCCGCTGCACCTGAGTGAGTCGAAACCCCCACAATACATACTACATATATACTACATTCATACAGCATACATACTACATATATACAACATTCATACAACATACATACATACTACATATATACTACATTCATACAACATACATGCATACTACATACATACTACATATATACTACATTCATACAACATACATACATACATAGTACATACTACATACCTACAACATACATACAACATGCTACAGACATACAAAATCCATACTACATACATACTACAGACATACAACATACATACTACATACAATACATTCATACATTCATACAATACATACATATAGACATACAGTACATATAACATAGAGTACATACTCACTATCACTTGTCACTTTGTTCCCCAAAGCCAGAGTCATCTATTAAAAAAATATGAAAATAGCAAACAAGCGATATACTCCCTGATCCGCAGAAATCCACGAGTGTCCCACGACGATCTCCCGTGGAGAACAGCAGCATCAGCTGATGCGACCGCTCTCTAGTGGCCCCAGGAATACAATGACGGGAGGTAGGTATCCTTCCGCACTGTATTCCTCTGCCACTGTAAAAAAAAATAGTCCCTAGTTTCACTTTTGGCATTGCTGTGTGAGAAAGTTCCCACGCAGCTTTTGCCATAAAGTGAGACCAGTGAACTATAGTAACCTCTCAGTGATGCACTGCAGGAGATCGTCATGGGACACTCGTGGATTTCTGCGGATCAGGGAGTATATTGCTTGTTTGTTTTTTTTCATATTTTTTTATAGGTGACACTGGCTTCGGGGAACAAAGTGACAAGTGATGGTGAGTATGTACTCTATGTTATATGTACTGTATGTCTATATGTATGTATTGTATGAATGTATTGTATGTAGTATGTATGTAGTATGTATGTAGTATGTCTGTAGCATGTTGTATGTATGTTGTATGTATGTAGTATGCACTATGTATGTATGTATGTTGTATGAATGTAGTATATATGAAGTATGTATGTAGTATGTAGTATGCATGTATGTATGTTGTATGAATGTAGTATATATGAAGTATGTATGTAGTATGTATGTATGTTGTATGAATGTAGTATATATGAAGTATGTACTATGTATGAATGTAGTGTATATGTAGTATGTATTTAGTATGTATGTATGTTGTATGAATGTTGTATATATGTAGTATGTATGTATGTTGTATGAATGTAGTATGTATGTAGTATGTATGTATGTTGTATGAATGAAGTATGTATGTAGTATGTATGTACAGTATGTTGTATGAATGTTGTATATATGTAGTATGTATGTATGCTGTATGAATGTAGCATATATGTAGTATGTATGTAGTGTGTATGTATGTTGTATGAATGTAGTATATATGTAGTATGTTGTATGAATGTAGTATATTTGCAGTATGTATGTAGTATGTATGTATGCTGTATGAATGTAGTATATGTGTTGTATGTATGTAGTATGTATGTATGTTGTATGAATGTTGTATATATGTAGTATATATGTAGTATGTATGTAGTGTGTGTATATATATATATATACACTCACTGGCCACTTTATTAGGTACACCATGCTAGTAACGGGTTGGACCCCCTTTTGCCTTCAGAACTGCCTCAATTCTTCGTGGCAGAGATTCAACAAGGTGCTGGAAGCATTCCTCAGAGATTTTGGACCATATTGACATGATGGCATCACACAGTTGGCGCAGATTTGTCGGCTGCACATCCCTGATGCGAATCTCCCGTTCCACCACATCCCAAAGATGCTCTATTGGATTGAGATCTGGTGACTGAGGAGGCCATTTGAGTACAGTGAACTCATTGTCATGTTCAAGAAACCAATCTGAGATGATTCGAGCTTTATGACATGGCGCATTATCCTGCTGAAAGTAGCCATCAGATGTTGGGTACATTGTGGTCATAAAGGGATGGACATGGTCAGCAACAATACTCAGGTAGGCTGTGGCGTTGCAACGATGCTCAATTGGTACCAAGGGGCCCAAAGAGTGCCAAGAAAAAATTCCCCACACCATGACACCACCACCACCAGCCTGAACCGTTGATACAAGGCAGGATGGATCCATGCTTTCATGTTGTTTACGCCAAATTCTGACCCTACCATCCGAATGTCGCAGCAGAAATCGAGACTCATCAGACCAGGCAACGTTTTTCCAATCTTCTACTGTCCAATTTCGATGAGCTTGTGCAAATTGTAGCCTCAGTTTCCTGTTCTTAGCTGAGAGGAGTGGTACCCGGTGTGGTCTTCTGCTGCTGTAGCCCATCTGCCTCAAAGTTCGACGCACTGTGCGTTCAGAGATGCTCTTCTGCCTACCTTGGTTGTAACGGGTGGCAATTTGAGTCACTGTTGCCTTTCTATCAGCTCGAACCAGTCTGCCCATTCTCCTCTGACCTCTGGCATCAACAAGGCATTTCCGGCCACAGAACTGCCGCTCACTGGATTTTTTTTCTTTTTCGGACCATTCTCTGTAAACCCTAGAGATGGTTGTGCGTGAAAATCCCAGTAGATCAGCAGTTTCTGAAATACTCAGACCAGCCCTTCTGGCACCAACAATCATGCCACGTTCAAAGGCACTCAAATCACCTTTCTTCCCCATACTGATGCTCGGTTTGAACTGCAGGAGATTGTCTTGACCATGTCTACATGCCTAAATGCACTGAGTTGCCGCCATGTGATTGGCAGATTAGAAATTAAGTCTTAACACACAGTTGGACAGGTGTACCTAATAAAGTGGCCAGTGAGTGTATATATATGTATATATTTTTTTTTTTTTTTTACACTCAACACATTAGCCGGATGATGGGGCTACTACTGTCCCATCATTGGCTAATGTATCAATCACTGTCATTGTAGCAGGCATAGCCCGATGGGACTTGTAGTCCCATCGGACGATGCCTGCACACAGACACAATGACCCCCGGCAGCCCGCACAGACCCCAGGCCGGCCCGTACAGACCCCCGGCAGTCCGCACAGACCCCTGGAAGCTGGCACAGACCCCCGGCAGGCCCGTACAGACCCCTGGCAGTCTGCACAGACCCCCGGCAGGCCCGTAAGACCCCCGCAGGCCCGTACAGACCCCCGGCAGGCCCGTACAGACCCCCGGCAGGCCCGCACAGACCCCTGGCAGGCCCGCACAGACCGCGCATCATGATGCGCACAGACCGCGCATCATGATGACATCATTTCAGCAGCCAATCACAGCCACAACAGTGGCTCATTGCATTATGGGAACTTCCAATTCCGGTATCCGATATTGTAAAAATATCGGTACACGGTATCGGAATTCCGATACAGTGAATATCGGCCGATACCCGATATTTGCAGTATCGGAATGCTCAACACTAATGGTCACACAAAATAAAACAGAAGTCAAATACAGATGGCCTCATGTGAAAATATTGGTCAGACAAAACACTATCCATTTTATCAATATAAACTCGGCAACAATTATTAAGCAACTATTAATAACTATTATTGACAATAGTAGCCATGTAGGATGATGATGGCAAGTATCTATTCATTATGCCTACTAAATTCACATCTTACTACTGTATATGTTTACAGATAGAGGAGCAGTAATGTAAGAAAAATTAAAATTTGTAACCATTTTTTATTGGCTGATCCAAGTAATGCTTTTCAGATTCTTCTGCGGCACCATGGAAAAGTTGAAAAAGAGAAACTTTGCATCAGGCAAGATGCTCTGCAAGTCACTAGACTTTAAGTCTATTGGCCCTTTTACGATTTTTGTTTTTGTGAACATAATCACTACTTTTGGCAATAAACTGGTTTACAATATGTCCTGCTAATATTCTTAAACCTACAGAGAGATTTCTACACAAATATACAAACAAAATCATTATTTTTGCAATTTACTTAAACCCTTAACCCCCCCGAGCTTTTTTCGGCTTTGCATTTTCATTTTTTGCTCCCCTTCTTCTCAGTGTTATGGATCTGCAACACAGAACTAGGGTAGAAGGGGGAAAACTAACCCTGCACTATGACTAGGCTGATACTCTATGATGGAGTGGGCGACCAATTCCTTGCGAATAGACCCACCGACGATCCTAGGTTTATCTCAAGCGAAGACCTATAGATAAGGGGAGAGGGGTCCCTGAAAGATCTAAGATAAATAATAAAGTTAATTTTTGGCACTCAACTTGAGAATAAACTAAGTATTTTATTTGCAGTCAAAGGCAGTAAACGTTTCAGTCAATACATCTGACCTTCATCAAAACACTGAAGAAACCAAAATATCACAGAAAAATAAATACAACTATGTAAATTACATCCATGAGTATAACAAGAAGAATAGGCGACAAAATGTGTCAAATGGAGCACAAGTAATGAGGGATTGGAAAAACATGGGAAGGGAGAGGAAAACACATACCAGACTGCTCCTGAGAGGTCCGTGAACGTGGAGTCTAAAGGAATGTGGCAATAAGTATATGTCCCTAGAGGCATATTAGTCATTTGCTCTTTAAAATCACTAAGATATAGATATTCACGGTGAAATAACACTGAAGTGGAGAGAATCAGACTCCTATGGGTGTACTTTAACATATAACAGGTTGGTCATATAGGATGGGGATATATTTATTTACCAATTGTCCTCTTACCTGACAAGATTCCTTTATCACCCTATAGAATATCCCTATACATTTTTTGTATACCCAGTAATCTTAACCAGCTGTCACAGGGACTTATTAAAAAACAGGTTGGTCACACCAAATGGCTTTCATATACTAATTACTGTCCCGTTGACTGAGAATGGTCCTTTTTCACCTTATAGAATAACCCTCCACAGCAGGGATAAGGTACCCCCATAGGAGTCTTATTCTCTCCATTTCAGTGGTATTTCACTGTGAGTATCTATATCTTAGTGATTTTAAAGAACAAATGACCAATATGCCTCTAGGGACATATACTTATTGCCACATTCCTTTAGACTCCATGTTCACGGACTTCTCAGGAGCAGTCAGGTTTGTGTTTTCCTCTCCCTTCCCATGTTTTTCCAATCCCTCATCACTTGTGCACTATTTGACACATTTTGTCGCCTATTCTTCTTGTTATACTCATGGATGTAATTTACATAGTTGTATTTATTTTTCTGTGATATTATGGTTTCTTCAGTGTTTTGATGAAGGTCAGATGTATTGACTGAAATGTTTACTGCCTTTGACTGCAAATAAAATCCTTTGTTTATTCTCAAGTCGAGTGCCAAAAATTAACTTTATTATTGTTCTGGTGTGGGAACCTATTTTTGAGCACCGACACGGCTGTGCCACAATATACTTTATAACTGAAAGATCTAAGGACTGGGTACAAAAGCGGGTCACCTCCTAATAGAAAACACGGAGAAGACTGCAGAAACCAACAGGATGCAGAAACAAAGACTAGCAGAACCAGAGGTCCCAGCACTGCACAAATTACACACACAGAATGCAAAGCAAAACACCAAGTCAGAACTCAAGCGGATTAACACTATTGTCCAGCAAGGACTGGGAGGCAGGTGCAGGTTAATAAAGAGTGATACAATCACCTGACCCAAGACAAACCCAGCACCAGTGGAAAAAGACCAGCAGCCAAAACACCACAAGAAAATGGCGGATGGTCACAAACTAAACAGATTATAACACTCAGAGCCATAACTTTATTATTTTTCTGTCAATATGGCAGTGTGAGGGCTTGTTTTTTGTGAGACGAGTTGTACTTTTGAACAACACTATTGGTTTTACCATGTCGTGTACTAGGAAACGGGAAAGAAATTCCAAGTGCGGTGAAATTGCAAAAAAAGTGCAAGCCCACACTTGTTTTTTGTTTGGCTTTTTTACTAGGTTCACTAAATGCTAAAACTGACCTGCCACTATGATTCTCCAGGTCATTACGAGTTCACAGACACAAGATATGTCTAGATTCTTTTTCATCTAAGTGGTGAAAAAAAATTCCAAACTTTGTTAAAAAAAAAATTGTGCCATTTTCTGAGACCCTAAGGCTAAGTGCACACGTACCGGAACTCTCGTGGAAATTACCGCGAGAATTGCGGAATTCCATTCCGCGGGAAAATCGCATTTTAAATTCCCGCGATTTTCCCGTGGAAAAACTAGCATTTTGCAAGCGTAATTAGCTTGCAAAATGCTAGCGTTCTCCAAGCGATCTGTAGCATCGCTTGGAGAACTGATTGACAGGTTGGTCACACTCGTCAAACATAGTGTTTGACAAGTGTGACCAACTTTTTACTACTGAGGCCGCCTATGCAGCATCAGTAGTAAAAGATAAAATGTAAAAAAAAATAAAAAATGGTGTTATTCTTACCTTCCAGCGTCCCGCACAGGTGTTCCCAGTAATCCTTTGCGAAAATGCCCGCGATGACGTCCGTTCTCGCGGGATCGCGATGTCTCGCGGTAATTCGCGATGACGTCGCGCGAATGACCGCGAGACTTCGCGATCCTGCGAGAACGGACGCGATCGCGGGCATTTTTGCAAAGGATTACTGGGACCGGGAGCGTGGAGAGAGGCAGGAAGGCTGCGTGGGACGTCGGAAGGTAAGAATAACAATATTTTTTATTTTAAATTCTATTTTTTACAGGGATATGGTACCCAAAGCCCGGAGGACAGTCTCCTCTCCTCCGGACTGTGGGTACCATCCGCAAATGTTCTGCTTACTTTCCGCATGGTGTGCACAGCCACATGCGGGATGTAAGTGGAACAATGCATTCCTATGGGTGCGGGATCGCCACGATTCCGCAAATTAATGAGCATGCTGCGGCTTTTACCGCGAAGCGATTCCGCCGCGGTAAAAACCGCAGCATTAGCACAGCATTGAGGAATCCCATAGGAATGCATGGGATGCTTATTTTTCGCGTTTTCGAGGCAAAATCGCGCAGTTAAAACCGCCACGGAAACGCGAAAAAAACGCCACGTGTGAACTCAGCCTTAGCATTTCCTTTTTTCGTGATCTCGGGTTGAGTGAGGACTTATTTTTTGTATTCTGAGCTGACGTTTCTATTGATACAATCTTGCTGCAGATACCATCTTTTGATAGCCCGTTATTGCAGTTTAATTCAATGTCGAGACGACCAAAAAACATAATTCTGGTGTTCTGACTTTTTTTTCTCGCTATGCCGTTTAGCAATGAGTAGAATTGAGCGAAACGGGTCGAAAAATTTCAAAAGTCGCCGACTTTTGGCAAAGTCGGGTTTCATGAAACGAAACCCGACCCTAGGATGAGGTCGGCTACGAGGTCGGCAACTTAAGCGCCAAAGTCACGTTTCAAAAGTTTGTTTTGCGCTCTTTTTCAGCCAATCAGGATCCACGGACACAGTGGGCAACGTGATGACATAGGCAGGGGTCACCACCATCTTTCAGAAGGGCATGAAAGTGATTGGCTTGCTTTGGTGGGCGTCACAGGGGGTATAAAAGGGCGTGCACGCCGACCGCCATGTTACTCATGCTGATCTCAGAATAGGGAGAGCTGCTGCTGCTGATTTTGTAGGGAGAGCGTTAGGCAGGGAAGAAGACACCAAAAACTGCTTCTGCTGCTAGCAATTTTGCCTGTACAACACACCAGTCACTGTGTGTGCAGTGCAAGTGTAGGCTATATTTTGCTGGATCAGCGGTGTTGGTTGTTAGGCTGCCTTATAAGGCTTCCTGACAGCTGCATTGCTGTTTTCCCACTGCTCTGCAAACTGCTTTTTTAAAAGCAATCAAAATTTTTTTTTGTCCTGGTGAGGTACTGAGCGTGCATTTTTTCACACCAAACAGCGGTGCACACTCCTCACACAGTGAAGCTATCTGTGTGTCACTCTGTAAGAATAAGTCGAGGACATGTTCCGTTCTTACAGACCTGCACCTTCTAGTTTTGTCTAGCTTTCAAACAGTTAAATATATTTGCTGTTTGATCACATTCAAGACTATAGAGAGACAGCGTGTGTCAGTCCGTATGCTTAAAAAACATGGAGCTTGACAATTTTACGTACACCGGACAGCCGTGTACGTGCACGCTCCTCTCTCAGTACCGTGTAACGGCTGTTATCACGGCCACAGTGAAGCTATCTGTGTGTCACTCTGTAAGGATAAGTCGAGGACATGTTCCGTTCTTACAGACCTGCACCTTCTAGTTTTGTCTAGTTTTCAAACAGTTAAATATATTTGCTGTTTGATCACATTCAAAACTATAGAGAGACAGCGTGTGTCAGTCCGTATACTTAAAAAACACGGAGCTTGACAATTTTACATACACCGGACAGCCGTGTACGTGCACGCTCCTCTCTCAGTACCGTGTAACGGCTGTTATCACGGCCACAGTGAAGCTATCTGTGTGTCGCTCTGTAAGGATAAGTCGAGGACATGTTCCGTTCTTACAGCCCTGCACCTTCTAGTTTTGTCTAGTTTTCAAACAGTTAAATATATTTGCTGTTTGATCACATTCAAAACTATAGAGAGACAGCGTGTGTCAGTCCGTATACTTAAAAAACACGGAGCTTGACAATTTTACATACACCGGACAGCCGTGTACGTGCACGCTCCTCTCTCAGTACCTTGTAGTGGCTGTTATCACGGCCACAGTGAAGCTATCTGTGTGTCGCTCTGTAAGGATAAGTCGAGGACTTGTTCCGTTCTTACAGACCTACACTCTAGGGAGATTCCTATTCTGCCCAATTCTATATACACCTTGTAGTTTGTCATACACTAGCCAATTTCTGCCTGTGACATAGCGCTGTGATATTCAGTGGGCCTCACACAATCCAAAAGTGTCCAGTGTCCACAAGGGTGTGCAGAAATTCAAAATCTCCGTTATCCTCTAGTGACATTTTTCACACCTGCGACATCGAGCCTGTGACGTAGCGCTGTGATATTCAGTGGGCCTCACACAATCCAAAAGTGTCCAGTGTCCACAAGTGTGTGCAGAAATTCAAAATCTCCGTTATCCTCTAGTGACATTTTTCACACCTGCGACATCGAGCCTGTGACATAGCGCTGTGATATTCAGTGGGCCTCACACAATCCAAAAGTGTCCAGTGTCCACAAGTGTGTGCAGAAATTCAAAATCTCCGTTATCCTCTAGTGACATTTTTCACACCTGCGACATCGAGCCTGTGACATAGCGCTGTGATATTCAGTGGGCCTCACAGAATCCAAAAGTGTCCAGTGTCCACAAGTGTGTGCAGAAATTCAAAATCTCCCCTGTCCTATAGACACCTTGTACCTTGTTTTACATTACTATATAGTTTGTTGGATTTTGTCTACATTTCTACCAAAAATGAGGAAGGCTGGTGGAAGAGGCCGTGGAATTGGGCGGGGGTTGGCAGCTGGTAATGATGGTGTTGGTGGTGGATCTGATGGTAGTGGCAAAAGCAAAATAGGACCGAATGCAGGAGGTGTTGAGCCTGCGTCATCGTCTGGCTCCACAAGGCCTCGAAGGCTTAGTTTTCTAGGAGTTGGCAAACCGCTTTTAAAGCCAGAGCTTCAGGAAAAAGTTTTGTCTTACATTGCTGACTCAGCCTCCAGCTCTATCGCCTCCTCTTCTGAAGTTGTAAAAAATAAAAGCACTGAGTCGTCATTGGAGGCTCATGTTCATGAACCACATCTTTCCTTGTGTCCTTCACCCCAACCAAGATTGAAGGATGACACAGGCCATACTACTGATTACTCCATGGAGCTGTTTTCACATACCATGCCTGGATTATCAAGTGAAATGGTGAATTACCCAGGCCAAGATGAATCTGACATGGAGTGCACTGATGCACAGCCACTGATAGATGATTCTGCTGGTACATTCACTCAGAGCACTACATTGTCCTCGCAGTGTACAGAGCCAGATTCTGACCCTGATGAGACTCAGGTGCCCCTTCCTGCACACTATACCACCATACACGGTGACACAGAGGAAGGAGCACATGACATTGAAGAGGAGGTGATGGATAACCCAGTTGTTGACCCAGCTTGGCATCCATTGGGGGAAGAGGGTGCTGCTTCCAATAGCTCAGATGAGGAGGAGGAGCATCCACAGCAGACATCGACATCGTTTCAGCTGTTATCTGGCAGGCCCGGAGCACTCCAAAGACAGGTTCCAAATATCAAAAGAGTTGCTGGACAGCTTGTCCAGAGGGTCAAAATATCACAGCGTGCTAGGCCGCAAAATGTCTGCCAAAGTAGGAAGAGTGCAGTGTGGCACTTTTTTGAACAAAATCCTCATGATCAGGCCAAGGTTATCTGTAAGAATTGCGCAAAGACCTTTAGCCGAGGGAAAAATCAGAAAAATTTGAATACCAGTTGCATGCTTAGACATTTAACCAGCATGCACAAGCGTGGACACGACACCAAACCTCAAGTACCACATGTGCAACTGATCACAAAGAAGGTAGTCAGCAACGCTACATTGTTTCCCCCACTGTAAGCCCACCAGTTAGCACAGCAGCAAATGTTGAGGTGTCGTTGCAAGGCCACAGCAGTCAGGGAATCCCACTGTTATATCAACGAAAGACTGAATCTAGGCCATCAGAAAGAACACCAACTCCATCACCATCATCAACCCTCTCTCAGTCCGCCCTGTCCACCGCTAGTTCCACCATATGCAGCTGTCAAGTCCAGCTCGCCCTCCCAGACACTATGAGTAGGTCAAGAAAGTACTCAGTCTCTCATCCGCGTACACTGCGTTTGAACGCCCACATTGCCAAACTAATCTCGTTAGAGATGATGCCCTATCGGTTGGTGGAAAGCGCAGCTTTCTGCAAACTCATGGCCTATGCAGTACCACGCTATGACCTACCCAGTCGCCACTTCTTCTCTCGCAAAGCCATCCCAGCCCTCCACCATCATGTGAAAGACCGCTTTGTCCATAAACTCAAGCAGTCAGTGAGTGGAAAGGTGCACCTCACAACTGATGCATGGTCCAGTCGGCATGACCAGGGCCATTACGTGTCCATCACTGTGCACTGGGTTAATGTGGTGGATGCAGGGTCCACAGGGGACAGCGGTGGTGGGACAGTGCTGCCTAGCCCACGGTATAGGAAACAGTTGGCTGTAGGCATTCGACCCTCCTCCTCCTCCTCCAGAAGCGAAAGCTCGTCCACAGAGCGCAGTCGTACGAGCACTCCATCTGCAGCTGCCACTGTTGCACACGAGGTGTCCCCCTATCGAGCAGCTAGTGGAAAGCGTCAGCAGGCTGTGTTGCAGATGATGTGTTTGGGCGACAGACACACTGCCGAGGTGCTGGCCGGGTACTTTCAGCGACAAACTGAGTCATGGCTGGGCAGTGTACATCTTGAGGCAGGCAAGGTAGTTAGTGATAACGGCCGTAATTTTGTGGCAGCCATAGCCCTTTCAAAACTCAGCCACATACTTTGCTTGGCTCACACCTGGTGGTGCAGTGCTTCCTCAAAAATTATCCGGAGTTAACAGCCCTGCTCCAGAAGGTGCGAAGACTGTGCGCGCACATCCGCCGGTCGCCTGTACACTCCATTCGTATGCAGAAGCTGCAGCGATTGCTCCACCTTCCCAACCACCGCCTCATTATCGACATTACAACAAGGTGGAACTCCACCCTGCACATGCTTGAGTGGCTGTGCGAGCAGAGGCAGGCCATAATGCATTTGTGGGAGGATACACGGCCAGGCACTTTGAGAGTAGACATGGAGTTGACAGGTGTGCAGTGGTCGAAGCTGAAAGACCTCTGTAAAGTCCTTCAGTGTTTTGATGAATGCACACGGCTGGTAAGCGCAGATGACGCCATCCTAAGCATGAGCATCCCACTTATGCGTCTGCTCATGCAAACTTTGACGCACCTTAAGGAGCAGGCGTCTGCAGCCAATGTTGACGAGGAGGAAGAGGTGGAGGGAATCCTTGATGACATTCAGCCATTGTCTGCTCAGGGACCTCTCCTGGAGGAGGTGGAGGAAGAAGAGGAGGAGGATGATGATGGGGATGATTACTTAGGGGAGGAGGATGCATCTCGTGGGGCAAGTGAAAATGTTGGCGTGGCAAGGTCTGGTACAGGGTGACTGGAGGGATGTGGATTTGCCAGAAAGTGCTCCTCCACCCAGCACTCGCAGTGCATCATTGACACCGGGAACATTGGCCCACATGTCAGATTATGCCTTGCAGATCCTAAAAAGGGACCCACGCATTGCCAAAATGATGAACGATGATGACTACTGGTTGGCCAGCATCCTGGATCCACGCTATAAAGGCAAATTACAAAACATCATGCCACAGGAGAACCTTGACCTAATATTGGCTACTAAACAAGCAACTCTGGTTAACCGGTTGGTTGAGGCATTCCCAGCACATAGCAGCGGTGATGGTTCTCACATGAGCCATACGGGCCGGGGGCAGCTTGGCAGAGGTGTTCGTGGTGCACACAGCAGAAGTGGCGTTGGAGACAGGGGTTTCATGACAATGTTGTGGACTGATTTTTCACGGACCGCTCACACAACTGTTAATACAGCATCGATGGAAAGTGACAGGAGACAGCAGTTGTCAACTATGGTTAACAACTACTTTTCCTCCCATATCGATGTTCTCCCGCACAGGTCATTCCCCTTTGACTAATGGACCGCTAAACTGGACACCTGGCCTGAATTGGCACAATATGCCTTACAGGAGCTCGCTTGCCCAGTTGCAAGTGTGCTATCGGAAAGAGTCTTCAGTGCAGCTGGATCAATCCTGACAGAAAAAAGGACCCGTCTGTCAACCCAAAATGTGGATGATCTAACCTTCATTAAAATGAACCATGCATGGGTTTCCAAGGATTTTGTCCCACCTTCCCTTGATGACACATAGGTTGCCAGAAAAATGGCTTGCTTTGGTCCTCCTCCTATTCTGCGAACTTGACCTATTTCGCCTTTTGCCACTTTGTAAACCTCCCTAAGTGGGCGGCCCCCCCCATGGCCGGGGTCACCACCTAGCGCACAAAACCATGCGAGTGCCGTTGCCCTGGACAGGTGGGTAGGCTGACTCTTGGGCGCGGGCACTGGCATAGGATCCCTCATAGTGCAATCAAGTGTCTCTGACAGTGGTGGTGCACACCCGCCGTCAGACACACCGCCATACTATGAGGGGCCCAGTGCCACTACCGATGCCCACAAGTGTGCCCCTCTTGTTTGGGCAGGGCTCCAGCATTTGCAATGTTTACCTCTCCCTGCTCCTCCGCTGTGTAGTCTGGGCTGTCAAATCCTTCACTGTGACTGCCACTACAAATTGATTGAACTGAAAGATGATGGTTAAGACGTAGCTATGCCCTGTCCTGCTGGCTGGGCTCTAGCTCCAGATGATCAGTGGCTTCCATTTCTTATGGACGTCGACTCACAATGACATGCAGTGGTGGTTTATCATCAGCTTTCACAGTTTTCCTACTCACAAACGTGTGACATTCCGGCGCACATTTCAAAATGTGCCCTCTCATGCCAATCAAATAGAATCGCCTACGGCCTGTGGCTTCTGTCTTTTGCACTCCAAAGTTACGTGACAGATCATGATAGCCAGTGAGCACCATGTTTACATCGCTCCCTGTGATAAAAATTGGATTGAGATGAGTAACAGTGATGGAATCAACCGAAGTGTGATACAGCAAGACTTTATTCACAAAAAAATGTTTTCACTGTCTCAACACACAAATTAATTGAGGGTCAGCATCGCCTATGAGAATTGTGACGGAAGTTTTTCCCGTGAATAATAATTCCTAGATTTCTGCAATCAATAGCCTTTATGTCACTAATTGTATGCATCTCATTTCCTATTGCGGAGAGGCTGGACTGTATTACTGAGACAGAAATATATATGAAGATTTAAAAATAACACCAAAAATATATAGTTGTGTACGCCTCAAATGCATTTCCTTTTTTCCACTTTTTAGATTGCTGTGTAATCCATACTGAGAACACGGAGATTTTACATGTTTAAACTATGCTATATATACCTGCTATCCAGTGATAAAGTACCCTTTCTCAACTTTGTACAATCTGATCAAATCCATACTGGGCCTGAGAACATCTGAGTCTGCCTCCTGATCTATTGACATATATTTTTAATGTGCAAACTAGGCTACATATATACGTGTTATCCGGTGAAACTGTACCCTTTATCAACTTTCTACAATGTTGTTGAATCCATACTGGGCCTGAGAACGGCTGCCGAGCTGTTAAGCAAGCTACAGCACCTGTGGTTTGGACACGTAATTTTTTCTGGAATGACGGTTAGGCCTAACTCCGGAATTGCGGTTGACCTGAATTTACTGGGAAATCATCGTTCGCGGGGAATAATCTGAATCCCAGATCCCCATCACTAACGGAGTTCAGCAGGTTATCTGCACCTGTAAGCGACAAAAGCTGGTCCTTTCAGTGTAGCGTGCATGCAGCCCTGGACATGTACTGGAATGCTTGACCTGTTATTGCTCGATCTCACGTGCCAGAGCCTCGCTTATCCCTCTAGTAAGCTTGACGCGTACCGCTGGGCCATGCCGGAGTCTCGGTCGTTAACGGAATAAAGCTGAGAAATCGCTAGCACAACTACAAACGGACATACCACACCACACACAGAAACGACAAAGCTTGCAATCTGTCCATCTTTTCTGTAGCTTGTATGGTAGTGGTTTCCCGGGTGCAGTCCAATTAAGCCACAGGCTCCACTCCTGGTGGTGCCCTTTTGGACATTCCTTTAAGGTTCAGCTTTGCAATCATACTGCCCCCGGAAGCCAAAAACTTTGCCTTCAGGGACGCTGTTTGGAGGTTCGTGGGAATAACGCCGCCCGACCAGCAGTCGGCATATGGGTCGCCCTCCCAGGGCTGTGGGGTACTCAGTACCGGGCCGGTGTCAGTGGGATGTGTCACAGCAGCGGTGACCCGGACGGTGGCCCTGGGCGCCCATGTAAATGGTGTGGTATAATGGTAAAGAGTTTATATAGACAGTTTGATGCCACCTGTGGTGTTCGGCAACATAGATGTTAGGCTGACGCTGCATGCAGATCCTCTGGGACTGATGGTGTTGTGCAGCAAAGATGGTGAAGCTCCCCACAGGTGGAGCTGGAGTCCCAGGGAAGTGTAGATGTAGTGATGGGGGAAAGGCAATTGGTGTAGGTGCTGGTACCCAGATGTAGTGGTGTTGGAATAACTGTAGGACACCAGAGCGTGCAGTTCCAAAGCTTTACTCACAGTCTGCAGGTTACACAGATGCCTGCCTCCGTGCTGTGTCCTCCGGGTCAGGACCTCTGCAAACCTCCGGGACCAGAATGGAAAGCTCCCTTCCAACACTCCGCCAACATGTACCTTCCTGAACGTCTCCTTTCTAGCGCTTGTGGGGGAAGCACTCACAGGACCGTGGTTCACTGAAATGCCTCCTGTCTAACAGATGTTCCTCAGACTTTACTTGTATGGCAGACAGCTGTAGCCTTTTCCTTCTGCCTCGCACACGTCGATGCTGGGGCCTCCGAGCCTTAGTTGGGTACAGAGCATTTATAGCTGCTACTTCCCCCTATTTCTACTGCAGGAACATCAGTGTCCCTACAAACTCGGAGACCGGAATCCGGACCATGCGCTCCAGCTAGGAGTGAGCCTTAACTCTGCTCATCCTCCAGCTCCCCTTCTCACGTCCACACACTTCCCCTTCCCTGCACAGAGTGCCCTAACTTACCTCCTCCCGACCACAGAGAGCAGCTCCTCAGCAGTCAGGTTCAGAGGTCTCCCTGCTGGCCTGGAGTGGGAAATGTATTGTGTGTTGGTTTCACTGCTAGAGAGATCCTTCGTTGCTCCCAAGCTTGACAACACACTCCCTAGGAGGAAGGTAATGCCACAGTGGCGACCGTACTCTTGGGGATGCCACAAGTGCACTGAGGCCCAGCCACTGCTGGATGATGCTGCTGGTACATTGACCCAGACCACTACATTCCCCTCGCACTCTACACAGCCAGAATCTGACCCAGAGGAAACTCAGGTTCCCCTTTCCGCATACTATACCACCTTACACGGTGACAAAGAGGAAGGTGCAGATGAAAGTGCAGGTTCCTTGAGCAGGTGGGGGGGCATACTCATGGGCGATGGCACTGGCACAGGGCACCGCATAGTACGCAAAAGTGTATCTGCCGATGGGAGGGCCTAAACAGCCAAGTGCAGTGAGATGGAAGATGGGGACGACAAGGAGTTCAGAGTAGTGCAGGGATTCCCTAGCAAGGAGTCTTATGTAATTGTTTTCAATGTTGGGACAGCAATTTTTGGGGAGCACTATACTCTGGTGAATGATATATGGGGCCCACCATACACTGGAGCAGTAGAAATGGAGCCCATTATATATGGAGCATTATTTGGGCCCATAAGACAGTGGAGCTTCATCCATTGGGACCAACATATACTGTAGCATTATGTGGAGCTCATCATATACGGTTTGAAACATTATATGGGAATAATGATTCCGTATGGAGAAATATATGGGCCTCATTACTCTGTATAGCGCACTAAGCGCTGACCATAATACTGTATGGAGTTATATACTGTCCGTTTTTGGAGGTATTGGAGAATTTAAAATGGATATCAGTCATGAGATGTAAGAAGTGAAGTATTTTTCATTGTACTATACTGCTATTTCTCTGCCGTATCGGAGCATCATGAGTTGTGGTATGTGTTAAAGGGGCGCTCTTTGGCCCTGGGCCCACGAAAACCTGGAGCCAGCCCTCCCCCCCACAACTGTAGCCAAATAACCCCCATTTTTCAGTGCGTAACTAGTATTATGAAGTTAATTAAGGTTGACAAGCTTCAGTAACAAGAATTTAGGCTTTTGGCATTCAAATGGGCACTGTTGGTGTGTTTCCTGTCCTTCTCTCACTGCCGACTTTAATTCTCCATTGACTTACATTGGGTTTCGTGTTTCGGGACGACCCCGACATTTCCCTATAGTCGGCCGATTTTGCTCGACCCGACTTTTGGAAAAGTCGGGTTTCATGAAACGAAACTCGACCCTAAAAAACCAAAAGTCGCTCAACACTAGCAATCAGGTTAATCCTTTTTTTATTGATGGATCGGGCGAATCTGAATGCGGCGATACCAAATATGTGTATGTTTGATTTTTTTAATTGTTTTCTATTGAAAGGGGCGAAAGGGGGGTGATTTGAACTTTTATATATTTTTTATTTTTTTATACAGTGGGTGCGGAAAGTATTCAGACCCCTTTAAATTTTTTACTCTTTGTTTCATTGCAGCTATTTGGTAAATTCAAAAAAGTTCATTTTTTCTTATTAATGCACCACATCTTGACTGAAAAAAACTGAAATTTAGAAATTTCTGCAAATTTATTAAAAAAGAAAAACTGAAATATCACATGGTCATAAGTATTCAGACTCTTTGCTCAGTGTAAGTAGAAGCACCTTTTCGAACTAGTACAGCCATGAGTATTCTTGGGAATGATGAAACAAGGTTTTCACACCTGGATTTGGGGATCCTCTGCCAATCTTCCATGGAGATCCTCTCCAGTTCCATCAGGTTGGATGGTGAACGTTGGTGGACAGCCATTTTCAGGTATCTCAACCAGGATATCTCTGTACTTCGCCACATTCATGTTTCCTTCAATTGCAACCAGTCATCCTGTCCCTGCTGCAGCTGAAAAACACCACCATAACATGATGCTGCCACCATTATGTTTCACTGTCGGGATTGTATTGGACAGGTGATGAGCAGTGCCTGGGTTTCTCTACACATCCTGCTTAGAATTATCACCATAAAGTTCTATCTTCATCTCATCAGACCAGATAATCTTATTTCTCATAGCCTGGGAGTCCTTCATGTGTTTTTTAGCAGACTCTATGTGGGCTTTCATATGTCTTGCACTGAGGAGAGGCTTCTGTCAGGCCACTCTGCCATAAAGTCCCTATTGGTGGAGGGCGCAGTTTTAGTTTACTTTGTGTAGCCTTCTCCCATCTCCCTACTGCATTTGTGGCGCTCAGCCACAGTTGTCTTAGGGTACGTCATTACCTCTCTCACTATGGCTCTTCTCCCACGATTGCTCAGTTTGGCTGGACGGCCAGGTCTAGGAAGACTTCTGGTGGTCCCAAACTTCTTCCATTTAAGGATTATTGAGGCCACTGTGCTCTTAGGAACTTTGAGTACTGCAGAATTTCTTTTGTAACATTGACCAGATGTGTGCCTTCCCACAATTCTGTCTCTGAGCTCCTTGGCCAGTTCCTTTGACCTTATGATTATCATGTGGTCTGACATGCACTGTGAGCTGTGAGGTCTTATATAGACAGGTATGTGCCTTTACAAATCAAGTGCTATCAGTTTAATTAAACACAGCTTGACTACAATGAAGAAGTAGAACTATCTCAAGTAGGATCATAAGGAAATGGACAGCATATGACTTAAATATGAGTGTCTGAGCAAAGGGTCTGAATATTTATGACCATGTGATATTTCAGTTTTTCTTTTTTAAAAATTTTTCAAAAATTTCTACATTTCTGTTTTTTTCAGTCAAGATGGGGTGCAGAGTGTACATTTATGAGGAAAAAATGAACTTTTTTGAATTTACCAAATGACTGCAATGAAGCAAAAACTGAAAAATGTAAAGAGGTCTGAATACTTTTCATACCCACTGTATTTTTTAAAACAATTTTGTTTACTTTGGGCATGCTTCAATAGTCTCCAATGGCTGGATATCCTTAAAGACAAAAATGTCCAGGAAGGATGGGAAATCTTGAAAAATGAAATTCTCAAAAGCACAATTGTTAACAATTCTGAAAAGAGGGATGAATACTAAGCATTTAAGGAAACCAGGATGGATGAACACAGAACTTAAGCACATACTTAAAAGGAAGGTAGAAATGTTTATAAAATGGAAAGAGGGAGGCATATCTAAAGAAGAATATAATGCTGTCTGCAGAACCTGCAGGGCACGAATCAGGTTATTTAAAGCTGAAAATGAATTGAGGCTTGCAAAAGACATCAAAAGCAATAATAAAGGATTTTGGGGATATGTCAAAAGTAAAAGAAAAGTCAAAGATGCTATAGGATTTTTACAGGATGTAAATGATGAAATGGTAAGACAGGATGTTGAGAAGGCCGAACTTTTAAATTCCTATTTTGCATCTGTTTTCTCTCAGAAAGGAAATGTAACATCAACTATTCTTCACTGTTGTGAGCTCATTTTCGGGTTTGCCTCTGGCTTCTGGTGAGGGTTATGGAGCTGGCTGTGCTGACAGAGGAGTAGTGAGTTCTCTATCTGGACTCCCTCTGTTGGTGAAGGGAGGTAATGAAACTGATCTAAATGGCAGAGACCGGCCACCTGAGGAAGAGGAATGCGATTGGACACCAGGAGTTTCTGATTGGATTTAAGGCAGCCGACTCCCTTGTTTCTTGCTGGTGATTTTTCCTGAATGTGGCTCCTGGTTTCCAGTTTGGTTCCTGCCTTCCTAAAGCTAAGTTTTCTCTGGTTTACTTAGTTTTTGTGTTCATCCCCATTTTGTCTCTGATCAGTTGATCTCTTTTGCTCTGTCTTCAGAATATACCTGAGTGCTGATTTAGTGATTTGAAGTCTAGCGACTTCAGGGCCTTTTTCTATCAGGCGTGTTGGACATTCTTTTTGGCAGGGTTTTTTGTGTGATTACAGACAGCAGCTTTTCTTTCCTGTCCTTTCTAGTTAGCAAGGGCCCCATCGTTTGCTCAACCTATCTTTCTACCTGTGTCTGTGTTTTCATCTTGTTTCACCGACAATACATGTTGGGGGCTGTCTATTGCTTTGGGGTCTGCTCTGGGGAAGTTTAGATTTTCCCTTTCTTTCTTTAGGCTTATTTAGTTCTCTGGCCATGACGAGGCATCTAGGACAACCGTAGGCATCCTCCACGGCTACTGCTAGTTGTTGTGGATAGGATCAGGGGTCTGCAATCCGCTAGTTACCAACCTCTCCGGTTTTCTGGGCTTAGCTTGCTTTTTGTGTTTTCCTCCTCGGTTACTCATTCATAACACTTCACTGTCCTATTAAGGGAATAGAAGAATTCAGGATATCTATAACCAGAAAGATAATGAGGAAACACTTAGCTAACCTTAATGAATTCAAGTCTCCAGGCCCAGATGAATTACACCCCAGAGTACTGAAGGAGATAGCAGAAGAAATTTTTGAATCCCTCTCCATAATCTTTGAAAATTCTTGGAGAACAGGAGAAGTCCCAGAAGACTGGAGAAGAGCAAATGTTGTTTCTATCTTCAAAAGGGGAAGAAGATGGACCCAGGCAACTATAGGCCGGTGAGTCTGACTTCTATACCAGAAAAGATCTTTGAACAAATTATTAAACAACATGTATGTAAGTACCTGGATAAGAATGTAGTATGGAATGGACAAGACAACTGTTAGGTGGATTCATAACTGGCTTAGTGATCGGACCCAAAGAGTGGTCGTAAATGGCTGCACATCCAGTTGGAAGAATGTCTCAAGTGGGGTACCAGAGGGCTCTGTCTTAGGCCCTGTATTGTTCAGCATCTTTATCAACGATTTAGATGAAGTAATCGAGGGTAAACTGATTAAATTTGCTGATGACGCAAAGCTAAGAGGGATAGCTAATACTAGAGAAGAGAGAGAGAGGATTCAAAAAGATATAAATAAACTGGAGCAGTGGGCAGCAACTAACAGAATGGTTTTTAACAGGAAAAATGCAAAGTACTATACCTGGGCAATAAAAATGAAGAAAGCATATACAGAATGGGAGGAATAGGGCTTTGCAACAGCACATAGGAAAAAGACTTGGGTTTACTAATAGATCACAGATTGAATATGAGTCAACAGTGTGATGCAGCAGTAAAAAAGGCAAATGCAATTCTAGGATGTATTAACAGAAGCATACAGTCTAGATCACGTGAAGTTATTATTGCCTTCTACTCCTCTTTGGTCAGACCTCATCTGGAATACTGTGTCCAGTTTTGGGCGCCACATTTTAAAAAAGACATTAACAAACTGGAGCAAGTTCAGAAAAGAGCCACCAGAATGGTGACCGGTCAGCAAACCCTGTCTTATGAGGAAAGGTTGCCGTATTTGGGAATGTTTAGCTTGCAAAAGAGAAGACTGAGAGGAGAATTAATAGCTGTCCACAAATATCTCAAGGGCTGTCACATTGTAGAAGGATCATCTTTATTCTCATTTGCACAAGGAAAGTCTAGAAGCAATGGGATGAAACTGAATGGGAGGAGACACAGATTAGATATTAGAAAAAACTTTTTGACATTTAGAGTGATCATTGAGTGGAAAAGGCTGCCACACGAGGTGGTGAGTTCTCCTTCAATAGAAGTCTTCAAACAGAGGCTGGACAGACATGTGTCTGGGATGATTTAGCGAATCCTGCTTTGAGCAGAGGGTTGGACCAGATAGCCCAGGAGGTCCTTTCCAACTCTAAGATTCTAAGATACAATGATTCTGTGATTATATGATTCACTACTAGATTGGGTCTGCTACATAGAGGCGATGATCAGTTCGCCTCTATGTAGCAGAATTGCTCACTTGCTATGAGCACCGACCACTGGGTGGCACTCACAGCAAGCCAGAACTGACAACCATAGAGATCTCCAGGAGACCTCTGGCTGTCATGCCAATGAACCGATGACAAGCAATCACGTGACGCGAGTCACCGGTGAGTGGGTTTCTGGCCCGGTGGCCGGAAGCTTCAGTTAAATGCCGCTGTCATGTGAGCTCTGCTCTGGAACCCATATCAAAGGGAGGGAGTCTGACATCAGCGTAATTATACACCCGATGTCAGAAAAGGGTTAAGGAGGTCAGCAAGCGACCATTTTATTGAACCATAGAAGGATGGCAAAAATAAAGAAACAAACAACTCATAGTGAAATCCGAGTCCCCACTCACCCGTCCAGTCTCTCTGCCGCTCGATGTCTGCATTTTCAGTCCTCAAAGCTGCTTCTTCTTTCACTTGCGTGAGCCATATCTCCCAGCTTGTTCACTTTAGGCCTGAAAACAGGTCTTAGAGGTTACTGTACATTGTACAACATGATGTAAAGGATGTGCAAAGCATAGCGACCTGTAAGGTCTGGTCTCATCTGGAAAACCTGGCCTAGAGTCAACAGGTAAAAGATGCAAAGGTGGAAAGAAGAGGTCCAGTGGGTGGGCGGTACTGCTTGCTCTCTGCCATTCTGTCTTAAGCTCCTCTTCTTTCTGCTATTGCAGTTCTGGCCTGTTGACTCTAGGCTGGGACTGTCAGCCAGTAATAAGCCTCAGCGATTCCTATACACACAACACGATCATAACTTTATATATTGTTAAATATTAATAATCCATTAATTTCTTATTACACTCAGTTCTGTACATTGCTTTAGCTGACATTACATAGGCTATTTTTGTAAGGTTAGCTCATGGAAAAGGACAACTCCATATGTGGAGACCACGTGCTTTGAAAGATGTATATTTAAGGTGGGGGCTTACTCTAGGGGTCGCTCGCTCGCTCTCTCCTTCCCTATCACCATGAAACACATTCGAGGAGTCATCTGTGCTGGGCCATGACATTACGGACAGCTAGTATGTAACTTGATGGCTACGTGAGAAGCCGAACAGAGACAGACGCCATTTGCCATGTGGGATCACAGAGAAAGAAGGATATAAGTTTTGCTATGAACAAATGGACAATCTCTTTATAATCATGCACCTATTTTTATGATTTTCTGTAATAATCTTTTCTTTGATGGAAGAATCCAAATAAACCACTACATTTTTATCTGGTAACAAGTCCTGAGTATTTTACAAGAATACGCATTTTTTACATATATTAGTTTCTAACATAGCACTATGACATGATACAAGTGTTTAATATGACAATGACCCTTTTAGGATGAGTTGTCCATTTTGAACAATATCTGAAAATCTGACAAATACTAGAATGTCGCTCTGATAATAGTTGTCTGGAGGGTGTTTAGTATGCAGTATTCTCTGAAATTAATGGTACCTCACCCAATATGCAATAGAGATAATAATTGATGGAGTCCTTCAGAGGAACAAATGATCTTAACACTCTGTCCTTACAATGGCTAAAGCTGGCCATACACAATAAATGAAAAGTTGGATGAACAAACTCAGTTGCTAACAAAGATTTTCCAAGTCTGAATAGCTTTATTTATTGTGAATTCAGGAGGAAAACTGCTAAACTGCTATGTTAATGTCTGATCATCTGACAGATACCACAACTGTATGATAAGCTTAAGGATACGTTCGCACATAGCGGAACTCTCACAGAAACTCTCGGGAATTTAAAATGCGATTTTCCTGCGGAAAAACTAGCGATTTGCAAGCATAATTATCTTGCAGAATACTAGCGTTTTCCAAGTGATCTGGAGCATCGCTTGGAGAACTGATTGACAGATTGGTCACACTCATCAAACATAGTGTTTGACAAGTGTGACCAACTTTTTACTACTGATGCTGCCTATGCAGCATCACTAGTAAAAGATAGGGTGTAAAAAATAATTAAAAAAATGAAAAATATTGTTATTTCACCTTCTGGCATCCCGCGCAGCCTTCCCGCCTCTCTCCACCCCCCGGCATCTTCCGGTCCCAGTAATCCTTTGCGCGAATGACTGCGAGACGTCGCGGTCCAGCGAATGACAGCGAACAGCGACGTCATCGCGGTCATTCTCGCAAAGAATTACTGTGACCGGAAGATTCCGAGAGCATGGAGAGAGGCGGGAAGGCTGCGTGGGACGCCGGTAGGTGAGAATAACAATATTTTTTATTTTAATTCTATTTTTTACAGGGATATGGCACCCAGAGCCGGGAGGACAGTCTCCTCTCCTCCGGACCGTGGGTATCATCCGCAAATGTTCTGCTTACTTTAGTAAGCAGAAAAATGCATTCCTATGTGGACGGAATCGCCGTGATTCCGCTAAATTAATGAGCATGCTGCGTTTTTTACCGCGAAGCGATTCCGCCGCGGAAAAAAACGCAGCATTAGCACAGCATGTGCGGAATCCCATAGGAATGCATGGGATGCTTATTTTTCGCGTTTTCGCAGCAAAATTGCGAGTTTAAAAACGCAGCGAAAAAACCATGACGTGTGAACGTAGCCTAAAAGAGTTTTCTATCTTTACGATATTTATTATTATATACTTTGCAATTGAAAATTGAAGAATAATTCTAATTTATTTAATTTATCAAACTGTTTACAGGAAAATAGTATTTGTTACCCATAGCAACCCAATAGACATCAGCTTTTATGTCTCAAACTAATCTGGTAAAATGAAACCTGGACTATAATTGGTTGCAAAGGGTAACAAACTTTTTTTATTATAGTCTGCTTTACATTCACAGACTGTATACTCATTCACAACTAGTAGAAATGAGCTAGAATTAAAATGCTCGGATGCTGATTACTGGAATGAAGTAATTTCTAATGCTTGGATTCTTGTTTCGAGCAAAGACTATAACAAGAGTCAATGGGGAATCAAAGCATTTTTCTGGCCTGGGGAGTAGTGAACAAGTTTAAATGGATGGAAAAAGTGCTGAATGGAAAGAGAACAGCATTTGGAAGACCCCTGGAAGAATCTGTGACTTCCAGATCACTGCTGACAACAATGTTGTCACACTTTTACTCCACTTTAACCCCTTTACCCCCAAGGTGGTTTGCATGTTCATGACCGGGCCAATTTTTACAATTCTGACCACTTTCCCTTTATGAGGCAATAACTCTGGAACACTTCCATGGATCCCAGTGATTCTGGCACTGTTTTCTCGTGACATAATGTATTTAATGTATAATGTAATGTAACAACATTCACTATTATTTGTTAGCCATTAAAAGGTATCATACCCACAAGATTCCTATTTTGTTTCTCTCACTGAGAGCACTTTATATATATTTTTTTCTACTGGCTAACACGGTACCAAACCACTTTTTTCGTTTTACTATAATGTATTTCATGATAGTGGTAAAAATTATTTGATATTACTTCCGTTTATTTGTGAAAAAATGGAAATTTGGTGAAAAATTTAAAAATTTCACAATTTTCAAACTTTGAATTTTCATGCCCTTAAAACAGAAATATGTCACACAAAATAGTTAATAAATAACATTTCTCACATGTCTACTTTACATCTGCACATTTTTGAAACCAAAGCTTTTTTTTGTTAGGAAGTTGTAAGGGTTAAAAGTTAAACAGTGATATTTCATTTTTACAGCACCATTTTTTTTAGGGACCACATCACATTTGAAGTCACTTTGAGGGGTCTCTAAGACAGAAAATACCCAATAGTGACACCATTCTAAAAACTAACCCCTCAAGGTGCTCAAAACCACATTCAATAAGTTTATTAACCCTTCAGGTGCTTCACAGGAATTTTTGGAATGATTAAAAAAATCTGAACATTTTACTTTTTTTCACAAAAAATTTACTTCAGATCCAATTTGTTTTATTTTACCAAAGGTAGCAGGAGAAATTGGACCCTAAAACTTTACTATTTGTCCTTAGTACGCTGATACCTCATATATGCAGGTAAACCACTGTTTGGGTGCATGGCAGAGCTCGGAAGGGAAGGAGCGCAGTTTGACTTTTCAATGCAAAAATGGCCAGAATTGAGATCGGACGCCATGTCGCGTTTGGAGAGCCCCTGATGACCCTAAAAAGTGGAAACCCCCCTCAAGTGACACCATTTTGGAAACTAGACCCCCCAAGGAACTTATCTAGATGTGTGGTGAGAACTTTGAACCCCCAAGGGCTTCACAGAACTTTATCACGTACAGCGGTAAAATTGAAAAATCATATTTTTTACACAAAAATGATCTTTTCACCCTCAATTTTTAATTTCCCAAGGGTAACAGAACCCCAAACGTTATTGTGCAGTTTGTTTGATTTACTATTTAAAGCGGGTTTTTATAGCGGGTTTCTATGTTTGGCAGCTGTCACACACTAAAAGACGCTTTATATTGCAAAAAAATAGTTTTTGCATCACCACATTTTGAGAGCTATAATTTTTCCATATTTTGGCACACAGAGTCATGTGAAGTCTTGTTTTTTGCGGGACGAGTTGACATTTCTATTCGCACCATTTTTGGGCACATGACAATTTTTGATCGCTTTTTATTCTGATTTTTGGGAGGTAGAATGAACAAAAACCTGCAATTCATGAATTTCTTTTTGGGGGGGCGTTTATACCATTCCTCATGTAGTAAAATTTATAGAGCAGTTTTATTTTTCGGGTCAGTACATTGACAGTGATATCTCGTTTATATAATTTTTTTATGTTTTGGCGCTTTTATACAATAAAAACTATTTTATCTAAAAAATTATTATTTTTGCATTGCTATATTCTAACAGCTATAATTTTTTTATTTTTTCACTGATGATGCTGTATGGTGACTTGTTTTTTGCGGGACACGATGACATTTTCAACGGTACCACGTTTATTTATATCTGTCTTTTTGATCGCGTGTTATTCCACTTTTTGTTCCGCGGCATGATGATAAAGCATTGTTTTTTTGCCTTGTTTTTTTATTGTTAATGGTGTTCACTAAAGGGGTTAACTAGTGGGACAGTTTTATAGGTCAGGTCGCTATGGACGCGGCGATACTAAATATGTGTACTTTTATTGTTTGGATTTTTTTATTCAAATATTGTTTTAATGATATAATAAATATTTATTTTGTATTAATATTTTTTACTTTTTTTAAATATTTTTACAATTATTTAATTTTTTTATTACTTAATTCTTACTTTTTCACTTTGTCCCAATATGGGACAGTCATTTTGTGCAGGCTGATCGCTTCTATAGCATGCAGATCTGCATGTTATAGAAGCTGCCAAAGCTGCAGCTTCTGTACACTGACCTGTGAGACTTCCTGACATGCATTTCACATGACAGAGAGTCACTCAGGCTTGGAGACCCGGATGTTGTCATAAAGACATCGGGTCTCCATGCCAGTGATCGGGACCCCGAGTCATGCCACAGGGTCTCTGATCCAAAGGCAGAGGGGCTGTCAGAGCTGCCAGCCCCTCTGCCTGCTCCTGGAACGTTGCTATCATGTTTGATTGCAGTGTTGTGGGGGTTAAAGTGCCAGGAGCGGTCTGTGACCACTCATGGCACTTAGTGCCAGGTGTCAGCTGTGAGAATTAGCTGACACCTGGCCGCGATCAGCTGCGCTCCCCCAGTGAGCACGGCCGATCGCCTATGACATACTACCCCGTCCATGGGAATTAAGTCCCAGGGCATATGGAAGGGATAGTATATCATCTGGCAGAAAGGGGTTAAGAACTGAGAAACATTCAAAATCGAAGATAACTTGTTGTTTATAGGAAAAAATGGCAAGAAACATTTTTTCCTTTATTATGGCTTTTATATAAAGCAAAATTTAGAAAGGATCTAAAATAATATAAGTTAAGTAAGCCAAAATTTAAGGTTTGGTAAAAAATGGAAATTTCAGTGTAATTTATGAAGGAGGAACGAAGTGGCAAAAATGAGGGACTAAGAGGGACTCAGATATGCCCTGTATTAGACATAAAATGGGGTTCATACACATTCTGTTCAAATTGTCATGTAGTCATACTCCTATACTCATGAAGGCTATGCACTAAGTGCAAATCCTGCCAAAAAATACAAGCAGGGTCATTCAATATATTTTGAACAAAGTGTAGTTTTGGTACTTCTATGCTCATAAAAGCTCTGCACACAGTGGAAAGCTTGCTGGAAATTACAAGCGGGGTCATCCATAAACCCTTCAAGGCACCAGCAGTTTTGCCTCATAAAAATATTGTAAACAAAGTGTAGTGTGATGCTTCTACACTCATAAAAGCTCTGCACAAAGCAAAGTCAGGAAAAATTGATAAGGAGGGTAAAACAGTCATCAATAAACCCTTGAAGGCAACAACTTGTGGGACTCATTAAAATAATTTGAAAGTGCAGTTGATGTACTCCTACACTCAGGAAGGCTTTGCAAAATTATAAGGAGGGTCAACCATACACCGCTGAAGGCAACAACTGAAGGGTCTCTTTCAAAACACTGAACGTTAAAACACTTTATGTGCTGCTGTCATCGGGTGGTATAGAAAATTGTGGGCTAATCTAGGCTTTGTTAATTTTTATCAGAGTGAGTCTGACATCACTTTCTGTTGACAGATTAAAGCACCTGTCTGCTATGACCCCCAGCGGCACTAAAATCCCATTCAGACAAGACTCTAGTGAGAGGGCAGCATAACTCCTCCCAGACATAGATGGACTGATCATGCCAGATGGCCAGCTTTGAAACCCAATAGTTGATGGCATAAAAGGTACTAGGAGATCCAGCATGTGGGCATGTCACACACCAGTGGGTGAGCTGGTACTTGCATGCACTACTTCAGCACAGACAGAATGGCGGGAACTTTAGCCGACTTGTGAAAATAGATATTGATGCAGCGTATCTTGACCAGAAGTAGTGATGAGCGAACGTGCTCACTACTACTCAGTACTCGCCCGAGTATTACAGTACTCGGTGTATTCGGCGAGCACCGAGCATTTCGAGGATTACTCGGCGAGTACTTGGGTCTCCACCCAGCATTTTTGTCAGACTTTAGAGGCCCAATCACACTGCAGGAATTGTCTGCCAGGCTATGAAATACCGCAGCCATCTTTGCTGTGGTCATGCAGTGATTGGCTGACCACACAGCATCATCAGGGGTATAAGAGACCGGATGCCGCCCTGCTCAGTGGTCCCTTTCACATATCTGTGTGGGGGTCTGTGCGGGGCTGTGTGGCGCTATGCAGGGGTCTGTCTGAGGCTGTGTGGGGGTATGCGGGTCCGTGCGGGGGTATGTGGGTCTGTGCGGGGGTATGCAGGTCTGTGTGGGGGTGTGTGGGGTTATTTGGGGCTGTGTGGGGGTATGCGGGGGGATGCGGGGCTGTGCGGGGGTCTGTGCGTGGCTGTGCGGGATCTGTGTGGGGGTATGCAGGGGGCTGTCCACTGTATCACACCTGTGACTTATGGCAGCACTAAAGCATGGGAATTTTCTCACACAGCAGTGCTGCCGTAAAGTGAACTCCAATGATACACTGCGGGTTTTTTTGGTCAGTGTGTCATTGGATGCCCTGTAGAGCTGTCACATCTGCTGATGTGGCTGCTCTATAGGGAGATCGTCATGGGACACTCATTTTTAAAGAGGAACTGCGTCAGAAAGGTATTTATGGAGCCCCGCACAACCCCGCACTGACTCCCGCACAGAACCGCACAGACCCCTGCACAGCCATGCACAGCCCCGCACAGACCCCTGCACAGCCCCATGTATACCCCTGCACAGACTCCCACACAGCCCTGCACAAACCCGCATACCCCTGCACAGACCCCCTCACAGCTCCGCATACCCCCGCACAGACCCGCATACCCCACGACAGCCCCTGCACAGACGCCCACACAGCCCCACGCATACCCCCATTGAAAGGACCCCGAGGGAGATTGCAATAAAAATGCTCAGGTCTCCCATAGACTTACATTGGGCTCATTGCTTGGGTTGAGCACCCGAGTATTCCAATGTGCTCAGCCCGAGCAACGAGCACCTGAGCATTTTAGTGCTCACTCATCACTAACCAGAAGCTCTGTTATATTTGGATTTGTTTTCAGAAACCACTGAACTACCACATGTACCAAGCTTGTAAGTATGTGTGTGAGCTTGCCAAGTTTAGAGCAGCCATCAGGTTATGCCCATTGTCACACATGACAATGCCTGGTTGGAAGTTCAGTAGCAAAAGCCACAGATCTGTCTCATCTGTTATTCCTTTAAGTAATTTGGGCCACGGGGTGCAAATTGTCTCCTCTACAAATTAGCTTCAGCACAGCCTGTTGCTTCTTTGCTGAGATAGTGTTGCAGAGCTTCTGGCTAATATGAATGACATGCTCTGAGATTTCAAAATCGAAGCTGGAGGATGAGGAGGCGCAAGAGGGGTGTAGGATCTGAATTATGACGTGGAGGAAACCCTGATAGAAGTAGGGCAAGCAATCAGCTTTGTGAGCACATGTGCCATGCAGAGGTGGTACTCAGGTTGAACCTCCACAATGTTCAGCCAGTGTGCCATCAGGGAAATGTTGTATCCCTGGCCACAAGCACTTGCCCACATGTCAGTCTTTAAGTGGTCAATAACAGTATCAGGCATTAGTAAGGGCACAGGTGATGTTCCTGGACACGTACGGGTACAAGGTGGGGATGCCACACCAGGAGAAATAGTGGGGGCTGAAGACCGAGTTGTGAGCAACCAAATGTGTACACCTTTAAGGGGCCATTTTTCATATTTATTTATTTATAGCCAACAAAATAAATAAAAGATGCACTTTTCCCAAAAAAATTTTGGGGGAAAATTTGGTGCATCTTACAGTACAGATGTACTTACCAATATTGTGGTGGCAGCAGGAGTCGGGCGATTCTGCCGGCCCTGGGCTGGGAAGAGGGGGTGTTCGGTGGTCCGACACTGCAGGTCGATAATCTGACTTCCATCCTTGGCTGGTGTAGCAGGTTCGGTGGTGTTGGAGCTCCTCCAACATTTTGCGAAAGCCTGAAGCCCCCGCAGATCCATTGCTTTAATGCGGTGGCCTCCGGGAAAATGTCCACTGGAGACGGCGCATGTGCAGTTTGAGGTCTCGGCAATGAAATCTCATCCCGATATCTCAGTAGACGAGAACTCGTTGCCAAGATCTTATTCTGCACATGTGCCACCTCAAGCGGCCATTTTCACAGAGGCCACTGTATTGCAGCAATGATGTGCAGAAGCTCTTGGCTTTCACAAAATGTTGGCGGAGTCCCAGCACCACTGAGCACCGCCGAACTAGCCCAGATCACCGAACACTTCCTGTGACCTTGCACCACCAGCACTCCCGATTCCCCCAACCTCCCCTTGTAAGCTGAATTCAGACCTCCATTTAAAGCATTAATTTTTTTCCCTATTTTCCTTCGGAAAATTTGGGGTGCGTCTCATAGTCTGATGCTTCTTTTAGTCTGAAAAATACGGTAATACAAAAGTCAGTTTTTGAATAACCAAATTTGTACACCTGCAGCAGGGCATATTTTCTATTTATTTCGAACCAACAAAATTTCACAAAAGCAGATTCTACAGTATATATGAAAATATTCAATTTTGGAACAACCTAATTTGTACACCTGTAGCAGGGCATAATTCATATTTATTTATAACCAAAGAAATTTCCCACAAACCAAATTCTACAGTATATATCACAATATTCAAATTTTTAAACAGCCAAACTTGTACACCTGTAGCAGACCATATTTTGTATTTATTTCTAATCAACAAAATTTCACACAAACCAAGTTCTACAGTATATTTGACAATAGTCAATTTTTGAACAACCAAATTTGTACACCTGCAGCAGGCCAATTTTTATTTTTCCTTTCAAACAAACAATATTTCAAGCGGTTTTTAAATTTTTTTAAAACACAATAATTTTACCAAATCAAGTTCAATTGTATGGATGACTAATTGAATCCAGAAAAATATTTAGAATTGTCCTCAGTGGTTGATACCTTTTTAATGGCTAACTGAAAGGATAGTAGCACATTGCAAGCTTTCGAGACTACTCAGGTCTACTCGGTACAAAGATAAATATACTGTATTTCCTGTAATTGAATCCAGAAAATTGATCAAAGCTTTTTAGAGTGAAGGGTTTTTTAATATGTCACTTACTGTAATGTAACAAGAACTGCATTATAGTATAATGATGAATTATTGCTTCCATAAAAAAATTTGTAGTTTTTTTTTCAGTTTTATATAGTAACATAGTAACATAGTATTTAAGGTTGAAAGGAGACTTTATGTCCATCTGTTTCAACCCATAGCCTAACATGTTGATCCAGAGGAATGAAAAAAAAAACCCAAACACTAAGCTCCACATTGGAGAACAAAATTCCTTCCCTAGTCCACATACTGCAATTAGACTAGTTCAATGGATCAATGCCCTATCAAGGAATCTAGTATATATAATCTGTAACATTATACTTTTCAGGAAATGCATCCAGTCCCTTCTTAAATTTTAGTAGTCAATCACTCATTACAACATAATATGGCAGAGCATTCCATAGTCTCACTGCTCTTACAGCAAAGAATCTGCGTGTGTGATTATGATTAAACCTTCTTTCCTCCAGACGTAGAGGATGCCCCCTTGTCCCCGTCACAGGTCTAAGAGTAAAAAGATCATTAGAAAGGTCTTTGAACTGTACTGTTCCCTCATATATTCATACATTGTAATAAGATCTCCCCTAAGCCTTCGTTTTTCCAAACTATATAACTCCAAGTGTAATAACCTGTCTTGGTATTGCAGACCCCCCAGTTCCCTAATAACCTTGGCCGCTCTTCTCTGCACCCGCTCCAGTTCAGCTATGTCTTTCTTATACACCGGAACTGTACACAGTATTCTAAGTGTGGTTGCAGAACCTTGTTACAGTGTATGAATGAATTATTAAATACATAAAAAAGTTTTGTAGAGTTTTTTTTAAGTTTTATATACCACCTTAATGTATCAAGAACCATGTTACAGTGTGTGGATGAATCATTGAATTGATAAAAAGTTTTGAAACTTTTTTTCAAGTTTTATATAGCATCGTAATGTAACAACTATGTTACAATGTATGGATGAACCATTGCATCCATAACATTTTTTTAAGGTTTTTTGAGTTTCACTGTATATACCACAAAAATATAACAAAAAGCATGTTATACTCTATGGATGAATAATTGAATTCAGACAAATATATCTATGCTCTTTTGAAGTGTTATATAACACAGAAATGTACCAAAAATCATGTAATACTGTATGGGTGACTATATTGTAATTTTTTTCACCCCTTTAAAAAATCTGGTCACATGCAGCTGCTATCTATTTTGCAATGGACTGTGAAGCCCTTAGCCTTGCCTAAAGCTTTTATTCAACCACACTCCCTGCAAATATCCCTAGGCTAAATGCAGAATGTATCTGATATAATCAGCAAGGCACTTGATTAACCCTTAGAAGGACTGTTAGTATGATAGTTCAGAATCAGCACCAGTAACAATGCTAGAGGACCCTGATACTCTAATAATTTCAACTGTGCACACAAAGCCCTGGATAAACATTATCCATAAATTGTGCAATGGTGTCAATTTCCTGAGCATGGCGGCACCTGACTTTTAATAACCTCTGATGAAGTAATGTGGCCAGCGAACCACTACTTAGCTAGCTATAGCATTACAAAGACTGGCATGCGTTTTTGTGTAAATGCACCAAACATTCATGGTGGGGTTTGGATCTTTACATCCGAGCACCTAACAATGCTGTTCGAGTGCTGCTAAGCACATCCGAGCACCCAGATACTCAAGTGATATCAGAGTATCACCAAGCATACTCACTCATTCCTAATGAACAAGGTTTCTAACAAGCAAAGACTTAAAAGTAGATTGGGCATTCAAGCGATATGTTGCTCAACCTCTTTTGAAGTGCCAAAAAATGGGCAGTGTTGGTGTTAATGTTGAGTGGCACAGTGGGCAACCAAGGAAATTTTATACAGAAGAAGAAATACAGCACATGCTTACTTCCTTTTTAAATCAAAAGATGTTCAGAAGTGACATCAACTCAGAGCTACTGTAGCAGCAACCAGTCTGACCCAGTTATTTCCATTTAATGTTGTGAGAAGTCTGGGCAGAAGTGATTTTCATGAAAAAATTGTGGTCAAAAAGCCATACCTTTTGACATGGAAGAAAAGTCAAGCACCTCAACTATGCATAAAGAAATATGAACCATGATGTAGAAAAATGGCAGCAAGTGCTGTGAGCCAAGGAGTCAAACGATAAAATATCTAACTCCACCAGAATGCAGTTGTTCATCGAAGGACTGGATAATGGTACAATAATGAGTTTGTGCAGGCAACATTAACCCAGGGTGAAGGTTCCTTGCAGGTTTGCAGCTGCGCTTCACAAAATTGAGTTTGGGATTTGGTCAAGATTAATGGTGTCCTCAATGCTGAGAAAAACAGGCAGTTACTAATCCATCATGTAATACCATCAGGATGGTGTCTGTTTGGCACCAATTTTTGTTCTACAGCAGGACAATGATCACAAACATATACTCAATGTCATTAATAACTTTCTTCAGTGTAAAGAAGAACATGAAGTCCTTGTAGTGATTATATGGTCCCTAGAGAGCCCTGATCTCAATATCATTGAGTCTGCCTAGGTTTACATGATTAGACAAGAATTACACAAGCCCACATTTACAAAAGATCTGTCGTAAGTTCAAGATCTTTGAAAGATGCTCAGTTCCTTTAAAATCTCTTCGCAAATGTATATTGCAGAATGGATGCCAAGGGGTGTTCACACCAAATATTTATTTTTATTTAGATTTCTCTTTTAGTCATTCACTTTGCATTTTGTTAAATCCCAAAATGAGCACATGTGAACACCACTACTTTTAGAAGCATTGCTACTTTACAGCATTATTTCCATATCTGCCTAAACTCTTTGCACAGATATATATATATATATATATATCAAATCGTCTTATGGTGTCTGTCTGTAATCGAAATCCTGCGTTGCTGTTTGGTCACGGCCGCCAGGCGTCGACCAATCAGCGACAGGCCCGTTGCACAGGTGCAGTCCTCAATTAGAAGGACGCACGCCACCGCTACTGTCAGGAGATCAGTGGGCCATCTCTGGGTGCACGGGGGTCAGCGGCGACGCAGCCGGGAGATGACCGGCTAGCGGTACCCAGGGTCCAGAGGAGAGGAAACTCCTCCGGACCCTGGGTACCATGAACGCGTAAAAAATAGAATTAAAATAAAAAAGAGTGATATACTCACCTTCCGTCGGCCTCCAGACTTTTTCCCTCCTCTCCACGCTCCCGGCATCTTCCGTTCCCTGTTAGGCTTTGCGCCAAAGACCGCTGATGACATTGCGCTCTCGCGAGAGTGACATTAGCAGCGGTCTTTGGCGCAAAGCATTACTGGGAACGGAAGATGCCGGGAGCGTGGAGAGGAGGGACACAGTCCGGGGGGCCGTCGGGTGGTGAATATATCACTTTTTTTATTTTAATCTCCCACTGGCCATATTATAGAGTGCCCGATGCTTTAGAATCGGGCCAGCAGCTAGTATATATATATATATGTATATATATACCCATATGCTGCGCTGCTGATAAGTCTTTGGCTTTGAATGTTACATCACATGAAAGCCTTATGTGTCTAATATATGTTTTCAAAATTTTGTCTTTTCAACTTATGGCAACAGTGTTCTACGCACACGGAAAAACAAAATGGCGGAGTCTAATGTGATATTCACAGCAAATGAGAGCAGAGTAGTGATAGATTTCTTGTTTCTACAAGGAAAGTGAGCAAAGGATATTCATAGTAATATGTCGCAAGCTTTGGGGGATCAATGCCCTTCATATTCTACAGTTAAGAACTGGGTTGCCAAATTTAAATTGGGCCACTTCAGCACCAATGATGAGGAATACCCTGGACGACTGAGAATGCTTGTTGTTCCGGAGTTCTTCAATGCTGTGCACAAGCTCATACTGGACAATCATCGAATGTTGTAGAGGTTAGAGTCTGACTGATTATTTGAGTCTGTGGACAGGAGTATTTTTAAAGGTGACTATGTAAGACAGCTGTCTTTAATGCAGGTACCGAATTGATTAGGAGAGTCTAACTGGTCTGTAGGAGCCATAACTCTTAATGGTTGGTAGGGGGATCAAATACTTTTTTCTCACTGCAAAATGCAAATAACTTTATATAATTTATACAATGTGATTTTCTTGATTTTATTTTTGATATTCTATCTCTCAATGTTAAAATTAACCTACCCATCTCCTCTTTCCTCAATCTCTGTTTTCAACTATATCGGCGTCTATGATGCCGATAAGTTGAATGCAGAATGCGCAGGGGAGGGGAGCACGGGGCCCCTCTTAATCAGGGGCCCCATAGCAGCAGCGTGGTGTGCTGCTATTAGCAGCACACCACTAGCTGGGGGACCCTGGAGAGGCGGGGCCCTAGGCAGCTGCCTGGTCTGCCAGCCCCTAACGCCAGCCCTGCAGACAGGCGATCTGATCATCACCTATATAAAGCAAAGCAGATCAGGTTATGGCAAATTCTAGTCTCCCATGGAGACTATTGAAGCATGCTAAAAGTAAAAAAAAGTTTTAAAAATGTAAAAAAATAAAAAAATATAAAAGTTCAAATCACCCCCTTTCACCCCATTCAAAATAAAGCAATAAAAAAATCAAACATACACATATTTGGTACAGCCGCATTCAGAATCACCTGATCTATCAATAAAAAAAGGATTAACCTGATTGCTAAACAGCGTAGCAAGAAAAAATGTCAAAACGCAAATAACTGGTGAGGTGAGCAAAAGATTGCACCTGCGCAAAAATGATACCATTAAAAATGTCTGCTCGGCACGCAAAAAATAAGCCCTCACCCAACCCAAGATCATGAAAAATAGAGACGCTATGGGTATCGGAAAATGGCGCAATTTTTATTTTCTTAGCAATGTTTGGAATTTTTTTTCACCACTTAGGTAAAAAAGAACCTAGACATGTTTGGTGTCTCTGAACTTATAATGACATGGAGAACCATAATGGCAGGTCAGTTTTAGCATTTAGTAAACCTAGTAAACAAGTCAAGCGAAAAACAAGTGTGGGATTGCACTTTTTTCCCCATTTTCTAGTACATGACATGGTAAATCCAATGGTGTCGTTCAAAAAGTACAGCTCTTCCCACATAAAACTAGTCCTCACATAGCCATATTGATGTAAAAATAAAAAAGTTATGACTCTGGGAAAGAAGGGGAGCGAAAAGTGAAAACACAAAAACCAAAATATCTCGGTGATTAAGGGGTTTAAAGACACTTTTTTTTTTAAAAAAAAAAAGCTAGTTTTTGCATCGTAATATTTTAAAAGCTATAATTTTTCCATATTTTGGCAGACAAAGTCATTTGTAGGTTTTGGTTTTTGCGGTAAGAGTAGACGTTCTTATTGGTACCATTTTCGGGCACATGACACTTTTTGATCACTTTCTATTTAAATTTTTTGGAGGCACAATGAATAAAAACTAGCAATTCAGGAATTGTTTTTTTCATGCTGTTTTGTGTGTGGCAAAATTGATAAGTCAGCTTTATTCTTTGTGCCAGTATGATTACAGTGATACCCCATTTATATAGTTTTTTTATGTTTTGATGCTTTTACACAATAAAACTATTTCATAGAAAAAATAATTATTTTTGCATTGCTTTATTCTGAGAGCTATAACTTTTTTATTTTTCTTCTGATTGAGCTGTATGGCAGGTTGTTTTTTGCAGGATAAGATAAGTTTTCAACTGCACTATTTTTATTTACATTCAACTTTTTTATCACGTTTTGTTCCACTTTTTGTTCAGCAGTATGTTGATAAGCTTGCCTTATTTTTAATATTTTTACGGTGTTCACAAAAGGAGTTAACTAGTGGGGCAGATTTATAGGTAGGGTAATTCCGGACGCGGTAATATCAAATACTGTATGTGTACTTTTTTATTTATTTTTTTGTAAACATATTTATTTATGAGAATGATATATTTTTATTTTGTTTTATTACTTTGTGATTTTTTTATATATATATTTTAACAATTTTATTTTTACTTTTTTTTTTAACTTTTTTTTACTTTGTCCCACTATGGGACTTTCACTTTTTTCAGTCTGATCACTTTTAAAGCATTAGAAAGCAAGAGCATTCCTATGCTGTACAAGCTGTCAGCGCTGTACTGACAAACTTCTTAGATCATGCACTGAGCACGATCTAGCAATTTTGCTAGCTCTCGTGACCCGGAAGACATCATAACAACATCTGGTCACCAAAGCAATGATCAAGCCCCCGCAATGACATCACAGGGGTGCCATTCTAAGAGCAGAGGAGGCTTCCCCTCTCTGCCTGCTCTCTAAGTGCTGTAATTTCAATGAGGTCAGTGATTGCTTCGTGATGTTTGTCTACTAGGCATTGCTCCCACCTAGCCAGAATCCTACTCCACACTGATGAGGGAGGGGCAACACCCCGAAACAGCTGTCTGTGGGTGGATACCTGGCCTTGGTATTTCCCTTGTCATATCTGTAAACTTGTAAAGAGCTGGATATTGACTTAAAGGGCCACTTAATATGGTGGTAATGGTGGTTTCCGAAAGGAGCCACTCCTTGGCTGGGTCTTTCCCTGGAGGAAGATCTGGCTAGTCCCGTGTTTGAGACTCTTAAATGAGGCTCCACGGACTTTATTTGCATATTCATATTTCCAAGGGAGCAATGCACCTAGGATTTCACTGATTGAACGCCTTTGCCGACTGCCGCAGTATTTTCTTTGACTGGTCTCCCTGAGGACAGCGATTGTTTCGTGATATTGCTTTCTCATGATATATTGTACTTCATGTTAGTGGTAAAATTTCATTCATATAACTGTTGTAATTCGTTTATTTGTGAAAAAAAATTCGCAATTTTCCAACTTTGAATTTTTATGCTCTTAAATCACAGAAATATGGCACTTAAAAAACTTTATAAGTAACATTTCCCACATGTTTACTTTACATCAGCACAATTTGGGAACTAAAATTTTTTTTGTTAGGAAGTTATAAGGGTTAAAATTTGACCAGCGATTTCTCATTTTTACAACACCATTTTATTTTTAGGGACCACATCACATTTGAAGTCACTTTGAGGGGTCTATATAATAGAAAATACCCAAAAGTGACACCATTCTAAAAACTGCACCCCTCAAGGTGCTCAAAACCACATTCAAGAAGTTTATTAACCCTTCAGGTGCTTCACAGGAATTTTTTGAATGTTTAAAAAATAATGAACATTTAACTTTTTTTCACAAAAAAATTACTTCAGGTTCAATTTCTTTATTTTACCAAGGGTAACAGGAGAAATTAGACAGGAAAAGTTATTGTGCAATTTGTCCTGAGTACGCTGATACCTGATATGTGGGGGGGAACCACTGTTTCGGCGCATGGCAGAGCTCAGAATGGAAGGAGCGCCGTTTGACTTTTTCAATGCAAAATTGGCTGGAATTCAGATTGGACGCCATGTCACATTTGGAGAGTCCCTGATTTACCTAAACAGTGGAAATCCCCCACAAGTGACCCCATTTTGGAAACTAGACCCCCCAAGGAACTTATCTAGATATGTGGTGAGCACTTTGAACCCCCAAGGGCTTCACAGAAGTTTATAACGTACAGCTGTACAATTAAAAAATCATATTTTTTCCACAAAAATGATCTTTTCACCCCCAATTTTTATTTTCCCAAGGGTAACAGGACCCCAAAAGTTATTGGGCAATTTGTCCTGAGTACGCTGATACCCCATATGTGGGGGTAAACCACTATTTGGGCACATGGCAGAGCTCGGAAGGGAAGCAGCGCCATTTGACTTTTTTGGCTGGAATTGAGATTGGACGCCATGTCGCGTTTGGAAAGCCCCTGATGTGCCAAAACAGTGGAAACCCCCCAATTCTAACTCCAACCCTAACTCCAACACACCCCTAACCCTAACCCTAGCTCTAACCCTAGCCCTAACCCTAGCCCTATCCCTAGCCCTAATGTGAAAATGGAAATAAATACATTTTTTTTATTTTATTATTTTTCCCTAAGTAAGGGGGTGATAACGGGGGGTTTGATTTACTATTTATGGTGGTTTTTATGTTTGGCAGCTGTCACACACTAAAAGATGCTTTTTATTGTAAAAATAGTTTATGCATCACCACATTTTGAAATCTATAATTTTTCCATATTTTGACCCACCGAGTCATGTGAGATCTTATTTTTTGCGGGACGATTTGACGTTTTTATTGGTACTATTTTCAGGCATGTGACATTTTTTGTTCGCTTTTTATTATGATTTTTGGTACACAGAATGAACAAAAACCAGCGTTTCATGAATTTCTTTTGGAGGGTGCGTTTACACGGTTCCGCGTGTGGTAAAATTGATAAGGCGGTTTTATTCTTCGGGTCAGTATGGTTACAGTGATACCTCATTTATGTCTTTTTTTATGTTTTGACGCTTTTATGCAATGAAAACAATTTTATATAAAAAATAATTATTTTTGCATCGCTTTATTCTGCAAGCTATAACTTTATTTTTTCGCTGATGATGCTGTGTCACAGCTCTTTTTTTGCGGGACAAGATGACATTTTCAAAGGTACCATGGTTATTTATATCCGTCTTTTTGATCGCGTGTTATTGCACTTTATGTTCGGCGGTATGATGATGAAGCATCATTTTTTGCTTCGTTTTTTATTTTTATTTTTTAAGGGGTTCAATAAAGGGGTTAACTAGTGGGACAGGTTTATAGGGCGGGTCGTTACGGATGCGGAGATACCAAATATGTGTACTTTTATTGGTTTTTTTATTTTCAAAAAATGAATTTATTATAGAATATTTTTTTTTAATTTATTTAGCGATTTTTTATAAATTATTTTTACCATTTTTTTTAACTTTATTACACTGTCCCAGGGGGGATATCACTGTCATGTGACAGATCGCTGATCTGTCACATCACAGATCGCTGTGCGCTCTGCAGGCAGTGAGGAAGCCGGCTCCCTGCAGGCCCCCGAAGGAGGTCCCCGCCGCCATATTGGATCTGGGGACCTGCAGGGAGGAGGCCCCCAGAGCAGCGCAGCACATAGCTCTGGGGGTCTCAGGGAAGCACGGAGGGAGCCTCCTCCCTGCGAGCTTCTCTCCTATGCCACCGGTACACTGCGATCATGTTTGATCGCAGTGTGCCGGGAGTTAATGTGTCAGGGGTGGTCCGTGACCACCCCTGACACATAGTGCCGGGTGTCAGCTGCGATAATCAATTGACACCCGGCCGCGATCAGCGGCGCTCCCCCTGAGAGCACCGCTGATCGCACTAGATGTACTATTCCGTCCTTGGGACTTAGGTCTCAGGTCACATGGATGAAATAGTACGTCCAATGTAGGAAAGGGGTTAAGCAGCAACAGGTTAAACAAAAAGCTGAAGAGGGCTGAAAAAGTTGGCTAAAATTTTATAAAATTCGCAGTTCCCAGAAAAATTAGGTGATGTGATATTTGATTTGCACAATTCAACAAAAAAATGGTAGCCACAATTTTACACATTGCTGAATATTACATCAGACAGAGAAGGCTGACCTGACCTCTGATGTGACCGTTTGGGCTTTCCCATAGTGCCCTACAACTATCATATTAAGTGTTATAGCATAGCCAATCAAGAGAAACTATAATAACATGTATAAAAGCCTAGGCAGGGAATGCAGAAGGCATTCAAAGTGATTTAAAATGTTCAGAGAATATCAGACCTCACTGTTTAGCAATAGAGATAGAAAAGGAAAGCTTTAGAACACTAGACAAATACTCGAGACAGTAATGATTTTTTTTACCTGCACCACTGAAGAAGATGAGAATAGTTGTCTGAGAATGTTGCAGAGATTCAGTTGATAGGAGGAGAGAGATATGAATGGTGCCAGCAAAAGTGCCAGTGATTAGTGATATTGTGAAGCTGACATCTGTCCTACTGTACTGAGTTTTTACAATTCTTTCACAATTTTTTGTGAACAGGAAAATAATTGTTTTCTACAATACCAAAAGAAAATTTGCTAAACATCCAGACATTTAACTGTTACTGTCTAGCCAACAAAGTGTGCATCAATCAACATTATTTTTTAATTATTTGGTCCAATGTAGTCACATAGATGGATATAAGAGTGCCTTAAGATCATTTAAACATGCAAAAAGTAGTAATCCTCATATCTTACCCAACCCAGGGTTTTGCCCTGCCTGATGCTTTTGGAAAATCCAGAATGGTGAAACACTTGTTCAGGCATAATATGAATCATAGAATCATAGAATCGAAGAGTTGGAAGGAACCTCCTGGGCCATCTGGTCTAACCCCCTGCTCAAAGCAGGATTCACTAAATCATCCCAGTCAGATGTCTGTCCAGCCTCTGTTTGAAGACTTCCATTGAAGGAGAACTCACCACTTCACGTAGCAGCCTGTTCCATTCATTGATCACTCTGTCACTTGCTCCAGTTTGTTGATGTCTTTTTTAAAATGTGGTGCCCAAAACTGGACACAATATTCCAGATGAGGTCTGACCAAAGAGGAGTAGAGGGAAACAATGACTTCACGTGATCTAGACTGTATGCTTCTGTTAATACATCCTAGAATTGCCTTTGCCTTTTTTGCTGCTGCATCACACTGTTGACTCATATTCAGTCTGTGATCTATTAGTATACCCAAGTCTATTTCACATGTGCTGTTGCTTAGCCCTCTTCCTCCCATTCAGTATATGCTTTTTTCATTTTTGTTGCCCAGATGTAGTACTTTGCATTTTTCCCTGTTAAAATCCATTCTGTTAGTTGCTGCCCACTGCTCCAGTTTATTTATATCTTTTTGAATCCTCTCTCTCTCTTTTCTAGTATTAGCTATCCCTCTTAGCTTTGTGTCATCAGCAAATTTAATCAGTTTACCCTCAATTCCTTCATCTAAATCGTTGATAAAGATGTTGAACAATACAGGGCCCAGGACAGAGCCCTGTGGTACCCCACTTGAGACATTCTTCCAACTGGATGTGCAGCCATTTACGACCACTCTTTGGGTCCGATCACTAAGCCAGTTATGAATCCACCTTACAGTTGCCTTGTCCATTCCATACTTAGTCATTTTTTCAATAAGGATTGTATGAGATACAAATGCTTTGCTGAAGTCAAGATATACTATATCTACAACATTTCCTTGATCCACCCAATCAGTGATTCCGTCATAGAAGTAAATTAATTTAGTCTGACATTACTTATTAGTTACAAACCCATGCTGACTCTGTTTAATCACTTCATTCTTATCCAGGTACTCACATACATGTTGTTTAATAATTTGTTCAAAGATCTTTCCTGGTATAGAAGTCAGACTCACCGGCCTATAGTTGCCTGGGTCCACCTTCTTCCCCTTTTTGAGACTTGCTACTTAATGGACTTTTAAAATATCTTAAAGTACTATTTTATGTATCCATGTGAGGACAATATGCAACTTAATTCAATTATTATGGTTTTACACTATGATTGGAAGTCTATTTGTCATAAAGAAGTAGGGCTTTAAGATTTTCTCCCAAGATGTGAATTGTGGAGAAGCTAGCTCCAATCTATGGTGGTTTCAATGGAAACCTTTATCTTATGAGACACCTGAGCAGATTATAAAAACTTCTAACTGTGGTCAAGAACAATACTGAATCTGTATTACCTTACGATTTGAGATGTCCAACATTATATTTATTGTGACTATTACAATTAGGCATATTTTTCTCTGAATTGCTCTGGCATTTCAGAGAAAATCTGCTTTAAAAATCCTTCTGGGAACCATAGCAGGAGATTAAAATAGTCTAGCGCCACCAGTCAGATTCTCCCAGTGCCACTACAGGTGACTGAAAGAAAATTCCCATATCTAGAGACCTGTTAGTCACCTAGAGCGGCACTGTGAGAAGGATCTCCACTTTCTTTTTCTGAAAATGCCAGAGCATTTGAGATAAAAATATACCTGACTCCAATTGAGCATTCAGGCTCTGATTCATGCTACTTTTGATTTTGGCAACATGAATCAGGTTACAGGTTCCCTGTAAGTCTTTTTTGGAATGGGTTGGATAACTTGGATTAAATATGCACAATATATACAATATGTATTGTAAAAGAAAAAGTGGCAATGACAATGGACAGGATAGTGTAAAAGAAAAAATATACCATTGATAAGAAAGTGGAAGTAGCAGCTGAAGCACCACCACAACTTGCGACAGACATCCTTGTAGTGGTACAGTCAGATGCTGACCACAATAGGCCTACTTTGCCTCTGATATGAAGAAAAAAGTGGTGTCTCCTATAAAATATTTGCAGCTTTATTACACTTTCATTAAAAGAGGTAACAATAGGATGGTGGTCTAGTGTTGACGCGTTTCGACTCAGACTTGATCGTAATTGGCAAGCGTATTAGTGGGGAGGAGTGGAGGGCATAATGGTCTGTGTTTCACATCATTCATCTCAGTTACAGCAGAATATTGTTACCTCTAACAGCATCACCATCAGTTTGATTCAGCATTCTGCACAGAATGGTAATACTTCTGTCAGAATATGTTTCTCAGTGTAAGATGTAATAACAGCCAGGCCTAATCTCCTGGTCTAACTCCATGTCTAATTATAAAGTGTTGGGAGTAGAGCATAAATGAGTAACATCAGCTGAGTATAACTCCTTTATCACATTAAAAACAATTCTATCAGCTCTCCTCTCATATCATTGTCAACTCTGTTGTACTGTCCTTTCCCCCACATTGACTGCCAGGAGATGACATCTTAGTGGTGTCAGAAATCACACTTATGTCTGTTGTGTTCTTGACAACTTGTAGTAACTCTAAAGGGAGATCAGGTTGTCATTACATCTGACACAGGAGTAGCCTGCTCTGAGCTATTGTGGGACATTTTTTTTCTTCTGCTTGTTGTTTCCTGCCATGATTTCTGCATCATTACTAAGTAGTAAAGCCTCCAGAGATCATGCATGTTTGGGGTTGCCTTTCATCCAAGGAAGTAGGCTCATTAAAATTTTTAAGAAAGCAAAATAAAATGTCCAAACAGTTACAGTTTATTGCAATAGGCGTAGCAGGCATAGAGAGTGCAGGCCAATGCCCAGAGTCAAGTAATCATATCATAGATAAACTGCTCATGTAAAAATTAGAGGGTGTTTTAAGGCCCCACAACCAATTCTGAATAGTAGATATAGAGATCAAATTTTCAGCAGTGTTTAGATATAAAAGTTCTACTGATATAATGGATTGGAGAAAGCCAAAGAAGACACCAATAGTGAATGACCATTAATAATAAAGGAAAATGCTCAAAAGCTTTTATTATACTCAAAACATTCCAATGAATAAAGACAGTAATCTGTCACAATCCATAAGATTTTAAGTGTCGTTCGCCCTTCATTTAAATTGAAACAGTTTTCACTCTTTCTACAGGTTTTTGGAGTTTGTTAGTCCAAAATTTCTCTTTTCTGTAAATGATGGGTTTAAGTCAACCCCTGAAAAACAAGCCCATAACATTATCCCTCAGATACCAAACTCTACAATTGGAACAGTGTATTCAGTCTGATAAAGTACTGTATATACTTGAGTATAAGTCGACACAAATACATGCATAGACCCCTCATCCCTATCCTGGTATACATGGCTCCTCATATCTATCTGAGTATGCCTAGCCTCCTCATCCCCATCTTGATGTACATAGCTCCTCATCCCTATCCTTGTATGCATAGTCCCCTTATCCCATCCTGGTATGCATGACTCCCTGATCCCTATCCTGGTATGCATTGTCTCCTCATCCCTATCTTGGTATGCATGGCCTCCGCTTCTCCATCCTTGTATACATGGCACCCTCATACCTATCCTGGTATGCATGGCTCCCTCTTCCCCATCCTTGTATACATGGCACCCTCATCCCTATTCTGGTATGCATGGCTCCTCATCCCTATTCTGGTATGCATGGCTCCTCATCCCTATCTTGGTATGCATGGCCTCCTCTTCCCCATCCTTGTATACATGGTACCCTCATCCCTACCCTTGTATGCATGGCTCCTCATCTCTATCCTGGTATGCATGGCCTCATCATTCCTATCCTGATACTTCCGTTATTTGTCAAACTCAGATAGAGAAGCATTTTGAAGCTACAGAACACGTTTACACTGCACCAGATTCCATTGGTTGCTTGCTTTATAACAATCCTTTCCATACTTGACAATGTTGTTGGTCATATAAGGCATGCATGTAGCTACTTATCCATATAAACCTATGCCATGAATCTCATAACATACAGTGTTTGTGCTGATATTGATACCAAACTTTTGACTTTTTTGCACTATTTTCCTCAGCACTCGATAATGTTGCTCTATTGCTTTATGTGGCTAGTAACTGTAGTTCTTAAATGGAATTTGGCTCTTGCAGCACTTTGTAGCTGGGCACCACTTGACTGCGTGTGTCACGTGACCCGAATCGTCATCGAAGGTCCTATCAGGCAACACACAACGCTGACTACGTGTGCCTGCATCTAGTAACGCGGCTGGTGCGGCCACTGCTGTCTGACACCGCTAAGCCCGGTGGGCGTCCAGCAAATACATCTACTCTCCTGCACCAATGCAGCCCATGTGGGGTCCCTTATTGACTTTGAGGAGCCGGATATTTGGCTGTATATAGAGTCTGTTACCGGCCGGAACAGAACTCTGAGACTTACTTGCACATTTCTAACGGCCAGGATTCTCCTCATGCTAAGTATATGCTATCGGTATCCACCGACACCCAAGTGTCACTGTTCAGAAGACTACCCTTAGTGGTGAATTATTCATTCATTCTAACCGCACTCCTCTTTAGAGGTACCTGATATATTGGAGTTAGATAAATTTGGGCCACGTCTAGAGCCACTTAATTTTAAGCCACTATATTGTATATGGTTTATTTGATTTTATTCACATCAGCACTGTAGTACTAGTAGTAGCTGGTTTTAAAAGTATTGGATCGCAACCCTATTATTTTCTAGTGTACTGGGTGATTTGTTTTTTTGTAATCATACTTAATATGACTGTTCCTCCCTTTTTTGTAGTTTGACCAACCAAACTCCATTTTTTATCTTCCAAACATTTAATATTCATGAATCAACTCCATCAGCAACACAGGTACTTATTTGTTTTTTATTGATTCATAGCGCAAGTATTATTTGTATTAGTTCTTAAAGGCGTCTACTTTTTAAATAATATTATTCAATGATGATATCGAAATATTTATGATGGAAGAATGCTCATGTCTCCAGACTTGTTATACCAGTGACATCTTATTACAACGCCACGGTCTAATTCATTGCGCTCTTTAAAAATACAGGCAGACTGCATGGCGAGGGGCTGGATTTTATACACCAGTGGTCATGGGACTAAATGAACAACCTAAACTCGTGGATTAACAGTTGTGTCCTAATACTTTTGTCCTTATAGTGTACATCTTGTAGAGACATTTTTACTGATATGTTGGTTGCAGTTTCCATTTAGTGCTTTTGTGATTTGGCTCCGGACACAAGCTCTGCTGGATGTAAACACATCTATGTTAAATTACAATAAAAGCCCATGTCCTGTATGTTTAAGACATAATAGATATAGATTTTAGCATAACCATTGATCAATGGTATATTGACGTCAGGTAACTGAGTCGGCAAAGAGCTTTCTTCAGTCTATGAGCATGTAGCAATAGCTTGAATAGATGAGACACACAACCATGGGTATAAAAGACACAAGCCAGGCAAAGAGATGATCACAGCAAATACAGAGCGCAATTATTTAATACCTGCTGATAGTCATGATTGTCTTTTGGTCTGAGGTGAGGCAGATGCGGAAAAAGACGGCAGTGATTTTTCCTATTTACGAGAATAAAGATATCTGAAGAATGTTAGCTACAGCTCATCCGCTGAGCATACATTGTAATGTAAAAATATTTAATGAGTGCTCTCCAGACTTTTCCTAATGGTGCATGCACATTTAAAAATCACATTCTTTGTCCACTTCATTGACCTCACATTTTAATGAAGTCGGTTATAGATGTTGGAGTTACTTCATTACGGCAAGCTTTACTGAAGACGTTGCCTCCCTAAATCATGTATAAAATTTTGTAACAGAAAATAAAATGAAAATACTATTGAATTAATGCCAGCAAGAGCCAGCGAGGTTATATCTGAATGTCGATAGTATTTCTTTATATTTCGGTGTTACTGATTTGTGTTATTTTACAAGCAGGATGAGTAGTTCTTCACTGACATTGATTTATTAAGTGGAGATATTTAAATTCTTACTCAAAAGTGTGAATAAATGCATATAAAACCCTAACATGCAGAAGGATTTTACAATCTGAACTATAGAAGGTGTCCAAGTAAATCTAATATTCCAATTTTTATGTTACCCTTCAAAAAATTGGAATTAGATATAGATAGAGTTGCAGCTCCTGGAGAGCTGCAGGTTTCGCTCACAAGTCAAGATTAATTCCTAGCCATTCATAAATACAATATTTCTGTGTTATTCACTTGTCCTGGTTCCAGCACTAGGCTGTGCATCTTCTTTCCCAGGTAACTGTCTCTCTCTGTTCTCGTGTACATTTGGGTTACTATTCTAAAGCGTATTTTGCTCTTTTAGGCCTTTTTTGACTGGCAGTATAAAACCTGAGTATTCAGTTAGTGTGGCATCCAAGCTGACTGTCCCATGCTTGTACTCCTTGTACCCCTTGACAATTCCATCTCTGCTATGTCAAGGTGACTGACTTCATACAAAGTTCCAAAGTGCCTGACGAACGCTTGATTTTGCAATACCAAAGTGTTTTACTGGATACATGACTTTAATGTTCTAAGGTGTCAGTACACACACTCAGCTCTGCTCTATGAAGGTGCTTATCTGCATATCTAGCTCTACTGCTCCACTATGAGCCATCCATATTATCTATCTCTACTCAGCTTATCCAGTTCCACAGTTCCAAGCTGTTTTACACTGCTCGACATGCTGTGCAACTTTTCTAGCTCCTCTGTTCTACATGTCTTCCAGTATATCCAGCTCCACAGTTCCATGCTGTCCAGGGTGGTAACCTGCGAATCCAGCTCTGCTGTTCCATGTGCTATTAGACTTATCCAACTATGATGTATTTTGCTGCACCAGCGCCTCACATCTGAGTTACTCATCCACTCCTGTTGCTTATGGAATCCACTGCACAAGGCGAGTCATAACATTCTACTTGCAATAACAGAAGGATGTAAAGGGGTTATGCAGGTGCAGATAAGTTTAAGTTGGATAAATGACTACTATTCTTCCATATGCAAATTGCCTCTTCAGAGAGAGAAAGAGGACTTGAACTCTATAGCGCCACTAGTTGGTAGCAGCAATCCTATCAGAATCTCAATTTGCAGACACGGTGTTTCGGGCTATTGGCCCTTGTCAGTGCAAAGCATGGAAACTGATTTGGCTAGGTGAGAGGGTCGATTGTGATTTGTAGGATCGTTACTACCAACAGATGGCGTTATAGAATTCAAGCCTTCTTACTTTCTCTGAAGAGGCAATTTGCATATTAAATTGCCTAGAGGAGCATTGCATGGCAAAACAGCCTCCTTACCTTGACAAGCCAGAGCTGGTATGTCACTCTCCACAATGAGAAGCCTTACTAATAGCACTCAGCAACCCCAATCGGTAATATTATAGTGACTGCAAGAAAAAGCAGGAGCTGTGTGAATTTCCTTACCCTCCAGGATCTCAGGCTCAGCTTATGATTAGCCAGGTTGACAAGATATCAATTGTTTGCTGCACAGATGACATCATTCAAATGGTGGAGACTCAGGAAATTGGCACATCCTCTGACTATGGCTAGACAGCACTGACCTGAACTATGAGCTGAAGCGATCCACTCATTTCTAGTCACTGGTGCAGGTAGTAGTGCAGTAAGAAGCAAGGAGCTTGGTAGCGTCTTCTGTGACTGATTCAAATGTGGAAAAAGAACTGCATGAAGACACCTAATAGTAACTTCTTGTCTAGTATTGCACATTGCTTTTTGAAATAAGAAGCCAGATCATCAGCATTGATCCTGCACTTTAGGACTAAGGAGAAAGAGTTGTTTTGAATTTTTTGACAGTTAGTTGATGAGGGTAATAAAGGAGGTGTGTTTGGCAAGATGAAGAATTATACTGTATGTGTTGAGCATAGACTTCTAGTGAACGAAGTCTTCTGCCAAAAGTAATTTTCTCCCCAGAATTTAAGCACTCATGGGGCACCGCTGAAGAAAATATCTTACTGCATGTGTCCGGATTACTTCATCCATGTCAGTTTTAAGTGTCTTATTATAATATCTTAAAGCTAAATTGGTAAAGGAGAGGAACGAGATTGGGAACAAAGATGAATGTAAACTCTAAATTCTATATAAGCTGTTGGGTATCATTAGCATACAAGCATCACTCACCACGAGAAGTGATGGAAGAGTGGCCCTCAAAGGGGAACCTTAAATAAGGCTACTGGAGGATCTGACCTAAAAAGCACATTGTGGAGAAATAGGCAAGGTAACACTCCACCTCATACATTATTTACAAAAAGTTAGGGATATTTGGCTTTTGGGTGAAATTTATTGAAAATGAAAAAAGTTCACATTACAGTGATATTTTATCATGAAAGTAGTTCATTTAGGTAGAAGTATGTAATGGTTATTTCCTCATCTCAAACAATTTATTGAAGCAAAAGCCAACAACAGTAGTGGGTATAACCCCCAAAAAGATGTCAATGTTTCAATAACTTGTCCTGTGGCCTTAAGCATCAATTACAGCTTGACATCGATATCTCACGTTGTTCACAAGTAGAGTTATTGTCTGTTGAGTCACGGCATCCCACTCTTCTTAAAGGTCATTGAAGTTCTGGGGTACAGAGTTATGAGCCTCTACACAGTCACTCTACATGGTCTTAATTTGATTAACACACCTTTAAAACATGGAGCCATTTCACATCTAAATGATGCTTCAACAGGTCCAGGTGAAGGTTTACAATGGCCCTCACAGTCCCATGACATGAATATCATTGAAAATCGGTTGTTAGACCTCAAAAGAGCAGTGCATGCAAGATGACCCAGGAATCTCACAAAACTGGAAACATTTAAAATGGAAGAATAAATGAAAATCTCACAAACAAGAATTAAGAGTCTTGGCTGGCTACAAAAAGAGTTTACAAGCTGTGATACTTTCAAAAAGGGGTGATACTAGGCACTAACTATACAGAGTGCCCAAACTATTCAACAGCCCATTTTCCTTTTACGTAAATTTTTAAATGAAAAAAATAAAATAAAAAAATGTTGATGATTATGGCTTACAGCCAATGAAAATTTAAGTCATCTCAGTAAATTAGAATACTTTATAACACCAGCTTGAAAAAGAATTTTAAAATCCGAAATGTTGACCTACTGAAATGTATGTTCAGTAAATGCACTCAATACTTGGCTGGGCTCCTTTTGCATCAATTACGGCATTGATGCGGTGTGGTATGGAGCAGATCAGCCTTCATGGAAGCCCAGGCTGGTTTGATATCAGCCTTCAGCTTGTCTGCATTGTTGGGTCTGGTGTCTCTCATATTTCTCTTGACAATATCCCATAGATTCTCTGTTGGGTTTAGGTCAGGCAAGTTTGATGGCCAATCAAGCACAGTGATACTGTTGTTTTTAAACCAGGTCTGGTACTTTTGGCAGTATGGACAGGTGCCAAGTCTTGTTGGAGAATGAAATTTCCATCTCCAAAAAGCTTGTCGGCAGAGGGAAGCATGAAAGTGCTCTAAAATTTCCTGGTTGACGGCTGCGCTCACTTTGATCTTAATAAAACTCCAGCAGATGTCATTGCTCCCCCAACCATCACTGATTATGAAAACTTTACACTAGACCTCAAACAGCTTGGATTGTGTACCACTCCAATCTTCCCCCAGACTCTGGGACCTTGATTTCCAAATAAAATGCAGAATTTACTTTCATCTGAAAACAATACCTTGGAACACTGAGCAACAGTCCAGTTCTTTTTCTTCTTGGCCCAGGTAAGATGCTTCTGGCGTTGTCTATTGGTCATGAGTGGCTTGACACAAGGAATGCGACACTTGTAGCCCATGTCCTGGATACGTCTGTGTGTGGTGGCTCTTAAAGCAAGGACTCCAGCAGCACTTAACTCCTTGTGAATCTCCTCCAAAGTTTTGAATGGCCTTTTCTTAACAATTATTTCAAGGCTGTGGTTATCCTGGTTGCTTGTGCACCTTTTTCTGCCACATTTTTTCCTTTAACTCAACTTTCCATTAATATACTTGGATACAGCACTCTGTGAACAGCCAGCTTCTTTAGCAATGACCTTTTGTGGCTTACCCTCTTTGTGGCCTTCTGGACATCTGTCAAGTCAGCAGTCTTCTCCATGACTGTGGAGCCTACTGAAACAGACTACTTTAGTGAGAAGCACTTATTAATTTTATATATATATATATATATATATATTCCTAAAATACAAAGGAAATGTGTCATCTTTACCTTTTGTCATGTGTACCTGTCCTGTGAGACACGACCCGCAGGTCGGTAACTGAATCAACAAGACAAAAGGGAACACCGGGGAAACAGTTACAATGGTGGGCCCTGCAATAGGGAATGGGGACATGGAGACCTCCTGCACTCCCCTGAGGCAGTGTCCCTGAACACTCCTAACATTCCCTATACAGGCTCTTCACCTGTCGCCGAGCAGGATTCCTGAATCTCTCACTATCCCTGCACCTATCCCTTGCTAGGAAACTGGATAGTGCAGACACTGGTCCCACCGCTTCACTAATACACACGAAGGAAAAAGAGGAAAACACCAAAACACTTATCTTTCTCTGCTGCAGTCTCCAGGCAGCAGAGTGCAGCACCAGATCAGCTTTCAGCAGTGGCTCGACACTTCAGAGCCAGCTGCCACCTTCATCATCTTTCTCTGCTGCAGACACTGGGCAGGCAGAGTTCAGCACCAGTTTCAGCAGTGGCTCGAACCTCAGAGCCTGCTGCTCACTGCACCGTGGTTGGAATCCAAAAAGGACCTGCTATTACCAACACCTGCTGATACACCATGTGACCTTATATAGCCAAGGGAGTGGTCACATCAGCAGGGAAACCAACAGACGTGTAATAACACTTGTGGCCACTGGGGGCAAAAAAAACATATTATGTCCCCAAAAGCCTGAAAGGAAAAAAAAGGATTTAAATGAGAGAATCCAGAATCTGACACATATCCAAGAATTGGACTCTGACAGTACCCCTCCCTCAATGAGGGGCCTCCGGATCCTCAACACCGCACCACACTGGAGACCACCTACAGTGAGGATGCCCTGTTCCATCAGAGTTCACTTCAACAATCATCTGACACTCCGGTTCATGGCAAGAGAGGGCAGATGGAGGTGACGACGTATACTCCGGAGGTACCACAAATCTCCAGAGCACCGACCTGGGGAATGAGCTAGGCCTGGGTATAACAAAGGGTAACTCCAGTTGATAACTCGCTGGCGCGAGAAGGGCAGGCACCCATGCAAACACATACACACCCAGATCCGGACCTGCACGCTTATTGTCATTCACTCTCTTGCCACTAGATGGTGAACTCCTAACAGAACCTACAACAGAGGCGTCCCCCTGTGTCGTAACACTCACACCCCCACAAGGCTCAGAGGTAACCATTCCTTTCTGTCCCCTCCTCCTATGAGGACTCCGACTCTGAGGGGCAGCTTGTGGTGTGGGTTGCAACTTGCCCCTACTCCCTGGCAGCACCCCTGCTGCCACTACTGGAGGTAAAAGGGACGGGAATATGGAGGAAATATACACTCCTTGGTCGTCTTCCTCCACACAACCAGGAGGGGGCGGCTTCTTCGATGGTATAGTTCGGCATGAGCCCCACGGACCAAATCATCAGTCTGCTCACCGCAGGACACGCCCCCACACCACAGGGAACATCAGGCAACACCACGGGGACATCAACTCCTCCCACCTGCCTGGGTGCGTCCGCACACATGAGCAAGTCCTGCTCCCGAGAAGGGACTACAGGGGGCATATTTGCCAGAGCCACAATTGGGAAGGGAAGAAAGAAGGAAATATACTCTCCATGGTCGTCTTCCTCCACACGACCAGGAGGGGGCGGCTTCTTCGATAGTGTAGAAGTTTTGGCGTGAGCCCCGCGGACCAAATTATCAGTCTGCTCACTACAGGGACATGCCCTCTCACCTCAGGGAACATCAGGCAGCACTACGGGGACACCAACTCCTCCCACCTGCCTGGGCGCGTCCATCTGTATGAGCAAGTCCTGCTCCCTGGCAGGGACTACAGGGGGCATATTTGCCAGAGCCGCAATTGGGAAGGGAAGGAAGAAGGAAATATACTCCTCCTGGTATTCTTCTTCCACATGACCCATAGGAGGCGGCTTCTTTGATGGTATAGATGTTTCGTCGTGAGCCACACGGATGGAATTATCAGTTTGCTCACCGCAGGGACGCGCGCCCTCACCACAGGGAACATCAGGCAGCACCTCGGGGACACCAACTCCTCCCACCTGCCTGAGTGCGTCCATGTATATGAGCAAGTCCCACTCACCAGCAGGGACTACGAGGGGCATATTCGCCAAAGCCGCAAATTGGGGTTCTGGTTGACCAGAGGGGAGGCCCCAGACCCTGATAACTGCTGCTGCTGCTCCAACACACAATGCAACTCCTCACTCTCCTCAGTGAGGACCAGAAACAATTGATCACAGGTCTGTACTTGGCCCATGGCTCACCAGAGAAAATATATTGTTGGTTATAAACTGTCACGTGTACCTGTCCTGTGACACACGACCCGCAGGTCGGTAACTGAATCAACAAGACAAAAGGGAACACCGGGGAAACAGTTGCAAAGGTGAGCCCTGCAATAGGGAACGGGGACGTGGAGACCTCCTGCACTCCCATGAGTCCGTGTCCCTGAACACTCCTAACGTTCCCTATACAGTCTCTTCACCTGTCGCTGAGCAGGATTCCTGAATCCCTCACTATCCCTGCACCTATCCCTTGCTAGGAAACTGGATAGTGCAGACACTGGTCCCACCGCTGCACTAATACACACGAAGGAAAAAGGGGAAAACACCAAAACACTTATCTTTCTCTTCTGCAGTCACCAGGCAGCTGAGTGCAGCACCAGATCAGCTTTCAGAAGTTGCTCAACACCTGAGAGCCAGCTGTTACCTTCACCATCTTTCTCTGCTGCAGACACCGGGCAGGCAGAGTTCAGCACCAGTTTCAGCAGTGGCTCGAACCTCAGAGCCAGCTGCAAACTTCAACAGGTTTCAGCAGTGGCTCAACACCTTAGAACCAGCTGCTCACTACACCATGGTTGGAATCCAAAAAGGACCTGCTATTACCAACAATTGCTGATACACCATGTGACCTTATATAGCCAAGGGAGTGGTCACATCAGCAGGGAAACCAACAGACATGTAATAACACTTGTGGCCACCGGGGGCAAAAACCCTATATTAAGTCCCCAAAGGCCTGAAAGGAAAAAAAAAGGATTTAAATGAGGGAATCCAGAATCTGACACAGATCCAAGAATTAGACTGTGACAGTACCCCTCCTGCAATGAGGGGCCTCCGGATCCTCAACACCGCACCACACTGGAGACCACCCACAGTGAGGACCCCCTGTTCCATCAGAGTTCACTTCAACAATCATCTGACACTCCGGTTCATGGCAAGAGAGGGCAGATGGAGGTGACGACGTATACTCCAGAGGTACCACAAATCTCCAGAGCACCGACCTGGGGAATGAGCTAGGCCTGGGTATAACAAAGGGTAACTCCAGTTTATAACTCGTTGGCGCGAGAATGGCAGGCACCCATGCAAACACATACACACCCAGGTCTGGACCTGCACGCTTATTGTCATTCACTCTCTTGCCACTAGATGGTGAACTCCTAACAGAACCAACAAGACATGTAATAACATTTGTGGCCACCGGAGGCAAAAAAAACCCCATATTAAGTCCCCAAAGGCCTGAAAGGAAAAAAAAATTATTTAACTGAGGGATTCCAGAATCTGACACAGGTCCAAGAATTGGACTGTGACACCTTTAGCCCCGTTAGAGGTTATTTCATCTTCAACTTACTTGACTATTAATAAGCAAGGGGGAGGAAGAAAAAAAACTTCCTGACAACAAACAGGTCAATAAGTAAAATTGCTTTATTAAGGATACAGGGCAAGGAACAATACAGATAAAAATTTGTATAAGTTGGTAACTTGTCATAAGATATAAAAAAGCACCAAAGTCCTCACATGTCACTAAAACATAACCCAAATAGGGGGGACAAAAAGAAAAAACACACACAAAAGTTTTATGTCAGACACACTGGGCGGGTACCTGGTCCTCCCACCTGTCTTTGTGCACGGGCATCTAATAGGTAATGTAGGACAGATTTATCTTTTGTGTCATGACTCTGTGTAATGTATCTTGATGGTATCACTGCTATACTGAGTGGGCTATGTCCCCACATTACACCTTGTGTGTCTGACATAACACTTTTGTGTGTGTTTTTTCTTTTTGCCCCCCCTATTTGGGTTATGTTTTAGTGACATGTGAGGACTTTGGTGCTTTTTTATATCTTATGACAAGTTACCAACTTATACAAATTTTTATCTGTATTGTTGCTTGCCCTGTATCCTTAATAAAGCAATTTTACTTATTGACCTGTTTCTTGTCAGGAAGTTTTTCTTTCTTCCTCCCCCTTGCATATGTCTGTTTGACAAATGGTCTTTTTCTAGTCCACAATACCATGAGTATTATGGGGTTATTATTATCCTTCTGCTGGTAGTATATATTATATTTTATACCCCATTGTATTAGCTATGTTGGTGTGTGCTACCCTTATCTTTTATTTGACTATTAATAATAACAGTAATTTTGACAAGGGGCTCCCAAACTTTTACATGCCACTGTATATCATAATGTACTACTTCACAACCTTAACTTTCTTTTGTCCCCAAATTATCACTTATAGGAATAGTTGGAAATCCCATATTGCTTCAAGATCATCTTGAATGCAAGATTTGTTTTTAGCTTCTTTCATAGACACATTAGCCTGCATAACAGCTGAAAGCATTAAAATAATATGCAAAGATGTAAAATCTGAGATCTATTAAAGCAATAAAATAGATGCGAACTGCACATAGCCTTTAAAGTGTACAAGTGACCTCATGAAAACCTTTTTGCTATATTCCAGTATGATACGTGGGTGCCATATTTATTGAGCACAACATCGAAATCTTTCAAGAATCTCTGATGATTATAAAAAGTTTATACTATACATCAGGTTGCGGTGAAGAAAAATAATTGAGGTGAGTTTTAAATAGCTGTGAACAATTTATTTCAGTGTTAAAATGTACATTTTTATTGTGTTCCTTGAATTTATCTTACTTGAACACACTGACAAGGTGCTAGCTTTCAGATACGCACCATACATAAATATGCATTTTATGACTACACACTGAGATTTAGATTCGTCTTTACATTACCCTTGTAAAAAAGATAAAGGCACATCTTGTAATACCTTATAAACTGTTTTCACCCATCCAGTCAAATTTGCTATATGGTGAAAGGTGATAGCTACATTGGTGTTGTAGATGTACAACCTTTAATACATGATGTCATGCTGCTTACAGGGGCACTGGAAAGACAAAGATAAGGCACAACATAATTTTCTGTGTGTATAGGTCTACCAAAGAATAAAGATACATATTCTATGTTGATATAGACAAAAGGAAGAAAATGCACAAAGCTGGAAGCAGAATCAAATGAACTGTTCCTTTGTGTGTATTCATGCATTTTTATGAGGAGTTAAGAGGTAACATTTCTCTTTGTGGAGAGGGCCAAGTCGATGTAAGGCGATTTTTATTTTTATGCCTACCTTGTTGATGGCACTAAGATACATACTGTAGGTAGTATCTACACTGCTCAACATGGAAATTTCAACACCTTTAAGGAAAAGTCATGAAATTCTAGAAATCACAGGAACAATAAACATGTTAATGTTATATAAATTATGAAATAATGGAAACAAAATTTTCAAAACATTTCAATATATTGAGTGGCACACACAGAAATACATGAGCTTTGTTGGCATGCTATCAATTACATTATTAATGGTTGTCTGAGGAATGTTCTGCATGTTGAATGCATGTAAATCATCATGATCCACTGCTGGCAGCTATCTTTGCATTTACCATCCCAGATATGCTAAATGGGAGACAAGACCACAGATGCTGCAGACCTGGGTAGCACATTTAGGCTATGCAGACTGCTCACAGTAGCTTGAGCAACATGTGGTTGTAAGATGCCTAAGCGAGGTAGTCGTGGCTGATCTCTGGTCCCCACTCGCTCTGGCATCCTATAGTCAAGGGTTGTCTCAGTCCTGATGTGCTGCTATGTATGTGGTGCTTCCCACTTACTTGTGTCCAGCAGGCCACTTCTAAGTCTAGGTATCCTTGTTCTGGAACCAGGGCAACAAACAGTCTAGGAGACACGTGGTTCATAAAAAACAAACTTTTACTGAGAGAATGGCAGTCTGTATTTACAGCAGGTTTAAAGGATAAGACCCAATGGGTTGCCATCTTTCCCACAGGTACTGGATACAATATTAGCCCTGGTTCTTGGGATAGGTGACATATCCCTCTTTCTGGCTTCCCTAGCCCTTGGGGATCTTCCTTACCTCTAGCAAAATTTATGGATTGTGATACCTTCCGACCAATGTAGTCTGAGTCCATCTTTCTATCTAGCTTCGCAAGATGAGTGTGCCCCTGCCTCTGACATCAATCTTGAGGTTGCCCTTGGCCATTAGATGGAATCACACGGAAGGTATTTACGGCAATCTGCTGTCCCGAATATTGAGCTCCCGTACTGCTTAGTAGCCCACTATTCCTGCTGCATGTGCACTCCTGCCTTCGCATTAACTGACTTGTCACTTCCTGCCTCTGTTTATAACATTCAGTTCTCCCCTCCCATCTGGGTTGGCCACTACAATTAACCCTGTCCCAGCTAACTGCAGCCCCATTGAGTATTCTACCAGTACTATATACAAGTACATAAACACATTTAACCCTTTGGTGTCTGAAATAAATCCATGAGCTTCCACCCTCGTTACATGGTCTGGCATTGTCATGTTGATAGTATACATGGAAGACTAGAGGAGTCTGGACTGTCATACATTATGCTAAAGAAAAAATGAAGAGCCAACCATAAAGTCCAATGTAGTATTGTGAAGAATCAATAGCATTTGTTAATTCACATAATGAACAGGTAATAATAATAGAAACAACTTATCAATGTATACAAAAAAATTAAAAACCAGGCCGCACATCCAGATATGAAAATAACCATGAACAATAAGATTCAATGAGACTAAATGTAGAGTGCCAGTGAGACTAAAAATATATGTGCAAAATGAATTATAATTATTGTTAATATATATAAAAAATAAATGAAAAACAGCCACATAATAGTAAAGTGCATATAAGGAGTTGTACAGAATATATGTCAAGTAATAAAGTGCTTAGTGCAAGACAATTCCTGTGAGTATCAACATAAATCCATGGTGTAAATATTCATAATCATTTAGATGTAGTAAAGGCACATGAGACCAGCATAATCTGTATACTGAATTGAGAGGCGAGACCCTCTGTAATTTAATGAGGTCAGTTCAAAAATGGAGGAGTAGTACTACTTACAGGGACGCCATCCAGGAGAGTGAGACCTACACTGTCCCACATGTGCTCTGTGCTGAAGGTTTCAAACCTGATGCTGATAAAGTAGCTGTGGTTAAGGTTCCCACGAGCATCTGGGAGGTCCAAAAATTCTTTGGGTTTGCAGGATATTATTGCCTCTTCCACAGTTACAGCATCCTTCAATTAATTACTATATGGTCAGCCTTTTTAACAAGTCACCAAAGAAAGTATCCATCTTCTGCGACCTGAACAGATGCCAAACCTAAACTGCACAAGAAGAATAGAGACTTTAGACAGATAAAGACAGATAAAGTTCACTGGGCTCAGACTCAAAGAGATAATAATGTGTTAAAAAAACTTGAAAAGCCATCTCGGATCAAGGAGAGCATGCAACAGAGGAGATCCTGAATTATTCAAGCTTTGGAGACATAGGAAACAGCAAATCGTTCACAAAGACAAGCAGGTTTTTCATACCATAGACATGATTACCCATGAGCCTATTGTCCAGATTGTAGTGCCCAAGCAGAATACCAGCATAGTTTTGGAGGCTTATCATGATCAATCAGGCTTCTTCAGATGTCAGAAGACTGAGGCTACCATCAAAAGACAATTTTTCCATATCAGGATGTAAGATGAAATTATGAAATGGTGCAGATAATGTTCCTCATGTACTTTTAGTTCAGGTACATGTCCTGACCAAAAGGCTCTACTGCATCCTATCGTCCCATCATCAAACACTAGCTATTGGAGCTAGTTGTCACTGATCATGTGAAACTACAGCCCAGAAAAACTGGTGTCTGTACCCCAAGGAATACACTGATCACTATACTATAAGTTTGCAATAGCTTTGCCTATGCAAGGCATAACAGCTAAAACAAATTTTGAAGTCTTCCAGAAGATCTTTGTGCAACCCACTCTGTATCCAGAAAACAATTTAACTGATAGAGGGTTTTTATGTTGGTCCGAACAGTTTCAAGAATATAGCAACTCTGAAGTTGAGATCGACTGCATGCTAAGGAGACTGAGAGAAGATAAACCATACCTTTATTGAGTTTTTCGGCCCTACACCAATGTCATGCGGGGCTAGTTCAACTAAGGCTGAAATACCCGGGGCCCCTGTGATGTCCCTCTAACTAGGGGAAACCCTGTCTGACCCTCAACCCAGGGTTTTTGCTGATGGTACAAATGCCTGAGCCTCCAACCTTTCCTTATCTCCTGCTCAGCCCTGCACTTAACCCTCCACCCTCCACCCAGTGAGGAGACACACCACCAAAGCCCCACACAAATTATGACAGACAGGGAGAACTTAAACTGCACTGCGCCGCACGCACACAGGAATATACAGTAATGTGAACAGGGCAAAACAAAACACAAATATGGGAAGGAGAAAGGATAACAACGGATCATACGCCACCAGATACGAATCTCTCTCTCCTCAACACCTCCACTCCAGAGCGGAACCACTTGGTATGAAACACAAGCTATAATCGGCGACGCCCATAGGCCAGCATGACTATTTAAAGACCGTGGGCGTGACTAAACATCCAACCTAGTCTCCAGCAAGATTAACCCCCGAGAGCCTGAAGATCAAGCCGGCGCCACTGAGGCTATAGTGGACGGAGGTAGAACTACCTCTGCCTGCCGGACGCTGTGGTGTGAACAGCGTCCGACATGACATTACCCCGTCTTCTACGAGGGACCCCCGGACCCTCAAGACTCATAGGACCCGGCTTGTCCGGATGACGATGGTGAAAGGAACTGACCAGCCGATTCGCATGTATGTCTGAGGCTGGGACCCAAGACCTCTCCTCCAGACCATACCCCCGCCAGTGCACCAAATACTGAAGAGTACGGCGTACTACTCGAGAGTCCACTACCTTGGTGACCTCAAACTCTAAGTCGCCATCCACCATGACTGGAGGTGGCATCGGCGTCGTATCCACAGAGCCTACCACCTTTTTCAATAAAGCCCTATGAAACACGTTGTGTATCTTGCACACCGCAGGAAGTTCCAACCGATAAGCCACTGGGTTAATGATGGCAGAAATCCTAAAAGGCCCAATAAACCTTGGACCCAGTTTTAAAGATGGAATTTTGAGTTTTATGTTCTTCGTAGCTAACCACACCCATTCACCCACACACAGGTCTGGACCTGGCACGTGTCTACTGTCAGCACCCGTTTGTACCTAGCACTCATGCTCAACAAACGCTGTTTCACCCTCCTCCAGACCGATGACAATTGGGCTCCTAGCTGATCCTCCTCCGGGACACCCCCCGAGTCACCCTGACGTAAGGTACAAAACTGAGGATGTTGACCGTACACACAAAAGAATGGAGACTCTCCTGATGACTCTTGGCGGTGATTATTTAACGCGAATTCGGCCAGAGGAAGGAAAGTAGACCACTCCTCCTGGTTGTCGGACACAAAGTATCGTAAATACTGTTCTAGATCTTGGATCATGGGCTCAGTTTGTCCATTAGACTGTGGATGAAACGCTGATGAATGTGACAACTTGATCCCCAAACGTGAGCAAAAAGCTTTCCAAAACCTCGCCACAAATTGCGTACCCCTATCAGATACTATGTCCGACGGAACTCCGTGGAGTCTGACCACCTCCTGCACAAATACCTGAGCCAACGTCTTTGCATTGGGCAATGAAGACAACGCCACAAAATGCGCCATCTTTGAAAAACGGTCAACCACCACCAGGATGACCGTGTTCCCCGCCGAGGCTGGCAAGTCAGTGATGAAATCCATGGAGATTTCTGTCCATGGCCTATTGGGTACCCCCAGAGGCTGTAGCGTGCCAGCAGGACGGGTTCGGGGTGACTTAGCCCTAGCGCACGTGATGCAAGCTGCCACGTATGAGACCACGTCCTGCCGGATTTTGGGCCACCAGAAACGATGCGATACCAGCTCTAAGGTGCCCTTCACCCCTGGATGACCAGCCAGTACCGAGTCGTGGTGTTCCTTCAACACCTTAAGCCGAAGATGCAGGGGTACAAATGATTTCTTGGCGGGAAGTCCTGGCGGTACCTCCTCTTGGGCCTCGGCAATCTCCGCCTCTACCTCAGTCGTGAGAGCCGAGACCACTACCCCTTCCTGGAGGATGGGTACCGGCTCTTCCCGAGGTTCTCCCCCCAAAAAACACCTAGACAAAGCATCCGCCTTGGTGTTTTTAGCCCCGGGACGGTAAGTCACAAGAAAATTGAAACGAGTAAAAAACAATGCCCAGCGGGCCTGCCTAGGAGACAGACGCTTGGCCGACCCCAGATAGAGCAGATTCTTATGGTCGGTGATGACTGTGACCTGGTGAGCCGCCCCCTCCAAGAAGTGTCGCCATTCCTCAAAAGCCAATTTGATGGCCAACAACTCCCTGTTGCCGATATCATAATTCCATTCGGCCGGCGACAGCTTCTTGGAGAAGTAGGCGCATGGATGCATCTCGCTCAAGGACGAGCCTTGAGACAGTACTGCCCCCACTCCCACCTCCGACGCATCAACCTCCACCACAAAAGGTTTAGACACGTCTGGGACACATCTGGTTGCACCAGAATGGGGGCTGAAGCAAAACTATTCTTCAGACGCTCAAATGCACGTATAGCCACCTCAGGCCAGCTCGCCAGATCGGCACCTTTTTTGTCATGTCCGTGAGCGGTTTGGCGATAGTCGAAAAGTGTTTAATAAATTTTCTATAATAATTTGCAAACCCAAGGAACCGCTGGAGTGCTTTCAGACTCTCCGGCCTCTCCCATTGCAGCACCGCTTGCACCTTAGCGGTGTCCATTTTAAACCCGGCTGCGGACACAATATATCCCAAAAAGTGCAACTCCTGGACAAAAAATAAACATTTTTCCAGCTTAGCATAGAGCTGGTTCTCCCAGAGCAACTGTAACACCTGCCTGACATGCTCCAAATGAGTGTCCCGATCGCTAGCATAAATGAGGATATCATCCAGGTATACAATCACAAATCTCCCCAGGACATGAGCAAATGCATCATTAATAAAATGTTGGAAAACGGCAGGCGCGGTGGTCAACCCAAACGGCATAACCAGACTCTCAAAATGACCCTCAGGAGTGTTAAACGCCGTCTTCCACTCATCCCCCTGACGGACCCTTATGAGGTTATACGCCCCCCTGAGGTTCAGCTTGGAAAACCATTTCGCCCTCGCTACCTGGTTGAACAAATCCGGGATCAACGGCATTGGGTAGGGATCACGGATAGTAATCTGGTTTAACTCTCGGAAATCCAGACACGGGCGTAACCCCCCATCTTTCTTCTTAATGAAGAAAAACCCCGCGGCTACAGGAGAGGATGAAGGCCGGATGTGTCCTTTGCTCAGACTCTCTGCGATGTAGTCTTTCAGCGCTTGTCTCTCAGGACCAGAAATATTAAACATCCTGGCCTTAGGTAATTTGGCCACGGGTTTTAACCTAATCGCACAGTCATAGGCTCTATGTGGAGGCAGTTCTGAGCAACCCTTCTCAGAGAAAACATCCGCGAAATCCTGCAAAGCCTCCGGCAGGCTGGGCGTCACAGCGGACACACATGTGGCCAAGCAATTGTCTTGGCAGAAACCACTCCATTGTACTATGTCCTGAGTTTTCCAATCAATTACCGGGTTGTGCCTGGACAACCATGGAAAACCCAGGACCATTTGTGCTGGGAGATTACGGAGGACCCTACATGTAACCGACTCAGAATGTAGGACCCCAATGTGGAGTTTCACCTCTGCCACAAACTCTGTAATCTCCCCTTGAGGGAGGGGAACAGCATTAATGGTAACCACCTGTATGGGGTGAGGAAGTCTTTCGATCTTAAACCCGGCGGTGTGTGCAAACTCCTCATCTATGAGATTGGTGGCGGAACCGCTATCCACAAACACTGATATTGGTAGCTCTCTGCCCGCGATAATAACCTTGGCAGGGAGCATACATTGAGATACCATCATGGAGGATATGCATACGCTCAGTTGGGTCTCCTCCATACCCTCTGAGCTTAACAGTTTTCCGCCGGTGTGACCCTCTTAGGTAGTACCGGGCAAACGTTAACATAATGACCTCTTTTACCACAGTAGAAACATGCTCCGGGCTTCCGGAATCCTGGAGCGCGACGCTTAACCTGTGCCACCCCAGCAATCTGCATAGGTTCAGGGGACTCATCTACTTCAATCACACTTGCACCTCTGCTTTCCCCCAGAGGTAGTGTTTCCTGTGCCCCCTGACGAAAACGGCGATCAATACGTATCACCAAACTCATGGCAGACTCCAACGATGCCGGAGTCTCATACATCAGGAGGGCTTGTTTAACCTTCCCTGATACCCCATGAATAAAATGGCTCCGCAGTGCTGGGTCATTCCACTGTGTGTCTACGGCCCAACGGCGAAATTCCGAACAATAGTCCTCTGCCAAACGCTCCCCCTGGCGGAGGGCGCGGATTTTAGATTCCGCTAGAGCCAGTCGGTCAGGATCATCGTAAATGAGCCCGAGGGCAGAAAAAACATTATCGACAGAATGAAATGTAGCAGAGTCAGCTGGTAAGGAAAATGCCCATGCTTGGGGGTCACCACTCAGTAATGACAACACCAGCCCTACGCGCTGGGCCTCATTACCTGAGGAGATAGGGCGCATGCGGAAGTATAACTTGCAGGCCTCCCGAAATACGACAAATTTGCTGCGATCCCCTGAAAATCGTTCTGCAGCGGAAACTTCGGCTCTGCACCGATACCTGCAGATGCCGTTTGCACGTTCGCTACTACCAAGCCCTGCTGCTGAACTGCCCCTTTCAACTCTGAGACCTGTAAGGATAGCGCCGCCAACTGGTGGGTTATGGAATCTAATGGATCCATGGACTCCTGAAAAATGTGGGCCGATTATAATGTCACGCGGGGCTAGTTCAACTAAGGCTGAAATACCCGGGGCCCCTGTGATGTCCCTCTAACTAGGGGAAACCCTGTCTGACCCTCATCCCAGGGTTTTTGCTGATGGTGCAAATGCCTGAGCCTCCAACCTTTCCTTATCTCTTGCTCAGCCCTGCACTTAACCCTCCACCCTCCACCCAGTGAGGAGACACACCACCAAAGCCCCACACAAATTATGACAGACAGGGAGAACTTAAACTGCACTGCGCCGCACGCACACAGGAATATACAGTAATGTGAACAGGGCAAAACAAAACACAAATATGGGAAGGAGAAAGGATAACAACGGATCATACGCCACCAGATACGAATCTCTCTCTCCTCAACACCTCCACTCCAGAGCGGAACCACTTGGTATGAAACACAAGCTATAATCGGCGACGCCCATAGGCCAGCATGACTATTTAAAGACCGTGGGCGTGACTAAACATCCAACCTAGTCTCCAGCAAGATTAACCCCCGAGAGCCTGAAGATCAAGCCGGCGCCACTGAGGCTATAGTGGACGGAGGTAGAACTACCTCTGCCTGCCGGACGCTGTGGTGTGAACAGCGTCCGACATGACATTACCCCGTCTTCTACGAGGGACCCCCGGACCCTCAAGACTCATAGGACCCGGCTTGTCCGGATGACGATGGTGAAAGGAACTGACCAGCCGATTCGCATGTATGTCTGAGGCTGGGACCCAAGACCTCTCCTCCAGACCATACCCCCGCCAGTGCACCAAATACTGAAGAGTACGGCGTACTACTCGAGAGTCCACTACCTTGGTGACCTCAAACTCTAAGTCGCCATCCACCATGACTGGAGGTGGCATCGGCGTCGTATCCACAGAGCCTACCACCTTTTTCAATAAAGCCCTATGAAACACGTTGTGTATCTTGCACACCGCAGGAAGTTCCAACCGATAAGCCACTGGGTTAATGATGGCAGAAATCCTAAAAGGCCCAATAAACCTTGGACCCAGTTTTAAAGATGGAATTTTGAGTTTTATGTTCTTCGTAGCTAACCACACCCATTCACCCACACACAGGTCTGGACCTGGCACGTGTCTACTGTCAGCACCCGTTTGTACCTAGCACTCATGCTCAACAAACGCTGTTTCACCCTCCTCCAGACCGATGACAATTGGGCTCCTAGCTGATCCTCCTCCGGGACACCCCCCGAGTCACCCTGACGTAAGGTACAAAACTGAGGATGTTGACCGTACACACAAAAGAATGGAGACTCTCCTGATGACTCTTGGCGGTGATTATTTAACGCGAATTCGGCCAGAGGAAGGAAAGTAGACCACTCCTCCTGGTTGTCGGACACAAAGTATCGTAAATACTGTTCTAGATCTTGGATCATGGGCTCAGTTTGTCCATTAGACTGTGGATGAAACGCTGATGAATGTGACAACTTGATCCCCAAACGTGAGCAAAAAGCTTTCCAAAACCTCGCCACAAATTGCGTACCCCTATCAGATACTTTGTCCGACGGAACTCCGTGGAGTCTGACCACCTCCTGCACAAATACCTGAGCCAACGTCTTTGCATTGGGCAATGAAGACAACGCCACAAAATGCGCCATCTTTGAAAAACGGTCAACCACCACCAGGATGACCGTGTTCCCCGCCGAGGCTGGCAAGTCAGTGATGAAATCCATGGAGATTTCTGTCCATGGCCTATTGGGTACCCCCAGAGGCTGTAGCGTGCCAGCAGGACGGGTTCGGGGTGACTTAGCCCTAGCGCACGTGATGCAAGCTGCCACGTATGAGACCACGTCCTGCCGGATTTTGGGCCACCAGAAACGATGCGATACCAGCTCTAAGGTGCCCTTCACCCCTGGATGACCAGCCAGTACCGAGTCGTGGTGTTCCTTCAACACCTTAAGCCGAAGATGCAGGGGTACAAATGATTTCTTGGCGGGAAGTCCTGGCGGTACCTCCTCTTGGGCCTCGGCAATCTCCGCCTCTACCTCAGTCGTGAGAGCCGAGACCACTACCCCTTCCTGGAGGATGGGTACCGGCTCTTCCCGAGGTTCTCCCCCCAAAAAACACCTAGACAAAGCATCCGCCTTGGTGTTTTTAGCCCCGGGACGGTAAGTCACAAGAAAATTGAAACGAGTAAAAAACAATGCCCAGCGGGCCTGCCTAGGAGACAGACGCTTGGCCGACCCCAGATAGAGCAGATTCTTATGGTCGGTGATGACTGTGACCTGGTGAGCCGCCCCCTCCAAGAAGTGTCGCCATTCCTCAAAAGCCAATTTGATGGCCAACAACTCCCTGTTGCCGATATCATAATTCCATTCGGCCGGCGACAGCTTCTTGGAGAAGTAGGCGCATGGATGCATCTCGCTCAAGGACGAGCCTTGAGACAGTACTGCCCCCACTCCCACCTCCGACGCATCAACCTCCACCACAAAAGGTTTAGACACGTCTGGGACACATCTGGTTGCACCAGAATGGGGGCTGAAGCAAAACTATTCTTCAGACGCTCAAATGCACGTATAGCCACCTCAGGCCAGCTCGCCAGATCGGCACCTTTTTTGTCATGTCCGTGAGCGGTTTGGCGATAGTCGAAAAGTGTTTAATAAATTTTCTATAATAATTTGCAAACCCAAGGAACCGCTGGAGTGCTTTCAGACTCTCCGGCCTCTCCCATTGCAGCACCGCTTGCACCTTAGCGGTGTCCATTTTAAACCCGGCTGCGGACACAATATATCCCAAAAAGTGCAACTCCTGGACAAAAAATAAACATTTTTCCAGCTTAGCATAGAGCTGGTTCTCCCAGAGCAACTGTAACACCTGCCTGACATGCTCCAAATGAGTGTCCCGATCGCTAGCATAAATGAGGATATCATCCAGGTATACAATCACAAATCTCCCCAGGACATGAGCAAATGCATCATTAATAAAATGTTGGAAAACGGCAGGCGCGGTGGTCAACCCAAACGGCATAACCAGACTCTCAAAATGACCCTCAGGAGTGTTAAACGCCGTCTTCCACTCATCCCCCTGACGGACCCTTATGAGGTTATACGCCCCCCTGAGGTTCAGCTTGGAAAACCATTTCGCCCTCGCTACCTGGTTGAACAAATCCGGGATCAACGGCATTGGGTAGGGATCACGGATAGTAATCTGGTTTAACTCTCGGAAATCCAGACACGGGCGTAACCCCCCATCTTTCTTCTTAATGAAGAAAAACCCCGCGGCTACAGGAGAGGATGAAGGCCGGATGTGTCCTTTGCTCAGACTCTCTGCGATGTAGTCTTTCAGCGCTTGTCTCTCAGGACCAGAAATATTAAACATCCTGGCCTTAGGTAATTTGGCCACGGGTTTTAACCTAATCGCACAGTCATAGGCTCTATGTGGAGGCAGTTCTGAGCAACCCTTCTCAGAGAAAACATCCGCGAAATCCTGCAAAGCCTCCGGCAGGCTGGGCGTCACAGCGGACACACATGTGGCCAAGCAATTGTCTTGGCAGAAACCACTCCATTGTACTATGTCCTGAGTTTTCCAATCAATTACCGGGTTGTGCCTGGACAACCATGGAAAACCCAGGACCATTTGTGCTGGGAGATTACGGAGGACCCTACATGTAACCGACTCAGAATGTAGGACCCCAATGTGGAGTTTCACCTCTGCCACAAACTCTGTAATCTCCCCTTGAGGGAGGGGAACAGCATTAATGGTAACCACCTGTATGGGGTGAGGAAGTCTTTCGATCTTAAACCCGGCGGTGTGTGCAAACTCCTCATCTATGAGATTGGTGGCGGAACCGCTATCCACAAACACTGATATTGGTAGCTCTCTGCCCGCGATAATAACCTTGGCAGGGAGCATACATTGAGATACCATCATGGAGGATATGCATACGCTCAGTTGGGTCTCCTCCATACCCTCTGAGCTTAACAGTTTTCCGCCGGTGTGACCCTCTTAGGTAGTACCGGGCAAACGTTAACATAATGACCTCTTTTACCACAGTAGAAACATGCTCCGGGCTTCCGGAATCCTGGAGCGCGACGCTTAACCTGTGCCACCCCAGCAATCTGCATAGGTTCAGGGGACTCATCTACTTCAATCACACTTGCACCTCTGCTTTCCCCCAGAGGTAGTGTTTCCTGTGCCCCCTGACGAAAACGGCGATCAATACGTATCACCAAACTCATGGCAGACTCCAACGATGCCGGAGTCTCATACATCAGGAGGGCTTGTTTAACCTTCCCTGATACCCCATGAATAAAATGGCTCCGCAGTGCTGGGTCATTCCACTGTGTGTCTACGGCCCAACGGCGAAATTCCGAACAATAGTCCTCTGCCAAACGCTCCCCCTGGCGGAGGGCGCGGATTTTAGATTCCGCTAGAGCCAGTCGGTCAGGATCATCGTAAATGAGCCCGAGGGCAGAAAAAACATTATCGACAGAATGAAATGTAGCAGAGTCAGCTGGTAAGGAAAATGCCCATGCTTGGGGGTCACCACTCAGTAATGACAACACCAGCCCTACGCGCTGGGCCTCATTACCTGAGGAGATAGGGCGCATGCGGAAGTATAACTTGCAGGCCTCCCGAAATACGACAAATTTGCTGCGATCCCCTGAAAATCGTTCTGCAGCGGAAACTTCGGCTCTGCACCGATACCTGCAGATGCCGTTTGCACGTTCGCTACTACCAAGCCCTGCTGCTGAACTGCCCCTTTCAACTCTGAGACCTGTAAGGATAGCGCCGCCAACTGGTGGGTTATGGAATCTAATGGATCCATGGACTCCTGAAAAATGTGGGCCGATTATAATGTCACGCGGGGCTAGTTCAACTAAGGCTGAAATACCCGGGGCCCCTGTGATGTCCCTCTAACTAGGGGAAACCCTGTCTGACCCTCATCCCAGGGTTTTTGCTGATGGTGCAAATGCCTGAGCCTCCAACCTTTCCTTATCTCTTGCTCAGCCCTGCACTTAACCCTCCACCCTCCACCCAGTGAGGAGACACACCACCAAAGCCCCACACAAATTATGACAGACAGGGAGAACTTAAACTGCACTGCGCCGCACGCACACAGGAATATACAGTAATGTGAACAGGGCAAAACAAAACACAAATATGGGAAGGAGAAAGGATAACAACGGATCATACGCCACCAGATATGAATCTCTCTCTCTTCAACACCTCCACTCCAGACCGGAACCACTTGGTATGAAACACAAGCTATAATCGGCGACGCCCATAGGCCAGCATGACTATTTAAAGACCGTGGGCGTGACTAAACATCCAACCTGGTCTCCAGCAAGATTAACCCCCGAGAGCCTGAAGATCAAGCCGGCGCCACTGAGGCTATAGTGGACGGAGGTGGAACTACCTCTGCCTGCCGGATGCTGTGGTGTGAACAGCGTCCGACATGACAACCTTTTTATGAGACAGCAGACTGGGCTTTTCTCATCAGAATTGATGTACTTGTGAAATAATAATACCATTCATTACTCTACCATATACACTCCTTATTTCCTATAATTTGGCCATTATTAAGGAAGATTACCATCTGACATTGTCATTGAAGTCTGTGCCAGAGTGACTGTTACTATGTAAGGGGTACATTGGTGAGCATTATTATGTTGGTCACCATAGGTGTAAACATGGTTATTTAGGGTATTAGCCCACTCTAATGTTTTGCCCACACTGTGCTGAACACCCAGCTATGCCTCTGAACTCCAGCCTTTAAAAGCCTGAAACTGGACAAACAATGTCATTCCCTCATTATCAGTGTAGTTTCCAAGGTTAAACATGTAAAAGGAAATTTAGTGACATCATATAAGGAAAGGTCTTTTACTATTTTATATTGTAGAGAATCTGAAGATGAGGGAGAACGGAATGTCCTCTACACTGTTGTGTGTGTAAAATGCATTGTGTGTTTTTTAATATCAGGTGTGTGAGTATCATATAACGTGTGCTTAAATGTGTATTCACATATCTGTTTGAATGTCGGTGTGATGCCTGACTTAGAATCATAGAATCGTAGAGTTGGAAGGGACCTCCTGGGCCATCTGGTCCAACCCCCTGCTCAAAGCAGGATTCGCTAAATCATCCCAGTCAGATGTCTGTCCAGCCTCTGTTTGAAGACTTCCATTGAAGGAGAACTCACCACTTCTCATGGCAGCCTGTTCCACTCATTGATCACTCTAACTGTCAAAAAGTTTTTTCTAATATCTAATCTGTGTCTCTTCCCATTCAGTTTCATCCCATTGCTTCTAGTCTTTCCTTGTGCAAATGAGAATAAAGTTGACTTATAAATAGACAGCACATAGAACCATTAAAGATATCCTATTCTGAAACTGAACATTGTCTCAGAAAAGGACATGGTCTTAGTTTTACCGATCTCATTCCCGATTCTGTCATTTTCATGGATGTGTGAATGAATTTGTAACACTCTATTGGTCCGAGTGCTGTCTAATAAAAAATTGAACAGCACTCAGCTTTATCTCACCCATGTCAGGGTCACTCATGGCTCCTTCACCATCATGCGGCAGACGTCCATTCCCTCCAGGGAACTCTCGGGCACGTGCAGCCACAGCGTTCACTTGCTGTCAGAAGGCAGCCCCATCTCACTCAGACGGGACCTTCCACACTGGACCAACCAGGTCCCAGCATTCACCCCCATGTGACCTACCCTGGCCACATTATATGGTCCATAGCCACGCCCACCGGTGCACATGACTATGACCTCACCACAGGTCCTTCACACATAGCGTTCATTTACAATAGCGTTAATAAACACACACCCTGGGTGGGTTTGTAGGTAAATAGTTCCTGATACATTGAACCAGAACCTCAGCAGTATCACTGCTGATTAACACACACATAAATCTCCATCTCAAGGCCACCCACCTTGAGATACATAACGGTCATTCAGTATCTTGCCATTCATCCACTCTCCTGGGACATCTATACAGCGCCCCCTAGTGGACACAGTGGTCAATATACCACATACCCCCCCCTCTGTTCAAACTTGCGGGGTTGAACACACAACATTACACCAGGATCTCGAGACCGGGCACCTATTACACCTTGCCCCACAGGTCGAGAGATCCGTCTGCGTCCGTCATATGGCCTTCTCCACCCCCAGCAGTCATAAGTCTTAATTAAGCCGGAGTCTGACTCATTCACCGTCTCACAGGAACTACAGTCTCTCAACGTCATCCTGCCAGTTGAACTACCACTTGCTGACATTCTTCGGCCATCTGCCATGTCACTTCTTGGTGGGTCCTTACATCTTGGGTCGAAGGCGGCCGCCACTTGGTGCTCCTAACCTCTTTATTGATTTGCCGACGGGCCAGCCTCAACTGTTCAATTTCTTGCAGGTACCCCACTCGATACTCCAAGAGCATCTGAAAATTTCTCAGGCTTTCCATGGAGCCAACCACCAGGACGGGAATCCTACCCTCTTCACTAGATACCTGGTCTTCATCATCAGGAGGGATCCTCACCCTCACCACACCGGAGATATTCACAAGGTCTTGCATTACCTTCCCAGATCTTCCAATGATTCTCCCAATCAGAGCTTTGGGTACTGGAACTACCTCTTTCCGCAAACCCAACCAATCCATAGCCTCCCTTGCTAACTCTAGGCGTCGAGCAGCTTTCATATTACTCTGCCTAACCAACTGTTTGACATGGAGACACTGCAGATGCATGTTTTTCAGGACAGCCACCCACTTTGCTGTGTCTTCCCTGGCTGACATTATCACTAACTGCCAAGTCTCAGGCGCCAAGTGCACCTTACACACTTTGACCGCCTCTTTGAAAGCCTCATGCACACCTTCCTCAGCACAGGCTTCTTGCATGTCTTCTGGTACATCAATCACAAACTTGAAGGTCGTGGCCTTGCTCCCTTCCAGACCAGGAGGTCCTGGCTTTACCATGGACACTTCCCTCACTACCAGGTGACTGTCTTCTTCAGTTCTCCGCTCCTCAACCTCAGGAGATCTCATCTCTTCACGACCGTCTGCCAAGATGGGTACCGGCAGCTCGGTTCCACCACCAGTCAGACCCGGCCGCTGTTCATCACTGTTCAAGTTCTTCTCCCGCAGAAGACCACTTACAGTTTCTTTGTGCTCTAAAACCTCTTTCTCGATCTTCTCAACCCTGTTCTTGGCCATTTGTCTCAGGACTCTTTCTTGTTCGAGATGTCCTTCCACTGTCTCTTTTATCAGCTGTATCTCACGATCCTCTTCTCTTTTGGCCAGCACGTGTCTCACCACTACCTCTTTAATTATATTGTCAAAGGGTACCACTGGGTCAGTCACACCAGTCGAATGAACCCTCCAGTTACTGTACACCACCAATGTGTCTAGTCCAGTCGTCTCATCTCCCAGCCCACCATCTGTCTTGTCACAAGACATCAGGTCCATCAGTTTGGCAGATGTACCTCTTCTGGTTAGTTTTACCTCTGACCTGTTCACGTCAGGAGCCGTAACTGTCTCAGTGTTTGCTGGCCCCACAGTCGAAACATCTCCATCGTCCGACCATACGTCATCAAACAAAACAAAGTCCCGGCCCCTCTTCAAGGCATAGACTAAGTCCCGTGGTATCCCGCCCCCTTGGCACGCACCACCTTTGGTCCCCTCGAACATTACTCTGTCTACTGCATAGTTCACTGTGACACCATGTTTACAGCGAACCCTGGCGTTTTTCTCGGTCAGAGATAAAACGAGCGGAGTTCCTGTCAGAGTCACCTGACTCTCTGAGTCTAGTCTACCAGAGACTCCTTCCCGCTGCAGCATCACGGTACACACCTGTGGCCTGTCATTATCCAGAAAATACATGCCGCACTCCTCAAAACTCATACAGACACACTGCGGTTCCCCAGACATACCAACTGAGGCAAACAGTGCTGCCATTTCCTGAATCATCCCAATTTGGGTCGCTGCCCCCTCCCGGGACTCCACACCTTTTTGGGTTACCACCCCAATTTGGGTCACCGCCCCACTCTGGGACTCCACTTCTTTTTAGGTTACCACCCCAATTTGGGTCACCGACCCATTCTGGGACTTCCCCATGTCCGTTATACCGGTCTTCTCAGACCACAGTTCACACAACACAGTTTGTCTCTTTTAACGATACCACACAAGTCCTTGCTGGCACCACTACAGCTCCTGCTGTCACCGATCAACGACACCACCGGCTGCTGTTCACAAACAGCGGCTGGTGTCCTCTTCGTAACCCCGCCGAGTTACAGGAAGCCGCTTGCCCCCTTCGTAACCCCGCCGAGTTAAAGGAAGCCGCCTGTCACCTTCTTAACTCCCACTGAGCCACCGCAGGCTGAGTTGAGAAAAGAAAAAAAACACCACACAAAAAACTCATGTGTCCTTTCTGTGTGCTATTTAGGACGTTCTGTCTCTGTCTGAGACCGTCCAACACACAGGGCGAACCGGGTGCTATTCAGGGAGCGACCCTACTCCCAGGGTTTCCCAACACACCGGCCACACCAACACACCACACAAAACTCACGTGTCCTGTCTGTGTGCTATTCAGGATGTTCCGTCTCCACCTGAGACCGTCCAACACACAGGGCGCACAGGTTGCTATTCAGGAAGCGGCCCTCCTCCCACGGTTTCCCAACACACTGGCCTCACCAGGTCTAGGGGCTTAGCGGGTGCTCTTCAGGACATCCATTTCCTCCTGAGACTGCCCAACACTCACGCCTCACCAGGTCCAAGGTCATACCATGTGCTCCAGGGATCCGATTCTTCTCCTAGAATCTCCCAACACTGACCCTCCAGGACCTTGCTCACTTAAACCTCCAGGTACACAGTCCCTCTCACTGACCCAGGTCAGTACAACATGAACACCTGTCCGTTACCTGTGTCGGCCCCACAGGTCCTCGGATACCTCTTCTCCACAGAGACACCCTGTCAATCACCAGTCTCTTTCTCACTGACCCCGGTCAGTACAACACGGTTTTCATGACCGTCACCTGCTGGCCGCACAGGTTCTCGGACCCCTCTACCGCAGAAGTATCCTATAAGTCTCTTTCTCCTGGGGAAACAGCCACACTGGGCTCACCGATCCGGACAGTGCCTTACTCACTAGGCCGCCCCGCGGTTCCAGAACCACAGCCGGGCAGTGGCTTCCCCAACCGTCAGCCCTCCTGGCTCAGCGTTGCCAGCACTGCAACATACGCCTTTGGAAACCGTTGCTCTTAGCAACCAAAACTTTGCAGTCCTCTTCCATTGCTCCTAGCAACAAGGCTACAACATTTCCCATAGCTTTCTCCACCATTTGTGAGGTAGCGCTGTCATTCAGTTAGGGTATCCTCACTAGACAGCGAACAAAACACATCCGGCACCGTGTTTTCAATAACCATAACATAGTCCATGCGGTTTATTCAGCAGCATAAACCCATAGAAGCAACATAAAGTTCATATACAGCATAGCGTCCATTATAGCTTCACTCTGGTTATCCTTATATCACACAGGTTAAGCAAATGTCCATTACACAGGCTCTTCAGCCTCCGCATTATCTCACCCACGTCAGGGTCACTCATGGTTCCTTCACCATCACGCGGCAGACGTCCATTCCCTCCAGGGAACTCTCAGGCACGTGCAGCCATTAACACAGTGTTCACTTGCTGTCAGAAGGCAGCCCCATCTCACTCAGATGGGACCTTCCACACTGGACCAACCAGGTCCCAGCATTCACCCCCATGTGACCTACCCTGGCCACATTATATGGTCCATAGCCACGCCCACCGGTGCCCATGACTATGACCTCAACACAGGTCCTTCACACACACATATACAGTTTTACAATAGCGTTAATAAACACACCCCCTGGGTGGGTTTGTAGGTAACTAGTTCCTGACACATTGAACCAGCACCTCAGCAGTATCACTGCTGATTAACACACACATAAATCTCCATCTCAAGGCCACCCACCTTGAGATACATAACGGTCATTCAGTATCTTGCCATTCATCCACTCTCCTGGGACATCCGTACAGTGCCCCCTAGTGGACACAGTGGTCACTACACCACACTCCTAAGACACTTTATGGTTCTCCATTTATAGACAACTTTTAGGAGGGGTTTCCTCCTCTGGTTAATTTATCTACCTCTAATAAAAAGGATCAAATGGTAAATACAAATATAAGATACTTTGACATGTGCCATTTACCTTCATTTTTCCCTAACAGATCCTAGTTATTTCAAAAGTGCATTTTCTTAGAAGTCTATCCTCCTATAGATCATTTGTCACCATTATTTAAGGGTAAACATTAGAGATGAGCGACTTTTGGTTTTTTAGGGTCGCGTTTCGTTTCGTAAAACCCTACTTTTCCAAAAGTCGGGTCGAGCAAGATCGTCCGATTATAGGGAAAAGTCGGGGTCGTCCCGAAACACGAAACCCAATGTAAGTCAATGGGGAATAAAAGTCGGCAGTGAGAGGAGGACAGGAAACACACCAACAGTGCCCATTTGAATGCCAAAAGCATCAATTCTTCTTACTTAAGCTTGTCAACCTTAATTAACTTCATAATACAAGTTACGCACTGAAAAATGGGGGTTATTTGGCTACAGACTGTGGAGGGGAGGGCTGGCTCCAGGTTTTCATGTGCCCTGGGCGAAAGAGCGCCCCTTTAACACATACCACAACTCATCATGCTCCGATATGGCAGAGAAATAGCGGTATAGTACAAAGAAAAATACCTCACATTTTACATCTCATGACGAGGCCCATCTATTTCTCCATACAGAATCATTGGTCCCATATAATGTTTGAAACAGTATATGATGAGCTCCACATAATGCTACAGTATATGTTGGTCCCCATGGATGAAGCTCTACTGTCTTATGGGCCCAAATAATGCTCCAAACATAATGGGCCCCATTTCTAATGCTCTAGTGTATAATGGGCCCTGTAAATGCTGCTCCAGTGTCTGATGTCCACCTTTGGAATGTTCCAGTGTATGGTGGGCCCCATCTATCATTCTCAGACGGTGTTAGGCCCAGTATGGATTGCACGTGATTGCACAAAGGTTAGAAAGGGTACCGTATCCCCAGATAACATGTATGGATAGCGTACACATTCAAAATATATGTCTCAGGAGGCAGGCTCAGACGGTGTTAGGCCCAGTATGGATTGCACGTGATTGCACAAAGGTTAGAAAGGGTACCGTATCCCCAGATAACATGTATGGATAGCGTACACATTCAAAATATATGTCTCAGGAGGCAGGCTCAGACGGTGTTAGGCCCAGTATGGATTGCACGTGATTGCACAATGGTTAGAAAGGGTACCGTATCTCCGGATTACATGTATGGATAGCGTACACATTCAAAATATATGTCTATACATCAGGAGGCAGGCTCAGACGGTGTCAGGCACAGTATGGATTTGACGGCCCAGATTACACAGCGGAGGAGCAGGGAGAGGTAAAGATTGCAAATGCTGGGGCCCTGCCCAAGCAAGGGGGGCCCACTCGTGGGCGTCGGTACTGGCACTGGGCCCCTCATAGTACAGCGGTGTGTCTAACGGCGGGTGTGCGCCACCACCGTCAGAGACACTTGATTGCACTATGAGGGACCCTGTGCCAGTGCCCGCGCCCAAGAGTCGGCCTACCCACCTGTCCAGGGCAACGGCACTCGCACGGTGTCGTGCGCTAGGTGGTGACCCCAGCCATGGGGGGGAGGCAGCACAGTTAGGGAGTTTTAGAAAGTGGCATATGTTGATGTTGGACATTCAGCTGATGCAAAAGGCGAAATAGGTGAAGTACCAGGAAGAGGTGGACCAAAGCAAGCCATTTTTCTGTCACCCTATGTGTCATCAGGGGAAGGTGGGACAAAATCCTTGGAAACCCATGCGTGGTTCATTTTAATGAAGGTTAGATCATCCACATTTTGGGTTGACAGACGGGTCCTTTTTTCTGTCAGGATTGATCCAGCTGCACTGAAGACTCTTTCCGATAGCACACTTGCAGCTGGGCAAGCGAGCTCCTGTAAGGCATATTGGGCCAATTCAGGCCAGGTGTCCAGTTTAGCGGCCCAATAGTCAAAGGGGAATGACCTGTGTGGGAGAACATCGATATGGGAGGAAAAGTTGTTTGTAACCATAGTTGACAACTGCTGTCTCCTGTCACTTTCCATCGATGCAGTATTACCAGTTGTGTGAGCGGTATTTGAAAAATCAGTCCACAACATTGTCATGAAACCCCTGTCTCCAACGCCACTTCTGCTGTGTGCACCATGAACACCTCTGCCAAGCTGCCCCCCGGCCCGTACGGCTCGTGTGAGAACCATCACCGCTGCTGTGTGCTGGGAATGCCTCAAGCAACCGATTTACCAGAGTTGCTTGTTTATTAGCCAATATTAGGTCAAGGTTCTCCTGTGGCATGATGTTTTGTAATTTGCCTTTATAGCGTGGATCCAGGATGCTGGCCAACCAGTAGTCGTCATCGTTCATCATTTTGGCAATGCGGGGGTCCCTTTTTAGGATCCGCAAGGCATAATCTGACATGTGGGCCAATGTTCCCGGTGTCAATGATGCACTGCGAGTGCTGGGTGGAGGAGCACTTTCTGGCAAATCCACATCCCTCCAGTCACGCACAAACCCTGTACCAGACCTTGCCACGCCAACATTTTCACTTGCCCCACGAGATGCATCCTCCTCCCCTAAGTAATCATCCCCATCATCATCCTCCTCCTCCTCTTCTTCCTCCACCTCGTCCAGGAGAGGTCCCTGAGCAGACAATGGCTGAATGTCATCAAGGATTCCCTCCTCCTCTTCCTCCTCATCAACATTGGCTGCAGACGCCTGCTCCTTAAGGTGCGTCAAAGTTTGCATGAGCAAACGCATAAGTGGGATGCTCATGCTTAGGATGGCGTCGTCTGCGCTTACCAGCCGTGTGCATTCCTCAAAACACTGAAGGACTTTACAAAGGTCTTTCAGCTTCGACCACTGCACACCTGTCAACTCCATGTCTGCTCTCAAAGTGCCTGGTTGGGAAGGTGGAGCAATCGCTGCAGCTTCTGCATACGAACGGAGTGTACAGGCGACCGGCGGATGTGCGCGCACAGTCTTCGCACCTTCTGGAGCAGGGCTGTTAACTCCGGATAATTTTTGAGGAAGCACTGCACCACCAGGTTCAAGGTGTGAGCCAAGCAAGGTATGTGGCTGAGTTTTGAAAGGGCTATGGCTGCCACAAAATTACAGCCGTTATCACTAACTACCTTGCCTGCCTCAAGATGTACACTGCCCAGCCATGACTCAGTTTGTCGCTTCAAGTAGTCGGCCAGCACCTCGGCGGTGTGTCTGTCGCCCAAACACATCATCTGCAACACAGCCTGCTGACGCTTTCCACTAGCTGCTCGATAGGGGGACACATCATGTGCAACAGTGGCAGCTGCAGATGGAGTGCTCGTACGACTGCGCTCTGTGGACGAGCTTTCGCTTCTGGAGGAGGAGGAGGAGGAGGGTCGAACGCCTACAGCTAACTGTTTCCTATACCGTGGGCTAGGCAGCACTGTCCCACCACCGCTGTCCCCTGTGGACCCTGCATCCACCACATTAACCCAGTGCGCAGTGATGGACACGTAACGGCCCTGGCCATGCCGACTGGACCATGCATCAGTTGTGAGGTGCACCTTTCCGCTCACTGACTGCTTGAGTGCATGGACAATGCGGTCTTTCACATGATGGTGGAGGGCTGGGATGGCTTTGCGAGAGAAGAAGTGGCAACTGGGTAGGTCATAGCGTGGTACTGCATAGGCCATGAGTTCGCGGAAAGCTGTGCTTTCCACCAACCGAAAGGGCATCATCTCTAACGAGATTAGTTTGGCAATGTGGGCGTTCAAACCCAGTGTACGCGGATGAGAGACTGAGTACTTTCTTGACCTACTCATAGTGTCTGGGAGGGTGAGCTGGACTTGAGAGCTGCATATGGTGGAAGTAGCGGTGGACAGGGCGGACTGAGAGAGGGTTGATGTTGGTGATGGAGTTGGTGTTCTTTCTGATGGCCTAGAATCAGTCTTTCGTTGATATAACAGTGGGATTCCCTGACTGCTGTGGTCTTGCAACGACACCTCAACATTTGCTGCTGTGCTAACCGGTGGGCTTACAGTGGGGGAAACAATGTAGCGTTGCTGACTACCTTCGTTGTGATCAGTTGCACATGTGGCACTTGAGGTTTGGTGTTGTGTCCATGCTTGCAAGTGCATGCTGGTTAAATGTCTAAGCATGCAACTGGTATTCAAATTTTTCAGATTTTTCCCTCGGCTAAAGGTCTTTGCGCACTTCTTACAGATAACCTTGGCCTGATCATGAGGATTTTGTTCAAAAACGTGCCACACTGCACTCTTCCTACTTTGGCAGACATTTTGCGGCCTAGCACGCTGTGATCTTTTGACCCTCTGGACAAGCTGTCCAGCAACTCTTTTGATGTTTGGAACCTGTCTTTGGAGTGCTCCGGGCCTGCCAGATAACAGCTGTTGCGATGTCGATGTCTGCTGTGGATGCTCCTCATCTGAGCTATTGGAAGCAGCACCCTCTTCCCCGAATGGATGCCAATCTGGGTCAACAACTGGGTCATCCATCACCTCCTCTTCTATGTCATGTGCACCTTCCTCTGTGTCACCGTGTATGGTAGCATAGTGTGCCGGAAGGGGCACCTGAGTCTCATCAGGGTCAGAATCTGGCTCTGTACACTACGAGGACAATGTAGTGCTCTGAGTGAATGTACCAGCAGAATCATCCATCAGCGGCTGTGCATCAGTGCACTCCATGTCAGATTCATCTTCGCCTGGGTAATTCACCATTTCACTTGATAATCCAGGCATGGTATGTGAAAACAGCTCCATGGAGTAATCAGTAGTATGGCCTGCGTCATCCTTCAATCTTGGTTGGGGTGAAGGACACAAGGAAAGGTGTGGTTCATGAACATGAGCCTCCAATGACGACTAAGTGCTTTTACTTTTTACAACTGAAGAAGCCGAGGCGATAGAGCTGGAGGCTGAGTCAACAATGTAAGACAAAACTTTTTCCTGATGCTCTGGCTTTAAAAGCGGTTTGCCAACTCCTAGAAAACTAAGCGTTCGAGGCCTTATGTAGCCAGACGATGACGCAGGGTCAGCACCTCCTGCATTCGGTCCTATTTTGCTCTTGCCACTACCATCAGATCCACCACCAACACCATCATTACCAGCTGCCAACCCCCGCCCAATTCCACGGCCTCTTCCACCAGCCTTCCTCATTTTTGGTAGAAATGTAGACAAAATCCAACAAACTATATAGTAATGTAAAACAAGGTACAAGGTGTCTATAGGACAGGGGAGATTTTGAATTTCTGCAGACACTTGTGGACACTGGACACTTTTGGATTGTGTGAGGCCCACTGATATCTGAGCGCTATGTGACAGGCTCGATGGCACAGCTGTGACCAAAGAGACTAGAGGATAAGGGAGATTTTGAATCTCTGCACACACTTTTGGACACTGGACACTTTTGGATTGTGTGAGGCCCAATGAATATCTGAGCGCTATGTGACAGGCTCGATGGCACAGCTGTGACAAAAGTGACTAGAGGATAAGGGAGATTTTGAATCTCTGCACACACTTTTGGACACTGGATGGACACTTTTGGATTGTGTGAGGCCCACTGATATCTGAGTGCTATGTGACAGGCTCGATGGCACAGCTGTGACCAAAGTGACTAGAGGATAAGGGAGATTTTGAATCTCTGCACACACTTTTGGACACTGGATGGACACTTTTGGATTGTGTGAGGCCTACTGATATCTGAGCGCTATGTGACAGGCTCGATGGCACAGCTGTGACCAAAGTGACTAGAGGATAAGGGAGATTTTGAATCTCTGCACACACTTTTGGACACTGGACACTTTTGGATTGTGTGAGCCCAATGAATATCTGAGCGCTATGTGACAGGCTCGATGGCACAGCTGTGACAAAAGTGACTAGAGGATAAGGGAGATTTTGAATCTCTGCACACACTTTTGGACACTGGATGGACACTTTTGGATTGTGTGAGGCCCACTGATATCTGAGCGCTATGTGACAGGCTCGATGGCACAGCTGTGACCAAAGTGACTAGAGGATAAGGGAGATTTTGAATATCTGCACACACTTTTGGACACTGGATGGACACTTTTGGATTGTGTGAGGCCTACTGATATCTGAGCGCTATGTGACAGGCTCGATGGCACAGCTGTGACCAAAGTGACTAGAGGATAAGGGAGATTTTGAATCTCTGCACACACTTTTGGACACTGGACACTTTTGGATTGTGTGAGGCCCAATGAATATCTGAGCGCTATGTGACAGGCTCGATGGCACAGCTGTGACAAAAGTGACTAGAGGATAAGGGAGATTTTGAATCTCTGCACACACTTTTGGACACTGGATGGACACTTTTGGATTGTGTGAGGCCCACTGATATCTGAGCTCTATGTGACAGGCTTGATGGCACAGCTGTGACCAAAGTGACTAGAGGATAAGGGAGATTTTGAATATCTGCACACACTTTTGGACACTGGATGGACACTTTTGGATTGTGTGAGGCCTACTGATATCTGAGCGCTATGTGACAGGCTCGATGGCACAGCTGTGACAAAAGTGACTAGAGGATAAGGGAGATTTTGAATCTCTGCACACACTTTTGGACACTGGACACTTTTGGATTGTGTGAGGCCCAATGAATATCTGAGCGCTATGTGACAGGCTCGATGGCACAGCTGTGACAAAAGTGACTAGAGGATAAGGGAGATTTTGAATCTCTGCACACACTTTTGGACACTGGATGGACACGTTTGGATTGTGTGAGGCCCACTGATATCTGAGCGCTATGTGACAGGCTCGATGGCACAGCTGTGACCAAAGTGACTAGAGGATAAGGGAGATTTTGAATCTCTGCACACACTTTTGGACACTGGACACTTTTGGATTGTGTGAGGCCCAATGAATATCTGAGCGCTATGTGACAGGCTCGATGGCACAGCTGTGACCAAAGTGACTAGAGGATAAGGGAGATTTTGAATCTCTGCACACACTTTTGGACACTGGATGGACACTTTTGGATTGTGTGAGGCCCACTGATATCTGAGCGCTATGTGACAGGCTCGATGGCACAGCTGTGACCAAAGTGACTAGAGGATAAGGGAGATTTTGAATCTCTGCACACACTTTTGGACACTGGACACTTTTGGATTGTGTGAGGCCCAATGAATATCTGAGCGCTATGTGACAGGCTCGATGGCACAGCTGTGACAAAAGTGACTAGAGGATAAGGGAGATTGGATTGCTTTTAAAAAAGCAGTTTGCGGAGCAGTGGGTAAACAGCAATGCAGGAATGTCAGGAAGCCTTAGAAGGCAGCCCAACAACCAACACCACTGATACACCACTATATAGCCTCCCCTTGCACTGCACACACAGTGACTGGTGTGTTGTGCAGGCCAAATTGCTAGCAGCAGAAGCAGTTTTTTTGTCTTCTCAGCAGGACAAAAAAAAAAAATTGGGATTGCTTTTAAAAAAGCAGTTTGCGGAGCAGTGGGTAAACAGCAATGCAGGAATGTCAGGAAGCCTTAGAAGGCAGCCCAACAACCAACACCACTGATACACCACTATATAGCCTCCCCTTGCACTGCACACACAGTGACTGGTGTGTTGTGCAGGCCAAATCGCTAGCAGCAGAAGCAGTTTTTTTGTCTTCTTCCCTGCCTAACGCTCTCCCTACAGAATCAGCAGCAACCTCTCCCTATACTAAGATCGGCAGAAGTAAGATGGCGGTCGGCGTGCACGCCCTTTTATACCCCCTGTGACGCCCACCAAAGCAAGCCAATCACTTGCATGCCCTTCTGAAAGATGGTGGTGACCCGTGCCTATGTCATCACGTTGCCCACAGTGTCCGTGGATCCTGATTGGCTGAAAAAGAGCGCAAAACAAACTTTTGAAACGCGACTTTGGCGCGTAAGTCGCCGACCTCGTGGCCGACCTCATCCTAGGGTCGGGTTTCGTTTCATGAAACCCGACTTTGCCAAAAGTCGGCGACTTTTGAATTTTTTCGACTCGTTTCGCTCAACTCTAGTAAACATATATTCCACACTATTGATATACACAAGTAAAAAATTATTCTATTTATTCGATGTATATTTGTCTGGTATTTTCTATCTGTATTTCATGAAAATACTCCACATGGAAATTTAACCCCTTCGTGACGGGCCAATTTTTTAAATTCTGACCAATGTCACTTTATGTGGTCATAACTCTGGAATGCTTCAACAAATCCCAGTGATTTTGATACTGTTTTTTCGTTGCACATTATAATTTATGATAATAGTAGATTTAGATTCATATGTTTTGTGTTTATTTATAAAAAATATCAGAAACTTGACAAAAATGTAAAAAAAATTGCAGTTTTCAAACTTTGAATGATTATCCCTTTAATCCAGATAGTCATACCACAGAAAAACATGAATAAATAACATTTCCCACATGCCTGCTTTACATCAGCACCATTTTTAAAACTGTAATTTATTTTGTTAGCCTTTTAGGAGGTTTAAAAATGTAGCAGGAATTTTTCATTTTTTCAAGGAAATTTACAAAATTTTTTTTTTTGAGGGACCTATCCAGGTTTGAAGTGACTTTAGGGGTGCTATATATTGGAAAACCCCAAACGTGATACCATTTTAAAAAGAGCACCCCCTGACATATTGAAAACTGCTGTAAGGTAGTTTATTAACCCTTCAGGTGCGAAATGGTATAGCCGGAATGAAAAAGTGTTTGTTTACCACCTAAATGTCACTAACTTCTGAACTGACCGCTATAGCCGGGAGACTGTAAGGCCGCTATTTGGCCATGAACAGCTATGGCAAACATCAGGACCACACAATCATGATCTCGGTGTGTCAATTAGATCAGCGATCTGTCACAGGACAGTGATGTCCCAGCTGGGACAAGGTAATAAAGTTAAAAAAAAAAAAAGTGTTAAAGTAATTTTTAAAAAATCGCCAAATAAAATGAAAAAAAAAATTATTCCCTCAATAAATTCATTTTTTGGAAATAAAAAAAAACAAAAAACAATAAAAGTACACATATTTGGTATCGCCGCGTCCATAACGACCTGCCCTATAAAACTGTCCCATTAGTTAACCCCTTTAGCGAATCACTTAAAAAATAAAAATAAAAACGAAGCAAAAAATAATGATTTATTATCATACCACCGAACAAAAAGTGCAATAACGCGCGATCAAAAAGACACATATAAATATCCATGGAACAACTGAAAACATCATCTTGTCCCGCAAAAAACGAGCCGCCATACAGCATCATCAGCGAAAAAATAAAAAAGTTATAGCTCGCAGAATAAAGCGATGCAAAAATAATTATTTTTTATATAAAATAGTTTTCATTGCATAAAACCGATAAAACATAAAAAAAAACTATTTGAGGTATCGCTGTAACCGTACTGACCCGAAGAATAAAACCGCTTTATCAATTTTATTGCACACGAAACGGTGTAAACGCACCCCCAAAAGAAATTCATGAAACGCTGATTTTTGTTCTTCTGCGTTCCAAAAATCGGAATAAAAAGCGATCAAAAAATGTCACGTGCCCGAAAATGGTACCAATAAAAACGTCAACTCGTTCCGCAAAAAATAAGACCTCACATGACTCGGTGGGTCAAAATACAGAAAAATTATAGCTCTCAATATGTGGTGATGTAAAAACTATTTTTACAATAAAAAGCGTCTTTTAGCATGTGACAGCTGCTAAACATAAAAACCCACCATAAATAGAAAATCAACCCCCCCGTTATCACCCCCTTAGTTAGGGAAAAATAATAAAATTAAAAGAAAATGTATTTATTTCCATTTTCCCATTAGGGTTAGGGCTAGGGCTAGGGTTAGGGCTAGGGTTAGGGCTGAGATTAGGGTTAGGGGTGTGTTGGAGTTAGGGTTGGAGTTAGAATTGGGGTTTTCCACTGTTTGGGCACATCAGATGCTCTCCAAATGCAACATGGCGTCTGATCTCAATTCCAGCCAATTCTGAGATGAAAAAGTCAAATGGTGGTCCTTCCCTTCCAAGCTCTGTCATGCGCACAAACAGTGTTTTACCCCCACATTTGGGGTATCAGCCTACTCAGGGCAAATTGCAAAACATCCTTTGGGGTCCAATTTCTCCTGTTACCCTTAGGAAAATAAAAAATTGGGGGCAAAAATATCATTTTTGTGGAAAAAAATGATTTTTTTATTTTCACGCCCGGGCGTTATAAACTTCTGTGAAGCACTTGGGGGTTCAAAGTGCTCACCACACATCTAGATAAGTTCCGTGGGGGATCTAGTTTCCAAAATGGGGTCACTTGTGGGGAGTTTCAATAGTTTAGGCACATCAGGGGCTCTCCAAACGCACATGTAAAGTGCTGCGGAATATGTCGGCGCTATAAAAGTAAAATTTATTATTATTATTATTATTACATGACACCCGCAGACCATTCCATCAGAGTCTGCATTCCAAAACGTCACTCCTTCCCTTCCGAGACCCGACGTGTGCCCATACAGTAGTTTTCTCCCACATATGGGGTATCATCATACTCAGGACAAATTGGACAACAACTTTTGGGGTTCAATTTCTCCTGTTACCCTTGGGAAAATAAAAAAATTGGGGACTAATTGATCATGTTTGTGGAAAAAATACGATTTTTTTATTTTCATGCCCGGGCATTATAAATTTCTGTGAAGCCCTTGGGGGTTCAAAGTGCTCAGCACACATCTAGATAAGTTCCTTAGGGGGTCTAGTTTCCAAAATGGGGTCATTTGTGGGGGGTTTCCACTGTTTAGGTACATCAGGGGCTCTCCAAATGCAACATGACACCCGCAGACCATTCCATCAAAGTCTGCATTCCAAAACGTCGCTACTTCCCTTCCGAGACCCGACATGTGCCCATACAGTAGTTTTCTCCCACATATGTGGTATCGGTGTACTCAGGACAAATTGGACTACAACTTTTGTGGTCCAATTTCTCCTGGTACCCTTGGGAAAATAAAAAAAATTGGTGACTAAAAGATCATGTTTGTGGAAAAAATACGATTTTTTTATTTTCACGCCCGGGTGTTATAAACTTCTGTGAATCACTGGAGGGGTCAAAGTGCTCACCACACATCTAGATAAGTTCCTTGGGGGGTCTAGATTCCAAAATGGTGTCATTTGTGGGGGGTTTCCACTGTTTTGGTACAAACGCAACATGGTGTCCGATCTCAATTCCAGCTAAAAACGTCAAATGGCGCTGCTTCCCTTCCGAGCTCTGCCATGCACCCAAATAGTGGTCTACCCCCACATATGGGGTATCAGCGTACTCAGGACAAATTGCACAATAACTTTCAGGGTCCTGTTAGCCTTGGAAAAATAAGAATTGAGGGTGAAAAGATCATTTTTGTGGAAAAAATTTGATTTTTTATTTGTATGGCTGTATGTTATAAACTTCTGTGAAGCCCTTGGGGGTTCAAAGTTCTCACCACACATCTAGATAAGTTCCATGGGGGGTCTAGTTTCCAAAATGGTGTCATTTGTGGGGGGTTTCCACTGTTTTGGTACATCAGGGGTTTTCCAGTCGCGACATGGTGTCCGATCTCAATTCCAGTCAAAAACGTCAAATGGCGCTGCTTCCCTTCCGAGCTCTGCCATGCGCCCAAATAGTGGTTTACCCCCACATGTGGGGTATCAGCGTAATCAGGACAAATTGCACAATAACTTTTAGAGTCCTGTTACCCTTGGGAAAATAAAAATTGGGAATGAAAAGATCATTTTTGTGGAAAAAATATGATTTTTTAATTGTACCGCTGTACGATATACACGTCTGTGAAGCCCTTGTGGGTTCAAAGTTCTCATCACAAAATGGGGTCACTTGTGGGGGGTTTCCACTGTTTAGGTACATCAGGGGCTCTCCAAACATGATATGGCGTCCGATCTGAATTCCAGCCAATTTTGCATTGAAAAAGTCAAATGGCGCTCCTTCCCTTCTGAGCTCAGCCATGTGCTGAAACAGTGGTTCCCCCCACATATCAGGTATCAGTGTACTCAGGACAAATTGCACAATAAATTTTGCAGTCCAATTTCTCCTATTACCCTTGGTAAAATAAAAAAATTGAACCTGAAGTTTTTTTTTTGTGAAAAAAAGTTAAATGTTCATTTTTTTTTAAATATTCAAAAAATTCCTGTGACGCACCTAAAGTGTTAATAAACTTCTTGAATGTGGTTTTGTGCACCTTAAGGGGTTCAATTTTTAGAATGGTGCCACTTTGGGGTATTTTCTATCATATAGATCCCTCAAAGTGGCTTCAAATGTGATGTGGTCCGTAAAAATAAAATGGTGTTGCAAAAATGAGAAATCGCTGGTCAATTTTTAACCCTTATAACTAACAAAAAAAATTTTGGTTCCAAAATTGTGCTGATGTAAAGTAAACATGTGTAAATGTTACTTATCAAGTTTTTTGTGTGCTGTATCTCTGTGATTTAAGGGTATAAAAATTCAAATTTGGAAAATTGTGAAATTTTCAAAATTTTCACCAAATTTCCATTTTTTTCACAAATAAATGCAAGTTATTTGAATGAAATTTTACCACTAACATGAAGTACAATATGTCACGAGAAAACATTGTCAGAATCACTGGGATCCATGGAAGCATTTCAGAGTTATTACCTCATAAAAGGACAGTGGTCAGAATTGTAAAAATTGGCCCGGTCATGAACATGCAAACCACCCTTGGGGCTTAAGGGGTTAATCGAGGAATGTATAAAAGGTCCTCTGGTGCACGCGTCGGCGAGCTAAGATAACATGTGTTTCATGTGTTGGTGGAAGCATTAAAACCCTGTGTGCATGTGTCCTACTACTAGCTGTGAGAGTGCTTTTAGACAGGGAGTGTAGGGTTGGAACTCCCTCTTGAGCTTAGCACCAGCACCGGGCGATTCAGTCGCATGTGCAAGATACACAAACCATGTGACAGGGCAGGCTCAACCACCAGCTTAGTGGGGGGGAAGTCATAGGGACCCCAACTAGCGTCATTCCTTCTATGCTCCTTTGACGTCTAACAGGGCATGAGTGCTCTCTGTGTGTGTGCTGCTCTGTGGAGTAACAGAGTCTGGTACCTAGCACTCTGTTCACACTGAGTGACGTTTAACGGTGTGATTAAGGTGCTTGCTTGCAGCTACACTTCGCCATTGTTTCTTAGCTGTGGTTTCTCCATTACCGCATGATGGACCCCGAGTTGCGATCGCACCTTATCATAATTTATATTTGATGTGATCTGTGTGTGTAGCTTTCACACAATAACCAAAGAAAAGCCAAATAATACTCGTTCATCGGGTAATTGGAACATTTATACTAAAATAAAAGTAATTGTTGAGTTAATTCATTTTACAATTTGATAGATGAGACTTTTAAGAACATGGTGATACCAAATATGTTAATTTTTTTAATTCATTTATTTTCATGGAGGAAAAGAGAGGTAATTTTAACATATATATATACACTCACTGGCCACTTTATTAGGTACACCTGTCCAACTGTGTGTTAAGACTTAATTTCTAATCAGCCAATCACATGGCGGCAACTCAGTGCATTTAGGCATGTAGACATGGTCAAGACAATCTCCTGCAGTTCAAACCGAGCATCAGTATGGGGAAGAAAGGTGATTTGAGTGCCTTTGAACGTGGCAAGATTGTTGGTGCCAGAAGGGCTGGTCTGAGTATTTCAGAAACTGCTGATCTACTGGGATTTTCACGCACAACCATCTCTAGGGTTTACAGAGAATGGTCCGAAAAAGAAAAAAAATCCAGTGAGCGGCAGTTCTGTGGCCGGAAATGCCTTGTTGATGCCAGAGGTCAGAGGAGAATGGGCATACTGGTTCGAGCTGATAGAAAGGCAACAGTGACTCAAATTGCCACCCGTTACAACCAAGGTAGGCAGAAGAGTATCTCTGAACGCACAGTGCGTCGAACTTTGAGGCAGATGGGCTACAGCAGCAGAAGACCACACTGGGTACCACTCCTCTCAGCTAAGAACAGGCATCTGATGGCTACTTTCAGCAGGATAATGCGCCATGTCATAAAGCTCGAATCATCTCAGATTGGTTTCTTGAACATGACAATGAGTTCACTGTACTCAAATGGCCTCCTCAGTCACCAGATCTCAATCCAATAGAGCATCTTTGGGATGTGGTGGAACGGGAGATTCGCATCAGGGATGTGCAGCCGACAAATCTGCGCCAACTGTGTGATGCCATCATGTCAATATGGTCCAAAATCTCTGAGGAATGCTTCCAGCACCTTGTTGAATCTCTGCCACGAAGAATTGAGGCAGTTCTGAAGGCAAAAGGGGGTCCAACCCGTTACTAGCATGGTGTACCTAATAAAGTGGCCAGTGAGTGTATATATATATATATATATATATATATATATGTATATTTAAGATTTTTTAAAACTTTTCTTTAGTTACTTTTTATTCTTTAATACGTTTTCCTGTAAGGGAATTGAACCTGCAATTATATGACAGCTCATACTGTGATACCATTGTATTGAACTATATAGTGTAAATCTCGGTCTCTTTTAAAGCACTGCCTATAGCTAATTGGTGTCCAGAGAAGAGAAGAGCTATCAGGATGGTGAGCGGACTGCAAACTATGTCCTATGAGGAACTGTTAAAGGATCTGGGAATGTTTAGTTTGCAAAAAAGAAGGCTAAGAGGATACTTAATACCTGTCTATGGATATCTGACGGGATGTCACAGTGTAGAGGGATCATCATTATTCTCATTTGCACATGGGAACTTGATAAGCAATGGACTGAAACTGAAAGGGAGAAGATACATATTAGATATTGCAAAAAAATTTTGACCGTGAGGGTGATCACTGAATGGAACAGGCTGCCACGAGAGGTGGTGAGTTCTCCTTCAATGGAAGTCTTCAAACAGAGGCTGGACAGACATCTGTCTGAAATGGTTTAGTGAATCCTGCATTGAGCAGGGGGTTGGACACGATGACCCTGGAGGTCCCTTCCAACATTCTATGATTCTATGACTCTATAAGTACCATGATGGCAGTTGCAAAAGTAACCTATTGGTTCCCCTCGATCACCTCACAGAGCACCGTATGCATCCAGTAAGCATGCACAGTGGCACATGTTTCTTTTAAATGCCATTGTCAGAGATTGACACAAAGATTTAAATGGTTAACAGCCACTGCCAGAGCTCATCTCCAGCTGCTCCTGTTAGGGACAGATGCCCACTTTTTAATATAGCTGGTATTTGCTGTGGGTGGAGGGAGATCAGCTCCTGACCTTTTCCTCGCTCGCTCACCTCCGCACTCCCATACAAGTATGTGATTTTGTGTTAAGGAGTCAATGGTCTGAAAACTACTCATGTAAATGTACCATAAATGTATTTTTGTGATGGTACAATTTTGGGCACTAATTTTAACCCCTACCCAACCCTCGTCATACTAGTACTGCTCTGCAGGAACTGCATTTCCATTCAGAACAGTACTAGTACGGTGGCCCGATCACTGCGGCCTCACGCTGAACGTCGAGGTGATCGGGTGTATGTGACAACTGACACCCCGCAGCAATGCCCACGATCGGTGCTAGCACAGATCGTGGGCATTTAATCCCTCTGATGCCGCTGTCAGTACTGACAGTGGCATAGAGAACAATCGCGCAGGTAGGGGGCTCCCTGCGCGTTCCCACCAGAACAACACAATGCGATTGCGTTGTTCCTGTGGTCTCCATGGTGACCCCCGGCTCCAAGATGGCCGCGGGATCCTTCCGGGTCCTGCAGTGAGGTGGCTTGTCAGTGCCTGCTGAGAGCACTCCAATTTCTCCTGTTACCCTTGGAAAAATAAAACAAATTGGATCTGAAGTAAATTTCTTGTGAAAAAAAGTTAAATGTTTATTTTTTTTTAAACATTTCAAAAATACCTGTGAAGTGCCTGAAGGCTTAATAAACTTCTTGAATGTGGTTTTGAGTACCTTGAGGGGTGCAGTTTTTAGAATGGTGTCACTTTTGGGTATTTTCTATCATATAGACCTCTCAAAGTGACTTCAAATGTGACGTGGTCTCTAAAAAAATGGTTTTGTAAAATTTGTTGAAAAAAATAAGAAATCGCTGGTCAACTTTTAACCCTTATAACTTCCTAACAAAAAAATTTTAGTTCCAAAATTGTGCTGATGTAAAGTAGACATGTGGGAAATGTTATTTATTAACTGTTTTGTGCGATATGACTCTCTGATTTAAAAGGTACCTGTCACCCCCCCAAGGCGTTTTTAAGTAAAAGAGCCACCTTGTGCAGCACTAATGCTGCATTCTGTCAAGGTGGCTCTTTTATTTAGCGTCCCTTCCACCGCAGAAATAAGCATTTTTAAAATTGGTCAGACATACCTGAAGTTTCACCGGGGGGCAGGTCTTTCCCCCCCCCCGGACACAGATGCCTCACATCCATCAGTCATGTCCTCCTTTCGAATTTGGCGCCGCCTCCTCTGCGTTCTTAACTTTTCCTGGCACCTGCGCTGTAATATTTTTTTCTTGGGCATGCGCAGTTAGCGCTGCCAATGCTCTGACATCATATCATGTCCTTCCTATCGCACCTGCGTGGATGCGTGGCCAGAGATCCCGCCCCGCAGTCTCTTCTGATTTATTCACACTGCGGGGTGGGATCTCGCACCTTACTATTATTTTATTATTTGGTGTGTTCCGCCAGCCCTAACATTATACTAGCGCCAGGGTCTGGCTAGTAATGGCGGACAAACAACAACTGCAGCGGTACATCCAACAGCTGGAGGGCAGGCTGGTGGCTCTTGAGAGCTCAGCCTCAGTTGTGGATGTTACCGCAGTCGCTGTTTAGGCAGTCACAGTGGCTGTCTCCTGTGTGTCCCCTGCCATCCCTGCCCTGACTTTGTCCCTCCTCCCATTGCCCGAGAAGTTCTCGGGCGATAGTGCTTCTTGTAGGGGTTTCATGAGCCAGTGTACCATACAGCTGGAGCTGCTGGCTGCACGATTCCCCTCCAAGCAGGCTAAAGTGGGATTTGTTATTTCCCTATTGTCGGGCAGGGCTCTGTAATGGGCCACACTGCTGTGGGAGCTTGGTGATCATCTGGTGCAGAGTGCCTCACGGTTCTTGGGCACTCTGAAGCAAGTCTTTTTGGGGCAGCGAGTCACCCATGATACCACGCTCCAGCTGCTGGCATTATCGCAGGGCTCATCTCTGGTCAGCCATTATGTCATCCAGTCCCGGATGCTGGCTTCAGAGCTGGAGTGGTCAGATAAGACCCTCATTTTGGTGTTCTGGAGAGGTCTGGCTGGCCATGTAAAGGACGCCCTGGCCACCAGGGAGATTCCCGCCACACTGGAGGAGCTTATCACCATCTCCACCTGCATAGACCATAGGTCCTCTTAGGGTTCCCCTGGTTACGTCATCACTCTCCCCATATAGAGTGGTCCTCAGGGAGAATTCTCGGGTGGAGTAAATCCTGTGAGGGTAGATGTCAGAGTTTGTGCACTCAGGTTGCCTCCACGGAAGTCCCCGCAGACCTTTCCTCTCTCCCCAAATGCTATCGACAGTATGCAGACATATTCTCCAAGATGGCGGCGGAGGCCCTTCTGCCTCACCGCCCCAACGACTGTCCTATTGACCTCTTGCCTGATGCTGAGCCTCCTCGGGGTCGAGTCTATCCCCTATCTCTCCCAGAGACAGAGGCCATGTCTCTGTATATCAGGGATAATCTGGCAAGAGGATTCATTACAAAGTCAGTGTCACCAGCGGAGGCGGGATTCTTCTTCGTCCAGAATAAAAATGGAGAATTACGTCCCTGCATCGATTACAGGGGTCTTAACGCCATCACCGTTAAGAATAAGTATCCACTGCCCCTGATATCGGAACTGTTTGATAGGCTACGGGGAGCGAGAGTGTTTAATAAGCTTGATCTGCGGGGGGCTTACAACCTGATTCGCATCCGTGAGGAGGACGGATGGAAGACAGCTTTTAGCACCAGGGATGGGCACTATGAATACCTGGTGATGCCCTTCGGGCTCTGTAATGCTCCAGCTGTCTTCCAAGACTTTGTAAACAACATCTTCCAGGGTATGCTCACCACCTCAGTTGTAGTCTATCTGGATGATATCCTCATTTACTCTCCAGATATTGACTCTCACCGGAGAGATATTTGCAAAGTTTTCGACCTCCTACGGGCAAACTCCCTCTATGCCAAGTTGGAGAAGTCTGTGTTTGTGCAGGAGTCCTTGCCTTTTCTGTGCTATACCATCTCCACCCAGAGATTGGCCATGGATCCTGTCAAGCTACAGGCCGTGATGGATTGGCAGAGCCCCATTCTCTCAAAGCAGTGTAGTGCTTTATGGGGTTCATAAATTGTTACCGCCAATTCATCCCCCACTTCTTGACATTGGTAGCCCCCTTGGTGGCCCTCACCAAGGAGGGTGCAAATCCCAAGTTGTGGTCAGAATCTGTCTCCAAGGCCTTCTCCTCCATTAAGTCCCATTTCGCTAGCGCTCCCATTCTACATTGCCCCGATGTAGATAAACCCTTCTTTCTGGAAGTGAATGCCTCTTCTGTCGGTGCTGGAGCGGTCCTGTTTCAGAAGGACACGCAAGGTCGGAAGCACCCAAGCTTCTTTCTCTCCAAGACCTTCACACCGGCGGAGATGAATTATTCCATCGCGGACAGGGAGTTGCTAGCAATGAAGTTGGCCTTCTCGGAGTATGGACACCTCCTGGAGGGGGCTCGCCACCTTTCCAGGTGTTCACCGACCACAAGAACTTGGTGTATTTGCAAACAACCCAGCGGCTAAATTCTCGCCAGGCCAGATGGTCCTTATTCTTCTCCCGGTTCCACTTCACCCTCGATTTTCTGTCCGGGGAGAAGAACGTCCGGGCCGATGCTCTCTCACACTCCGTGGTGTCATTGGAGGAAGAGGAGGAGGAGCCTCGGCTGATCGTCCCATCCGAGAGCCTGTGGACTGTGGCTCCGGTCGCCCTTGAGTCAGTACCTCCGGGCAAGACATTTGTACCTGCCCATCTGTGACTGGAGGTCCTCTCTTGGGCTCATTCGTCCAGGGTGGGTGGACATTTCAGGACAAAACGGACCTCTGAGCTTCTGGTGAGGACGTACTGGTGGCCCATGACGTCAGGGACTATATTCAGGCATGCGTCTCTTGCGCCCAGAATAGGTCTTCTCGGCAGCGGCCCGCTGGGCTACTTTATCCCCTGCTGGTAGCAGACAGGCCCTGGGAGATGGTCAGTATGGACTTTGTGGTGGGGCTACCCAAGTCCAGTGGCAGCACGGTCCTTTGGGTTGTCACCGACCATTTCTCCAAGATGGGGCACCTGGTACCTCTCTCCCGGTTGCCTTCTGCACGGGGTTTGGCATTGTTCATTAAGCACGTTTTCTGCCTGCACAGCATGCCGGACAAGATTGTCAGCGATTGTGGTCCCCAGTTTGCATCTCGGTTCTGGAGAGAGCTCTGTAGCCTGCTCAGCACTGAGCTAAATCTCTCCTCGGCCTATCATCCCGAGACAAATGGGTTGGTAGAGAGAGCCAACCAGACCCTGGTCACATATCTACGACATTTTGTCGTGGCCAGGCAGGATGACTGGGTATCCTTGCTGCCGTGGGCGGAGTTCGCTTTGAACAATGCTGTGGCCGACTCCACCGGCCAGACCCCATTCCTCCTAAATTACGGCCAGCATCCGCGCTTCCCTGGGCCCGTGCCCGTGTTGTCCACCGATTCCAGGGTGGCAGACTGGGTGGTGGAGGCACGTGACATTTGGGATCGCACTCAGGATGCTATTCGGGCCTCCAAGGAGAGAATGAGGGCCTACACCGACACGCACAGGTGTCCCGCTCTGACCTTTGCTCCTGGCGACTTGGTGTGGCTCTCCGCCCGTAACATTAGGCTGCGGGTCAAGTCCACAAAATTTGCACCATGCTACATTGGCCCCTTCAAGATCCTTGAGCAGGTCAACCCTGTGGTCTACCGTCTGGCCCTTCCACCACCTTTGGCTATTTCTGACACTTTCCACGTGTCCTACCGTGTCCTCATGTCCCGGTTCTCCGACCTGACCTGTCCTCGGATGAGTTTGAGGTTAATGCTATTGTGGGATGCAGGGTGGTGCGTGGTAAAAAGTTTTATTTGGTGGACTGGAAGGGTCATGGTCCAGAGGCTCGGACCTGGGAGCTAGTGGAGAACATCCGTGCTCCACTTCTCATTGCGGAATTTGAGCGTAGCGAGGCTCAGAGAGGAGGGGGCCCTAGGAGGGGGGTAATGTTAGGCGTCGGGTTCCTGTCGCTGCACAGCGGGAATCCCGAGCCTTGCTTCCGGCGGTCTCCCATTCCTCTCCAGCTGCAGAGGAGGTTCCTCAGCAGACTCTTCAGTCCCAGCGCTCTGCCCAGACTAGCTCCGTGGATTTGGTTGCTGCTGCCACCTCTGATCCAGCTATAGCAATGCATGCTGGTCAGCAGCGAGCTACTCCAGGGACTAAGTCCTCCTTTCGGTCCACTGAGCATGCCTGTGGGATGATCTCTCATTGGAGATCAGAGGTCACATGCTCAGGTCCTTCTCCAGCTCGGATTGGACCATCAAAAAGGTCAGGAAGGTCCCAGAAGGACGCGGCTATAAAAGGTTCACATGGCCGCTCGACCATGCGCTAGTATAGACTGCATTACCAGACTATGAGGAGTGAGTGTTGTATGCATGTATGAATGTCTCTGGTGACTGACTCATTTGAAACCCCTACCCTTGGTACGCATGTGTTGTGCAGCCTAGTCTGTTTAGCGCCCAGGCTTAGGTGTAGGTAGAGGCAGAGTCTGAGACTAACATCAGTGTCCACCGGTGCACGTGCTCGACACTCCACCTTAGTCAGCAGCTATAGTGGAGTCTGCAAGTGCGACGCCGCACGCTCAGTAGGTCTAGAGAGACTCAGACCTTGTGTCCTTGGGGCTGAGTTCTGTGACCGCATACTGTGGGCTCTCTTGCCGAGTGCTGTGATTTTAACAGGCTCCGGCATTTATGTTCAGCAGTGGCGCGGCTCTGTGTTGTAACAGAGTTCGCTTCTGTTCGCTTCTGTTCACATTGGATGATGTTAACCCATGTGTGACCTCTTGTATACCGCTTTATACTTCTGCCATTACTAAGCAGAAGTTTACCACCCCTGCACGGTGGACCCCGGGCTGCGAACGCACCTTACTATTATTTCATTATTTGGTGCGTTCCACCAGCCCTAACACTACATCCTGGGAGAAGCTGATGTTGCAGCCATTGGAGAAATGCTTTATTTACTTAGGGTTTAGATGTCCATGTTCTGCTTGACTGGAAACTTTCAGCTTGGAATTTTTTTTTGCAAAATGGGCTGAACATAAAGGCCCCGTCACACACAGCGAGATCGCTAGCGAGATCGCTGATTTTGTGATGCAACAGCGATCTCGCTGTGTGTGACACCTCTCAGTGGCTGCCCCCCCCGCCGGGTATCGCTGATCTTTAAGGAATGTCTTGGGCCATTTTTTGATCGTTGGTCTCCCACTGGCCAGCGCGCATCGCTGCATGTGGCAGCGGGAGAGCAACGATCAGTGAGCTCCCAGTGCTGTAAGCAGACGCCCGTCACTTAGTTACCCGCTGTTTACCTTGGATACCAGCTCCCAGTGCGAGCATGCAGGTATCCAAGGTATACAGCGGGTAACTAAGTGATGTGTGCGCTTAGTTACCCGATATTTACCTTGGATACCATCTCCCAGCGCCAGCGCACAGGTATCCAAGGTACACAGTGGGTAACTAAGCGACGCGCTCGCTTAGTTACCCGATATTTACCTTGGATACCAGCGTTCTCGCTGGTGCTAATCGCTGGTGAAATCTGCCTATTTGACAGCTCACCAGCGATCATGTCGTGAGGCACCAGCAATCCTGATAAGGTCGTATCGCTGTCGGGATCGCTGGTGCATCGTTTAGTGTGACGGGACCCTAATTTAAGCAAATATATTGATATTTAGTTTTGTGGGAAAAGATTCTGTATAATTTGTATTTTATTGATTAAACTCATTGGTCATTCTTGGCTAGCAGTCATGTAGGCGGTCCTTCTCAGTGAATAACAGTCCTCTATATACAAGTGCGCATACAGAGATAGCCGTCAGTCACTGATTCAGACTATCCTTGATTACTAAAGTCTGAAGTCTGAAGGAAAGTGGGTTTCAATGAATAAATCAAATATTAATATGATTAGTTCCTCCTGCTCAATAACCTTAGTTCCTCCAGCTCAACAACTTGCTTTCCAATGTTAATGCTGTATTGCACAGTATTCCTATAATGACTTATTGTATTTAATGTTTTTGTCCTCATAAAATACCATGTAAACTAGATGCTAGTACTCTTAATTTTTTGGAGAATGTGTCATAATGTGCTTTAGTAATGAGCAAAAATTGGGGGAAAATGAGCAAGTAGGAGTTTGCGCTGCTCTACAAACTCTCAGTTTGAATTGAACCAGATCAAAACCACATTTATGTTACGGGTCTATGCATGCTGCACATTGTAGCACAGTGTCAACTCTTGCGAGACCTTGTTTTATCTTCCAAAACACAGTAACAACTTTATAGACTTGAAGAAATTTTCCCAGAAGCTTTTCTCTGGGGCTTGAGGTTGAAAATTCTAATGACCATTGTCCATGGAGACCAATGTGCGATTACTGGAGTAGTGATTATAGCTCACACAATTCCATAGGTAAGTGCACACTTAGTTTTTGCTTTTTCTTCCATTTTGGGGGTTCTGCTGTATGTACGTCATGTGATTCAGGATATAACAATACCCTGAGCCCACAATATATTGTGAGGATGAAGTTTACAAGATATGCGGGCAAATGTGGAGGAGTTAAAATTCTCAAACCTTTACATGTATGAGCAATTGTAATGTATGACTACATGGTCTTCAGGAGAGTACCGGTAATTACTTTGCTTATTAAGGAAGCATCAAAGCCTTTTCCCAAATGAAGGGTTCTGTGCTGCTTAGATGCACCATTGTATACCTGCTTGGCTATAGTAATGCCCTCATCAACAGATCATTTTGTCTTGAGGAACTGTTTATTCTCTTAATAGATACTCTATGATTTGCATTGCTAATTATAGTTACATATACAACTCTCTCTTTCTTCTCCTCTATTTTGTTCCTTCCTGCCTTAACATATCATTGTCTTTGTCAGATGCATTTTAGCTATAGGAAATTCAGATGTATCATTTATTAAAAATACCCTGAAGAACTTTTTGGTGTTTTTGAAAAAAATAAGTATCAGCAAAATTCTCAGTAGGTTAGCTGTACCACCTACATAGTTACAAATTGCAATGAATTTTTCGTTGTTTGTGGAAGTCATTGAGAAATGGAGGCAAGCTGCTTCCATTAGAATGATCTTCTGACCTTTTCAGAATAGTAGAGCAAAGTGAAGTAATGGGACCAATGAAGTGAAAATGGGACAAAAGTTGCAGTTTTGGCTATTGGTGTAGAGAGAATGAAGCTGTGCACATTGGTGGGTTGTTATGAAAGAAAGCTCCATTGAAATCTATTGTAGCCAAAGTTCCTAAATCGTCATTGAAAACTCATTAAAAATCTGGTAGACGTACAGGCCACAGATTGCACTGGGAGGGCAAAGTGCTCTTTATGTCTCTGCACAATATCTGTAATGAACTGGAAAGTCTTGGGTGGAGCTGGAAAACAGATTTCCTTCAATTCATAGGGCCCTTTATTAGAGTTTCTTTGCAACAGTGTTTGGGTGTGTTAGAATTTTCATTCATATGTTGTTAACCATCCTCATAACAATAAAACATTTTATCTGTCTGACCTCCACCTTGCCATATGGTATGGTAAACTGTTCACACTTAAACAAGAGGAACTGGAAACCTGTACAAAATAAAATACCATGATGGCATTGCTAAGCAAATCTAATGTTGAAGAATTAGGGTAACCTGATCGGAATGGGTCATTTACAGATTACCATGTGTGCTATTATTCAAAGAACCATAGAGAAAGTCCAACATCTGTTCATATAGATGAAACGTGGGAAAGCTAGCATTTCTTTCAATTCAAGACTAACTCAACTAAAATGTGAATTCATTACTATTTCACAATATTGTTAACATGTAATTACTTTAATTACATGCAGGTTTTTTTTTTTTTTTTAAAAAGTGAAAAATTGATTTTCTCTATCAACGTTTGGATGAATTCAAAATATGTAAAGGTTAATATTAAAGAATAGACATGCTACCTATTTCTACATTAGCATTGCTTAGAGATGTGTGATATTGCTTAATTACTAAGATGTATAACCAAAATGTTTAAAGGAGTTCTATTTTTTGTAAATTTGAATCATAAAATCAAGAATATGTTGTATTATTAATTGACTGAAGAGTCATTCCAGTATTACAGGAAAAAAAATAATTTATTTGTAAAATTCTTAAATGTTACAAAATGTTCTGCTAGCCTTTGCATATGATTTCTGGTGAGTTTATTCAGGCAAAATCATCATGTTTTCTTCTAGAAGATTACAGTCGTTCCTTGTCTGGTGATGAATACATTCTGCTCTTATGTCTTAAATGACCATAAACATCAGATAGTTGTCATCCGACACTGATCCTTCCTGCCACCTCTCCTCCTTGATCATATGGACCCTCAGTTTGGTTCGCTCTGCATGTATTCTGTATGGGGACAGGAAAGTAAGTAATTGGCAGACAGCTTTGTCTGTGGATAATTTCCCCTGTGATCAAATTAATCTGGCATTTAAATATAAAAAATGCTCAATCCTCCTTTCTCCTGACATCTACCATCAGGGAAGAGCAAAGAATACCCGACACACATTAGGTGGTCAACCAGTCATGCCTAAGTTGTCAGATTTGGCCAATTATACTCTAATGAGTATTGAGGCTTTAAAATTAGCTGGTTGCCCTGGATCTTGTAGTTAGTGTCCAGGCCAAGAGCTAACTTTATTAGTGAATCCACAGCCATATATTTTCACAGCAGATAAATGGCTGTCCATGTAGTATAAGGAAAGCTGAAGTTTTCTTGAAGGGGTGCCACTCACACAGAGACTTTTCTTCTTCAAGTCTCAATAACAATATTTTTAATTCTATAGCACCAACTTAGTCTGCAGCACTTTACATTACAGAGGGGACTTGCACAGACAATAAAGACATAAGAGAGAAAACACATAATCCAACAGATACCAAGTGTCATGGGGCTACAACGACAGTGTGAAGCCAGAAGACTGCAGCATCTGATAGCTCCTACTCTGGCGCTGAGAAGAAGCACTTCTCCTTCATTTTAAATGTGTTTGTTTCTTCGGGCAGAACACGGGTTAATAGGCCATGTTGGGAATCCCTGTTTTCATAGCTGAACTCAGTTAGCCACTCTTTTCCCCTTTATATTCTGGGCTCTGTTACTAATCCTTAGAAGGGAAAAACACCGTGAGCACAACTTAAGTTATGGTGCTAAACGTTAGGTTCCCAAACCAAGTAGTTATAAGTTATAAACCTAGCACTCAACTTTAGGATATTCAGAAGAATATTTATTGTAGTACGTAAAAAAATGTTTCGGTCAAATTTTGACCTTCTTCAGTTACGTACTGAACCAAATACATGGTAATAGGTATTAAACCTATTGTGAAGATTCATGTCTCTCCTATTTACTAATAGGTTGTAAGCTTGCAAGCAGGACCCTCACTGCTGTTGGTGTCACAACAAAGCTGTCAGTTGACCTGGGACCAGGGGCTCCTTCCCTGTCACTAGCACTATGGGGCACCCTAGCTCGTTCTGGTCCCCGTGATACGTCAGATGGAGAAGATGCCGGCCCTTGCCTTATCTCCTGAGTTAGCCCTCCGTCTGTTCTCTTCTTCCACCCAGGGAAGAGGGGCGCTACTGTGCATCGTAGTACACCAACCCGATAAGGCAATGTGGACAAGGGTTAACAGAAAACTCCAGACATACAAAATATTCACTCACATGTAACAAAAGAATACACTGGGGTGTGCAGGTAAGGGAATAAGCAAAAACAGAGATGGATAAGGAATTGCCACGCATACAAACCAAGCTACAGTCACTAATAACTCCTTCAACTCTCCTTCTCATATGTACTCCTCTCACACCGTTAGCCATGCAGCAAATGCTTGCTCTGACAAGAATTAGTAACAATACGTTTCAGTCAAATTTTGACCTTCTTCAGTTACGTACTGCACCAAATACGTGGTAATAGGTATTAAACCTATTGTGAAGATTCATGTGCTCTTACTCTATTCAAGAGAGGATTAATAAGAGAGTGAGTCTCAATAGTGGCAGGTAGAGGGTGCAGTTATGGCATGTGAATGCTACTCACAGGGGTGATCCATCCCACTGCCTGTTGTAGTATGTTTATAGAGGCCAGTAGATGAAGCATACTACAACAGGCAGTGTTTTTCACTTTCTTTTTTTTTTTTCTCTATACCATTCTCCAAAATTTTCACGATTCTAAATGTATTTCTTTTCTAGGTTCCACAACGGAATGAAGACCTGTACATTGATAATGAGCAACTGATCATCCTTGTCCAGGAGCGTGTCCCGTTGTGGGACAGCTGTGACCAGCAGTACAAGGACATTGTGGTGACCCGGCAGCTCTGGAATGAGGAGCCTCTGCGTTGATGGAGGACTGGGACAGCGCCTCTGCAACTTTAAAGAAGGCGTTTAGTAAGTATTTCCCTGTTGTGTGATGCCGCATTGAGTCTTTGTCCTGAGGATACTGTTTTGTTTCCTGATAGATTCTATTAGGGACCATAACAGTGTCATCAGGAACAAGATTGAATGCATTGTGAATTGTAATGTTGTATTGTTCATGCTTTATCTCTTGCGCCTGATGATAATTGTCTGTTTACTGCAAGATATATTCTTGCAGTGAATGCTCAAGTGTTCTCAGGTTCAACAGTCAAGGCATTGTGATTTTTAATGCTGTATTCTTCATGCTTTATCTCTTGCACCTGATGATACTTGTGTGTTTAGTGCTAGATATATTCTTGCAGTGATCGCACAAGTGTCCTCAGGTTCAGCATTGAAAGGCATTGTGATTTTTAATGCTGTATTCTTCATTCTTTATCTCTTGCACCTGATGATACTTGTGTGTTTACTACAAGATATATTCTTGCAGTGAACACACAAGTGTCCTCAGGTTCAACAGTCAATGCATTGTGAATTGAAATGTTGTATTGTTCATGCTTTATCTCTTGCACCTGATGATACTTGTGTGTTTACTGCAAGATATATTCTTGCAGTGAACACACAAGTGTCCTCAGGTTCAACAGTCAATGCATTGTGAATTGAAATGTTGTATTGTTCATGCTTAATCTCTTGCACCTGATGATACTTGTGTGTTTACTACAAGATATATTCTTGCAGTGAACACACAAGTGTCCTCAGGTTCAACAGTCAATGCATTGTGAATTGAAATGTTGTATTGTTCATGCTTAATCTCTTGCACCTGATGATACTTGTGTGTTTACTGCAAGATATATTCTTGCAGTAAACACACAAGTATCCTCAGGTTCAGCAGTAAATATATTGATTTGTTTTTGATGCCGCATTGACTGTTTGACAAGGGAAATCAGGTGTGCTTGATTATACAAGATGTTGCCAGCTGTGCATTGTATAATGTTTATTTTCTTATTTTTTCAACAGTGAACAAAGTCCGCACACATTGGTGCTCGAGGAAGGACCGCTTCAACACTGATGTTCGTGCTGAGGGACAGGTTCACAGTGGCTCATCGGCAAGGAGCAGAACCAAGTACCGATATCATCGTGCTTTGGAATTCCTACGACCGGTCCTTGCCACCAGAGCGTAAGTATAATTTCATTTTTTTTTTCTGTTTTCATTGAACATAATAGGTGATTTTATCTTCCACAGATGATCCTTCTTGTAAATGCATGATACTAATTTTTAACTTTTGCTTCCACAGCACCTGGAGCAGCACCCTGCAACCTGTCCTTGGAGCGGTTCTTCATCGATTGACCTTGGACCCGTCCCAGCCATTCGACAGCCAGGAAGCAAGTTGCAGGTCAGCAACACAGACAGCTGGTGACCAGGAAGCTGGTCAATCAGGTGTTCCCCTGTCCCAGGTCTCTGCCACTGGTTATGCGGGCACTACCCGCAAGCGGCAGAGGGCCTCGGACAGGAATGTCATGCCCGAGTTTATGCACTTGAGCGAAGCCTTTCATGTCAGCCTCAAGACGCTGGCTGAAAGAGTGGAAAGTGTTTTTTCACTAATTGAACGTGGTTTTAACCACATGGAACACCTCTTCCACTCTTCCGACCAGTGCTTTGAACAGCTGGAGGCCGACCTCCATAGACCAGCGCACCATTTCTTTAGTAAAATTGAACGGGGCTTGGCGGATCACCTTAGACCTGAGCAACAGCTGAATGTGTTCACACCTGCAACACTGCTTACTTACAGGCTATGCAGCAGAATCAGTACATGCAGCAGTCAGTGGTGTCATTCTCACCTGTGCCACCACTGACTCGCTTCACCAAAGTACCGATTTCTGCTGCATACCACAGCACGGCCACCTGCATTCCTAGCCAAGCCAGACACCACTACACCATACCAATGCCGAGTGCTGCTGGACACTCCACCCCCGCCACCACCATGTCAAGAGCTGCTCCTGTCTGGAGCACCAGTACTGCCACCGTTTCCACATCGTGGCGCACCTCCAGTGCAAAATCTGCTTGGGCCACCGCCACATCTTCTCCTGTTCGGACCACAGAGACTACATCATCTCCGGAACGGAGCACCGCCACTTCGCTTCATCAGCATGGGAGCACAGCCACAACTCCTCATAATTCCAGGAGCACCTCCACCACTCATCACTAGAGGAGCACCGCCACCTCTTCTCCTCATCGTAGCACCGCCACCACCACTCTTCAGAGGAGCATCGCCACCGCTTCACCTACTCGGAGCACCACCACCACTCCTCTTCAGAGGAGCACTGCCACCGCTTCGCCTACACGTAGCACCGCCACGACTCCTCATCACGGGAGCACCGTCACCGCTTCGCCAGATAGGAGCACCGCCATCTATTCTCCCACCAGAAGCACCGCGCACACTTCACCTTCAATTCGCACCAACACCACAAGTTCTCCTGCAAGGAGCACCGCCAGCGCCTCCACCGAGCAGCCCATGGGAGACCCACATTCCATATTTTACTCTTCACAGACACGGTCCAACATCTCGAGGCGGTCAACAACTGTAAGGCGGTCACAAGGTGGTAGTCGGTACAGGCAGGTGACTCCTGCCTCAAAGAAGAAGAAACAAAAGACTTTGTTAGTCAGTCCCCCCTCTCCTTCCAACGTTCCTCAACCAGCCTCCAGTTCCATGCCTGATCTCCCTTCCCCAGTACTTTAGTAGCCCCTTCACCTAGAACCCCTTCCTCAATTTCCAGCCATTCCTCATCTCTCCACACCCCCAAAGTATCACATTCTTCCCCCAAACGTCCTTCAAAAGAAATATAATTTTTTTTTAGTTTTACAAAATAACTGTGCAATTTCTCTGGTTCAAAGAAGTTTCCTTTAATGTGTCTCTCGCCGCCAACACACACTGCGCCATACATTTTTCTTTTTTTTGTCAACACATAGCTCCATTAATGACACGTTTTTACTCGTGTCAATCTTGGAGATATGTGTAGTCAAAACAAGAAATCTAGATGACTTGTATTTTCAACATCAGTCTCTTCAGACAGGTAATAAAACACAGACTGAATAGAGGATGGTGTTGAGTGCAAGGCCTATCTATTGTCACCTTGGTTTGTATCCAAAACAGTAACTTCACTATGGTGTTTTTTAACATCATTTAACTTTTTTTGGATACAATCCAAGGTTATTATAGCTAGACCTTGTAATTAAACTCATCCCCTATTCAGTGTGTGTGAATAAACTGAGTAGATAATGTGGAAAATACCCGCCATATGTCCAATACCCTGGCCTTGTATCATAACGATCACACCTGGGCAGGTGAATACACATGAGTTGTAACCAGCAGCATCGCTTCAGTCTGCATATATATAACTCAGCAAAGAGCAAACAGATGAATGGCATACTAGGGCACACAAATCACCACATTACCAGACGGAGCTATTTATCTGAAGTGTTGCGGCATATGATTCAGACAAAAAATGGAGGTGCTTGCATGAAAAAACATGAATATTTCAATGTGAAGCAAAAAAAGAAGAAATATGCAGCACTCACCAATGTAGCTGAAAAAATGTGAGTCTTTATTTCACATAATTTCCATCAAATGTGTGGACATGCAGGACGTGGAGGAATGCTAGGGGAGGGAGGTGCCAGACAACGGCCGTTTCGCGATTACTCGCTTCTACGGGTCTTTTTTTGCTTCACATTGATATATATAACTCAGACTGTAGTGCTGCTGCAGTTAACCTCTTATGTGTATTCTCCTGACAATCTGTGATAAGCGTCTGAAGTGTGGATGCGTTAGTTTTGCCGTCCTCACTTCAGCATGACACCAGGCCTGGGTAGAAGTTGTATCAACTTTATTATGTCTACAGTCTTGAGTTCTAAACTGGCCACAGTGATGCTAATACAACTAATATGGATAGTCACAATGTTTTTAGGTATCATAAATAGTTAGGGATGCTCCTGCATTCCAAAAATAATAATTGCAACATCATGACAGGTGACACAAATATTAGTGGTATTATCTCCACCGTCGCATCACACACAAGTTGTGTGTATGTATAGTCACCTGGTCTTGAGTACTATTAAATGAAGGATGCACAAAACACAGCATCATTAATTCAATCGTACACCTGGCCAGTTGATTATTATATTGAAGTGTAAAAAGACAGAGTGCACTCAGTACAGGTATCAACAAATTTTATATATTAACATACACACAAAAGTAAACTTTGTTACACCATTTGGTCTTGCCAGGCTACCCGTCCTAGATCTGAGTTGAAGTAGGCCGCAAATTGGTCCCTCATTTGGCCAACTTCAACGGATGACCTGAGAGGGTGCTGATTAAATTCTGGCAAGGGTTTAGGAGCGGCATCATTAAGTTCAAAGTTTTTGTGCCCTCTAACCATAGCAAAATTGTGTAGAACCACACAGGCCTTCACCACCTCATCCACTGTTTCCAGTTTCAGATTAATGGCTGTGGTTAAAATGCGCCATCTAGAGACAAGTATACCAAAGGCACACTCTACAGTTCTTCTTGCCCTGGTCAGCCTGTAATTAAAAACTGTTTTGCTGTGGTCCAAGTCCCGGCTGGAGTAGGGCTTGAGCAGGTTTTGGCACATCTGAAACGCCTCATCCCCAACCGTTACAAAGGGCTGTGGTGGACCTTCGGTGTTGGGAAGAGGACGTGGCATGGGGAAATTGAACTGGTTGCTATACAACCTCCAGCCCTTGTCCGAGTTCTTAAAAGCCTGGGAGTCATTCCCACACCCAAATGCACCAATGTCCACTGCAACAAACTTACAGTCTGCATCAGAAATGGCCATGAGTACTGTAGAGAAGTACTTTTTGTAATTATAGTACTCTGATCCAGTTCTTTTTGGTTTTATAAGCCGGATGTGTTTCCCATCCACCGCACCCAAACAGTTGGGGAAATTGCAGACTATCCAGAATCTTTCTGCATTTTCAATCCTCTTTTCCACGGTGGGGAGGGGCAGAAATTCGGGACAGAGAACGTCCCACAAAGCCCGGCAGGTGTCCGCAACTGTTTCTGACAAGGTGGAGATTCCAAGCCGGTACTGGAAGTGCAGTGAAGAGAGGGTCTCTCCAGTAGCCAGGAATCTGAGAAACAGAGAAACAACAAAAATTAATATTTGTGTATCTGGAATTTTTACAACACCAAAAAATAAAATTAGAAACCAAAAAATAAGGCATAAACATAAATATGCACCCTTTTCTTTACTACATGGCATAAAAATAAGGCTGCAGCCTTTGGTTAAGTACATGGAAGAACAATAATCCATAATACATCTGAGAGAACAAATAAAATTAGGCAGGCATTGTTATACTACGTACCGTAAGGTGACCTGGAGCCGTTCTTCAGGAGGAATTGCACGACGGAGATGTGTGTCCTGTCTCCGGATGGTATCTTGGACACGACCTAGCAAATACATGAAGCTTTGTTGGGACATCCGTGTGTAATCAGTAAATTTATCCAGGTTTGCCTGGAGCTCGCTGTAGAGGGTGTGGTACGCTAAATGGCTCTCCCGGAGTTCAACAATCGGATGTATCCACAAACGCTGCCGCTGCCATCTTTGCTGTCTCTCTCTCTCCCTTTGTTGATGGCAAGCAACTGCATAAGCCTGAGCCATCCTGATGTCCAGATCCAAGTTGAAGTAAAAAGTCTTCCAGCACAGATCCAAGTTGTCAAGAGAAAATCCAAGGAAATGTGAAGAATTCAGCTGTAAACTGGGTCTATATAAAGAATTTCCATAACACAAGCCCACTGCTGTCCCATTGGTGGTGTCTGATGCAAGAATTTTTCTAAAATTTTCCTCCTGTGATTATGACACCATGCGCATAAACGCATACGCATGGAAAACGCTTGAAAACGCATACAAACGCTGCGTTTTTTTGCCTTACCGCACACGATAATGCGACAAAAAAACGCAGCGTTTACAAGCGTTTGTATGCGTTTTTGTCATGCATTTTATGTGCGCACCAAACGCAGCGTAGAAAAACGCTAGTGTGAAACTAGCCTTACTTTAATTGTCTCAACAAAATTTATACTGTCATTTGCTATATAGTTTATGGTGATTCTTACCTCTATACACTACTTTCTTCTTTCTTGGGTATTATCTACTTTTTTAGGGTGTGGTTACATATATTTATTACCAGTAGTCCTTTCAGTTTCTTTTGATTCTATTGTAAGGATCAGGATGGTGATACACAACTGCCATTCACAGGGAGAATGGCTGCAAAAGTTTGACAGGGTAGACTTCAAAAGAAAGGAAGATAAGTGAGTGTACTGGAGGGATAACCTGAAAAGTACATTTCGTTCAAAGGAGGGGACTAACACCTTCACCTTGTCTGCTCTCAGGTCTGGGGGAATAAGGTAAAATGTAGGGCACCATACAAGAGAACAGCAGCAGTGGTGATGTCCAGCTGCTGGATCCAGATTTCAGTAACAGCCAGAATGTTAGTCACATATGCACTGTAACATGGTTCTTGTTACAGTTTGATGGTGTACTTAACTCACAAAAAAACTTCAACTTTTTTTATTGATTCAATGATTCATCCATACACTGTAACATGGTTCCTGTTATTAGAGATGAGCGAACCCAAACAGTAAAGTTTGGCGTCCGTACTGGACACCTACTGTTCGGGCACAGACAGGGCCGGTGCTTGGGACAGGCAGACCAGGCAGATGCCTGGGGCCCCCACCTACAAAGGGGGGCCCCTGCATCTGCAGTCCATTTATCAAGTGCCCAGAGGGTGTACAGCAGTGAATAATGCTGTGCATTGCTCTGAAGTCTTGGAGTGTCTCTCGCAAAGCCCCTTGAGCCCCCCGTCTCTTTCTCCCTGCAGTCAGGTTAAAAGTTGAGAGTGAGGGGGAGGGACTGATTACAGCACAGTGACAGCACAGGAAGATGCCTGCAGCTCTGTGTGTCTCCTCCTGATTCCTGATCATGGCTGCTCCTAGCACTGTCCTGAGAATGGATATGCCTAAGTGAAGCCACAGAACCTGGTAAGTAAGAGCAGCAATAACAGGTCAGAGTGCAGTGATTTACTCACTGTGGTCCCAGAGCTCTGTGCTGATTGCTGTAGGATCAAGATTTACAGCCACATACAGCAGAGATCAGCATGGGCTCTGACCACAGTCACTAAATCACTGCTTGTAATGTGACAGGGCGACCTCCTGTCAGTACTGTCTGGATGACACAAGACAGGGATATTGTCTGCTGAATAAGGGGATTTATAATATAGAAATAAATAAATTCCCATGTGAAATAATAAGGCTAAACAATACACATATATAGTACTAGTACAGGTGTGCATTTGAATCAGCGTTTTTGGTGCATTTTTTTTTTTTGCTGCCAAAGCCAGCTCTCTTGGCAGTAAAAACGCTGCTTTCAAAACACCCATTTTTAAGGGTATGTGCAGACGATCCGGAAATGGCAGCACTTTGGACGCAGCGGACATGTGCTCCATCTAAAGCGCTGCCATCTCACGCAGGTGATTCCACATGTGTTCATCCCATCCACTATGCTGTAACATCTGGCTGCTGCGGGTTGGATGCTGCGGATGTATGCAGCATCCAGAGTTTACTGACCGTGGACACACATACCCTTAGAGCTTTTGCTGCTTTTTTTTCGTATAGTATTAATTTTGTCTACAGTACATGTTTAATAAAGTTCGTTTTATTCACCAAAAACACAGCGAAAAACAACGTTGCGATATTTGCAGCTTTTCTAAAACTTTTTAATTCCTTTCTATGGGTGAAAAAAATTGCTGAAAGAAGTGACACGCTGCAGATTTAAAAAACGTTGCAGTTGTGAAATTCAGTCAGGAGAAAATAAAAGGGTGTGCAGGAGATTTCTGAAAATCTCACTATTGTTTGTGCTGTAAAATGCTGTAAACTTCTTATTTGCAGAAGAAAAAACTGCAAAAATTCTACATATGTACGTGGCCAAAAGCTGCTTTTTAAAGTGCCAGCAAAACATATGAGATTTCTGAAATCTCCTGCATGCGCTTGTTTTTTCTCTGACTGAATTTCTGAACTGCAGCGCTTTTTAAATCTGCAGCGTGTCACTTCATTCAGTGTGTTTTCACCCGTAGAAAGCAATGAAAGAATATAAAAATGAAAGCTGCAGATATTGCAACGGTATGTTTCGCTGCAATTTTTTAAGTGGTTTTGGTGAATTAAACTATTAAGTGTCGTTTACATGTTTAGTATTTGGTCAGTATTTCACATCAAGATTTGTAATGCAGAAACAGCAGTGGAACAATCAGCAGAAAAGTATAGTAGAAACATGTCACCAATTCTGGATTTCTCACCCTCCTGGTTTTGACTTGCACATACTGATGTGAAATACTGACTGAATACTCAACGTGTGAACGTGGCCTTAAACATACTGTAGACAAAGCAAACATCCTCACTTTAAAAAAAGCTGAAAAAAGTGTAAAGAACACCAGAAAACAAACTGAAAAACAGGTGAACGCAACATTTTTACTGCCAATAGAACAGGTTTTGGCTACTGAAAAAAAAGCATGTGAACATAGCCATAGCGTTTCAGAGTAAGACTATCTGTGGTGTTACATAGGACTGCAGGTGACATCTACTACATTATCTGTTCTCAGAGAGTTATTACTGCTCTCTCTGGTGTTACATAGGATGAGGTCACAGTCATGTGAATTGTCACGTGAGTCGGGGAGGGCTTCTGTTCTGGAATGTGCTGTGCATAGAGGGAATTGTATGGCGATCGGTACATAGTCCCTTCTGAAATGACAGGTGGGAATGGCGGCTGATTTGCAGTATGGGAAAACTACAATCCCGCAGGTGGGAGTGTCAAAATCGGGACTGTCCTACTGGATCCAGGATGGTTGGGAGCCCTGCTGTGTTATCTGCAGTGTTAAAAAAAAAATTAAGAGGGGGTTGGAGGATAACTCTTTGTCTTTGGGGCTTGGGCCCCCCAATCTTTTCTGACCCTAGCAATGCTCCTATGTAATGCTAATAGTGGCAGACCCGTCAGCCGATATAAGGCCCCTGAATATGGGGGTCACAGTGCCAGCATTGGCTCCAGGCCCCTCTGCCAACTGTTCATGCAATGTTACTATTATTTGGAAAAATAGAGACCAGGAGGGCACCACTAAATAAAAGTTGGGGATACACCTGTAGTTAGTATAAATGTAGACCAAAAAAATAGTAGAAAAAGCTACTGACCAAAAACAAGCAGGGATCACCACATTAATTACAAATTTTATTGATTACAGAAAGACAACACCATTAAAAACATTTAAAAAGTCATGAAATGACACATGAAAAGAACTACAGAGCCCACAATAGAGCCGAACAAGACTCACCCCGAACCAAAAGAGCTAATAAATTGGCTCAAATGCAATATGCAGTGACTAAGCAATCATGCCTGTGAGGTACGCACAGGGTAAAGGAGTGAAGTGGCCTACAATGTGCAAAAGCAGTTATATATCCACCAAAAATAGTTAGAAGAGATTAGAACAAATTTACAAAGGCATGATTATCTGGTTAGATCCCTGTACTGTGGAAGGAGCCACAATCATATTCAGGGACACAGCACAACAATAAATGCAGGAAATTTCAACAACCTGTAAAATAAATAACGGCTAAAATAAAGCCAATATGGTTAGAAATACACAAAATACCCAGTTTGGATCCTGCCAGTGCAGTCCCAGAATGGAAACGCTCACATGAGGGGGGAGCTTGTGGAGTGCCCGACACGTGTCGCCACCGCACGGTGGCTTCGTCAGGGGCACTGGCGACACGCGTCAGGCATTCAAAAATGACTTTCAAAAATGTTTATGAATTCGATGTTTCATGCATACAGTTTTACATGCTTTGGGTAAAAATATGGTGGGTTAAAATTTTTAAAAACTGCTAGGCCTAGTACAGTTCACAAAAAAATTTTGGTCAAAAAATTGACTATTGTCATATGTACTATAACCTGCTTTGTGTGAAATTTTATTGGTTAGAAATAAAAATCAAATTTTGCTTGCTACAGTTGTGCACTTTCTTAATATATTAATGAGGCTATACAGTTATTGCCTTAAAGCGTGCATAGATGACCCTGCTTAGTGCACATAGTGCATAGCCTTTATGAGTCTAGTGGTACCACTACATGACAATTTGAATGGAATGTGTATGAGGCCCTCCTTTATGTCTAACACAGAGTGTATCTGAGTTCCTGTTACATCACCTTTCATCACAGTTTTGGTAGTTCATGCTTTCTTCATAAATTTACACTGACATTTCCAATTTTTTAATAAAAATTTCAATTTTGGTTTACGCTAATTATTATTTTTTTAAAACCTTTTTTTAAATTTTGCCTTATATAAAAGTCATTATACAGAAAAGTGTTTGTTAACATTTTTTTCCTGTAAACTAATTTTTTGTCGATGTCAAATGTTTTTCTATCAGTCCTTAAAATGGAGCAAAAGTGTGACACCATTGTTCTCAGCAGCGATTTGGGAGTCAAAGACTTTTCCAAAAAACTCTCACGGTGCTAGTGGGTATCTCACCGAGGTCACGGCAGTCCAGCCCAGCAGGGAATGGAGCCTCAGTGACCGGAGTTAACCTCAATGACGTCACCACCGGTCACTGAGGCTGTGCTCGCAGCATTTCACTCCCCAGTGGCTCTTAGCCTGGACGGTCGCATATTGGCACCATCCAGGTTGTAAACTGTTTATCTCCCAGACATGGATTTCGGCATGGAACAGAATGACAGACAGGTATGGTATATTGTTATTTTTTTATTTTAGTTTTATTACAGGAGAACGAGGGCTTTGGTGGAATTAGGCGCTTGGTGAATATAACTGTGTTTTTACTTACCCTACAACTATAGGATTCGTAATGGAGAGGTGTCTTATAGACTCCTCTCCATTACTAATCTGTAGGCTTGATGTCACCTGACAATACAAAGGTGTCATCAACCCCAGAAATATGAACCCCACTTGCCACCGCTACAGAGCAAGTGGGAAGAGCCAGGCAAAGCACCAGAATTGGTGCATCTAATAGATGTGACTTTTCTGGGCAAATGCGGACTGCTATTTTTTAGATGGGGCAGGCAATATCCATGGCCCCTTACCAACCTGAGAATACCAGCCCCCACCTCTCTGCTTTAGCAAGGCTGATTGTCAAAAATGGAGGGGACCCCACACCATTTTTAAATTATTTATTTGAATAATTAAAGAAACAGCATGGGGACCCCTCTATTCTTGATAACCAGCCTTGTTGAAGCTGACCGCTGAGGGTTGCAGCCCCCAGCTGTGAGTTTTGCCTGGCTGGTTAACAAAAATATACGGGAACCCACGTCATTTTTTTTTCAATTATTTATTTACAGCGCAGGAGCCACTGATGACTCCTCCCATCCACCTCTCCTGCTCTCACTGTTATTAGCGGCAGCAGGTGTCGGATGATGGGATCAGTAGTCCCATCAGTTGACACCAGTGACCGGAGGTAAACCTTTTACCTCCGATCACAGCTGTGTGCTCACGCTGTCTTTTGACAGCGTGGGAATCACGTCTCTCTGACCAGTGGGGATGATTTCACTGCCAATCAGAACCAGTGTTTGCCGCGCTGCCATGCACATGACAGTATAACAAATACCTGGTATTCGGGCAGCCGAACCCGAACAGTGTTTGGTATCCATGCCGAACAGTAGGTGTTCTGTACGGACTCCAAACTTTACTGTTCAGGTTCACCCATCTCTACTCATCTCCATTAGTAAATTAAGATTAATTAAAAAAAGTTACTAAAGGATTGACACGGAGACAACCCTCTCTAAATGAAGACAGGCTTTTCTTACTCCTGGCAATCATCTATTAGGCTACTTTTACACATCAGGTTTTCGGCGTCAGGCGCGATCCGGCGTCGTGCCGGAGCGCCGGATCCGGCAAATATTTCGTAAAACCGGATGTGACGGATCCGTTTTTCTGCCGGATCCGTCTTGTTCTTGACAGACAAAACCGGATCCATCTCATCCGGTTAATCCGGTTTTTGTTCTGTTTTTTGACGGATTACGCCAGATCCGGTTTTTAAAATTGACCCTTGTGGCCTTCCGAACGGGATTGGCTACTGAAAAACTATATATAGCGTGTTCCTACAGCCCTTCTTTGACAGGTTGTAGAGGAGAAAGTGCAGGTTGGAGAGAAGAGCAAGTTACTGGCGAAGATGGATGTTGTGATTGGAAATATTTTGAAGAATTTGGCGGATTTTACAGCGGAGGCGAATCGTTTGAGGGTGATTGTTCTGGAGAAGGAGAGAGCGAGACAGCAGCGCATCAGGCATCGTAGACGACGTTTGTGGATCCACCCCATCACAGCCAAGAGAATGACGCGTGGGGTCTATTCTACACTCTGCATGGACCTTAGACGAAACCCGGATACATTTTTTGGATATGTTCGGATGAAAATGGAGAATTTTGATTACTTGGTGGAGCGCATTGCACACCTCATAAGAAAAGCAGACACCTATTGCCACTTCTCTGTTTCACCCGCAGAGTGTCTGATGGTGACTTTAAGGTAAGCCACATTTATTGGATATGCTCGCATCAGAGCACACTTTCACTGCAATCTTGTTGGTGGTAGTTTGTATCTCCAAGTGTTATAGCTGAGTTTTGGTATGTAATGCTGTGATTTTAAACTAATTGATTGTTTTTTAATTCCCCACAGATTTCTTGCAACTGGAGAATCCCTTTCGTCACTGCATTTCCAGTACAGACTCGGGATTTCCACCATATCTGGAATAGTGAAGTACACATGCCGTGCACTGTGGGACTCCTTAGCTGAAGAGTTTTTACCAGAGCCCACAACAGAGAGGAGGATTGAAATTTCAGAAAAGTTTCAACAGATATGTCAGTTTACGAACTGCTTGGGCGCTGTGGACGGGAAACATATCCGCATTGTAAAGCCAGCCGGATCGGGATCGGAATATTTCAATTACAAGAAATATTTTTCCATTGTCCTCATGGCCATCGCTGACGCGGAATACAAATTTATTGCTGTTGATATTGGGGCCTATGGCCGCTCCAATGACTCTCAAGTTTTCAAACTGTCTGCCATGGGGCGTAAACTGTATGGAAACACCTTCCAGTTCCCACCCCCTAGACCGCTGACGCAAACATCTGGTCCACCTATGCCATTTGTCTGTGTAGGGGATGAAGCCTTCCAGCTGTCAGAACACCTTTTGAAACCGTACTCTAGCAGAGGATTGACAAGAACAAAACGCATTTTTAATTACCGCCTCACAAGAGCAAGAAGAATGGTTGAATGTACCTTTGGTATTCTGACAGCCAAATGGCGGGTCCTATTGACTGCGATCAACCTCAAGACAGAAACTGTGGACGAGGTGATCAAAGCTTGCGTGGTACTCCACAATTTTGTTATCTGCAAGGAACCCATTTCCATTGAGGACACCTCTGAAGAAACCACCTTGCAAGATTACCATGACATTACCACTAGAAGTTCTGTGACGGTTTCAGTAATGAGGGACAATTTTGCACTATACTTTATGTCACCTCAAGGCAGAGTACACTGGCAGGATGACAGAGTGTGAAAGATTTGTGCCCTTAACCAAACTTGTGTACCTTCTGTACCAACAGTATATACCTTTGCCAACCAAAGTTGGCTATCTTGTCATGGTCTTACTATTTTTACCTTTAGGCCACAGGTGTGTACCTGGTTGTGTTTTATGCAAAGTATTTCACCTTGTAACAAAAGTTGTGTACATTGTTAGGAAATCACCAACAATAAACACAACTTTTTAGGTGAAATACTTTGCTTCAAACACAACCAGGAACACAACTGTGGCAAAAAGGTAAAATGTACCCACAGTTATATACCTGGTTTTGAATACCTTTTTACCTTTGAAATACCCTGTATTTAACCTTTTTTTTAAACATAGTTCGCCGCAGAAAGAAATGACACAACCATTGTGAAACGATAATTTAACTTTTATTTAAAATATTTGTTTTTGGAAAATGTTTTTAATGTGCAAAAAACTTTTTTAATAAAGGTTTTAAAAACAATAGGCATTTTTATTAAAAAACACATTACAAATCTGTGTAGTGTGGGATGGAAATACTGCTGGAGGGGCTGCGGGACACTTCGACATTGGGAGTGTGGAGAGAGGACTGGGATCGTGGTGGGGAAGGAACAGTTAGAGGTGAAGGTGTGGAAAAAGCTACAGAATGGGTGGACATGTGGGAGGCAGAAGAGGTGGTGGGCGGTGGAGTGGAGGGTTGGGCAGGGACTGTAGGAGCAGATGATGTTGATGGCAAGTTGTATGGGGAAGGAGTTTGGCAGGGGGAAGGAGTTTGGTACGGGGCAGGTTGCTGGAAGTGGGGAGATGTCTGGTACTGGGGAGGTTGCTGGTACTGGGGAGGTTGCTGGTACTGGGGAGGTTGCTGTTACTGTGGAGGTGGCTGGTGCTGGGGAGGTGGATGGTATGTAATAGGAGGTGGAGGATGGAAAGTGGCTGGAGGGGGTGCAGGTGGAGGAACTACTGTGGTGGGAGGAGGAGGTTGGGAGGTAACGTGCTGGAGAGCACTGTGGCATGAATGCATTACATGCATCTGCTGGGTAGGAGAGAGCGTTTCCATGCGCTCCACAACAGACCTGAAAAAGGTGTGGTTTGGCGAAGATCTTGCTTCTGAATGCATGGTTTGCAGAAGTGTCTTCACCTCCAGAATGCTGGAGTTGATCTGCTGAAAGCCTGCGGAGATTTGCTCTGACAAGACTTTTAGACAGTTCTGGAAAGATGCATTCAGATGCAAGAACTCTGGCGCATAAGTCTTTTCCTGACCCCTCTGCCGCTGCCGCCCAGTACCCGCAAGTGTACTAGAGGTGGCAGGGGCAGAAGGGTGGGGTAAAGGGAAAGCGATCTCCTCACCAGCAGCTTCATGTAATGTAGGCGGTCACGATGCTCCTGTGCTGGTGGATGGGACAGATGGTTCGAATGTGTGGGAAGGCTGGGAAGGTGCAGATGTACCGGGGCGGTCGAAGTGTCCCTCGGTGCCGGTCTCCTCAGGGATCGCCTCAGAAGGGTCCAATCGTGCAGGCTCCCGAGTGCTGCTCACCGTGCTGTGGAATAAAGAGAAAAAAAAACAATTAAAATAGTGACATGGTATGGCCCTGGCTGAAAAAAAAAAGTTACATAGAAACATTTTTTTTCACATGTGCTGTGTAATATTTACCTTCTGGTGACCATTGTTTCCCAGAGGAACGACAGGGCTTGTGCATACTTGTACTTGCTCCTGCATCCTCCAGATGCACTCGGGGCCCGCATCTCTTTATTGAACTCCTTCTTGAAACGATCCCTCACAGACCGCCACCGCTTCACAATTCTGTCCCCTGAAACGAGAAAGGAGTGGTTAGTATACAACATCAGTGTTTCCCAAACTCCAGTCCTCATGGTCCCCAGGGGTCATGTTTTCAGGATTTCCATAGTAAATAGAAATCCTGAACACATGATCCGTGGGGACCACGAGGACTGGAGTTCGGGAAACACTGGTTTACATCAAGCAACCGGTACTGTATATACTTACGCTCTTTAATCTGGGCCCGAGCATCGAGGTCCTCCCAGCGGTCCACAAGGAGCGAACAGATTTCCTCCCAGAGTCGTCGGGTAACAATCAGGTCAGCATGGCGGCGGTCAGCCATATTTCATAGCGGCTCCCTTTCTCTGACGAGATCAATGAGGTGGTCCACATCAATCCCTCCATCCTCACCGCCAGAGTCGGGAGCATGCTGTGAAGGCTGTTAAAGAAAAAGACAAAAATAACATAATTAGCCTCCACGAAAGAAATGAAATAAAAAGTGCAAAAAAACAAAGCAAAAATATTTATACTTACACGCTGGTGACCACCGCGTTGCTGTCGCCGACAACCCTGGGAGGCACTGCGAGGACCTCTTGGCCGAGCACCAGATTGGGAAGACTAGAGAAGAAAACAAAAAATGTTATGTCTTTGGATGTAGGCATTTGTTTGCTGTGTGTGGTCTGCAGAACATTGTTTTCTATGTGTTGTGTGTAGTGTGATGTTGTGTTTTTGCGTTTGATGCAAAAAACTTACCAATTGTGAGCCCACTCCAGGTGTCTGTCCACCCCTTCCTTCTTCTGGGAGCTCCTCTTCATCTTGTGATTCCTGTTTTGAAATAAAAGGCAATGAATAGACATATATTACAGAGATGATGGATTTTGGAAATAAAAACTTACCGTCAAACGCTGACGATGCGAGGGAGGGCTCCCAGAAGATGATGTGCTGTCTTCCTGCTGGCCACACTCCATGCCTGTGGGTGGTGTTACTGCTGCTGCCAGTGCTGCCAGTGCTGCCACTGTTGCTGCTGCTGCATCTCTTGGGTGGCTGTTGAATAAAGAGATACAAAGGGCCAATGAATATCGTGATATTCCATGGCCCTAGTTTGGAGGAATGGGGGATTTGATAATTACCATCTCTCATCTGCTGCTGGACTCCCTTCCTGTTGTTCAGCATGCTGCTCCATTTGGGGTGGTGGTGGTGCTGATGGTGCTGCTGCAGTGGTATCCTGCCTTCTCCTGCACCTGGTTGCTGCCTTGGGTGGCATGTTGGGTGTGGCTGAGGGTCCCACTGTCATGCTTTTATATATGTGTCTTGTGGGCAGAGCTACTGAGCATGCTCAGACCAAAAAAAACAGATCCGGCGCATTGCGGCGTTCATAGGCTTTCATTGTGTGAAAAAGCCGGACGCGCCGGATCCGGCGTGTCCGGCTTTTTCGCCGGAGACAAAAAACGTTACAGTAGCCATTTTTTCCAGACGCCGGATTGCGACACATTGCCGGATCCGGCGAAAACCGGATGAAACGCATGGCCATCCGACGCGATCCGGCGCAAATGCAAGTCAATGGGGGGGAAACCGGATCCGGCATTGCATTTCGCCGGATCCGGTTTTTGTCAAAAGCGCCGGATCGCGCCTGACGGCGAAAACCTGATGTGTGAAAGAGGCCTTACTATTACCAGGTGAAGCCACTTCTGGTTAGTAATAAGGCATCTCAAGAGTTTGTGTCCATATGATAACTATTTTTAAATACAATGACACCTCTAAAAAAGACCATATTACAATCTGTCCTATTTTTATTTCATGTTCAAATTAGAGATTAAAAACATCCTTGAAAAATATGGCAAAAGTTATTTGGGATGAACTTACATGTTTCTAACAATTCAGTTCTTAGCCATAGTACTAATCATTAATCATTAATCACCTGTGGACGTGATGCTGGATACATCAAACATTTGCACCTATACCTGCTGCTGACACAGCTTCCATCCCTGTACCGCCCTAGGATAATATTCATGAACTGCATTTCATCTGCGAGAGGGAGATTTCAACCTTTTTTCTGCATCACTCATCTATACCAGATTTTTCTCTGAATTATTTTTGAATTCCCTATTTTTGAACATAGCCATGGCTGAAAGTATTGGAACCCTTGAGATTGTTCCAGAAAATTAAGTTTTCCTACCAGAAAATGATTGCAATTATGCATGTTTTGTTACACATATGTTTATTATTTCCTTTGTGTTTGTTGGAACAACCTAAAACAAACTGCAGAAAAAGGCAAATTGAACATGATTTCACACAAAGCCACAAAAATGGTCTGGGTAAATTTGTTGCCACCCTTAGCTTAATATTTGGTTCCACTCACTTTAGAAAAAATAACTACAATCAATCGCTTCCTATAACCATCAAGAAGCTTCTTACACAGAGTCTCAACTGGAATTATGGACCACCCTTCTTTTCCAAACTGCTTTAGGTCTCTGATATTTGAACGGTGCCTTCTTCCAATAAGAATTTTAAGATGTCCATTTCCTAATGCTTCTCCAAGTAGGTTTTGGGTCATTATCCTTCTGGAAGACTCATGATCTAGGATGCAAACCCAGCTTTCTGATGCTGGGCGCTGCATTGTGACCCAAAAACCTTTGGTAATGTTAAGATTTCATGATGCCTTACACACAGTCAATGTCCCCAGTGCTATAGGCAGCAAATCAACTCCAAAACATCTTTGAACCTCACCTATTTTACTGTAGGTACTGTGTTCTTTGCTTTGTATGCCTCATTCCATTTTTGGTAAAAAGTAAAATGTTATGCTTTACCAAAAAGCTCTATCTTGGTTACATCTGTCCACAAGAAACTTTCCCAGAAGGATTTTGGCTTACAAATGTATCGACGGGTATGCCAGTCGTTGTTTGAGAATGGGATACGGTGCTGCTTTGAAAGACTCTGACCACAATATGATACTAAACCAACTTTTCTTTATAACTTGTGCAAAAGATAACAGGATACTTCTCAACAAACTATGGGCCATAACAGCCACAATCCACTGAATACAAATTATGCAGCCTGAGAGATCCCAAGTTACAGCTTCATGGAAAGGAACAAGACTACTCCAAAACTATGCCATTCCCTCTCTTATCCGGTACAGGGCCTAACCAGGGTTCTACCGTGACCGTGACATGTTGTCCTCTCAGGTATACAATCTTACACCCACCTCCCACCTTAATTATAATAGATTCCAGGTACCCTGTTTTCCCCTTGATATATGTATACAGGGTGGGCCATTTATATGGATACACCTAAATAAAATGGGAATGGTTGGTGATATCAATTTCCTGTTTGTGGCACATTAGTATATGGGAGGGGGGAACTTTTTAAGATGGGTGGTGACCATGGTGGCCATTTTGAAGTTGGCTATTTTGGAAGGCAGTTGTCCATGCTGTGAAGATACGAGATGTGCAGCATCTGAAACAACAGATACTGGAAGCCTGTGCTAGCATTTCTTCTGCGGTGTTGCTATCAGTGTGTCAAGAGTGGAAGAAGAGGGTTGCATTGACAATCCAACACAATTGACAGCACTTTGAACACATTTTATAAGTGGTCACAAACTTGTAAATAACTCATGAAAGAATAAAGTTATGTTAAAACCAAGTGCACTATTGTTTTTCTTGTGAAATTCTCAATAAGTTTGATGTCAAACAATCAGTAGATTTGGTTTCCAGTACCATCTCTATGCTGATGACATTCAATTATACGCTTCTTCTCCGGACATCACGCCAGCCTTTCTAGAAAACACTGGCGATTGTCGAAACACTGTGTCTAACATCATGTCCTCACTATATCTCAAACTGAACCTGTCAAAGACTAAACTCCTTGTGTTTCCTCCCTCAACTAATGCACCTATACTCGACACTGCCATTTCCGTGTGTGGTTCCACTACAGTATTACTGCCCAGCAACATGCCCGCTGTCTTGGGGTCATACTTTACTCTGAGCTTTCATTCACCCCCCACATCCAATCACTGGCTCGCTCTTGTTATCTGCATCTCAAAAACATTTCTAGAATTCGACCTTTTCTTACCTTTGACTCTGCAGAAATTCTTACTGTTTCTCTTATTCATTCTCGTCTGGACTACTGTAACTAACTTCTAATCGGTCTCCCTCTTACCAAACTTTCCCCCTCCAATCTGTCTTGAATGCTGCAGCCAGGATCATATTCCTCGCCAATCGTTACACCAATGCCTCTACCTTGTGCCAGTTGTTACACTGGCTACCCATCCACTCCAGAATCCAGTACAAACTTATTGCCCTCACCCACAAAGCACTCCATGGCTCAGCACCACCCTACATCTCCTCCCTTGTTTCAGTCAACCACCCTACCTGTGCCCTCCGTTCTGCTGATGACCTGAGGTTAGCATCCTCAATAATCAGAACCTCCTACTCCCGTCTCCAAGACTATACACGTGCTGTGGCAATTCTTTGGAATGCACTTCCCAGGTCAATATGAGTAGTCCCTAATCCCTACAATTATAAGCATGCCCTGAAAACTCATTTATTCAGACTGGCCTACCGCCTCAAGACTTTAACCTAACTATCCCTGTGTGGCACAGTCAAAAGTTTTACCATAACCAGGTTCCCCGTACCATGTTCCCACATGCTTTATGCATCTATTAGCCCTCTGTGTCCGTACTGTTACACACTTAACATTATAGCTGGTCCAAACAATCAGGGCACCTATCTTCCGTGCCTCCCCTTTTTCCCTCATAGATTGTAAGCTTGCGAGCAGGGCCCTCATTCCTCTTGGTATCTGTTATGATCTATGTGATTATTGTTAGGCTGTAATGTCTATCGTCTGTACAAGTCCCCTCTGAAATGTAAAGTGCTGCGGAATATGTCGGCGCTATAGAAATAAAATTTATTATTATTATTATGTGTCACATGACCCTTTTCCCATTGGAAAAAATAAAGTTGGATCCAAAATAGCCAACTTCAAAATGGCTGCCATGGTCACCACCCATTTTGAAAAGTTTTCCCCCTCCCATATACTAATGTGCCACAAACAGGAAGTTGATATCATCAACCATTCCCATTTTATTTAGGTGTATCCATATAAATAGCCCACCCTGTATATATTTACATGACTAGTCACTTGAACCGACACCTCATGTAAATAGTGCACTGTCCTCTTTGCGAGCGCTCAGAGTGAACACTCTGACAGAATATACTCAAACGGAAAACAACTGGACTTGTTATTCTACTGTTCGGCCACTAGATTTAATCAGCTTTCTAGTTCACCAAATCCTCTGGTACAGGTGCAAATCAGGATTCAGATCAGTCCCAGTAAATTACTGCAGCATAATTTCTTATAACAGGAAACATTAACATGCTACACTCACATACATTTTGGCAAACTGCAGTCTACAGTCTCCTGCCATAGCATTTCATTTCCTTCAATTGTTGATGGATAGTTTGTGTTGACACTGATACACTCTGAGATTGCAGGAAAGCTTGAATTTCTTTGGAACTTGAATAGGGCTGCCTCTCCACCATCTAGACTATTCTGTGTTGCAACCTTTTATTATTTTTTGTTGTTGATATCTTTTCCACAATTTTGGTTCTCAAGTCCTCTTCTCCTCTTTCTTCTCTCCATGTTTAGTGTGGCACACACAGACAAACAATGCAAAGATTGAATCAACATCTCCAATTTTTATCTGCTTTTAATATTGTCCACACTTGTTACTTGCCACAGATGAGTTTGAATGCGCATCAATGTTTGAAATAAAGTTGTTTACCCACAATTTTGGAAAGGTGTCAATAATTTTGTCCCACCCATTCTTGGGATTTTGTGTGAAATTATGTCCAATTTGTCTTTTTCCTCTCTTTTTTGTGCTGTTCCAATACACACAGAGGAAATAAAGATATGTATGACAAAACATGCAAAATTGCAATAATTTTGTAGGAGAAATACTTCATTTTTTGGAACAATTTCAAGGGTGTCAACACTTTCGGTCATTATTGTACTGTGTTTTAGCCTCTTAGAATGTGAAAATGATGTTTGGGAAATTACTATCTATATTGGTCACTTACACTGGTTAATAGTGTTCTAAAGGTGCCCAGCTGCCAAGACAAAATTAACTTTCTTTCAGTCATTGAGGTGTTGCCAGCGCCGCTTCAATTACCGCTTAGTATTCAATAAGTGTTGTCTGTAACCAGACCCCAGCACAGACTGACAGCCACGCGTGCAGAACATCAGTGTTGAGCTGTCAGTCAATATCGAGGTTTATTTTCAGCTGCAACTAACTATATACTGAGCAGTGACTGAAGCTGCACCTCTATCACTGAGAACCATAGGTTGCCGGAATGAATTTTGTCAATTTCCTCCCGGGTGCAGTGTATTCAGTGATTTAACCTCATGGCTTTAGAATGCTATTAACCTGCATATTAACCTCATGTTTGAAGGTTAATAGCATTTTTTTACATGGCAGGTTACCTTTAAAGAAGAAATAAGGATTCTGATGGTATAAAATATGTGTGTACAGCCTGGAGAAGATTCATGAACCACCCTGAATTGTGTGGCAATGCCATTAATAATGCTGAATATATTGCTTTAATGCCAATTTAACAAGATCATAATAAGATTATGGCACTTAAATTTACAGTGAATAGCAGAACCTATGATATATTGCTGTTACTTCAGGTGATCAGACCCTTAGTTAAGTAAGGATTTTAGACCGTGATATAGTAAGAGAAATGTGCAGGGGAGTAGCTATAGTGGATGTAGGAGTTGCTGTTGCACCCAGGTACTGCAGTCTAGAGAAACCAAAAAAGTATTTTTGGCCCTTATAAAAAGACCAATACTATTACCGTGATAGTAAAAGGTCATGTTTGAAATTTTATATTGAGGCCCACCAATGTCAAGTACCACAAGTGGAAATGAACTTTTATTATACATGGGTAAAACTGACCTTGTGACTTTGATGTTTTCCTTTAAGGCTCTTGCATGACACTCTGTAAGATGTTGGTGATTGATATGACATTACTCAAGTGCTATCTGCTATTCATTTGTTTTCGACCCTTGTACCAAGTCCTGCTAATGTAATGACATCCCTACTGCCACTAGTGCTCAACGGTAATAGTTACTGCTGGAAAACCACACACAATATGGATTAGATTCACATGTTGCTCTTTATGGGGAGAGCAGAAAAAAATAGATATTTTTATTTTTGTTTTGGTAGAAGTTGCTGATTTCCTCAAGTAAAATAGATTGTCCTTGGAACACCAGCCAGTGCACTTCCATAACATCTGCAGCTAATCAATAGCGTGGGCAGTCCCAATCATAGACCGTTGAGCATATAGTCTATGATGTCTCCACCAATACGAACAGAAGATAAGCAGGGAGCATCAGGGATGCAGCATTTTAGCAGCCTATAGTAAATGGGCGAGTATATATTATTTCATTATTTTATGTGCATTCCTGTTTGTGCATAGGTTTTGCATTATTTGGACAACCTTTTTATTTTTCATACTGAGTCAATAGTAATGTGCAGTGAGATTGTGGGAAGTTTCACTTTTTCTTACCACTGTGATGAAAAGACTTATTTATTAATGGGGGGCCATGACTATGAACAACCCAAGCCTAAAGTAACCTTAATGCGTCAGCGTATAATTCTTGGTCAAGCATTTGTTTATGAGCCCATCAGCGTCGGAGGCAGATAATACACAGCAGAGAGAGCAACATAATGAGAGCACAGCTCATGTTCTGCACATTTTATAATACAAACTCTAAAAAACGATCGGCAGTAGAGATAGGATCATATCACTTCATTAAGCTAATATGATTTGTTAAGGCATTTTTTCTGTTGAAAATCATGTATATGAAATTGAAATATGTACATTATAGCAAAGCCGAACAGTCAAGGAAAATGGAAATAGCAGTTTTAGATTTCACATTTCTAAACTATCTGTACTGATGTTCCTATTATTATAAACTATCAACTGTTCCAGTTTTAAGCATTTCACTCTCTGCTGGAACTGAACAGAATGTAATGACCTTAATGATGTTAGCAAGTCCAGCAGAGTGTTTTGGACCTTGCGGCTTTAGATCTTCAATTAACATGGTAAAACAATTGCTATCTCGGAGTAATAATTTTATAAAATATTTATTATTAGTTTTTATGTGTGCATTGTCATTTTCAGAAGTAGCATAAAATTGTCTTAAAATGATTCAAGATATAATATAGAGATAATAAAATCAAGATGGACTTCTTTGTGGAACGTGATGAAGCGATAAAATCAGCATTCATTTTAATTATAGTACATCAATGCAGATACTTTAAAATGAAGAATTCAGAAAAGTGATTAAGATTCCAGGAGATTCAATATTCCTCCTCCATCATGAGGTCACCACTGGGAATATCGCTCAGGCAGTGAGATCATTGATCCCGGCTCTTTAGATGAGCAGTGATGAAAGTGTTGGATTAGGACCTAAGACTGGAATATCAGACATGCACAATATTAAAGTGAATTTTAAAGAGAATGTCAAAGTAAAAATCATCTTTCTATAATGAAATCCTTTCTAGTGATATAGACAGTGATACTTGCATGACCTTACAAGAGCTGATCCAGAGATCTATTTCCTTTACGTAAATGATTACAGCTTGTGTTGTATAAGGACTATTGCAGCCCCCAATATTATATATAACATATATTTTGAGCAGTGCTCAGAAAAATGATCTCAGGTTCCTGGGCTCCAATGCAAAATCTATAAAAGAATTCCCAAACCTGTCTCACTTCATTTAAGTACTGATCTCTTCATATGAAACAGAGAGCTCTGCAAGGTGGTAGGAAGAAAAGATCTGATGGCCATTGTCTCCTTTTTAACACTTTTGTGTATTTGTCATATTTTGTACAAAAATTGCTCCAACCCTACCAAAAAATTGAACTGATGTTCAGCAGTAAACACTTAACACTGTTATTGCGCAAAAGAGTGTTTTGAAACTGAGTGTTAGGCATCGGGATTTTCCCGCTGTGCTGGATAGATCACATTCGGGCTTGTCCGCTGCTCAGCACAGACGTTGGTCCCAGCAATTTGCTCAGGCTCGTGCTATACGTTTGGTTACTGCTGGCTCTCCAGCCAAGTCTATAGTAACCAGTACTATGCAGGTGCTGCCATGCGCTCTGGAGTCTAAGTCCAGAGAGCACCTTACTGAGCATGTCCATGATGTGGCGTCTGCTCATTGGGGTCGAACGCTTGCTGCTCTGGTGAGGTAGCGGCTCCGCATTGGCCCGCGGGCAATGTCTCAGCCGACTGGGTGTGAGTGTTTGGGGAGGAGCCTGGTGCATAAAAGGCTCCCAGCAGCGCCCGCGGGTGCACTAGTATCATTTGAGATTGTGTGTGTGAGTAGATACGCTACCACTCTGTTTACACATGTGTATGCCGCTCTTTTACCAGAGTCTGTGTGTCTAGGCAGGTAGAGTAGGGTGGGAAACCCCCGCTTGGCTTTGCATCTGTTTCCATCTTGTGTGCGGTCAGCACAGCTGAGTTACAGAGCAAGACCAACCCTTAACCTAGACTTCCCTGGGAGAGCGATAGGGTTCCACACCTAGCGTCATATTTGCTACTTTCCCTGTGACGTTTAACAGGGTTAGTATCTTGCTTTCTTTCTGAAGTTCCACTCTGTAGTAACTGAGCTGGAAACTCAAAGTTCGGTTCACACTGCGTGGAATGTAACATGATGCGTTTAAAATGATCGCTCGCTGTCTTGTTCCGCTATTGTATACTAGCAGCAGTTTTACATCTCTGCACAGTGGACCCCGGGTTGCAATTGCACTTTATCATTTATTTTATTCTGTGCAATCCGCCAACCCTAGCAGTATACTAGCACCAGGGTCTGACTGGTAATGGCGGACGAGCATCAGCTCCCGCAGAATATTCAGCAGCTGGAGGGCAGGTTGTCCACGCTTGAGCGAGTGACTTCAGCTGTGGATCTATCCACAGTAGCGGCACAGGCAGCCAGCGAAACCGCTACTAGGGTTTTGGCTGAGGCTCTCGTTCCGTTATCTCACACTTCCCGCTACCCGATAAGTTTTCAGGGGATAGCAAGGCTTGCAGAAGATTCGTGATCCAGTGCTCGATTCAGTTGGTGCTACTGGCCTCACATTTCCCATCTGAATGGGCCAAGGTGGGATTTGTGGTGCCTCTGTTGATGGACAGAGCGTTGGAGTGGGCTACGCCGCTATGGTAATGTAAGGACCTGATGGTCGGGAGTGCCTCTCGTTTTTTGGGTGCTCTGAATCAGGTCTTTCTAGGACCTCAGGTTACCCATGATGCCGCACTCCATCTCTTGGCATTAACTCAGAGCTCTTCCCCGACCAGCCAGTTTGCTATCCGATTCCAGATTTTAGCTTCCGAGTTGGAGTGGCCAGATAAGGTTCTGATTCCTGTTTTCTGGAGGGTCCTTTCAGACCATGTTAAGGATGCTTTGTCCACTAGGGAGATCCCAATTACACTGGATGATTTAATATCCATGCCCTCTCGCATTGATCTTCAGTACTCTGAACAAAGATTGGAGGGAGCCCAGTATAGACAAAGGATTCAGTTAGCTCCAAACTTTACCAATCCTTTGGGATCTCCAGCTCGGTCAAGAGATCTGGTGGAGCCCAAGGAGGTTTCTCGGGCGGAAGCTAAATCCCATTCTGTACGTTCAGTACCAACTTGTTTTGTTTGTAGGCAGGCTGGCCATTATGTGAATATATGTCCCAGGTGTCAGAGGAATCGGCCACGTCTACTGGCTATTGGAGGAGGTTCACTATATAAGGCAGATGAGTCCTCCAAGTTAACCTTCAAGGTGTCCCACTCATAGGGCCTGACTACTCACACTACAGAGGCTTGTATGGATTCCAGGGCTGAGGGCAATTTTCTGTCTTCCACCTTCGCCCAACGGCACGCCATTCCCTTAGTGATGCTCCCAAAGACAATCACCATCTGGGTGGTTAATAGGTCCATTCTGCCTTGCCAGATGACTCATCAAACTATAACACTGACCCTCAAGATGCCTCCTCAACATCAGGAGATAATTTCCTTTTTAGTCATCTCTGAGGGCATGGACGAGGTACTCCTGGGCATACCCTGGTTGTGCCACCATTCACCTTGCATCGATTGGGCAACTGGGAGCATACTGGGCTGGATTAGTTCAGGTGAGGGACAATGTTTTAAAGTCCAAGTTCAGATGGGGTCTGCTGAGGTCACTACTGACCTAACCACTCTACCTGGGCATTACGGGCAATACGCTGACATAGTCTCCAAGAAGACCCTGGAGACTCTCCTTCCTCATCGCCCCTATGATTGTCCCATAGACCTCATTCTGGGGGCAGAGCCTCCTCTTTGATGCGTCTACCCTTGGTCTCTCTCGTAGACTGAGGCTATGTCCGAGTACATCAAGGAGAATTTGGAGAGGGGGTTTATCACGAAGTCAGTGTCTCCTGCTGGGGTTGATTTCTTCTTTGTTCAGATGAAGAATGGGGAGTTACGTCCCTGCATCAACTATAGGGGTTTGAATGACATTACAATAAAAAGTAAATTGTAAAGACACACTGGCTGTGTGTCTTTGGGTGCGCGGAAACTAAGGGGGTGCTACCAAGGATCGTGGTCTGGCACAGCGGCGTACAGAAACAGCTACGTGCAGTGGACTCCAGAGCAGCACCTGGCGGGCATTTGACCAGTGGGAGAGTGACCAGCGCAGAGCCAAACCATGAGAATTGGAGGGAGCTAGCTGTACACGATGTGCCTGGGACGTAGTCAGGAAAGCCGAAGTCATAAGCCAGAGAGCAGAGTCAGTGTCGTAAGACGAGACAGGATAATAGTTAGGGACAAACCAGGAGAGAAGACAAAGGGAAAGTCAGGGACAAAGCTGAGGGTCAAACCAGAGAGTAGCAAGTAGAGCAAATTCAAGACACGGGTACACAAACACACAGAGGGACAACGGTATCAAACAGAGGAACCTGGGTCCTGCTGCTCAAGCCGGGTAACTGGAAGTATCACTGACTCAGAGACTGGCCATAAGCAGGTCTAAATAGCCATCCCCAAACCAAAGAGAGCCCATACAAAGTTAACCCCAAAAGAACCGGGACAGGGAACAAAACCCCGTCCTAAATCATGACAGTATCCCCCTCTCAACGGGGGCCACTGGACCCCCAGGCTTCCCAGGATGCCTGGCATAAAACACCCAGACCAACCGATCATGTACGGAATGAGCTGGAACCCAGGACCGATCCTCCGGATCATACCCCTTCCAATGTACAAGAAACTGTAAAGTATGACGAACTCATTGAGAATCTACGATGCGCCCCACCTCATACTCCATGTGACCATCTACCAAGACTGGAGCAGCGGGAGACAAAGACCTCCTCCACAGCCCCCAACGGTTTCAGAAGGGCTTTATGGAAATCATTGGGAATCTTGAAGGAGGGTTGAAGACGTAACCTAAAAGCTACAGGATTAATGATCTCAGTGATTTCATATGGACCAATTTACTTAGGTCCCAATTTTGCAGAGAGAACCTTAAGCTTAATGTTCCAAGTGGACAACCACACCTTCTCTCCCACATGAAAAACTGGTCCATAAGCCCACCTCTTATCCACAAAAAACTTGTATTTCCTCTGAGCTTTGCCAATATTTCGTTGGACCTCCATCCACAATTCCCCCAAGCGCTGAACCACCCCATCAGCCCCAGGACAAGCGCGAGAACTCCTCAAAATGCAGACTAAAACCATAATTGGCAAGAAAAGGGGACATACCATTGGACTGACTCACACGGTTGTTGAATGCAAACTCAGCCATAGGCAAGGCATCACACCAATCATCCTGCCTAGCCAAGGATAAACAGAGCAGCATTTGTTTTCAAGGACTGATTCTTCGCTCTGTCTGACCATCAGTCTCTGGGTGGTATACAAAAGAAAAGGACAGAGTAACCCATAACCTTCTACAAAACGCCCTGCAAAACTTAGAGACAAACTGAACATCACGGTCAGACACCACATTCAGCGGCAAACCATGCAAACGAACCACCTGCTACACAAACAACCTGGACAAGGTCTCCGCGGAGGGCAAGGCCGACAAAGGTACAAAATGAGCTTTCTTAGTAAACCTGTCCACCACCACCCAAACTACTGTATTACCCCTGGAAGGAGGGAGATTGGTGATAAAATCCATGGACAGGTGGGTCCACGATATATCAGGAATTGGTAAAGGCACCAATTCCCCGGCCGGCCGGTTATAAGAGTTCTTGGCACGTGCAAAGACCTCACACGCAGACACAAACTTCCTAACATCAGAAGTAAGCGAGGGCCAGCAAAAAACCCTTGCCACGGCCCCTCAGGTAGCCGAGATCCCAGGATCTCCACTTAAAGCCGACTCATCAAACTCATGGAGAAGCCTGAGGTGAAACTGTGCAGGAACAAATAGTCTACCATCAGGCGTAGACCTAGGTGCAAGCGACTGGGACGCCAGAATCTCCCATTTCAACTTAGTCAAAATATTAGCCATCACCACCCCAGGTTGAAGAATGGAGGATGGAGGCTCGGGAGGGGAAACCGGATTGAAACTCCGAGACAACGCATCGGGATTTAGATTCTTAGATCCCAGACAAAACGTGATAGAAAACTGAAACCGGGAAAAAAAAGCAACCACCTAGCCTGCCTAGGGGTTAACCTTTTGGCAGACTCGATGTAAGCTAGGTTTTTATGATCGGTCACCACGGTAATAGGATGAGCCGCACCCACCAAAAAAAGTCTCCATTCCTCAAAAAATCCAAAAGCAAGAAGCTCGATTGTCCACATCATAGTTTCTCTCGGCCGAGGAGAACTTCTTGGAAAAGAAGGCATAGGGTCTCAAATTGGTCAAAGTGGTGGGTAACTCTCACAACACTGCCCCCACCCACATCTCAGAAGTGTCAACCTCCATAATGAAAGGCTTGGACAGATCAGGCTGGACCAGAACTGGAGCTGACATAAAGCACTTCTTGACAGAAAAGATGCAACGGCTAAGGTTGACTAATTTTTGACATTGGCACCTTTTTGTGTCAAATCCGTGAGAGGTTTGACCACCTGCGAAAATTCCCTGATAATTTTTCGATAGTAGTTAGTGAATCCCAAGAAGCGCTGCAAACCCCTCAAGTCTTGGGGCTGAAAAAAATCAATTATGGCCTAAACCTTCTTGGGATCCATGCGAAATCCTTCTTTTGACACAATGAACCCCAAAAATGACAGTTCTTAAACAAAAAATGACATTTTTCCAATTTAGTAAAAAGTTGATTCTCCCTGAGCCTCTGGAGAACCAAATGCACATGACCAAGATTAGATTGCTTATCAGAAGAATAAATCAAAATATCGTCTAAATATATTACCGCAAAGCGACCAATAAGGTCAGAAAACACAAAATTAATACAATTCTGAAAGTCTGCTGGGGCATTTCTCAAACCAAAGGGCATAACAAAATTATCAAATAATCACTCGGACGTGAGAAACACCATTTTCCATTCGTCCCCCTCTCGAATCCGAATAAGGTTATAGGCCTCCGGCAAATCTAACTTTGAAAAGCATTTGGCCCTGGACAATTGGTTACATAGATCAGGAATGAGAGGAAGCGGTTGTTTTTAACAGTGATCTTATTAAGTTCCTGAAAGTCAAGGCAAGGGTGCAGACCGTCATCTTTTTTTTTTACAAAAAAGAACCCGGCTGCCACAGGAGAAACAGAAGGGCGGATATGCCCCTTACGGAGACTCTCAAAGATATTCTCCTTCATGGCAACCCGCTCAGGACCCGAAAGATTGAATAGATGGGCCTTGGACAATTTGGCATCTGGAATCAGGTCAATAGCGCAATCAAAAGGACGATGTGGTGGCAAAACTTCAGCCTTGGTTTCGGAGAACACATCTTCGAAATCCTTTAGGTATTCCACAATACCCTTCAGACCGACCGACAACAGATGCAAAATTCAAACATTTGTCAACACAGTTCGAACCCCATGGGACAATCTCTCGGGATTCCCAATTGATAACAGGGTTATGACATTGCAACCAGGGAAAACCCAAAACCAACCCCGCAGGCAGATTGTCCAAGACAAAGCAAGTTATGTGCTCCACAGGTACAGGACCCACCGTGAGAAGAAAAACCTCAGACACATGAGTGATTCCCAACTTGGTTAGATGGGTGGAGTCAATGGCTACCACCTTCAGCGGTGCATTAAGCCTAACTGTCCCTATCTTACTGTAAGTCACCAGGTTCGAGTCAATAAGAATGATGGTTGAACAACAATCCACAAAAGCCGTAGCAGGGAATAGACCGTCGTCCACCCCAAGCTCCACCTGAAGCAACAATTTACAAGCTGAGGAAAAATGTACCTGATGGTCTGGGCAATTTCCTCTACAGTTACCCAGACCTAGGCATTTCCTGACACCTTGAAGGACGGAGGGCAGGAAGGACAGTCCTTTCTCCAATGTTCCGGGGATCCACAGTAGAAACAAAGCTTGTTCTCCATGTGACACCTTCTCTCTTTCTCCTTTTCAGAAGCAGCTCCTACTTCCATAGTTTCAACTGATGAAGAAGAGTCAGCATTAATGGGGAACAAGGGAACCTCCTGATGCACCACTCCCCTAGCATGAAGTCTGCGGTCCATAAGGACAGCCTGTGTCATAGCCTCCTCCAGAGAATCAGGTGGGGGATGCAAAGCCAATGCGTCGTTTAGATGTTCGGACAACTCTCTGCGGAACAATCGCCTGAGAGCCGAATCGTTCCATGACACCTCTGAGGTCCAATGCCTAAACTCAGAAGAATACCACTCAGCTGAGTGCTTCCCCTGAGCGAGACTCATAACCGTGTCCTCAACCAGTCGCACATGATCAGGTTCATCATAGATTTGTCCAAGGGCCTTGAAGAACTGATCCACAGACATTCTCACAGGGGCGGTGGGAGCAAGCGAAAAAGCCCAAGCCTGCGGATCCTCCCTCAACAGAGAAATGATGATCCCCACCCTTTGGCCCTCATCCCCCAAAGAACAAGGTCACAGGGAAAACAACAATTTACACCCCTCTCTGAAGACCTGAAACCTCTTTTTTTCCCCAAAGAAGGTATCAGGAAGTTTAATAGGGGGTTCAGGAGGGAATAAAGAAACATCCGTAACACCACCATCCTTAACGCCAGAAAGAGGAGCACTCCGAACAGTCTTAACCATATCTGCGATCTCTCTCTGCATCTGCTGATGGGACTGAGCCAGAGCCCTCTGCCCCACAGACAAATTTTGCATCTTCTGTGTAAGACTAGAATCTAGAACCACTGACGAAGACAGCGTGCTGAAACATGCGTTGGGGAGGATGCCATTCAGGAGAGAGAGAGAGATCCACAATACTTGAGTATGTAGCACTTCCATCCACAATTGGACATACAATTATACACCTGCACTTTGGTCTCTTCTCTCTTTCTTATATGTTGCCTATTTATGCCTGCACAAGTGCCTCCACTTTCCTTGATATTATGTGATTACAATAGCACTTGATGATTATATGTAGATTACACTTTGTGATTATTTTGATCTTTTTTCAAGATTTTGCACAAAGCACTTTATGATTATGATGTATTGCTAATAGATATCCTGTTTTTACTTTTTTATATATTTGTTCAGCATATCCACATTAATGGCATAAGTTTTCGAGTGTTTTTGGCACAGTACCTATGGCTCAATTTTAATTTCTTCGCCAGATCCTCTGGTATCCTGATTCTGCGTCCTTGTTTTTTCGCTATTTTTAATATATTTTATGTACACATTGATAGGTCTTTTCCTAGTTGTTCCTGTATTTTATTACTATCAATAAATAATATTTAATGATTCATTGATTGGACATTATGGTCGGCTTTTTTCTTTCCTCTTTGGTGTTTCTCAATGTGAGATATTCCAACTGTCCTTATTAGTCACAGCGATCCTGCTCCTATAGGTGGAGGTCTCACATCCCAGTGTTATTTTTGATATTCATCAGCACTTATATATAATAATAATAATTTTATTTCTATAGCGCCAACATATTCCGCAGCACTTTACATTACAGAGGGGACTTCTACAGACAATTGACATTACAGCATACCAATAAACATATAGATCAAAACAGATACCAAGAGGAGTGAGGGCCCTGCTCGCAAGCTTACAATCTATAAGGAAAAAGGGGAGACACAAAAGGTGGATGGTAACAATTGCTTTTATTGTTTGGATCAGCCATAGTGTGAGAATTGAGTGTTCCTATTGCTGCATGAGCCAGTTAACAGTCTAAATATGTAACAGTACAGACACAGAGGGCTATTAAATGCTTAAAACATGTGAGAACATGATGCGAAGAACCTGGTTATGGTAAAAAATTTTGAATGAGCCACACAGGGATATTTAGGTTAATGCGTTGAGGCGATAGGCCAGTCTGAACAAATATATATTCTGCCACCCCACCATTGTGAGCACTTCTTTATTTTGTTTATCCTACTATACTATACTAGTGTCAGCATCTGAGTGGCACCAAATAATTAGGGACCTGTGGAAGCAAGAAGGCCAGTACCATGGCAGAATGCAGAATAGGGCTTCAGGCAAATGGAGTTCTAGTGACAGTGGCAGGAGCCAGGAAGACTTTGGCCTGTTTCATGATGTGTGTCTGCAGGAAAGAACCACAAAACTAATTAAGTAAACCACACTGAGTATGGTGGAGATGTGGACTATAACAGAAAGACAGTACAGGTCAAAGTTAGTAAATAATCAGTTGGAAATATATTCAAGTTGTTTTATCCCCTTCTCGACATTGAATATACTTGCACTAGGATATCCAATGTCAGGACCCTGTGTATGATTTTGGCTTAAGAGACGTACCATACCTGGTAGATATTGATTGTGTTAAACAGCCAGCATTTACCTCTAAAGGGCCTGTCACACTAAGCGATATCGCTAGCAATATCGCTGTAACGTCACTGGTTTTTGTGACGTAGCAGCGATATTGCTAGCGATATCGCTATGTCTGATACCACCGACGGCTCCCCCAATCCTGGTATGCATGGTCCCCTCACTCCCCCTATCCAGGTATGCATGGTCCCCTCACCCCTCTATCCTGGTATGCATGGTCCCCTCACCCCCCCCATCCTGGTATGCATGGTCCCCTCACCCCCCCAATCCTGGTATGCATGGTCCCCTCACCCCCCTACCCTGGTATGCATGGTCCCCTCACCCCCCCTATCCTGTTATGCATGGTACCCCTCATCCTCCAATCCTGGTATGCATGGTACCCCTCATCCCCCAATCCTGGTATGCATAGTCCTCTCACCCCCTATCCTGGTATGCATGGTGCCCTCACCCCCTATCCTGGTATGCATGGTACCCCTCATCCCGCAATCCTGGTATGCATGGTACCCCTCATCCCCCAATCCTGGTATGTATGGTACCCCTCATCCCCCAATCCTGGTATGCATAGTAGCCCTCGTCCCCCAATCCTGGTATGCATGGCCCCCCACCCCCCAATCCTGATATGCATGGTCCTCTCACCCCCTATCCTGGTATGCATGGTACCCTTCGTCCCCCAATACTGCTATGCATGACCCCCTCACCCCCCAATCCTGGTATGCATGGTACCCCTCATCCCCTTATCCTGGTATGCATGGTCCTCTCACCTTCCCTATCCTGGTATGCATGGTCCCCTCACTCCTATTAATACTACACACATACAAAAAAACAAAAACAAAAACAAATTTATACTCACCCTTATTTCCTGTGCTCCAGTGCTGTCACGTTCTGCTGGAGGCCGGGGCAGGAGTGCGGCCGGAATTGCGCATGCCCATAGCGCTGTCCGGCGCCATATTGCTGAACACACACCGCAAGTGTGTTTTCAGTAAAATGGAGCAGTATCGCGCTATGCGCATGCTCGATTCCGGCTGCACTCCTGCCCCGGTCTCCGGCCGAAGAGAAGCGCCGCGGCAACGCTCCTCCCGGTCAGCTAAGTATGTAAGTATGGCGTCGGATATGGCGGTATGCAGTGTGTACGGTATCGCCATCTCCGGCGCCATACACACTCCTCATCGCTGCTTGCTTCATTCTGTCTGCAGCCAGACTACGCAGGCACGTCACGTTTGCGCAGTCTATAAAGGCTTTGGACAGAATGACGCTTACAGCGTTATATCATAGATTATACGTTTATTCAGAGATAATACTGACATAAGTCTAGTTAATCAGAATAATTTTAATTGATATTACAATTAACCAGTTTGGATCTGGATATGTAAACAGAATATTCTAGTTTGCATTTCCTAAAAGATTACTCTGAAATCACGTAATTGTTTCTTCAAATATTTTCCATGTTAGCACACAATACTTTCATTGTTAACTTCAAATAAGCAGTTAATTAATTTACCTAATCTTCTAAACAAAATGTATTAGGTTCTGACAACCTCACAGGCAAGCAATCCTATCACTGACGGGAGTGTGTATCTGTGAGAATTTGCATTTGAAGAAAATGATGCATTAATATGGTTCCCATGGAGTCATAGTGAACACTGTGTTTTATGTTCAAATCCCTTTTGGTGTAAATTCTTAAGAATCATATAGCAAATGCATTAGATATAAAAACTATAAATTCCAATTGAACAGATTTTATAGGATTACAGTTTAATTTATGCACAAGGATGATTCTTGTAGCTTTCCGACAATAGCTTTTCTTATCTAAAATTACAATGCCGCCTCCTGTATTGCTTCTTTGTAATATTATATTATCATTTAAATGCAGCTCTTTGAGCTTAGAGGCTAGGAAGAGAAATCTTTGTTAAAACAACAATGAAGTATCTTGTTAAGTGTTTCATGTTTTAACGAGTTAATGTTAGAGGTATATTTTTTATATTATTCGATGGAAGGTATGTTATATTAATCATGCATTATTCCATAAGTAAGATTAAATGTTTTATGTTCATCAATTCCCAAATTCCCAAATTTATTATTATTGACCTGATTTCTAAGTGCCCATTTACAAGGAACAATTTTTCAGACCATGGATGAATGATCGATGGTTGGAAAAATCGTTTGTGAGCATTTGATTGACATTTCCATCAGAACATTTCTTGCAGCTAACAGGTAGGAGTTTTCTCTTGGCACGCCAAGGAGAGTCACTGTTGTGCTGTGTGCCTCATATACATTTGCAAATGATCAACAACAGGATTCAATTTTTGGTAATCATATTTAACGTATAGTAACCAAAATAATGCTCTTATACATCAGCATTTGTACATTTTCACTGGACAATTATTGTTAAAAACCTTAAGAATTAATAATAATGGCAATTAATAAATAATAATGTCCAGTGTGTACAGATCTTAAAAGAATTTTAATAAACACTGTATCTGCAAATTGAGATTTTGAGTTGGCTTTTATCCCAAGTCACATTGCAAGTCTTGTTAAAGGGTTGATAGTGACTTATAGGATCGCTGCTTCCAACAGGTAGCGCTATAGAGTTCCAGTCCTCTTCCTCTCTAAAGAGGCAATTTTCATATCAGATAATAAACAAAGAGCTTACTTTTTTTCCTTCAGTAGCACAATGTCTGGTCATGGGAAGCATCTAGTTTCCAGATTCAACTCCATTCACTCATTAAGATGCAATACAAAGCTCAGCCCATGTTTTATGGGTTTACCTGGAGAGGTGTATTCTCCAAGCCACAGGTTAAGGTGAGCAGCACAGACTGGAGGTGATGATGCAGCAGGCTGAACTTGTCTGATAGAAAATGGAACAGAGAGGACCAGTGTAGGTGGATATGCCGGATGACAAGAGAATAAAAAGATCTGAAGGCGCTAAACAAATTGAAGCAGAGTACCTTGTTGTGGACAGCACAGAAACAGCAAAGAAGTGTAGACAATCTGGAAACTTGTTGAAGGAGTGGGTTGACACACAAGAACAGTAGAGTTGTGAGAGGTGAGCACCAGGGAAGCTGAGATGAGTTGATTGCCAAATAACTGGACACAGCAGTGTGGAAGAGGCACACAGTGCCTGGAAAGCTGTTAGAAGTTGGATAAGACAGAATTAGGGGTGCAACAGCACCAAAAAAAGCAGAAAAGAGACAACGGTTATCAGATATCTTGATAGCCGAGACAAAGTTGTGAACAACACCTACTGATACTAATAATTTGAATACCTGGACCAAACCTGGTAATGATAACTGGCTGGAAGACAGAAGTTTGGAGGAGCTGAACCGACAATCCGACACCTAGATTGAGCAAAGCCGAGTGAGAATTGTGGCTGACCTCCAGGGTAGCACAGTGTATCAATACCTGAATAAAAAAAACTTTTGGTTGATGATATTAGAAATGCTTGCCAGGATACCATAATAATGTGTCACAGGTATCTGATTACAGAGGGAAGAAGCAGTGCCCTGTGCTGGAGATGTTATACGTAACATTATGGAAAGATCTGGCACTGTTGCAGAGATAAAAAGCATTCCTTTTTTCTTCATAGTAATCCCTGGCTTTACTATTCATTTTACAGACATATCAACTCCTTTTGTTACATTTACTTCTATTATATACATGTGAAGCTGGCTGTATTTGTGTGTAAGAATCTATCTAGATCAGATAGGGAGGTAGGCACTGCACTGAGAGTGCATATGTAGTTACATTTAGACCCTGTTGCTTGAGGAGGCCTAAAGGCACTTTTGCCTCATATCAAGATCCAACAATTAAAACTGGAGCATGGTTGGTGGGAGGGCAGTTAAAGATTTTTTATTGTGGCAAAGTAACTTTACCTTTACGTCCTTGTGCACTTTTGACCAACACATTTTGCAATAATGATGAGCCTGGTTTTAATACAATTTACTTGTGAGGTTTTTTTTTTTTTGCATCCAGACATTTTTTCTGTAGGTTGTCTGTAAAATATTTATAGATTTATCCAATAGAAAGAAACACACATGTGCTACATGTCAATTGCAAGTCGCATCACAAATATTAGAATCAGGAAATGCTTAACCTTTTTGCACCAGAGCCTGTTTTCACCTTCCTGACCAGGCCAATTGTTCAATTTTAAGAGTCAGTGATAAGCGGTCATAGAGGAGCGCTTAGGAAGCAACCCAGGGGCAGACAAAAATGTCAGGTCTCCACCGCAGCTCCAGCCGAAAACCTCCAATGGAGGATAGGAGCAATGAGAAAATGGAAATGGTCTTAGGAGCGCAGGAAAGAGATGGGGTTAAACCACAACGCGTTTTGACAGAGAATCCGTCTTCATCAGGTGGAAGTTTTGCACCTGATGAAGACGGATTCTCCGTCGAAACGCGTTGTGGTTTAACCCCATCTCTTGTCTGAGTCTCTTTCCTGCGCTCCTAAGACCGTTTCCATTTTCTAATTGTTCAATTCTGACCACTATCACTTTATGCGGTAATAACTCTGGAACGCTTCAATATATCCAAATGATTGTTTTTTCATGACATAGTGTACTTCATATTAGTGGTAAATTTAGGTAGATAATTTTTGCATTTATTTGTGAAAATATCAGAATTTTGGCAAAAATGTTGCAATTTGCAGACTTCATTTTTGCAACCTATAAAAAGACAGTTATGTTACACAAAAGAGTTAATAAGTAACATTTACCACAACAGCATCATTTTTTAAACATATTTTTTACTAGGAAGTTAGAAGGGTTTAAATATATTCAGCAATTTATCATTCTCCAGCAAAATGTAAAAACAATTTTTTTTTAGAGACCCCTTCACACTTGAAGAGACTTTGAGCGGCTTATATAAAGAAAATACACAAAAGTGACACCATTTTAAAAATTGCACCCCTCAGGCTATGTACCCACGTTGCAGAAATGCTGAGGAAATTTCCTGGAATAGATAACAGACACCATATAATTTTTGCAGAGCCTCTGATGTGCCTAATAATTAAAAACACCCCAAAAACAACCATATTTTGGAAACTACATCCCTCAAGAAATTTAAATGTGTAATGAGCACCTTGAACCTTCAAGGTGCTTCACACAAGTTTATAATGTTAAGCTGTGAACAAAAAAATCACATTTTTTAAAAATATTTTGATTTAGCCAATATTTTTTTATTTTCACCAGGGTAACAGAAAAAAATGGACAGTATAATTTGTTGTGCAAATTCTCATGAGAAGGCAAATACACCATATGTGGTGTAAAACTACTGTTTGGAAGGGAAGCCATTTTGGCTTGAATAGGTTGTGGACGCCATGTCACATTTGAAATGCCTCTGACCTTACAAAACAGCAAAATTTTAGAAAGAAGATCTCTTGAGGAATTCATCTAGGGCAATAATAAATATTTGTAATTCTCTGGCAATTCATAAAATTGTATAACATTGGACTGAGTGGATGGAAAATTACCATTTTTTCCACTAAAATGTTGCTTTGGCTTCAAGTTTGTTCTTTTCAGAAAGGTAATAGGCATCACATTTATCACACAATGTCTGATAAATGTGGCAATTCCCCAAATGTGTCTGTACAATGCTGCTTAACCACATGGCGTGACTTTGGAGGGAAGGAGCTCTATTTGACTCTAAGGGTATGTGCACACGGTTTCTGTTGCATTTCCACAGCGTTTTTGGCTCTGCAGAAACGCAGCAGATTCTGCTGCATTGTACAGTACCTTTATTTCCTATGGAAATAAAAAAAAGCTGTGCACATGCTGCGTTTTTTTCCGCGCGGTTTTGCTGTGGTTTTCAAAACGCAGCATGTCAATTGTTTGGTGCAGAAACGCTGCAGTTTTACACCTCATCCATTATGAGGATTTCCTGCGGTTTTCTCTACAAAATCCGCAGAGACAAAAAACTATGTGTGCACATACCCTTAGAGAACAAATTTTTGCAAAATAGTTTGCAGACTCCATAAACAGATCTCTTAATGCCAGAGGAACAGAATTTCCCCTCAAGTTACCCCATTTTGTAAATTGCACCCATCTGAGAATGTATCTACAGATATACTGACAATTTTTACTCCATGGGTGTTTTCCAGACACAAGCAGCAATGGATGTTGCTTAGTGAAAAATGAAAATTTGCCATTGCAGTGCCCAGTACTTTTTAGTACCCAATGCATTGTAGTGCCCATACATTGTGCCCAGCTCTTCCTTCTGGAGGCATGGCATCCCATAAATTAAGAGGGCTCATCCCGCTACAGAAATGCCAAACATGCGGACACTAAGTATGGTTTAGGCACACTGTGAAGTTCAGAATAGAGAAAAGCATTTGGATTTGGGAGCGGAGAGTTTGCTGGATTTCTCTGTTTTTTGGGGGGGGATGCATGGCGCTTTTCTATTAGTCCCCAATCTCCACAATTTTAAGCGTGCCCTGAAAACGCATTTATTCAGACTGGCCTACCGCCTCAACACATTAACCTAATCTATCACTGTGTGGCACAGCCAAAAGTTTTACCATAACCAGGTTCCCCGCATCATGTTCCCACATGCTTTATGCATCCATTAGCCCTCTGTGTCTGTACTGTTACACACTTAACATTATGGCTGGTCCATACAATCAGGGCAACTGTTACCACCCACCTTTCGTGTCTACCTCTTTCCTCATTGACTGTAAGCTTGCGAGCAGGGCCCTCATTCCTCTTGGTATTTGTTATAATCTATGTGATTATTGTTATGCTGTAATGTCTATTGTCTGTACAAATCCCCTCTGAAATGAAAGTGCTGCGGAATATGTCGGCGCTATGGAAATAAAATGTATTATTATTATTATTATTATTATTATTATTATTTTCCAGAATCTTTGTGATACTAGCAACGTGGAAGCCCCTTATATCTACAGTAACGGATGATGGACCACAATATACGCTGAGTACTTTCATGTCAATCTCTGAGTGACATCATTCAATGAAACCCCTGAGGAATTCATTCAGTATAATGAGGCAGCAGAGTTACTATGGACTCCATCTGGTTTCTGTTCAGTGTGTTCATCCTTTCAGAAGTGTTCAAAACTATGGCCAACTGCACTTTTATGCATATTTGATAAGACGGACACAGCCGTATCATAGGCCAGATAACGTCCAAAGTATCTTCATCTGCCTCATTATAGGGAATCTTGCTCCATATTTTTGGTCTGATTCACATATTTCAGAGATTTACATGGAAACCTTGATGCGTGGAGAGCAGGATAAATGTGCACAGAGCCTTACTGTGGTCTTTGGGAGGCGGAATGAACAAATCAACAGCAGGTCAAGAATTGTTTTTATTTATTTTTTACACCATTCCTCGTGCAGTATAAGTAATAAGACGATTCCATTCTTTGGGTCGGTTTTAGTACAGCAATGCCAGATCTATATCGGTTTCTATGTTTGGCTGCTATCAAGCACTAAAAAATGCTTTTTATATAAAAAAGAGTTTTCATATCACCATATTTGTAGAGCTATACTTTTTCTTTAATTCTTCTGACACAGTCATGTGAGGGCTTGTTTTTTGCTGGACTTTTTATTGGTACAATTTTTGGGCACATTATATTTTTTCATCGTGTTCTGTTCAGATCTTTGAGAGGCAGAATGAACAAAATCCAGCAATTCAGGATCTAATACAATTACATCAATACCCAATTTATATAATAGTTTTTATATTTTCCACTTTTACACAATGAAAATTATTCTACAGAAAAAAGAATTATTTTTGCATTGCTATATTCTGAGAGGTATAACGTTTTTATTTCTCTGCTGGTGAAACTGTATGATGATTTGTTTTTTGAAGGGACAAGATAATGTTTTCAGCAATTTGATTCTTCATTACATTTGTCATTTTGATCGCATTTTATTCTATTTTTTTGTTCAGTGTTATGATAAAAAAGCATAGTTTTTTCCACGTTGTTTTTTTTATTTTGATCACTGAAGAAGCAATTTATGTGACAATTTTTTAAATTGTGTAGTTAAAAACGTGGCAATACCAAATATGTGTACTTTCTTGTTTATATTTGGTTTTACACATAAATATAAGTATATATTGGTCTAATATTATTTTAATTTTTTTATTTGTAATTTTTTTTAAACATTTTTTATTGTACCTTTTACTAAGTCCCTGTATGGGACTTCAATTTTTATTTCTCTGATTGCTGGTATCATGCATTGCAATACATATGTATTGGAAAGCATGATAACTATCAGTTTTACACTGTCAGAACTCCTGTTAGACCCTGCTGCTGGATGAGTCCAACAGGCCACTGTAGCTGACATACAAAGAGGTCATCCTTTGACTTCTACAGTAGCTGCCATGATAACCGTCGACTCCCCTGTGACCATGTCTCGGGGTGCCGGAGGGGTGTTAGAGGGATCCATCTCTCAACCTTCTAAATGTCTCCATCAATAGCTATTGCTCACGGCACATAGAAGATAAAACAGCACAAGGTTAATATCATCGGAACCAGAGCCAATCGGGGCACTCTGCACCATAATCCCAGTTCTTGTCAGACTCTAATATTTCCCGAACACTGCAAGATCACTGACCAACAGTCGTGAAGTGGTTAAAATTTAGATCAGAAAGTCTCATTTTTCAAGCAGAAGATTGATAACATCAGAGACAGTTTTGGACAACCCCCAGAGCCCTTCCTCCCGACTTCCGAGCCCTCCACCTCCAAAACCAAATTCTCCACCATCACAGAAGATCGACTCTCCACTCTACTCTCAAGATCACATCTCACCACCTGTCCACTTGACCCGATCCCATCCCACTTCATCTTCATCCCAAACCTCATCACACTCTTCATCCCAACCATCCCAACCCTAACCCATCTCTTCAACCTATCACTAACAACTGGTGTGTTCCCCTCAAGCTTTAAACATGCCTCCATCACACCTATCCTCAAAAAGCCCTCTCTTGACCCATCCTCTGTATCTAGCTATTGCCCTATATCACTTCTCCCCTATGCCTCCAAGCTACTGGAACAACACGTCTACCTTGAACTGTCCTCTCATCTCTCTTCTTGCTCCCTCTTCGACCGCTTACAATCTGGCTTCCGGTCACACCACTCCACTGAAACTGCCCTTACTAAGGTCACCAATGACCTCTTAACTGCCAAGATCAAGCGACACTACTCTGTCGGCTGCCTTTGACACAGTGGACCATTTCCCATTATTACAGACCCTCTCATCCCTTGGCATCACAGCCTAGGCCCTATCCTGGATTTCATCATACCTAAAAGACCGGACATTCAGCGTCTCCCACTCACACACCACCTCCTCACCTCGCCCCCTATCTGTCGGAGTCCCACAAGGTTCAGTCCTAGGACCCCTGCTCTTCTCCATTTACACATTTGGCCTGGGACAGCTCATAGAATCTCATGGCTTTCAGTATCATCTCTATGCTGACGACACACAGATCTACATCTCTGGACCAGATATCACCTCCCTACTAACCAGAATCCCTCAATGTCTGTCCACTATTTCATCCTTCTTCTCCGCTAGATTTCTGAAACTTAACATGGACAAAACAGAATTTATCATCTTTCCCCCATCTCACGTGACCCCCCCAATGAACCTATCTATTAAAGTAAATGGCTGCCCACTCTCCCCAGTCCCACAAGCTCGCTGCCTCGGGGTAATCCTTGACGCTGATCACTCCTTCAAACCACATATCCAAGCCCTTTCCACTTCCTGCTGACTTCAAATTCAATATTTCACGAATACATTCATTCCTCAACCAAAAATCTGCAAAAACCCTAGTCCATGCCCTCATTATCTCTCGCCTTGACTACTGCAACCTCCTGCTCTGTGGCCTCCCCTCGAACACTCTCGCACCCCTCCAATCTATTCTAAACTCTGCTGCCCGACTAATCCACCTGTCCCCCGCTATTCCCCAGCTTCTCCCCTCTGTCAATCCCTTCACTGGCTCCCCATTGCCCAGAGTCTCCAGTACAAAACCCTAACCATGACATACAAAGCCATCCACAACCTGTCTCCTCCATACATCTGTGACCTCGTCTCCCGGTACTTTCCTGCACGCAACCTCCGATCATCACAAGATCTCCTTCCCTACACCCCTCTTATCTCCTCTTCCCACAATCGCATACAAGATTACTCTCGCGCATCACCCCTACTCTGGAACTCTCTACCACAACATATCAGACTCTCACCTACCATCGAAACTTTCAAAAAGAGCCTGAAGACCCACCTCTTCTGACAAGCCGATAACCTGCAGTAACCACCGATCGACCAAACCGCTGCACGACCAGCTCTACCCTCGCTTACTGTATTCTCACTCATCCCTTGTAGATTGTGAGCCTTCGCGGGCAGGGTCCTCTCTCCTCCTGTACCAGTTATGACTTGTATTGTTTAACATTATTGTACTTGTTTTTATTATGTATACCCCTCCTCACATGTAAAGCGCAATGGAATAAATGGTGCTATAACAATAAATAATAATAATGGTAACACTACTGGTAAGGTGTGAAAAAAAAGCCAAAAGAAAAGAGGAGGACATGAAGACTTCTTTGAGTCTAAATGTTGCACATATGATGCAACAAAATATGTTAAACAATAATGCATCCCAAAATTAGTACAACACATACAAAAAAAAAAAATATATATAAAAAAGGGCAGCACTACCAAAATAATATAGTAGGTGCAAAACCTATTCAGCAGTGTCCAAACAGCCAAATTAACAAAAGGAAAAAAAATAGGCAGCACTCAAATTAAATGTGAAAACAGTGGATACTTTACTGATCCTCAGGTGGCAACGTTTCAACGGTGACCCGTCTTTGTCAAGCTTGAAACGTTGCCACCTGAGGATCAGTAAAGTATCCACTGTTTTCACATTTAATTTGAGTGCTGCCTATTTTTTTTCCTTTTTTATATATAATACACATATTTAATTGAATATTTTTGAATATTATATTTAGCACTTTGAAAATTTCCTAGAAAAATGAAAAAATGCTGCTGCATTTTTAAGCCTTCTATCACTCTAACAACTTAAAAGGACATTGTACAAGTGATGCTGATGTAAAGCAGACATTAGATACATGTTATTCATTATTTTTTATTTGGTATGACCATCTGGATTAACAATGGAGAGAAGGCTAGGAAACAGAAAGCGCAATAGGGTCTTATCCGATAGTACGGAGAAAATAGAAATGGGAGACCACTCACCTGATAAGGTTGCAGACTAGCAACATGATAAAAGTATATTTAACAGCTGTTGTAGAATACCGGTCAGAAATACCACAGGAAAAGCAATGTGCAACAGGTGGTGTCACTCAATTGTGCTGCTGATAAAAGCTCAATGGCCAAGATAAATTCAAAGAAGTTTAATAGTACAGGTTTTACAAGTCAATGTGTTTCAAGGTTCAGCATGACCTCTTCATCAGAGCAAAAACAAATCCTATTATTCTGGATTAACATAATAATTACAATTTAAAAAATAGCAATTTTATTACATGTTTTTCAAATCTCTGATATTTTTATGAATAATCTTAAAATACATTGACCTAAGTTTACCATTAACATAAAGTGTAATGTGTCACAAAAAGTCAGTCTCAAAATCACTGGGATATGCTGAAACTTCCAGAATTCTTGCCACAAATGGAAACTTGAAAAAAAATTGGCTTTGTCACAAAGAGGTTAAATGATATTTGTGGAAATGACAGAGACTGTTTTAAAGATTTTCAGCGCACATTAGAAATCAACTACTCAAGTGCACAATGCTTCCACAGGATTCTAGCAGGCGTGAAACATTGCTTCTTTTTAAAATATTCATTTAGAAAAGGTCTCCAAAGCTTGAATTCCCTTTAGTATTCTATAACATTGAAATTCAACAGTTATCGCCTAACAATTAGTAACTAAACCAACTTTATGTGTGGAGAATTGAAAATGTTATTGGACCTTCAGCATCTAAAAATAACCACTAAATAAAAATTATAGATCTGGCCATTCTAAGCAACCACTGAGCATAATAGATAGTTTGACGAAAGCTCTGCAAACTCGTGTTCTCGCACAATCCCAACTCCATTATGACTAACAATTTACCACTGTAAAGAAAGAAACATTAAACGGTAGTATGTGAAGAATGATGTATCATTTTGTATATAGAAATTTATCTAATTACATGTTATAACAGACTGAAATCACTTCTTAGTCTTTTTCTTGCACTGTTCTCCTGCTATTTATTTGTAAGGTCAACTGAAAGGTAAAATAAAATGTACTTCTTACCTATAATTGCTTTAGTTTTGTTTTAAACTAGCTTTGTAAAAGTACTGTGTGTCCATAATTTGTGCTTTACAAGTAGAAGGAATCATGCGGCACTCACCAACCATAGCAATCACATATTTTTAATTCCATTCCAGTGAAATACATTGCTTGAACAAAGTCCAGGAGGTTGCGAGCAGTAATACAGGTGCCAACCATTTTACATATAGGAGCCCTTCTGCGTGCCTATTCATGAATTGGTCATAGTCTGTGCAACCATCCATTATTTGTTAAAGTGCTGCATTTTACTGGAATGGCATAAATAATATGTGATTGCTATAGTTGGTGAGTTCTGCATGATTCCTTTTTACTTCAGAAAGACTACAGTGCACATAATTGCAAGACTTCTCCTTCATAAACCACAACATTGGATCGTGCTAACCATTTAAATTCAATCGTATCTGATGCATCTGAATCTGTCCCTAGGCAGTGCTGCACTTTAATTGCGGTTGACACAAAATATATCAATTTGGGGGTTCAGAATGTCAGGCCATGAAATGTTAGTTGGGGCAAGTCACTTTATTGTTGATAAATAATATTGCAGGCTTTGGGAATCTTTAGCTTGCAGAAGAGAAGACTGAGAGGAGACTTAATAGCTGTCTACAAATATCTCAAGGGCTGTCACATTGTAGAAGGATCATCTTTATTCTCATTTGCACAAGGAAAGACTAGAAGCAATGGGATGAAACAGAATGGGAGGAGACACAGATTAGATATTAGAAAAAACTTTTTGACAGAGTGATCAATGAGTGAAACAGGCTGCCATGAGAAGTGGTGAGTTCTCCTTCAATAGAAGTCTTCAAACAGAGGCTGGACAGACATCTGTCTGGGATGATTTAGCGAATCCTGCTTTGAGCAGGGGGTTGGACCAGATGGCCCAGGAGGTCCCTTCCAACGCTACGATTCTATGATTCTATGAATATGGTGGTCTACAACCATGAACTGACAACTGGGAACATAAAAAAATTACTATGAAGAATCAGTAGTACAGTACCTTTTGCCATTCGTTCCTGATCTCTAAAATCAGTTTTTGGAAACACTTTGGGTTACCAAGCTTGAACTTGGCTGTGCTTATAACTTGATCTGTTTCAGAGAAGGATATGCAGTAAGTGGAAGACAGTATTTAATACATCTGAAGGTCACTATGATTATCTTGTGATACCTTTTGGGTTAAATTGCACCACTCCTGTATTTCTCATCTAACCCTGTATTGGTGCAGCCTGATTTAGAGCATCTTTTTGTACAACCTATTAAAGACAAAACTAAAAGTGGTACAAAAGAAAGATGCAAGATAATAATATAGCCCACACTAAACTAAACATATGAATAAAGGGGCTATAATGAATGCCAATCATAGAACCTATTCACAAGAGATATAGCCATGTTTAGTGAATAAATATAAATCTTTATTTAGCAAAATGCAAAAAATTATAAAAGATTTTTTTACTCAGGCACAGGGAGCTGGGAGCTAGCATACTAAAAGGATGATCATAAAAACACAATTCATATAGTGGGGTCAAGAGCATATTAATATAAAGCTCTTCCACAGTATAAGCAAGATATACAGTACGTTAAGTACGGTGGAGTACTCCAAATATAATTTCAACAACACATAGAAAATCCGAAGTAGCAACAACACTTAATCAATAACAAGTAATATTTATTGCCAAAATCACATTCAAAACAGATTAGACAAAATAAACATGAACACAGTACATATAAGCGGAGGAGACATGAAGGTAGGCAGGGGATAGGTGTAGGGTCAAAAAATAATGGGACCTGGGAAAAGTTGGGTGGTTAAAAAATCATGAGTGCACATAGATAGCACAGAATGGAAATCAATATAACGACCAATGAAAGGTACCCATGTGTCAAGCACTGCCTTACCTTTCTTTCTGTCCTTTATACTGTTATTTCTATAATCAGTATATATATAAAAAACCAGTAGATAAAACTTAAAAAAATATATTTTTTTATTGATTCTATTACTGATCCATACAGTATTGTGTGCTTTCTGTTACATTTTGGTGTTATATAAAAGGAACAGTGTTTATGGATTTAATGATTCATCCATACACTCTAATGTATTGATACATATACACTCAGCCAGCCCCAGATCCTGAAAAATGGAGACGTTACAGGTCTCGAAAAATGGCACAATTTTGTTTTAACAAAGTTTGTATTTTTTTTCACCACATAAATAAATAACAACCTAGACATGTTTGGTATCTACAATATCATAATGACCTGGAGAATCATAATGGCAGGTCAGTTTTAGCATTTGGTGAATATGGTAAGCAAAAACCAAAACAACAGTTGTAAAATTGTACTTTTTTGCAATTTTTATTCCCCATTTTCCAGTACATTATATGGTAAAACCAATGGTGTCAATCAAAAGTACAACTCATCCCGCAAAAAATAAGCCCTCACATGGCCATATTGATGGAAAAATAAAAAAGTTATGCCTCTGAGAAGAAAATGAGCAAAAAGCAGAAACACAAAGGTGAAAATGGGCTGCAGTATGAAAGGGTTACTATTTTAATGAGGCCGTCCATTTGTTACCATCAAGGGTGTATAGATGACTCTGCTTGTAATTTTTGGAAGACTTTGTACTGTGCAGAACTTTTATGAATGCAGGAGTATCACAACTAAACCTTGCTCACAATATTTGAATGAAACACTAAAGTTGGTGCCTTCAAGGGTGTATGGATGACCCTACTTGTAATTTTTGGAAGGCTTTGCACTTAGTGCATAGCCTTTATAAGTCTAAGAGTACCACTACATAACAATTTGAACAGAATCTGTATGTATATTATTTCTAATACAGGGTGGTGTATCTGAGTCCCTCTTACATCACATTTTTGGTATTTCTTGCATCCTTCATAAATTACACTGATATATTTGCTAAAAATTTCAATTTTGGTTTGCTTAAATAATTATTTTTTTAAATACATTTTACATTTTGCCTTATATAAAAGTAATTATACAGGAAAGATTGTTTCTTTATATTTTTTTTATGTAAACTCCAATTTCTTGTCGATTTTGAATGTTTTTTTGTCAGTCCTTAAAGTGGAGTAAAAGTTTGACACCATTGTGCTCAGCAGCGATCTGGGAGTCAGAGATTCTTCCAGGGGTCTTCCCTGTCATGGTCACGTGTGTCTGGTCGCAGATGATGCCGCAAGGCGAACCCATAACACACGTGACCCTGGATACACCGCCTCCAGTGGGGCGAATTTAAATAATAAAGTGTGCAGGTGGATACGCCGCCTCCACCTGGCGAATTTAGGTATTACACGTTATAAATATATTTCTGGAAACACCGCCTCCAGTAAGGCGCATTTAAATAATAAAGGGGGGAACCTGGGAAACTTTAACAATGGTGGGCCCTGCGATAGGGAATGGGGAAATGGAGACCTCCTGCACTCCCCTGAGCCAGAGTCCCTACACTCCTCACATTCCCTAAACAGGCTCCGCACCTGTCGCCGCACGCGTACCTTAACGCCCTTGCTTGCCCTGAGCCTAAACCCTCACTAGGGAATAGGTCGGTGCGGAGACTAATCCCACCACTGCACTAACAACACACATGAGGAAAGAGACAATACAGGGGAAACACCACTTATCTTTGCTCTGTTGCGTGCGCTCCTAGCAACAGAGCCCACCACCTGTGTGCATCTTCTCCTCCACCCTGATCCATCACCATAACTGGATCCATCACCATCGTGCAGCCTGGGAGCAGAGTCCATCACCACTTGCAGCAGTCCAGTACACAGAGTCCCAAGATGAGTCCAGCCTCTGCCAAGAATCCAAGCATGCTCGAGTCCAGTTCTCAGCAACCAAGTAGAGCATGCTGAGTGCAACTCTCTTCCTAGTCGCCACTCCTCTAAGCCATGCCCGCACTTCCCGCCGACACCATAAACTGCGACTCCACCAAGCCATGCCAGTCCTTCCTGCAGACACCATTAGCTGGCACTCATTCTCTCTGGCTGACTGCGCAGGACTCCTATCCAGCTCCATCCTTCCACCAGGCTCTCCAACAACTCAGCAAGAAATATCACCAGCAGTGAGTGAACCCCCTGAGCACACCTTTATAGGGAGTCACACCTGATTCCTAATTAAGTGCAACCTAACCTAAACCTAAGGTGCAATACCGCTAACCACCACCGGGGACAGTCAAAACACCTTTGAACTTAACCAAAGTAAAAAAAGTTCACTTTGTGCTTTTAATACCGCCAGATCCAACACTGGATCATGACATTCCCCATGCTTTTCTCCTTCCATTCAGCACTTATTCCATCCATTTCAACATTTTCACTGCCCCCAGACCTCTTTGTAGGGTCTCCCGGAAAAATGCTTGGATTTCCCATTGACTCCCATTATACTCATTACTCAAAATGAGCATTAGGAATTGCTTGGTTCGAGTAACAACCATCCAAGCATTTTATTGTTTGCTCATCTCCAATAGTGAGCTATTTTCAGTAACAGCGAAGTTGTCTGCTGATGTTCCCTTTTACCCACAATCAAAGTATGCCACTATAGAAGTAATCAGTGTAACTTTGTTAGGGGCCAACTCAGATGAGTCATCCCCCTTGCCCTCAGCCTGAACCCTTAGTGCATCTCCATAGTGAAGTATATACCTCAGAAGTTAGAGTTGAAGTGGTGTCATCACAAGGTACACCATCTGTCTTTCTGCGCTTTTTTTTACAAAAAGTTTAATCTGCGGAGAGGAATAATGATATCGTTAATCGGAATTTGTTGCCAATTAAGTTTGCCTTCAAGGAATGGAGTCACTTCCTTAGAAAGTGTTAAACATAAAGTCACTGTTATCACAGATTACAAAAAGCTTACTTATCTAGAATTGGCTAAAGGGCATGTCATACTAAGCGATATCGCTAGCAATATCGCTATAACTTGTGACGTTATAGCGATATTGCTAGCGATATCGCTGTGTCTGATACTTACCTCCGACCGCTCCCCCGCTGGTTATCGCTGATTGCGCGAGAACAGGCTGGACTGTTTCTCATCGTCAGCTTCCTGTGGCGCTTCCTGTGGAGAGACGAGCGACGAGCGTGGAGCCGGGCGGGAGGACACAGGATCGCCTAGTGTGACAGGTAAGTAGCGACCCCCGTCCCCTGCGATGTCGCTGGTGAGATCTGCCTGTGTGGCAGCTCACTAGCGACCACTTAGCGATGCACCAGCGATCCTGACCGCGTCATATTGCTGGTCGGGATCGCTGGTACATCGCTAAGTGTGACAGTACCTTAACAGACTAAGCCCTTGACAGTGTAGGTTGGCTTTATTCTTCAATAGGGTTGATTTTATGGTGACAATCAGAACTACTTTAAACTGATAAAGGCAGATGATGGCTAGATAACACAGCAATCATCTGCTGGAAATTATGGAGATTTAGCTCCTAAGCCAGCATCAAAGAAGGGAACCCCACATATGATGGTTACCACTAGTTACCATCAGTCACCATTCCTTTTCCCATAGTTATATATGTTGAGGTTGCCTGGATATTGCTAATTATGCATTTGCATTAAAATGATTATTTCAATGCAGTTTTATGAGACCTTAGAGCAAAATACATGTCTTTTCCTAGACTGTGCTCGATGATGGTACTTTTGAATACCAAGCACAAGACCTACAATGTCAGCTTTTAGATAACGGACTACACTAATGGTCAATCAGAAGAAGATACCATAAATCTTAGACACCAAAATGATGAAGACTTTTTACAACTGAAACAAATGGTACACTAGCAGAATAATAAGTTGAGTTTTTTAGCTGAGTTCAGTTGTAGATGGGGTGAAATAAAGGAGTCCCAGGTAAAATATTGTGATATTTTGCTGATGGATGAAATCTTGCAAAAATACCTCCTAATCTATTAGCTACATATCATTGCTCTTGTTATGTGTGATGTGTTTGTACGGATCAAATACTGAACTTGTAGACAAAACGTCTTTAGCTCAAGAAGTCTGAAATGGAGCAATAACCCATGTGGTTCATGCATGGCATATCCATATATAGGTGAACACTTTTAAGAATTTATATGCCTCTAATACTATCAAACTCACCTACACAATCTCTTGCAACACAAATGGCATTATTTACTATGCAAGCTGTCCATGCAACCTCCTCTGCATTCACTGTAGGGAAAATAAGTATTTGATACACTGCTGATTTTGCAAGTTTTCCCACCTACAAAGAATGGAGAGGCCTGTATTTTTTACCGTAGTTACACTTCAACTGGGAGAGACAATCTTAAAAAAAATCCAGAAAATCATATGATTGTTGTTACATAATTAATTTGCATTTTAATGCATTAAATAAATATTTAATCTCTTCTATTATTTCTAAACACTGTTTTTCAGTGATTTCTTTGGTTCCCCATTCATACTGCACCCACACACAAGTGATACACGTTTTGGACAAACCATACATCCACGATTTGATCACAAAATACAGTTTAAACATTAATTTTCATAAACTTGCAGGAATAAGGAAAAATGACCTGCAGGTGGCAACACAGTACCTCAAACCACACTACCAACACATTTGTAAACATACACTGCTTTTTCGGTGATTACTTCGCCCCACACGCACACATGATACACCATTTGAAAGCAAGAAAACAGCCAAACAAACCACACATACATGATTTTATCACTAAATACAGTTTAAACATTAATTTTCATAAACCTGCAGAAAGACACAATGACCTGCAGGTGGTACCTCAACCGGAAAAAAATTTTTGGCCTCTACTTACCAAAACTATTTATTGTATTACCAATCTACATATATAAATACCTGTCTGTGTTCATCAGCTCATGACATACATTTACATTTGACCAGCTTGCTTTCTGAAATTGCCTGCGCCCTGATGACTAATATGTGAAAATTTTGCACGGGCCAAGCTAGTACAATAGAAAAGCAGAACTTAATATTTGGTACAGAAACCTTTTTTTGCAATTACAGGTCCGATGTTTCCTATAGCTTTTGACCGAGTTTACACATACTACAGCAGGGATTTTGGCCCACTTCTCCTTACAAATCTTCTACAGATCTTTCAGGTTTTGGGGCTGTCACTGGGCAACATTGACTTTCAGCTCCTTCCAAAGATTTTCTATTGAGTTCATGTCTGAAGACAGGCTAGACCACTTCAGGACCTTGAAATGCTTCTTACAGAGCCTCTCTTCAGTTGCCATGGCTGTTTATTTCAGACTATTGTCATGCTGGAAGACCCAGCCACAACCCATATTCAATGCTCTTACTGAAAGAAAGAGTTTGTTGACCAAAATCTCATGATACATGACCCCATCCATCCTCTTTTCAATACTATGTAGTTGTTCTGTCCTGTTGGAAGAAAAGGACCACCAAAGTATGATGCTTCCCCCACCATGCTTCACGGTTGGGATGATGTTCTTGGGGTTGAACTCATCCTTCTTTTTCTTCCAAACACAGCGAATGGAGTTGATACCGAAAAGTTATATTTTGGTCTCATCTGACCTCATGACCTTCTGCCACGACTCCTCTGGATCATTGAGAAGGCCATTGGTGAACTTTAAACAGGCCTTGACATGTTCTGGCGTGAGCATGTGGACATTGTTTGCCCTGCAGGATTTCAATCCATGATGGCATAGTTACTAGCGTGAATGTTGGAGACTGTGGTCCCACCTCTCTTTAGATATTCTCACAGTCATCCTTCCCCATGAGATGAGATCTTACATGGAGCCCCAGACTGAGGAAGATTGAAAGTCATCTTGTGTTTCTTCCACCATCTCATAGTTGTGCCAACCGTTGCTGCCTTCTCACCAAGCTGCTTGCCTATTGTCCTGTAGCTCATCCCAGCATTTTGCCTGTCTACAACTTTGTCCCTGGTGTCCTTAGAGAGCTCTTTGGTCTTGGCCATGGTGGAGAGTTTGGAATATGATTGATTGGGACTGTCCCGAGAACCTGAAGTCTCTACATTTTCTGGGCTTGGCTAATTTTTACTGGAAATTCATCCAAAATTATTCTGTAGTTGTGAAACCCCTTACTAACATGAAAAGGAATGGATCTGATTTTTCCAAAATGGGTGGATGCCGCCTTGCAGGCATTTTCCTCTATAAAGAGCTTTTTGCCACTGCCCTCATACTAAGTCAACCTGATGTTTCCCAACCCTTTGCTTTGGAGGTTGATGCATAGGAGGTGGGGGTGAGGGCTGTGTTGTCTCAGGGTCCGTCCCCAGGAAAATGGCATCCATGCGCTTTCTTTTCTAAAAAATTGTCTTCGGCTGAGAGAAATTGTGACGTGGGCAATAGGGAGCTTTTGTCGATTAAACTGACATTTGAATAATGGTGGCATTGGTTGGATTGTGCTGTCCATCCAATTACTGTTTTTACTGACCATAAGAACCTCTCATATCTTCAATCTGCTAAACGTTTCAACTCTAGGCAAGCTAAATGCCCCCTGTTTTTACTAGGTTAAATTTTGTTGTCAGTTTCCGTCCAGCAGTCAAAAGTGTCAAAGCTGATGCTTTGTCTCGGGGCTTCCCTGGTGGGGGTGACCATGAGAACCCTGCCCTGATTTTTCAGAAGGGGGTAGTAATTTTGGCATTGTACCCTGAGCTGGAGGGGAGTTGGGGTCTTAGGGGGACGCCCTGGCTTCCTGCCCTTCTGGAAGGTTATTTGTACCGTTTAATCTACGCCACAAAGTACCGTAATTAAGGAATATCACAACTTTGTGATTGCTAGCCATCCAGTAGGTCAGGCAACTGCGAACATCATTTATTGTTGTTTTTGGTGGCCGGGGTTGCATCAGGATGTGGTTGAACACATATCTGCTTGTATTATCTGCGCGCATTCTAAGGAATCGCATACCCGTATTTCTGGTACTCTTCTGCCGCTACTTATTCTTAGCAAAAGAGAAGGAATGGTGTGCACTCAGGTCTAAAAAGGCGAGGTGCCGATGGAATGGACTGTGAAAGCCCCTTTAACTAAGAGGTTAAAATTCGCCACACACTCTAATAGATTATATGCAACATAGTGAAAATTTATACAAAAATTCCAGGGAGCAAAATAATATCAACAAGAGCTTGTAAATAATGATACAGAGCGACTGAAGCACCTGACATTTCGACCCTCCCAGGTCTTAGTCATAAGGTCGCTACAAAACAAAAGAACAACATATAAGATAAGAGATATATCATGTATCATATCAAAGGGAAGGCTTAAATGGGAAAATGTAAATATGTATAGAATAAATAATAGCAAAAAATAAAAATAAAATCCAAGATGCATGAATACAGACTACAAAATACAAAATATTGCATCTGATAAAAACAATGAGAAAACCACGTTAGTAATACAGAGATGTATCAGGAAAGGAGAAATATACAGGTTGATAGGTAGGTTACCTTGGTCTGAGGTATAAGATGTATGCAAGGCAAATAAAGAGTATTGGTGTCCCTGGGAAAATCCACAGAGGCTATGGGAAAACATGGAAATGAAATCAAGGGTCTTATTACAGCATATATGAAGTCTTAAAAGTCGCATTAGGTACCTAAGATAGCTGGCCGTCAGAGTTAATAGAAACCTATAATAGATTGGTATATTTAATGTATTTAATGTGAGCCTCATGTATGAATATAAAAAAAAGGGGGAATAAGGGATGTATAGTAAGATAGAAAGCAAATGGAGAGGCATTTACCTGAGGGTAAAGAGGTGTCAAGTGGTGATCCCTCGCCTAATTGTGCTGGCATGGCTCCATATAGCTGGGGAAGGGGTTTAAATAATGTGGCAAACAACTCCAGACCGGAAATACGCCATCCGGCCCAGAAGTGACGTTGTGCTGCAGAAAGGAGCTCTACTGTGCATGCGGGGTGGTTGCTAAGTAAGCCAGTGTTATTGGCAAGCAATGATGTGTGGCGGGGGGGGCGCTAAGCACATAGTTTTGTATGTGAATGTGCATTAAAACTGGGCACCAATGTAAACACAGCGCCCTGGTAATAAGAGAGGCTGTAAGATGAACTAAACGCATAGGTCCATATGTAAATGTGTATTAACAATGAAAACTAAAACAAAATGCCCTGGTAATATGATACACATATTATAGAGGCGAGTATATAGTGTAAGACATTAAGTAGTTAAAGAGAAGCTGTGGAATGATTATTATTAGTAAAATAACCTTCGTCATTAACCCAGCAGCGTTTCGAATTGAGCTACCCCAGGCCCTTAAGATCCACAATGTTTTTCACAGGTCTCTGCTCAAGAAATATGTGGAACCTTTTGAGTCCTCACTGCTATCGCTGCCCCAATAATGGTTGATGGTAATCTAGAGTTTCAGATTTCGAGGTTTGTAGATTCTGGCCTCCAACATCATTACCTACAACACTTGGTGCACTGGAAGGGTTTTGGCCAGAGGAAAGGATGTTGGTTTCAGCATCAGAGGTGAATGCCCCAGGCTGGTTTGCTCATTCCACACCTCTTATCCTGAGAAACCTGGTCCTGAGTGTCCAGAGGCCACTCATATAAGGGGTGTACTGTCACAGATGTGTCAGATGCTACAGACAGTCCCTCTGCATCTGGCTACAGAAGATCTCTGCATTTGTCATTGTGGATACCTTCTTAATCCTTCAGACTTTTGGACCCATTGGCAACCTCCCTCTGGCTCTAATTGACACACCTGGACCTGAGTGTTTACAGACTTTCAGTCTACTTCAGGGAGTCACTGGTGATATTCCCATTTTTCCCTCGTGAAGGCTTGAAGCTATAGCTAAGTTGCTTCCCCCTTGTTTGTCTCCCTTATTTTCTGCAGTGTACAGTTGGGACTGACCAGTACTCACCCTCCTTCCCTGTTCAGGACCTAGCTTTAGGGATATACAGGACTTAGGTTCCTGTTAAGTGTGGTACCAATATAGAGACATTCGAGGAGGCAGGGTGCTATTACATCTGCCTAGGGGTCTCCACTCCCCCTTTCCCTAGCATTAGGGCTTCCTTCCCTTGTGTTGCACTTAGTCTTCTCACACTGTGCTGTGACACTTCATATTGGAGGGAGAAAGTGCTTGTGTGAATCTGAAGCCTGTAGTCTTGATACTGGTGCAGAAGCTGAGCCATCATACTCACAGCCCTTCTAAGTGCTAATCGTTTGCTTTGCTGATTGTATCATATACATTCTGCATTTAGCTTACGGAGGAAGAGAGAGTTGCAGGAGCAGGGACAGTGACAGAATCCAGTCTGTAGACAGGTATTAGGCATCTACAGTCTGTTGGCAAATATATAGCTAGATATTTTGTTGTGGGGGTTGAAAAAATTGAACATAATTTGATGCATGAAGTATTACATGCTTTAATGTCATCGACATCAGCTGGAAGCTCTGCAGCATGCCTCAGCGAAGCGGCAGCAGGCTCTGCTGAATCTAATTTGTCTAGGAGACAAACCACACACTGGGGCAGTTACTTAACGGATTAAAAGACCAGACAGATCTATGGTTTCTAAAGCTGAACCTCTAACCAGGCATGATCATGTGTGATAATGAGCATATCCTGGTGGCGGCTGTGAAACTTGACAAGCTCACACATGTACCATGCTTGGCACATGTGCTCACCTTAATAGTTCAATGATTTCTGAAAACATACCCAGATTTGTCAGAGCTGCTGATCAAGGTAAGCCGCATCAGCACCCATTTTTGCAAGATGTCTACAGCTGCTGCTGCTATGGCAAAACATGCATTTGTCAGCTAACCAACTGGTGTGTGACAGCACCATGCACTGGAACTCCACACTACACATGCTGATTGAGTAACAGCTTCAACACGCCTGTTGGCATTTTGGTCAGCCACCGCAAATTACAACTCAAAAGTGGTCATGGATGTCTGACATTTGTGTGGTTTTCCAAGACTTTGAGGACTCCACAAAGATGGTGAGCAGTGATGATGTCATAGTCAACTCAACTATCCTGCTTATGTGAAAATTTACTTACTGCTCACAATTAAACTTGAAGCTTTGCATGCGGAGCAGGTGTGCATGGAAAAAGACATAACGCAATTGAGATTGTGTTCAGATGAGATTGTAGCCAGCCCAGCCTCATCTCATCTGCTATGGCGCAGATTGGGTATCAATGTGGAAGTGGATGCAGACGAGGAGGAAGAGGTGGAACGGGAGCTGGCGGGTAGTGCAACAGAGGCTTGTAGCCACACAATCTTCATCCCATCTCTCCTACTTGGTTGGACTGAGGATGGGAATGTGAAGGAAAAGAAGGAGGAGGAGATGGATGTTCATTATCATGGTGCAGACAGGGAAGTGTTGGCTGTATGGATCTTGGCACATATGGCCTGAATTTATTTACTGCTGCCTTTCCCATGACCTTCTCGTTATATTCATCTTGTCCAAAAAAGAGTAGTGGTTTCTCATCCTCCTAGAGTTTTTAAAGATGGTCAAGCAATATCTGGCCGACTCCCCACCATGGGGTTGTAAGAGACAGGGGCTCTCACTTGTCAACAGAGAATGCAGACAGACTCACTTTCATAAAATTGAACAGAGCCCAGATCAGCTCACATTAGTGTTTGTAATATTCAATATTTTAATGAGGCCCACCATTTGTTGCCCTTCAGGAGTATATGGATGACCTTCTTCATAATTTATGTTCGGCGTTGAATTTTCTGCAAAGCCTTTATAACTGTGTTAGTACATGAACTACACTTTCAAAATATTTTTTTCAAACATTTTTTATGGATTCAATGACTCATCCATGTAGTTTAACATGGTTATTATTGCATTATGGTATGTCAAAGTTGCAAAAAGAGTAACTTTTTTTCGGATTACATTACTCATCCATAGAGTATTATGTGCTTTCTGTCACATTTTGATAGTATATAACAGTGCAAAAAAGTGTTTGAAAATTTTGCTTGTTTGTTCACATTTCTTACCCATACACTATTCCACGTTCTGATGTATATTTTTGTGATATACTGTATAACACTCAAAAAAACTTTTACAAATTTTGCTGGGTTACATTTCTCAGCCATACAGTATTACATGTTCTTCGTTACATTTTGTTGATATATAACCCTCATAAAACTTGTTTAAAATTTTGTTATTATTACATTGCTTATCCATATTGTAGTACATCCTCTTGGGTAAGGTTAGTTTCTATATAAGCCACAAAAAACTTTAACTTTTTTATTGTTATTATATTACTCAGCCATTGTATATTCCATCTTTGGCAGTTTGTTGCTATATAAGCCTCAAGAAACTTGCTCAAAAATGTATCAGTATTATATTTCTCATCCATAAATTTTTACTTATTTTTGAGTAAATTTGGTTGTTATATAAGCCTGTATAAACCTGTACATAAATTTATTGTTATTATATTGCTCAATCATAGGGTATTACATCTTCTTGGGTACAGTTCCTTGTAATATCAGCCTTAAAAAACTTCTTAAAAAAATCTATCGGTATTATATTGCTCACCCATAGACTACTTTGTGGTCTGGAGTACATTGTGTTGGTATATGACCCTCAGAAAACTTGGTAAAGAAATTATCGGTATTATATTGCTCACCTACAGACTATTCCGTGGTCTGGATTACATTTTGCTGGTATATAACCTTCAAAAAACTTGTTCAAAATGAATTGGTATTATTTAATTATTTATATGTCTAATATTATTCATCCATAGAGTATTGGATCTTCTTGGGTGCCATTCCTTGCTATATCAGCCTCAAAACACTTGTTCAAAAATGTATCATTATTACAGTGCTCACTTATTGATAATTCCATGATCTGGAGTACATTTCCTTGATATATAACACACAAAAAACATATTCAAAGTTTACTGGTATTTTATTGCTCACCTATAGACTATTCCGTGGTCTGGAGTACATTTCATTGGTATATAACCCTCAAAAAACTTGCTAAAAATTTATTGGTATTATATTGCTCACCTTCAGACTATTTCATGGTCCGGAATACATTTTGTTGGTATATAACCCTCAAAAAACTTGTTTGGTAGATGCAATACATAGTGAGTAATGCAAAAAATTAAATGTTTGGTAGATGCAATACATAGTGAGTAAAAGAGTATATCTTGTATCTTTATATTGGAATATAACCACTGGTCTGTACCTTAGATTTTGGAGTAATAAACTTGGTTTACATTATGCAACAAAAAGTATGCTTTCACATATGAGAAAACAAACACCTTTGGCCTTGCTTTCTGGGAAGGTTTTGAAATGGCATAAAAAAACTGTTAGACTTATTTCAATCCTTTTTAAGCACTTTTCATATGAGTATATTACAGGAATCTGAGACAAGAGTTCATAACCTTCTCACCTACTTAAACATAAATCCTACCAATAAATGTTCACACAAAGATATTCCAGACACTTCATATCTTCTAAATCGTAACCAAGCAAAAATAATGTATTAAACAATTGATCTGTTACAGCAAGAATTAAACCACAAAATCTTAGAATCCCAGAAATTGTGCTCCAGATCATCAGTAAATCTCACCCCTTATGGCACTTTACCTTTATTAATATCTGCCTGTTTAAGAATGCAGTTTTTTTGTAATGTTATGTTTTAATATAATATAAAGTATGCAATGTATTTTTTAAATCAGCAATTTCCTTCAAGGAAAAATGTTTGCATTGGGTGTATAGCTCAGGAACTGCACACAGCAGGCATGTGTCTGTAACAGCAGTGGGTGGAGTCAGCTGCCATTGGCATTTAAACAGCATAATTTCTGGTGTGGAGAGACCCATAAATCAGTGGGTTGTCAGTGTTTCCAGTGGTGGCTGGGTAATGTGGGGTATCTGGCCTGTCGGTGCAAATATGGTATTGACTGCCTACTTGATGAAATTCTATGGGTGTTGGTAATAGGCTGCTATACAGATAGAGGTGTATCTCATAATAGTGTGAATGACACCCTATGCAGACATGTATCCAATTAGAATACTCAGCAGCCACCCCACGGATGTTTGGCGGGTTAGTAAATTAATTGTTTTCAGTATTTTGCACCTGATTGGCTCCTACCTTTATCATGAGGGACCAGCTGTATCCTGTTTGTGCATTTGTGTCTGAACGTGGTATTGTAAGTATGGCTGCTTTTTCTCTTTCAGTGATTTTTTTTGAAGTTTTCAGTCCTTTTGTCTGTGAATTTTTAGAAAATCATGTACCAAGAAATTTTTTACATTACATTGAATGCCACCGAAAAAAAAATCTCAAAACAATTTAATTTTTTTATTGCAATATCATAGCTACATAGGTTGAAAAAACACATAGGTTGAAAAATCACCTAGGTCTATCAAGTTCAACTTTTCTCCACCACTCATATGCCATGTCAAAACAGGCGTAATGCCATATCAAAATAGGCGCACAGGCAGTGCTAAAAAAAAACTATAAAGAAAATGGCTTAGAATGGCTCATCTTTTTTCTTATTATCAAGGACCGGGTAACCTAGACTGGTAATGTGCATGCACTAAGTGCATAGGCTGAAAAACATATACCCCTGGGGTATACACACACACACACACACACACACATATATATATATATATATATATAAAATTCTTAATGCAGGCATCATAAAGACCCTTAAAAAATGTATAGCGAAGGTAGCATGATCACCCTGTTTATATGGTGGTGGTGGAGGAGGACGACACAAATAAGACGAAGTCCTGAAGCGTATAACTATGTTTTGGTTGGTAGGGGTTCATAGGAATAGACAGAAACAAAAAAACACTGGATTTGAGTTTATGTTCCGTTGCTGTCATTCAGTGATGTTGAGAAGTCTGGGCCAATCCAGCCTTTGCTCATTTTGATGAGTCAACCGGTCAACATTTTCAGTTGGGAGCTGGAAGCTCCCAACAGTTATAATACACAGGCGGCATTGAAAACCTTCTCTTACAAAACACTAGCGGCAGGGCAGGCCAGGACCTCCAAGGCATAGCAAGACAGTTAATGCAACATGTTTAGTTTGATTACCCAATAATTGTAAGGCAGAGATGAATCAAGGAGGATGCTGGTATAGTCAGCTAGATACTCCTTCAGCATCTTCAAAAACTTTTCCCTCCTTGTCAGAGTACCATGCATCAGGGCCTGGGTGATGGAAGGTTCTGAGAAAAAATGTCCCAGACTTTTGATAGTGTTCCCCTATCTCTGCTGCTCTATTGTGTGTCTCTCTCATTTCTACTCTTTTGTTGTTTAAAGAACTATGACCTCTGCCAATTGCGTTATCAGATGGGAAGTTTTTAAATAATTCTTCAACTAGGCCCTTTTATTAGACACCTCTGCCACGAGAAAGTTTTCCTTGTAAATTAGGTCTATAAGGGTGACCAACCAGTAATTAGTGTTGGTCAAAATGCATACGATGCGAGGGTCATGGGAAAGGCGGCGTAAAATAAACTCAGCCATGTGTGCCAGATAGCCAACAGCCAAGACTTCCCTGTCTTAACCAAGAAGAAGACTGTCCATCTTCTCCTCCTCATCCTCCCTCTCTTCTTTGTCTTCAGGGCATCCACACTGACCAGACGGGATGAAGGTGGGTGCTTCTGTTCCTCCTGCTGCTCCTCATTATCACCAAATCCGCATTGAGAACATGAGATGAGGCTGGGCTGTGTAAAATCACCCTATATAGTTTCTTGTTCCATGTAAACTTGATCAGCCATCAAAGCCTCCTCTTTAATTGTGAGCAGCAAGCTAGTCAGTAGACAGAGAAGTGGGATGGTTATTCTGATTATGGCCTCCTCACCACTCACCATTTTGTTTAAATTCTCAAAGTTTTGGAGAAACGTACAGGTGTCAGACATACATGCCCACTCATCAGTTCTTATGTGCAGAAGCTAACCAGAGTACAGATGAGCATGTTGTAGCTGCTATTCAACTAGTGACCTCTGCTGCTCACAAAGCCTTGCCAACATTTCTGTTGACCTCCAATGCATGGTGACTGGTCGGTGAGCTGGAAGTTGCAAACACTGCTGCAACACTGTCTGGGCTGTGACGACTTTAGTTGACTTGCAGAAATGGGCACACATTAGGCGTACTTTCACATGTGGCTAAATTGCACCATTTCCAGGGCATGCAGTCTGGAAATGTGGTATACAATGTGGCCTGAGGGTGGGTGGCTGCTCATTTTCCCTTGTGTCCCAAGGACCGGCATAGGGGAAGCAGACAGCTGTGCTGGGACAAGGACATGGACATGGTTGCAAGTGTGCAATGACAGGTGCAGGATGGGAGGCATCTTTGATTGACTGTGTTACGGACGGAAATGGGATGCAGGTAGAATGGGGAAGAGGCAGTGGTTTCACCCACAGACACTGTTTCTAGACCCTGCTGTTGGGCCCATCTAGTCGGGTTGTTTGGTGTCATGTGCCTGAGTTTACTTGTGGTGGTCAGGCTAGTAGTTGGGCTGGTCATGCTGAGGCTGGAATGTCAGATGTTGCAAATGGCCTATTTTGGGTTAACTGGATTGTTTTTTAAAAAGCATCAAACTTGGGAACACATAACCCTTGGCATAGTAATTTCACCCATGTTGGTGCTCTGGGGAACATTTGCCTGCTTTGTCTCTGGCCCTCCCACTGCCTCTTTCCTGTCTGCTGTGGTGCTACAGATTCCTCCCCCTCTGCGCTTCTGTCCTTCATATGCATGCCACCTTCCCAGGTTGGGTCAGTGACTTCATCATCCACCACCTCATCTTCCACTTCCGCAACCTGGTCCTTTTGCTGACTTGCTGACTTAACAACATCACTTGTGGGCTACTGTGACTCATCATCAACCACCTCTTGTGACAGTAATTGCATTTTCTTATCTTGTAGTTGTGGCTGCGTAAATATTTTGGCATCACTACATGCGATTTCCTCATGTCCCGCTTGAAACAGTCATAAAAGGCCAGAATCTATAAATAGAAATGTGAACATCATTTCAGAGTGACCAAGAATGGAATCATTTGTCTCCGGGCACTCGGCATGTTGGGAGGAAGGAGTATCAAGGTGAAGAATATGTGGTCCAAAATAACAGCTACTGAGATTGGACAGTGTGGAAGACAGGGTGGTGCTGGCAAACTGACTGCAAGAATTATCTGCTGTCCATCCAACAACTTTTTCAAACTGAGACACAAAAACAGAACACAGTATAACAAACGTGCATAAAAACTCTGCTGTAAAACATATGTAACTGTAAGTAGCAAGTGCTAGTAAAAGATGTTAACAAAACCAGGGTATTTTGTTGATACTTTTTTTGCAAAAAAATGTACGCTAAGCCACTCCGCCACGTCAAGGCATACCCTTCTCGGAGCAGTCCTATCTAATATATTTAAAAACCTGAACATGTGAATAATACCTTCATGAGCAGGGTTCAGAAAGGTGCTGCTCGGTATGGGCTCGCTGGGCAAAATGGCTTTTTATGCATGTCCCAAAGGAGAGAGGCGGGGATCTCCCAAAGCTTGCATAAGCAAGAAATCAATGGATTCAGAACACATGACACATGCACAAAAACTGAACGGGTCATAAGACCCTGTTCACACCACCCAAGAACTAAGACACAAAAACAAACTGGTCTAGCTTCAAAAGGGATGTTACGCGCCTATCTACAAATTGGGACAGGAAGCTAGGTCGGCATTATGTGTGTGTTTGTTGTGCTTCTGCAACAGGCACAGTTTCACCTTGCCATGGGCCTATGTGCTCACTATCAGCATCAAATCCACTTTTCTGTCCCTTACCATATGCCTTGCTAGTTTTAAATTATGCATGTCATAGCCTTGTTTAGAAAACTTTGCAGGAATCGTATTGCAAGAAAATTTTCACACCTCAGATGGACTTGTTCCAGTACAGGAGCAATATAACGATGCTATTGATAACCAACCAAGTCTGGCTGTATGCTTCTGATGCATAACGGGTGCAGTGTAAATGCAGTATAATATTTCACTGCTGAAAAAAATTAGCAGGATTAGTATCTCAGGAAAGTTCGCCCACCTCATATGGACTTATTTCAGTGCAGGAGCAATATAGCAATGCTATTGCCAACTAAATACGTCTGGATGTATGTCTTTTATGCATAACTGGTGCACTATAAATGCCGTATAATAGTTCCCTGCTGAAAAAAATTTCAGGATTAATACTGCAAGAAAATTTTCCCATATCAGATGGACTGGCATGGTATGAACAGCGTATATTTTCCTGCTGAAATAACTTTGCAGGATTACTATTATAGGAAAATTTGCCCACCTCAGATGGACTTGTTACACTGCAGTAGAAATATAGTTATATTATTGCAACCCACCAAGTCTGGGTGTATACTTTTGATGCACAACTTATGCAGTATAAAAGCTGTATAATATTTCCCAGCTAAAAAACCTTTTGCAGGATTTCTATTGCAGGAAAATTTGCCCATCTCAGATAGACTTGTTACATTACAGGAGGCATATGCAAATGCTATTGATAACCTACCAAGTCTGGCTGTATGCGCTTGATGCACAACTGGTGCAGAACAAATGCCATATAATTAGAGTTGAGCGATACCGTCCGATACTTCAAAATATCGGATCGGAATGGATCGGCCGATCTTTAAAAAAAGTATCGGTATCGCCGATGCCGATACCGGAAGTCCCATTCAAGTCTATGAGACTTCCGGTATCGGAATTGGAAAAACCCTTTCCTGCCCTTGTACAGCCTCTCGGGGGTCTGTACGGGCCTTCCGGGGGTCTCTGCCGGCCTGCCGGGGGTCTGTGCCAGCCTGCCGGTGGGCTGTGCGGACTGCCCGGGGTCTGTGCACCCTGTGGGGGTCTGTACCGGCCTGCCAGGGGGGCTGTGCCGGCCTGCCGGGGGGCTGTGCTGATGTCCGGGGGTCTGTGCAGGCATCGTCCGATGGGACTACAAGTCCCATCGGGCGATGCCTGCTACCATGACAGTGATTGACACATTAGCCAATGATGGGACAGTAGTAGTCCCATCATCCGGCTAATGTGTTAAATGTAAAAAAAAAAAAAAAAAAAAAATACTACATACATACATACTACATGCATGCTACATACATACTACATGCTACATACATAGTACATATGTACTACATGCATGCTACATACATACTACATGCTACATACATGCTACATGCTACATACATACTACATACATACTACATACTACATATATACTACATGCATGCTACATACATGCTACATGCTACATACATACTACATACATACTACATGCTACATACATACTACATACATACTACATACATACTACATATATGCATCATACATACTACATGCTACATACATACTACATACATACTACATATATATTACATGCATGCTACATACATACTGTATTCATGCTACATACATACTACATGCATGCTACATACATACTACATGCATGCTACATACATACTACATGCTACATATATACTACATACATACTACATATATACTACATGCATGCTACATACATACTACATGCTACATACATACTACATACATACTACATGCATGCTACATACATACTACATACATACTACATGCATGCTACATACATACTACATGCTACATATATACTACATACATACTACATATATACTACATGCATGCTACATACATACTACATGCTACATACATACTACATACATACTACATGCATGCTACATACATACTACATACATACTACATGCATGCTACATACATACTACATGCTACATATATACTACATACATACTACATATATACTACATGCATGCTACATACATACTACATGCTACATGCATGCTACATACATACTACATGCTACATACATACTACATACATACTACATGCATGCTACATACAATACATTCATACAATACATACATAGACATACAGTACATATAACATAGAGTAACATACTTACCAATACTTGTCACATTGTTCCCCGAAGCCATTGTCGTCTACGGAATAAATATTAACATAACAAACCACAAAAATACTCACACAGCTTTTACCATAAAGTGAGACTAGGGATTTTTTTTTTAAGTGGCGGAGGAATACAGTGCGGAAGGATACCTACCTTCCGTCATTGGATTCCTGCAGACCGTAGAGAGCGGCAGCATCAGCTGATGCTGCAGTTCTCTACCCAAGATCGTCGTGGGACACACTCGTGGACTGCTTCGGATCATGGGTGAGTATTTTTGTGGTTTGTTATGTTAATATTTATTCCGTAGACGACAATGGCTTCGGGGAACAATGTGACAAGTATTGGTAAGTATGTTACTCTATGTTATATGTACTGTATGTCTATGTATGTATTGTATGAATGTATTGTATGTAGCATGCATGTAGTATGTATGTAGTATGTATGTAGCATGTAGTATGTATGTAGCATGCATGTAGTATGTATGTAGCATGCATGTAGCATGTAGTATGTATGTAGCATGCATGTAGTATATATGTAGTATGTATGTAGTATGTAGTATATATGTAGCATGTAGTATGTATGTAGCATGCATGTAGTATGTATGTAGCATGCATGTAGTATGTATGTAGTATGTATGTAGCATGTAGTATGTATGTAGCATGCATGTAGTATATATGTAGTATGTATGTATTATATATGTAGCATGTAGTATGTATGTAGCATGCATGTAGTATGTATGTAGTATATATGTGGTATGTATGTAGCATGTAGTATGTAGCATGCATGTAGTATGTATGTAGTATATATGTGGTATGTATGTAGCATGTAGTATGTATGTAGCATGCATGTAGTATGTAGGTAGTATGTATGTAGCATGTAGTATGTATGTAGAATGTAGTATGTATGTAGCATGCATGTAGTATGTATGTAGTATGTATGTAGCATGTATGTAGCATGTAGTATGTATGTAGCATGCATGTAGTATGTATGTAGTATGTATGTAGCATGCATGTAGTATATATGTATGTATGTAGCATGTAGTATGTAGCATGCATGTAGTATATATGTGGTATGTATGTAGCATGTAGTATGTATGTAGCATGCATGTAGCATGCATGTAGTATGTATGTAGTATGTATGTAGTATTTTTTTTTTAAAACATTTAACACATTAGCCGGATGATGGGACTACTACTGTCCCATCATTGGCTAATGTGTCAATCACTGTCATGGTAGCAGGCATCGCCAGATGGGACTTGTAGTCCCATCGGACGATGCCTGCACAGACCCCCGGACATCAGCACAGCCCCCCGGCAGGCCGGTACAGACCCCTACAGGGTGCACAGACCACCGGCAGGCCGGCACAGCCCCCCTGCAGGCCGGTACAGACCCCGGGCAGTCCACACAGCCCCCCGGCAGGCCGGCACAGCCCCCCGGCAGGCCGGCAGAGACCCCTGGAAGGCCCGAAATGACGGCGCATCATGATGCGCACACACCGCGCATCATGATGACGTCATTTTGGCTGTCAATCAACTTTGAACTTCCGATTCCGATGCCCGATATTGAAAAAATATCGGATGTCGGTATCGGAATTCCGATACAGCAAGTATCGGCCGATATCCGATACTTGTGGTATCGGAATGCTCAACACTACATATAATATTTCCATGCTGAAAAAATATTGCAGGATTACGATTGAAGAAAAATTTGCCCTCCTCACATGGACTAGTCACACGGCAGGAGCAATATAGCGATGCTATTACAACCAACCAAGTTTGTCTGCATGTTTTTGATGCACAACTGGCACAGTATAAATGCCGTTTAATATATCCCTGTTGAAAAATACTTTGCAGGATTACTATCATAGGAAAACTTGCCCACCTCAGATGGACTTGTTACACTGCAGGAGCAATATAGCGATGCTATTGATAACCAACCAAGACTGGCTGTATGCTTTTAATGCACAACTAGTGAAGTATTAATGCTGTATAATTCTTCACTGTTGAAAAAACTTTGCAGGATTACTATCACAGGAAAATTTGCACACCTTAGATGGACTTGTTACACTGCTTGCGCTATATAGCGATGCTATTGCTAAGCAACCAAATCAGGCTGTATGCTTTTAATACACAACTGGTTAAGTATAAATAGTGCACAATATTTCCCTATTCAGAAATATTTGCAGGATTAAGAATAAAAATAATATTATTATCACTGAGAAGGGCTGTTTGCATGAGTTACAGTAGGAAGGATGTACAATTAACCCTATCTCGTCCTACACTATCTCTTTGGCACAATCTCTCACTTAGGCCTCTTTCACATGTCCTGATATTTCCAGTACTAGAAAAACCAGTGCCGAAGATATCAGTGTCCATGTTTCCATGTGCACATGTGTGTAATTCTTGTGGCATATGTGTGAAAACTGTGTGCTGCCCATGTACCACTTCAGCACCACACGTACCAGCACCTGGAAGCATAGGTACAGTTGCTGCTATTTCCCGGAGCCGGGTGCTGAAGTCAGCTCTCATCATTCTCCCCTGCTCGCGCAGCGATCAGCGCTAGCAGGGGACAGTGTTGAGTGTTGTATTCAGCTGATAACAGCTAATGCAAGCGGTGGCTGATGGGACTACTACTCCCATCAGCTGACACCTGCTGCTAATAACAGTGAGAGTAGACGGCGGCAGATATGAGTATTGATCAGCCGGCACCTGATCTATAAGTAAACAAAAAAACAGCATGGGTTCTCCTATATTTTTGATAACTAGCCAGGCAAAAATGACAGCTGCAGGCTGCAACCCTCAACTGTCAGCTTCAGCAAGGCTGATTTTCAAGTATAGAAGCGTCCCTACACTGATTTTTTTTCAATTGTTTAAATAAATAATTAAAAAAAGGTGTGGGGTCCCCCCAAATTTTTGACAACCAGCCTTGGTAAATCAGGCAGCTGGGGGGCTGGTATTCTCAGGCTGGTAAGGGGCCATGAATATTGACCCCCTAGCCTAAAAATAGCAGCCCACAGCCCCACAGGAAAACAGGAAAGGGATAATTATTAGATGTGCCAATTCAGGCTCTTTGCCTGGCTCTTCCCTCTTGAACTGTAGCAGTGGCAAGTGGAATAATATTTGTGGGGTTGTTGTCACCTTTGTATTGTCTGGTGACATCAAGCCCACGGATTAGTAATGGAGAGGCATCTATAAGGCGCCTTTCCATTACTAAACCTATAGTTGTATGGTAAATAAATACACAGTAAGTATAAAGTATTTTACTTGAAATAAAAACAAAACACACTTTCCATTTTTATTTAAAAATAATGAACGCACTTACATTAACCTAACACCCATTCCATTGAAACCCTCATCTCCTGTAATAAAACAAAAATAAAAAAAAGCATCCATATCTCTCACCTTCCCGACGTTCTATCCCACGCCATGATCCATGTCTGGGGATAAATAGTTTTCAACTTGGGCGGTGCCAAGATTCTACTGTTCAGACTAAGAACCATTGATGAATGAGCTGCTGTGAGCATCAATGTGCAGCGGTGACATTATCAGGTTACCGCAAGTCACTGAGACATCGTTCCCAGCTGAGCTGAACTGCGGTGACCTCAGCACATGAGAAAGTCACTGAGTTCACTGCAGTTTAGCTAATTCAGTTCGCCACAGATCACCGTGAGAATGGTAAAAAATGGCACAGATCCAAGTTGTTTTTTTAAATTATTTTTTAAAATAATTTATAAAAACAGCAAAGGGACTCCTCTATTCCTGATAACCAGCCTTGCTAACACTGACAGGTGAGGGTTGCAGCCCGCAGATGTCAGATTTGAATGATTATCAAAAATACAGGGGAACCAATGTTGTTTTTTTTTGTTTATTAATTTATTTACTGTATAGTGTATGCTGATGAATACTCTTATCAGCCGCTGCCTGCTCTCACTGTTATTAGCGGCAGCAGGTGTAGGATGATGCGAGTAGTAGTGCCATCAGCCACACCCTGCTCTTGCTGTTATCAGTTGAAAACAACTCTCAACATTCTCACCCTGCTGATTGCAGGCAGAGCAGGGGTGAGTGATGAGAGCAGTCTTCAGTACCTGGCGCCAGGTACAGTGCTAACAGTACTGCTGCTTCCAAAGCTCTGGTACATGTCACAATGATATACGGATGTCATCCGCATGTCATCAGTATGCATGTGTGCAGGATATTTTGCAGCACGTGCTACTGTTAAAAAACTGAAATGTCAGTGGAATTTTCGCATGAACTCACGGTCCATGGATACACACTGACATGTGCACAGACCCATTCACTTGAATGGATCTATGTGTGCAAGAGTCTCCGCTACATGTGAAAACTGTCACCACACGTATTGGACACACTGACATGTGAAAGAGGCCAGAGGCCGGGTGCCCACGATCTGGAACTAGCAGCACTTTTGACACAGCACATGTTCAGTTTCCAAAATGCTGCCTTCTATGGAATGCACATAAATCAGCATGCATTCACTGAACAAAATATTTCTACTGATGTAATTTCTGTTGCAAACTAGTGATTCTGCAAAAAAAATTGATATGCTGCGGTCTTGATAGACGCACAGCATGTCAGTGTCCATTGGTAATCCACAGGTGACTATGCACGCATTAGCTAGTATGGGAGTTATAGAAATCGCATCCACTATGCTGTTACTATGCTGGCCACTGCGAGTTTGATGTTGAATAAATACACAAGGTCAAACCAGCAGCAGTTCTTGATCATGGGCACATGCTCTTATTGCTGCTAACACCAGTATTAACATTGATTATAATTAATTAGCCCTGGTGTTTCAGTTGAAAGTAATCTTAATGCTGTCTAATCCCTGCCTATATGGATCTAAAACTCTGTTCCTAGCTCATCAACGCAGCACTTCTCCCTAGTACACTGTGCCAAGCATCGCATCACGGGTCTTACATAGACCCGATGACGCTATGCAGCCAACCGTTCACAGTAATGCCACAATCAAGATGACTATGGCACTACAGTGACTGACAGGCAATGTCCGCATGTTTATTGGCTGTCTAACAAGTGCCAAACATGAGTCGTGGGGACTCGAGCTTGCGCGCAAGCAGTCAAAACTACTTGCCGAGTAAAAAGCATCTCAAGCACACTGATGCTCGAGTGATTAACGAGCAGTGATGAGCACACTCACTCATTACTAACCATAATTTCTTTCCACAAGAAAGACCCACAAACCTGGGAATTTTCTCTTTGAATGGTTGAGAATTTTTTTCTAGCTCTGAGTCATATACTCGATCACCCCGACCGCGTGTCTCTGGTCGAATCTGCAATTCGTCAGCTTTAGCAGGGAGATTGGCCGGTGGAGGAATATAGTTCTGAGTTCCATATGTGGTCCACAGATACTATGTGGAATGACCCCGCTCTCTATAGCCAGTTCTGGTAAAGGCTTTCTTTGAGGGTAAAAAATGTCTATGCACTGTATGAGACCTGGTTTCCCTGGAGGTAGATAGGTAGGTAGATAGCCAGAGGGCTATCTGTGTTGGCTGCTGTCTTCGCCAGAGGCATAAAGAGACACTTCAAGTGTTTTTTCTGTGGTGGGAAGGGTCCTTTTTTGGGTACCTGTCCTTCCATACATAATCACAAACAGCATTCGGAAAACTAAGGAGCATAGTTTGGGGGAACGTTAGCATTGCCAATGTACATATTTCCTCTGTGGGTAGGTCTCAGTTTATTTGGTGTCCAAGATCCATTTTGGTAAAAATAATGTGTTTATTTCAGCCTTTCTGGACAGGGCAGGATTTAATATGATTGATGCCAGACTTATCCAGGACCAAGGTCTCAAGCCACATAAACTGTCTAGACCTATACCCAGCATTGACTCTACATCTTTGAGTCAGGTGTATTTTACTCAGGTAGTCTGATGGATACAACTGCAGGTAATTAGTTAATTTATTGCTTTGTGCTAGAGGTATTGCACTCTCCTGTGGTTCTTGGACTATCTTGGCTTACACTGCAAAATCCCATCGTGCACTGGCAGACACGGAAGTTGTTAAGGTGGAGAGAGTACTGTTATGAACATTGCTTGGGCACCTGGTTAGCCATAGTGGACACTCAGTCTCTGCTGGATTACCTGTCTGACTTTGGCAATGTGTTTTCAGAACAGGAGTGTCAAGAACCCCTTCTTCATCATCCTTATGATTGTGCCTTTAATCTTATTGCTTAGGCCAAGCTCCCTAAGAGCAGGTTTTATAATATTTCTGATCCTGTGAGAAGGGCCATGAATTACAGAGAAAGTCTATCACAGGGTCATATCAGACCTTACTCATCTCCCGTTGTTCCTTTCTTTTGAAAAAAGATCGGGAGTTATGCCCCTGCCAAGAATTCCACAAAGTTAATAGGATAACAGTCCATGATCCATATCTTCTACCTCTCAACCTGGACCTCTTTATCCAGATAATCAGTTCAAAATGATTTTTTAAACTGGACCTCAGGGGGCATGTAATCGTATGTGACGTAATGAGGGGGATAAATGGAAGACAGCCTTTAAAACACCTGAGGGACACTATAAATACCTTATGATGCCATCTTTCATCTTTTTGTAAATTACATTTTTAGTCACCTTGCAGGTAGATTTGCGCTGGTTTATCTTGATGGCGTATTGAACTCGAGTCACATCAGGTACATGTCAGGCAGCTCTTACAGATACTCAAAGACAAATTCTGTTTCAAACCAGCGAAATGTATGTTCTCTGTTCCAAAAATTGTTTTTCTGGTCAACTAACACCTTAAGGACATCAAAAACTATTCGGCAGTGTACAAATCACTGACGGATATTACCAGGAAAGGGATGGACTCTTCCAAATGGTCCAGTCCGGCCAGGGAGGCATTTTATACCTTAAAGAAATGTTTTGCTTCTGCGCAGATTTTTATACAACCTGATGAAATTCAGCCATTCATTGTAGAGGTTTACGCGTTTAATGTTGGGATGGTGGCTGTATTGTCAGAAGGTCCCGCTTAGAAGAGGGGATACTGTCACGAAGATACCACACCAAAGAAGGGACAGAAGTGTCTGATTTCACGCATTACTGCACTGGTTAGATGTACTTCACCATCATATTAAACAGTGCCAAAGGTTAATCTGTTCAGTTGAAGCTCCTGGAGCTTTCCTACTTGGATTGTCTCAGTTGTTGAATGTTGGCCACTCCCTTCTGCTATATATGCTTGCCTCTGGAACCTTGGGATTGCCAGTGTTAGTTCTTCTGCCTGGTTTGGACTTGGAAGTGTTGTTCGTAGATGGAGTTGGTGTTTAGAGATTGTTCAGGAGATTGTTGCTTGGAGTTTTGTCTGTGTGCATATTATCATCCTCTCATATTTGGTTTCTCCTTCCTTTAACTCCTCTGTTTTCCACTCTGTTGTTTGTTGAGTGTATTTTGTATGGTTGGTATTTTCATATATTCCTGTCTGTATTTTCTTGATTGTATGGTTAGTGTGTATCTATACACTTCAGCTACCTACTACCCTGGGTGGAGGAGGGGACAGATCAGGGTAGATACTGTATAAGAGCATAGCAAGACACGTCTCCACCTTCATGAGTAATCCAGGAAACTTGGACAGACCAGGGAGCCCCTAGTTCTAGGAGCCTGATAAGCGCCCAAAGTCCCAACACATGCGTAACACTGTAGGAAGACGGACCGGGCCGGTGGTACCTCTCTTGAGCCGTTCCGGTACTGTCAGGGATGTCACCATTGTTGCCAGGGGGAAAGCTTTCTGACCTGGACAGAACTTTGCACTCGACAGTAGGTGGTGTGTCAGGGATGAAAGGGACGTGTGCGGGAAAATGGGAGACTTGGGGGGAAGACAGAGTGCGCAGCAGAAGGTTGGTTCACTCTCCTTGTGGCGACAAGATGGCTCATGCCCGTGTTGCAGTTCCTTGGCATATGCGCACACTCACTGTGAGCAACAAGTAGCTGTGTGCCCACTCACCACTGTCACCGAGAAGCTGTCTCGCACCGTTCCGCAGATTGCTGTGGGCGTGCGGCTTAAGACTGACCTTGTGCTTCGTATAGAGCGGGGTACGTTCACCCCCGCTTCCATCGCTGAACTGAGTCACGATTTGGTGGTACCACAGACTGTGCCACATCACGTACGTCGATCAGGGAATGCAGGACCTCGCTTAGGAGAGCCAGAATATGTCGCTTTTGTCTGGAGGCAGTTCCTCAACTTTCTTCAGGACCATGCCAGAGACTTTATGCGTCAATTACGTGGACACCACTGTGGGATTTCAAGCCTTCACAGCCAAGAAACCAGCAGACTGATAAGTTTACCCGTTTCATGAATCACTGTGCTTATCCCGATGTTATTCAATTTTACTCCCTAGCAACCCATTATCTCCCTGCATGGAGTATTCCCTGTAATAAACCCATTAACTCTTGCTCTACCTCCTGGTCGTCACTGCATACTGTTTACCTGCTATCTTACACTACCAATAATGTTAATAATCAAGGTGACAGTTTGGATAAGATCATTTTCCCTTCCACTTCACTTAGCAGCTCATTTGTATATAGAAAATATAGAAAAAAACAGGAGACTGACAATATAAAGGTACCAATCAACCTTTACTGAGCTACATGCACATATAAACTATTTAGAGGGTCAAACTTACAGTGAGACTACCTGTAAGCTAGAATATTAACTCATATTATGCTATTTTAGTATGCTCCCATTTTCTCCTATTCAGATCAATCACAGTTCATAGCCACTAGCTATATTCCTGAAAAATAACCCCAATGCAATAACTGTCTTCTATCAAATTTTATATTAGCCATATTGCAGTCAGGTAGGCAACTTTCTCTGGGTATTCACCAAGCCCAGATTTGTGTATTATCTAGATAAAGAAGAGTCCAGTTTTGGTGTGCTTTACCTTATTCTGGCAAACGCTTGGCAGTGTAAGGGTTGCATGTTGCTGTTTGTCCATGGAAACCCATGCAAGAAGGTCTTGAACACAGTGCAGATGTTAATGCCAGAGCAGGTTTAGAACCTTGCAGTTATTGAGTCAGTAGAGCAGTGACTACTTTTCTGCATTATGCGCATAAGCACATGGTGACCCCATTTTAACTTTTCGTGTTTTTCCACATTGCAGCTGAGTTGCTTTGTTTCCTTTCAATAATACGACTCACACTTCATTGTGTAATATTTAGGTAGGAAGTAATTTGACAAAGTGCCTTGCTTCAATGGTGGCATCACACTGTATTAAAGTACCACGCTTGAACTATTTAGAACAACCCAATTATTCACAAATGTCTATAAGGGCAGAATATACGGTTGCATACTATATGCTATACACATTGTAGGGATTCTACTCACTTAGGTGCGCTCAGGTGCGACAGGAGACAGTCAGGAGGCAGGTCCCCTTAAAGTTCATGCAGTTTATTACGTTATAAACCAAACAGCACGTCATCAAAATTAACAGCCTTCAGTTCAGGAGACAAAGTAACATCGAATGTCCTTTCCTTCAGGCTCAGACTGCGAGCCTAAGCGCACACAGGAGGAGTATACCCCCTCACACACAGCTGCCTGGCTCAAGAGCAGGCCACATTATAAGAGTGTAGCCACACCCATGAAACCAGCAACTGACTGGTCACATGACTGTGACTTCACCACAGGTCCTTCAAAACAATAATAATACAGCTATATATGCTATGCCTTACATTATGGAGACAAGCCATTTATGAGACAGATATCTCCCATCGATTACACGACCCTTAGCCCTGCCACATTCCCCCCCCCTCTGCCTACAGCCGTGGGGCTTGGCACTTTCACCTACCAGGCAAGGGATTCTGGAGAGGGCATCGGCATTCCCATGTAGCTTCCCGGCCCTATGCTCTACATGGAAGCTAAAGTCTTGTAGGGGTAAGAACCAGCGGGTGACCCTAGCATTCTGTTAGGAACGGCGGAACGCACTAAATAAAAATAATAATAAAGTGCGTTCGCCGCTCGGGGTCCACCGTGCAGTAGGTGTTACAACCGCTGCTGAGTGGTGGCAGGCGCAATATGGTGGTATATTGCACATGGGTTCAACTTCACCCATAGTGCGCAGAGCGGGCTCTGTTCACACACAGAGACGCCGCAACACAAAAACACAAAGATCACTGAACCAGTTAGTGTTACAGGGCTCAGTAAAATGCACACACAGTATCTGGTCACAGGAGCAGGCCCTAAGACAGAGGAGCTGCGTCCTTCTAGACTTACCGTGTGTGCGGCATCGCTACTGTGAGCGCCAAGAGAGGCTGCAACTGCAGCGCGGCGTAGGACACTGCCGCTCGACGACAAGGCTGGAAGGCAAGCACAATGTCGGACGCTAGCGTAGAGGTGCGGAGAGTACAGTGGCTTAAGGCTTGCCACTGACTGGGCTGACTACTAAACTAAATCCCTAACCACATGCGTAATATCAGAGGGAAGGGGTTTCAAATGAGTTAGTCACCAGAATCATACATCCGTCACCATTCACACATAGCAAGTATAATCTATACATCTATACTAGCGCATGGCAGAATGGCCATGCGCACTTTTGATAGCCGTGCGGGACCTTCCAGATCTCCGAGATGGACCAATGAGATCTGGAACAGGTCCTGGGCACATGACTCCTGATCTCCAATGGGAGATCTTCTCGTGAGCATGCCCAGTAGGAGCACAGAGGGACTTAGTCTCTGGAGCGGTCTGCTGCAAAGTAATCTCCTCTGCAGTAGAAAGACAGCAGGAGACCACAGAATGTGAGGCTCTAGATTCCTGCAGAGCAGACACAGAAACCTGATGCCTAACACATTCTTACCCTTTGTTTCCCTCATCCACCTGAGTGTGGCATGGTCGAATATTAATTTAAACTTCCGTCCCACCAGGTAGTACTGTAATGTGTCCACTGCCCATTTTATGGCCAAACACTCCTTCTCTACAACTGAGTAATTTCTCTCACAAGAAGTCAACTTCCTACTCAAGTAGAGAACAGGATGCTCCTACCCACGTATCTCTTGGGAAAGGACTGCTCCTACCCCAACATCTGAGGCATCTGTCTGGAGGACAAATTCACGTTTAAAGTCTGGGGCCACCAGAACGGGTTGCTTACAAAGAGCTCCCTTCATTTCTTGGAAGGCTGACTCTGCTTCTTCGGACCAGCTGACCATCACTGACTTTGTCCCCTTAAGCAGATTAGTTAGAGGTGCAGCCATTGCGGTGAGGTTTGGGATGAACCTCCTGTAATATCCCACAATCCCCAGGAAGGCTTTAACTTGCTTCTTTGACAGAGGTCTCGGCCATGTTTGAATTGCCTCCACTTTACTGATTTGGGGTTTGATCTCGCCACACCCCACTACATATCCGAGGCACTTGGCTTCCTCCTTACCCAAGGCACACTTTTTCGGGTTTATTGCAAACCCCACCTCCCTTAGCGTGTCAAACACTGCTTGGACCTTTTCCAGGTGAGACTCCCAGTCCGGGGTAAAGATGACGATATCATCCAGGTACGCGGCAGCGTATAGCTTATGAGGTGCAAGGATTCTATCAATAGCCCTCTGGAAGGTTGCCGGAGCTCCCTGCAGGCCAAACGGCATCCGGACATACTGGAAGCACCCGTCTGGTGTGGAGAATGTCGTCTTCTCCTTGGCTTCCTGTGCCATAGGGATCTGCCAGTATCCCATTGTCAGATCAAAAGTGGTTATGTACCTGGCAGGTCCAAGTCTCTCGATGAGCTCATCAACGCGTGGCATGGGATAAGCGTCAAACTTGGAGACCTCATTCAGCTTCCGGTAATCGTTGCAGAACCTCCATTCACCATTAGGTTTTGGGACCAGGACAATCGGGCTCAACCAGCCGCTCTTGGATTCCTCAATGACGCCGAGTTTCAACATACGCTGCACTTCCTTGGAGATTACCTCTCGCCGGGCCTCAGGAATACAATACGGTTTCACGTTCACCCGCACATCTGACTCGGTCAGAACTTCATGCTCCACCACCTTCGTGCACCCCGGCAACTCTGAGAACAGGTCCCTGTTTTTCCGTAGTAACTCCCGGCACTGCTGTTTCTGGGCCTTTGATAGCGTCTCCGCTATGGTAACCGCTCCAACCTCCCCTTCTAGGTTGCCCAGCAAGCACGGAGTTACAGCTGGCTCTCTATCTTGCCACGGCTTGATTAGGTTGACATGGTAAACCTGGTATGGCTTGTGTCTTCCGGGTTGGTGGATCTTGTAGTTTACGTCTCCCAGCTTCTCCACCACCTCATATGGCCCTTGCCACTTGGCCAAGAACTTACTCTCCACCGTCGGGATTAGCACGAGAACTCGGTCTCCTGGATTGAACTGCCTCACTCTGGCTGACCGGTTGTAGACCCTGGCCTGAGCCTCTTGTGCCTGGCGGAGATGTTCTTTAACAATGGGCATCACCTTCACAACCCTCTGCTGCATCAGTGCCACATGCTCAATGATGCCTCTGTGGGGCATGACTTCAGCTTCCCAGGTTTCCTTGGCTATATCTAGGAGACCTCGCGGATGCCGGCTGTACAGAAGCTTGAAGGGTGAGAACCCCGTGGAGGCCTGGGGAACTTCACGGATTGAAAACCGTAAATACGGTAAGAGACAATCCCAGTCTCTACCATCTTTCTCTATGACTTTTCTCAGCATGCTCTTCAGTGTCTTGTTAAACCTCTCAACAAGGCCGTCTGACTGCGGATGGTATACTGAAGTCCTCAACTGGGAGATTTGCAAGACTCTGCACAATTCCCTCATCACCTTGCCCATAAAAGGTGTCCCCTGGTCGGTAAGGATCTCCTTCAGCAAACCTGTCCGGGAAAACACATGGACCAGCTCGTGGGCTATACTCTTCGCGGAGGAATTTCTCAAGGGAATGGCCTCAAGATAGCGTGGGGCATAGTCCAGGATAACTAATATATACTGATGGCCCCGAGCTGATTTAACTAAGGGACCAACCAAGTCCATGGCAATTCTCTCAAATAGCACCTCAATAATGGGCAGTGGCACAAGAGGGTTCCGAAAATAAGATGTGGGGGCAGTTAACCGACATTTCTGGCAGGACCTGCAATAGTTTGCTATTTCCCGGTGATACCCAGGCCAATAGAACCTCTGTACAATCCGTTCCTGCGTTTTCCCCACCCCCAGGTGTCCCTCCAAGATGTGTGAATGGGCCATGTCCAACACTTTCCGTCTATATGAGCTGGTACTATTAACTGCTCTACCAGCTCTTCCCTTATTTTCGTGACCCGGTGCAACAATTCCCCACTCAACATAAAATAGGGAAACCTTGTGTTTGCTCCCGGCTCTTGTGCAACCCCATTAATGACGGTGACATTGTTAAAGGCTTCCCTCAGCATGGGGTCCCTGTGTTGGGCAGTCCCAAAATTCTCCCCGGCTACCCCTAACTCCGGGATGTCAGGTACAGGGGACCCTTCCTCTTCATCCCCAATAAGTACACATAAAGGAAACCCATCTGCCTCTGGTGGTGGCGATACCTCATTGGGGTAGACTGGTTCCCTGCTCTTGCTAGCACACTCAGAACCCTTCCCCCACAGATCCCAAAACAGACAGAAATCCCGGCCAATAATTATAGGATGCAACAAATCTCGAACAACGCCAACTTCATGCGACTCGGTGCCATGCGCCGTTTCAATGTTCACCCTGGCCATAGGGTAGTCCTTTGCATCGCCATGTATGCACCGAACGCCAATCTTTTTACCCGGGAGTATATTGAGAGGAAAACTGGCCCTCACAAGGGTCACCAAGCTCCCAGAATCTAGAAGCGCCATTGCTGCTCGCCCGTTCACCTTCACGGGACACGCTTGTGGCCCCTCGTTAGGTGGCGAATTCACACTGCAAGCTGGATATGCGTAGTATGAACTACGGCATCCAATGCTGCAGTCCATCTGCTCGGTGGTCTGGGAACAACGGGCAGCTATATGTCACGTCCGTGGGGACGTTGGGCACCGCCTCCCCCGCCCCTTTTGACCTTGGATGCGCTACCCTTTTTTGGACTTCGCCCCCTTCTGGGACCCCCAATACGGAATGGGATGCTTCCCCAAGGAACCTTCCACCCCCTGGTATCTCTCGACCAGCCCAACCAGTTCATCAGTATTTTCGGGATCACCCTGGGCAACCCAAGTCTGTAGTGATCTCGGCGGAGAATGCACAAACCGATCCATGACCACTCGCTCTACCATCTGTGCCGGGGAAGATGACTCTGGCTGCAGCCATTTCTGGACCAGGTGCAACAGGTCGAACATTTGGGTGTGCGGCGGTTTGTCCCGGTGATAGGCCCAGCGATGAACTCGCTGTGCCCTGGTAGTCATTGTTATCCCCAAGCGTGCGAGAATTTCCGCTTTTAATTTGGGATACTCTCTGGCGTCTTGTACACTCAGGTCAAAGTATGCCTTCTGGGGCTCCCCCATTAGATATGGGATCAGTACCTTTGCCCACTGCTCTGGCTGAAGTTTTTCCCTCTCAGCCACCCTCTCAAACACCGTCAGGAAGGCCTCCACATCATCCTCAGGGGTCATTTTTTGCAATGTGCGTCTTACTACCTTCGTGACATGGGTGGCATCAGCCAGACCTGGGGTTGGGGTGCTCGTCCTGCCTTCCTGGATGGCGGTTGCCAGAAGCTGCATCAGCTGCCGTTGCTCCTGCTGGTTCTGCTGCCATTGCTCCTGCTGGCTCTGCTGGAAGAACAGCCTCCTATTGCTGTGTCTGGGCCTGGACCAGGTGTTTCAGCAGGTCCTCCATTATTCCGGGTAGAGCTTGCTGCCTCACTGAAAACTTTACCCAGGACATGCAGCAACGGTCTCAAGTCTCTGCTGGGAACTCTGCCGGCACGTCTAGCACCAATTGTAGGGATTCTACTCGCTTAGGTGCGACAGGAGACCTTCAGGAGGCAGGTCCCCTTAAAGTTCATGCGGTTTATTACGTCATAAACCAAACAGCAGGTCACCAAAATAAACAGCCTTCAGTTCAGGAGACAAAGTAATATCGAATGTCCTTTCCTTCAGGCTCAGACTGCGAGCCTCAGCGCACACAGGAGGTGTATACCCCCCTCACACACAGCTGCCTGGTTCAAGAGCAGGCCACATTATAAGGGTGAAGCCACACCCACGAACCCAGCAGCTGACTGGTCACGTGACTGTGACCTCACCACAGGTCCTTCAAAACAATAATAATGCAGCAATATTTGTTATGTCTTACATTATGGAGACAAGCCATTTATGAGACACATTGATTACACGACCCTTAGCCCTGCCACAACATGTAGCAATGGGACTGAAAAAACCCTGAATTTAATGAATAAGAATTTTGTCTCAATACTATTTTCCATACAGTATTTACGGTATGTAGCAAATCACTTACTAGCAGCAATTAAAGATACTGCATAGATAGCTCTATGGTTCACTTTCAGCTTTAGAAAGAGGAATAGGTGCTGCTGAACAAGGTTTCATGCATCCTTGGATGTAAAGGGTTATATTTAGTAAATATCTAGATGTGTAAGTCTCCAATATTCATTTTGCTTACAAGATGTATGTAAATGTATAAAATATCAAAAAATTAGGAAAAAATTGTAGTTGTCCTTTTCAGAATGTTTGACCCCTAATATGTTTTTTAGGCCCTATTGATCCTATCTCTCAGCTATCAATAGGAAGTGACAGCCTAAGAACATTAGCAAAGACAACATGGCTGCTGACTGAATTAAAGATGTCAATGTCTTTCAGATCTCGCTGTACATCTAAACTACAAACCAATAATCTGGGGACACATAGCGAGAGTAAAGCTATATTTATAGACTTAAAACTCCCAAGGTCCTTTAAATCTAGCCATTTCTGCATCTAGTCATTTTCTGAGGATCATGGCATATATTGACTAGCTTCATTTTGCTGAGCACCTGCCTATATTGATTCTCAGCTGTTCTTCACATGACCAGTTTTCAATTTCTTTTGTTGATTTCCTACATATATGCCCTTCTTACTGAAATAGAAAAAACGTCCTTGACGTTTAAATAACCTATTTAAAACTCTCAGTACTTGGTTTGGTAAATTGTTGAGTCAGACTCTGAGCATCTTAGATGTCCATTTAGAAAACAAAATGTCATTTATGGTAAAGTCACTGTTGTGATGAATATTGCGCCACATGTTTGATTCAACTGGTTCATGAATACATAAGAAAAAATTTTGGGAAACTGATCATTATAATGGATTTATGCACCCAAATGCTTTTATTTTACTTTTTGAATCACTCCTTTAATATAAAAAAAAGAAAAATAAATATTATATTTATTAACATAGACACACAAATATATGTGCACATACTGATAAATGCAAATCAATATAACATATGAACATTGATTTTCTTGTTTCAATGTAATTTGTCAATGGGTAAAATACATTAGGAGACAAGTGAGCAGTTGCATCTTAAGGTGATGTGTTCAAACCAGAAAATGAACAATCGTAAAAGATCTGAGAGACGTGCTATCAATCTGTGTAACAGCAAATTCTTGTGCTCTATAAATTTTCTCCATTGTGGTGTATACGTATGTTTGCTTAAGAAAGGGCTGAGAAAAGTCAAAAATCTCAAAATATTATATATTTGCAGTATATTGTAGTTATGAATATTCTCTAGTAAAGTTCTGTGGAAACCTAATCGGTGGCTAGTATGGACCATGATGATAGTAAAGTTTAATTTTCTTAACTTGATACACAAAACACAGTTCAAGGGACATTTACCCCTATTCCTGATCAGATATAATTTGACTTTATTTCATTCATAAATATGGTTTAAAGAGAGATACATCTTTTCCTGAGCAAGTGAGCGGTAGGTCATACAGTAGCATGCATAGTGAAATAATGATCTCTCATGTGGCAAGACACCCAGAAGTCCCAGCACAGTGTAGGAGATACAAATTTTCCATTGTGAGCAGGGGATTCAAAGATGTGGCAAGGACAGGACAGGTGAGTAGCGGAGGGATCGGAGAGATTAGTGGTTAGGTGAGTATAATAATTTTTAATTTTTGGAAATAATATGTTAATTATGCTAGGAGGACTGGAGAGACCCTAGGACGTAATAAAGGACATTAAATTTCCAGAGAATAACTACTCAGTGAATCAAATGTTTCAGGACGACTGCGAACAGGCGAAATTTGAATTTTGTCTGATCCTCTCATCTCTAATTTATGTTAGCGCATATCACCTGATCCCTGCTACAAAATTTAAATGGTATCTGTCATCTGATTAACCTTGTCCAGCTACTGAATCAGACACAGGCTGTGCTATTTCAGTCATGTATGATTTGCTATGAAATGCAGCTGTCAGAGATTATGCATCTGTGGCGCCCCTGAGGCTTCAGTCGCCACAGAGGTGCTTCACCTTCTCCTAAGATGTAGGTAGGAACCCCACCAGGTAGGTGGGACCCCCCTTTCACATTCCAACACCTGCACCCCACACACAGGATAGTTCAGCAGGGACCCATCTTGCTTTATGCTGGAAAGGTCATAGGGTGCCATTTGTGGTCCCTGGCTTTGTAACACGAGAGGTGCTGGGGAGGCGGGTGGAGTTAGCTATAAAAGAGAGGGAAGGTGTAGGATTTCAAGTCAGTCTGACAGATGCTGGTGGGGGTACGGTTGGAGCCGGTGAGCCCGATTCGACGTCTACAGGCCAGAAGGGGGTTTGGATCATTTTGGGACGGTGATTTTGGGATTCCTTCACCGCCGAGTCCCCAGGTAGTGGCCTGTCAGAGCCGGCAAGCTGCAGAGGCCAAAGGAGCTAGACCTCGTACCAGAACAGTGGAACCACCTATTGAGGAAGAACAGTTGACGGGCATTGAGATACATCATGGGTTCCATTTGCCGCAGCTTCAAGACCCTTTGGCAAGAAACCAGAATCACGAAGATACCACCTCGGAGAACAGTTCCAGTTCGGCTTCCAGAAACACAGGAGGGGATCAGCACTAAGAATTACACTTTTCAAATCTCGTTACCCAGGAGGGTTTTGTCTGCACCAGTTGTGCCTTTGTCTTTTTGTTCATCATGTTGTCCAGTTTTTGATTGGCAGCGTTGTTTTTGAAATGGAACTGTTGAGATCATAGACGCTGATTGGTCCAAAACTTTATTGTACATAGTTTGCACCTCTTTAGGTGCCCTTTTTTGGTTTTACATATAGGACCCTTTTGTGAATGTAGGGAAGGTGACCTGACGTACGGACGGATGTGTCAGAATGGAGAAAGATAGGTATGCACAGTATAGGTAGGTGTCAGTTATTATAGAGGGGAAACAGCTAGGAAAGTGTAGTGGACGTGCAGTACCTTGGGTGGACATTAGATGGCAGGGAGGAGTGTGAGCAAAGGACTTTACAGCAGCTTAGGGCTTTAGAAACCGTTGGTCATGGGGGGCGTGGTGACAGTTAGAGTGACAGTTTCAAGGAACCGGGAGAGTTATAAATACTGAGGGAGGGTTCCAGAAGATTCCAGTCCCCAGGGGGAGCCCAGGTGACAGGAGGACTACGCCAGTCTGTGTGCCCTGAGGAGAATCCGACCAAGGGGACTGAGGAGAGGAAACGTCAGGGGGGTGGTCCTGACAGGAAAGGACCGCAGCAGAGACAAGGCTCTGGGTGGAAGACACCGTATGTGTAACGACGAAACTGACCAGTAAAGTGCTGATGGTGTACGGGCCTAAGGCGGCCACAGTAACCGAGCTGTCAGGATTGTCACAGTGTGAGACGGGACGTTACGTATAAATACGTCCCTAGTGTAACGTACGGTGTTGAAGCGGCCCTGGACACGGAGGGCAGAGAGAGAGATATCGCGGTGTACCACGAGGACCGTCAGTCGGACGGTGAGCAATAAACTTGGACCTGTTGCACCCAGAATCTGCCTCATCGTGTCTCTGTTATCATCTCTGCGCGGTAGTGAAAGAGGAACCACCCCCCCCCAGCTCGGCCCACCACCGACCCTACATTTGGCGTAGTCGGCAGGATCGCCGCCGCTAATACATCATCTTCTGCGGCAGACCTGCCTCAAAGAATGGAAAAGGACTTGGACTACTCTGTTTGGATTACAATTACCTGTGGATTACAAATGACCTACCTGTGGAATACAAATGGGAAGCGCTGTGGCGGATCTGTGTGGCCAGCAGAGGATCTGGGGCGGTACCAGGTACTGTGCAGTATGGCGGTGTTGCTTCAGCGCAGAGGAGAGGTCCGGGTGTTTGCAGTCGTGTTGAATGGACTGGGACCCCCTCCAACGTACCCCAAAAGGAAGCAGTATGTGCCTGGAAATCGACGCTTCCATATATTGGACCCTGACAGGATGGTGGAGAGGCCTGCCGACACCTCACCTCACAGAGGGAGTGGCACAGAAGAAAAACTTGGCTGCGGCTGTCTGATGCCATTCGAGTGCTGCCCAACGGACGGTATGAGACTCTGCAGGTGTCGGGGCATCGGCCGCCTAGAATGGCAGTGGCGGCAGGAGAACGAGCTGAGACAGAAGACGTCATCTTCGGGTCCATGGGCAAGAAGAGGAATCTGTGCGGAGCCCGTGCGGAACCAGAAGGAGCGGCCGCCATTGATACCGGCGGAGAGTCTCCTTGCGGAGCCCCTGAGTCTGGAAGCTAGGCCCGCTGAGCAGCGAGTTGGAGAGCGGAGGCTGCGGGATGAGCCGTGCGGTGGTGTGACGGAGGCCGTGGCGCCGGGGAAGGTGAGAGTTCCCCAGGCCCTGCCGGCGGCTTCACAAGCGGCCCCTATCATTTTGCCACAACACGCAGCCTCCAGTGTACCGGAAGGCCTGGCTGCGGAGGGCCCTATGCTATACGTGGAATTGAGCAAGGCCCTAGCTCCCGTTCCCGAGCCTTCCCGCCCGGAGTCACCAGGGCGGAGCTTATTTACAGAAGGCGCGGTTGCGCTCCCTCGACCGGTGTCAGCCTCATCACCCGAACTGGCCGTTACTCCGGCTTTGCTGGAAGTTGTGGATGCGGCCTACCCTGCGGCCGCGGTAATGCCAGTATTGGAACCGGCTAGGGTCTGTTTAACGGGCCCTGTGGACCAGCCCTCCGGAATCACGGCTGCTCCCATCCGCTACCCGGCCCCAGCGGCTGCTGGGCCACAGATATCATCGACCGCCTCTGCCCCGCGCCCTTTCTCGGCAAGGTCCCGCCCACCGGACTCTGGGACTGGCGCGGTACCCTCCGTTTGGGTTGTGGAGGTGGTAAAACAAAAGAAGGTTCGAGAGCAGGAGGTATGGAGCCTGCTTCATTCAAAAGGGGAGGCTGGCATGGCGGTGGAAAGATCCCGGGGGCGGCTGGTGTACACCAATGTGGCCCGGGGGTATGGCTTCATACGTGATCAGACTGGTCAGAAGGTATACGTGAACGTAGCCTCCATACGCCACGGCCGTGCCCTGGAAATAGGGGACTTTGTCTCTTATTATAAAGAATACTGCCCCCGCGGGTATTATGCGGTGGCGGTACTGGCGGTACCTGAGGAACGCGAACCCCCGTAAAGAGGACTGTATTGGACACTCCCTTCACCCCAGGAGTTCCACAGCTGTGGGCCCCTTGCTACCGGCCATCAGGAGATGGCCTGGACTGTCAGAGTCTGAAAGAACAGTTCTAGTTTTAAAAAAAAAAAATGTTTTATGTGATTAAGCTGTTTTTTTTTAGAATGTTCCTCTTACAGGATGTTATTTTACTGATTTGGAAACTTGACAGAACGGGGATACGAAGACAAGAGGGAGTGTTCATGTCCAAGGAAGGGGGAGGGAAAAGGAGTACTGGCGATGTTTATTGTTGAAAGTTGAGTTTTAAAGCAAAAGAAAATGAAAAAAAAAATTATAAAAATGGGGTACTTGTGCTATTATAAAGTTGTATGATGTATAATATGCAAAGTAAAATGCAACAGGTCCGGGTTAAGGGAAGGTCTGCGGGACCAAAGGAAAGTGTGAGATCCGGTAGGGATCTAAGAGTTGAGGTCTGGGAGACCGGGACGCCGACCATGACATGTAATTGAAAGAAGGAAAATGAGTTGGAAGACGTGAGAGAGACAGCCGTCCTAGGTCAGGTCCCCAACACCACGGACACCCCTGAAGAAGGAAAGGCGGGCGCCGGCAATGATCTGGTAGGTGTGTGGCCTCAATCATGGCGTACCGAATAGTGAAAGGTGACAGAAGGGGAGAGTAGGGGAAAGATACACGCCGTAGAGAGAATACGGGTGTACCTTGCCCAATGTGAAAGACGTTGTCATGTGGCGTGCGCGCTGGTGAGTAGCAGTAGGCTGCTCAGAGCATAGTGCTCCCAGTAAGGTTCGGCCCCTGCAGATAGTGGGTTTGGCTCAACAGCTGGTCCGACAACAGAATGTAGGTGTAGCTTCAGAACGACAAAGGCAGGGAAGACGATTGTCGAGGACGACAATGGACAAAGGAAGGGAGAGTGTAGGGAAGGTGACCTGACGTACGGACGGACGTGTCAGAATGGAGAAAGATAGGTATGCACAGTATAGGTAGGTGTCAGTTATTATAGAGGGGAAACAGCTAGGAAAGTGTAGTGGACGTGCAGTACCTTGGGTGGACATTAGATGGCAGGGAGGAGTGTGAGCAAAGGACTTTACAGCAGCTTAGGGCTTTAGAAACCGTTGGTCATGGGGGGCGTGGTGACAGTTAGAGTGACAGTTTCAAGGAACCGGGAGAGTTTTAAATACTGAGGGAGGGTTCCAGAAGATTCCAGTCCCCAGGGGGAGCCCAGGTGACAGGAGGACTACGCCAGTCTGTGTGCCCTGAGGAGAATCCGACCAAGGGGACTGAGGAGAGGAAACGTCAGGGGGGTGGTCCTGACAGGAAAGGACCGCAGCAGAGACAAGGCTCTGGGTGGAAGACACCGTATGTGTAACGACGAAACTGACCAGTAAAGTGCTGATGGTGTACGGGCCTAAGGCGGCCACAGTAACCGAGCTGTCAGGATTGTCACAGTGTGAGACGGGACGTTACGTATAAATACGTCCCTAGTGTAACGTACGGTGTTGAAGCGGCCCTGGACACGGAGGGCAGAGAGAGAGATATCGCGGTGTACCACGAGGACCGTCAGTCGGACGGTGAGCAATAAACTTGGACCTGTTGCACCCAGAATCTGCCTCATCGTGTCTCTGTTATCATCTCTGCGCGGTAGTGAAAGAGGGACCACCCCCCCCCAGCTCGGCCCACCACCGACCCTACATGAAGATAATGGTTACACAAAGACACTTTGCGAAGATGATGTTTTTGAATGGACACTTTTCGAAGAATGATGTCTACCTCAAGGGACACTGCAAGAAATCCTGGCTGGGAGCAGTGTTCAGCACTTTGCAAGAATCTTTGAATATTTTATGATGACATTTGATAATGTTGTGTTTTATGAAAAGTAAATATCTTTTATAGCATGTTTGATACAGAAAATTAGAAAAGTTTTGAGATAGAATGTGAGAATTGAATAAAGAGTAAAGAATTGAAAGTAGACAGGTGACAGACCAGGTATTTGCGGTCAGTGTCTTGCGTCTAGAAGAGACAGTGAAAGTAGAAAAAATAAATGTGTACTCGAGAGAGAGAAAAATGAAAGAAGACACCCACACGCTCTCTGACTCTATTCTACCACTGGCATCCATATCCTCACTCCACAACAGAGACAGTGCCACTGCTTTCTACAATGCCACTCTCACATCAGCTATTAATGCAGTCGCCCCTCTCGTTCATGGCAGAGTGTGACGTATCAACAGGCAACCCTGGCACAATAACACCACTAAAAAACTCCGGCAAGTGTCCAGGGCTGCAGAGCAGTGTTGAAAGAAAACAAATTCGCAAGACGACTTCACTGCATTCAAACAGGCAACACTCGTTTTCAAATCTGCCCTCACCTCCGTTAAACAGGCCTACTTCACAAACCTCATATCTTCCCTATTCTACAACCCCAATCAGTTATTCAAAACTTTTAACTCCCTCCTTCGCCTACCACTGCCCCCTCCAACCTCCCTCATCTCTGCTGAAGACTTTGCGACACACTTCAAAAAGAAGATCGATCAAACAAGGCAAGTCTTCATTGTTCAACCACCACAACCCCTTTATATACCAGACCAATGCCCAAATCCCATAACCTCACTCTTTAACATCACTGAAGGGGAGTTTGTCTCCTCTCCATATCGCACCTCATCACCTGTGTATTCGACCCCATCCCATCCCACCTCCTCCCCAACCTTACCACCACTCTTATCCCATCCCTAACCCACCTCTTGAACCTATCACTAACTTCTGGTACCTTCCCTTCTGCTTTCAAACATTCCACAATCATGCCTAGCCTTAAAAAGCCAACTCTCGACCCAACCACTATGTCCAGCTATAGCCCAATATCCCAGCTTCCATTCACTTCGAAACTCCTGGAGCAGCACATCCACGCTGAACTTTCCTCCCATTTCTCATCTAACTTGCTCTTTGACAATCTACAATCTGGTTTCCGACCCATCACTCCACTGAGACAGCCGTGACCAAAATTACTGATGACCTACTTACAGCCAAAGCTAATGGACAATACTCTATACTCCTCCTTCTAGACCTGTCCACTACTTTCGACAGTTGACCACTGCCTCCTACTGCAGATCCTCTCCTCCTTTGGCATGAAAGACCTCGCCCTATCCTGGATCTCCTCATATCTTTCCAACTGCACATTCATTGTCTCCCACTCCCACACTACCTCCTCATCAAACCTTCTCTCTTTTGGAGTCCCCTAAGGCTTTGTTCTAGGACCCCTACTCTTCTCAATATATAACCTTGGCCTGGGACAACTCATAAAGTCCCATGGATTCCAGTACCACCTGTATGCTGACGTCACTCAGATCTACCTCTCTGGCCATATCCTCCTTCTTTTCCTCTCACTTCCTCATACTCAATGTGGACAAATCTGAACTCACCATCTTTCCTCCATCTCACAGATCTTCCTTACCTGACCTATCTATTACAATTAACGACATCACGCTTTCCTCCGTACTGGAAGTCCGCTGCCTCGGAATAACCCTATAGGTACATATAGTGACCTTCTCCTGTTTATGCCACTCCTGTATCAATCTGGACTTCTACGTTTAAGTGCCGTGTGCATTTCCACCCTTATTATTGCTGGACTTCTACACTTTAGTGTTGTGTGCGTGCTCATTCATAACATCGCAGACTGCCTCATTAAAAGTGGTGTGCTTACTTTCATACTTATTGGTGGACTCCTACTTTTAGTGCCTTGTGCACACCTGTGTAATATTACTGTTGGACTGGTTCATATTAGCAGTCGCTCTCCGCTCATCAGTTATTCTGCATCATTCTATATTGTACTGTGCTTTCGTTACTCTTGCAGGAAGTGCTCTGCTAGTTTTACTTTACTTGCTTCACTCTATATTGTGCTGTGTTTTCGTTACCATTGCATTAAGAACTCTGTTAGTTGTGTTACCCTTGGTAATTTGTATGTAACCCGTTCTCATGTGCAGCACCATGGAATCAGTGGTGCTATATAAATAAATAATAATAATAATAGCAAATAATAATGATACTTCTCGGACATAATATGGGCATAAAGCTGCCTTTCTCCCTGATGCCAATTTGACCTCTGTGCAGTGATATGAGTGCTGTCCATAATGGGTTATGTGTGCTCTCCAGTCTTCATTCACATAACTCATTCATAAAACATCTGCGTATGCTCAACCAGAACAATAGAAGCCTGCTAATGGACGAACTATAACGACATAAGAAAACAAGTGATAAGGCTCTATAGGTAAGCTTGCAATAGAAAAAATGTTTTTTGTATTTTATTATATTGTTATTCCATAATCTTTTACAAAGAATGGATTTTTTAACATGATAAAACCCCATTAATGTATTTTATTAATAAATATACTTATGGGAGAAATGATCCACTTAGCTATTTTAGAAATGTATAGGTTCCAAATTGGTTGCCTCAAGAAATTATCTTATTTTTCTACAAACTCTCACTGCTAAATAGTTATCCAATTTCTGAGATCAGAAACACACACTCTTCAGTTTACATGGCATACATGCATGAATATAGGAGTATATAAAGGTATGCCAGTCTCCAGTGAACTGCTCAGAGGATAATCCAGTCTTCTTAACCCCTTCATGACCGGACGTATTTTCTTTTTTGAGTTTTTGTTTTTTGCTCCCCTTCTTCCCAGTGCCATAACTTTTTTATTTTTCCGTCAAAATGGCCAGGTCAGGGCTTGCTTTTTGCAGGACGAGTTGTACCTTTGCAAAACATCATTGGTTTTAACATATCGTGTACTGGAAAATAGGAAAAAAAAATTCCAAGTGGGGTGACAAAAAAATGTGCAATGCCACAATTATTTTTTGTTTTGCTTTTTTACTATGTTCAATAAATAAGCCAACAATCAGTGAGAATCACTCACTATATACACAGATAGCATATATCAATATTCATAAAAGACAATAGAAACCTTCTCAATTAGATATGAATAAACCAAAATAAAGTCCAAATTGATAAAGACTTAAAAAGTTTTTATTTAATTACACAATATAAGGAAAACTATAAAAATGGCCGGAAATGCAGCATTGGGGGCATTATTTGTTGCATTTCCGGCCATTTTTATGGCGGCCGTGGATTATCATCTTATGTATTTACCTTTTCTCTTTGATCCCTGATAAATGTGATTAGGTTGGGAGACATTACACTGGGGTTTCATCACTATTATTTTTATGTATTCTTTTGATTATTAAAATATGGGAACCAAGAGGTTCTATTGGTCTGGGTTACACATAAATACTTCTCCTTTGCACCACTACCTCACTCCTTGAGAAAGCCACGGTAGGCGAAACGTACGTTGGAGGGAGCTGGAGACACACTGAGCCACTGATCACGGGTATCTATGATCTTATTACATTTCCTATGCACTTTATTTGAGCTTTCAGACTCTGTGTCTGCTTACTATATGCACTTTAGATTGCTGATGGATTTTTTATGATCACTATATTTATTCTTGGCCCATGTGTTTACTATGTAACTATCTCCTTATACTATGACATTTTATGGTATTGCATTATGTCCAACTTGTTTGGTTTTCCTTTTATTGTGCAATGAAATAAAAACTTTTTAAGTCTTTATCAATTTGGACTTTATTTTGGTTTATTCATATCTAATTGAGAAGGTTTCTATGTTCAATAAATGCTAAAACTGACCTGCCATTTTGATTCTCCGGGATATTGCGAGTTCGTAGACACCAAACATGTCTAGGTTCTTTTTTATTTAAGTGGTGAAAAAAAATTCCAAAGTTTGTTAAAAAAAATTAAAAAAAATTGCGCCATTTTCCGATACCTGTAGTATCTCTATTTTTTGTTATCTTGGGTTGGGTGGCGGCTTATTTTCTGCATGCCTAGCTGATGTTTTTAATGATGCAATTTTGGTACACATGCGATCTTTTGATCGACCATTATTTCATTTTACTGCAATGTTGTGACAACCAAAAAAAAACCTAATTCTGGCGTTTTGACTTTTCTTTTTACGCCGTTTAGCAATCGGGTTAATTCTTTTTCCATATTGATAGATCGGGCGATTCTGAAAGCAGCAAATTTGTGTATGTTTGATTTTTCTTATTGTTTTATTCTGAATGGGGCGAAAGAGGGGTGACTTGAACTTAAATATACATATATTTTTTTTTCTTTTGGCATGCTTCAATAGTCTCCTTGGGAGACTAGAAGCTGCCATAACCCGATCGACTCTGCTACATACAGGTGACATGTGCAGGGAAAGATGTGGACTGAGCGCCGGAGCCAACATCAAAGGGAAGGAGTCCGACATTGGCATATTATTACACTCAATATCGGAAAGTGGTTAATAACCACTACAGACAGGTTTGCCAAATCATACTCCTTACGTTTATCACTGTATGTAAAATATCCCCATGTGTATTTGAATTGGTTAATTTACTCCAATCCTTAATACCTAATTTGTGATCTCACACTTTGCTACTAAGTACAGTAAGAAACAAACTGGCTGCAGGCCCACAATTGTATAATAAATGCCTTTAATACAAGCTATAAACTATACAAGGGCTACTCTAGAATTCATTATTAAACATTATTACTGCATAGGTTTTGAGTTCATTATCACAGCTTCAGCCTGCAGTTGTAAAGATAGATTGCCAACATAATCTACTTCTGTATTCAAGGACTGTAGACTGCAAATGGCTTGGCAGTTTTACACTATGCTATTGATAAAATAATTAGTTTACAAGTGAACATTGAAAAAGTACGTAATGGAAATTGAGTAATGATAAACCCAACCTGCAACGGGTGTTTGTCTAGTAACTTCCCAAAGTCCGACTTTTGCCCTGACTAATTTCAGTTGCATAAATTATCTGCTATTTTCTCTAGACTGCAGTCAATAGCAGGGATTTAATGTTGGATCACAATAGAAAGTTTAGATGTCTTTTCTTACTGAGGTATGTGAACTATGTAAACCCCAAGCTGGAAATTAATTTAACCTCTTCAAAAACCTAGAAATTGTTAGGGAATCTCACGGCCATATAACTTGGATTTGGATTGCAAAGCAAAGCATGTATTGCTATGTAACTGTCATGCTTGGGTCAGGAGAGCTGACAGCCAGTCCGAGATAACAGCCAGTCCGAGAATTGCGTTGCGATCTTTATATTATACAGCAATCTCTTTCATTATAACTTTGAGTTTAAAATACCAAAAGACAATTTTCCGTTTTGTACCTTCAGCTTTGGGAATGCTAAGTTTGAATGTATTAAAGAGAACCTGTTGGACCATGGGCAGCATGAATCAAGCACTAGCTGTGGGAATTTAGTCATGTATGTGTAGGGAGATAGACCAGACCATGGGTACCTGCATGCCGGGTCCAGATCTAGAAAGGCTGCATCCTTTGTTCCCGGGGGGCAGCCTGAGTGGGGCGGACCTTCCCCTACTGTCTGGGGGAAGCCTGAGCAAGGAGGACCTTCCTGGGAATGGAGAAGGGTGGGGAGAGCCAGAAAAGGGCATGCAGCAGCAGAGGCATAAAAGGAAAAAGCGTGCAAAGCGGGGTAGTTTGGTGCCGGCGCAGAGCAGCGCACAGAGCGGGAAGCAGCGTGCTCTGCTTCCCCCACCAGAGAGTACCAGTGTGGCGATGGGCCATATAGAAGGAGCTCACGTCGCCTGCAGACAAAATCGTGCAGAGCAGAGCAATGTCAGCAGAGCAGAGCTGTGTCAGCAGAGCAGAGCCATGCAGAGCTGTGCACACAGAGCAGAGCTGAGCCAGATGTTGCAGCAGCGAGAGAGAGAAGTGCTCCGTCCGGGCAGGACCAGCTCCACACAGACTAGCGACTGCTGTCGCCTGCTGCCAACCACAGGGACCAGAGAGAGAGATGGGCAGTGTGTGCCCAGTGATCGACATAAAGCCAGCAGCCAGACACTTCAGGATCGTGAGTACCGTGTGTGTGCTTCCTGATAGCGTGACCGTAACCTACATCCTGACTGTGCTAGTAAATCTCGGCCCAAGACACTTGTGCAGAAGTTGCCCTACCCAAAGCAGATGACGGAGGAGATCCGCTCATCCCTCTGAGGGTCCTGCGAGCTGGAGAGAATGCCGCCCGTGGGAGAAATGGTATGGTGAGAAGAGAGCAGCTGCACCCAGAGCAATTGAGCCATGACGTCGGGTACCAAGCAGAGATGGAGGAGGGGTCGACTATCTACGGGGAGGTGACTGCATTGGTCAGAGGCGTGGAGGCGAGCCTGGTGGAACTCCAACTTCGATCCGAAGGATCTGTCTGTGAGACAGCTGATGACCAGGAAGCAGGTCCATCAGGTGTTCCCCACTCCCAGGTCTCTGTCACTGGTTATGCGGGCACTACCCACCAGCGGCAGAGGGCCTCCGACAGGCCTGTCATGCCCGAGTTCATGCTCTTGAGCGAGGCCTTTAAGGGCAGCCTCAAGGCGCTGTCCGCCAGAATGGAAAGCAGTTTTTCCCTGATGGAAAGTGTTTTTAACCACATGGAACACCGCTTCCACTCTGTTGTCCAGCGCCTTGACCGTCTGGAGGCCGACCTCAACAGAGCAGCGCACCATTTTTTCAGTAAAATTGAACAGGGCATGGTGGAACACCTTAGTCCAGAGCAACAGCTGAGTATGTTACAGGCCTGCAACACTGCTTACTTGCAGGCTATGCAGCAGAATCGGTATGTGCAGCAGTCAGTGGTGTCATTTCCCACAGTTCCACTGCTGACTCGCTTCACCACACTACCGACTTCTGCTGCATACCACTGCACAGCCACCTGCATTCCCAGCGAAGCCGGACACCACTACACCACCCCAAGTCTGAGTGCTGCTGGACACTCCTCCGCCACCACCACTATGGCAAGCGCTGCTCCTGTATGGAGCACCACCACCGCCACAGCACCATCAGCTTGGAGCCAAACCACCACAGAACCTGCTTGGGCCACAGACACCACCAGTCAACACCAAAAGAGCACCACCAGCACTCAGCAACAGAGCACCGCCAGCACTCCCCAGCAACAGAGCACCGCCAGCACTCTTCAGCAACAGAGCACCACCAGTACTCCTCAGCAACAGAGCACCGCCAGCACTCCTCATCAAAGGAGCACCACCACCACTCCTCATCGTAAGATCACTGCCACCAATACTCCTCCTTGGAGTCCCCCAGAACTTTGGCTGAGATACCAGACAGGCAGCCTCCTGCTCGGAGCACCGACCCAACTTTCTCCCCTTCTAGGAGCACCGCCACTGCCACTTCTATCAGCACCGCCACCGCCACCACAGAGCAGCAAAGGGGTGATCCGCATTCCCTATTTTACGGGGCAACAACACAGTCTACCATCACCAGGCGGTCGACCAAAGTAAGGCGGTCACAGGCTGCAAGTCGCTCCGGGCAGGATATTCCTGCGCCAAAGAAAAAAAAAAAAACTTTGTTCGTACATCCACCCTCTCCTCCTAATGTGTCTCAACCTGCCTCCATGTCCATGTCCATTCCAGAGCTCCCTTCCCCCAGTACTTTCATTGCCCCTTCTCCTAGAACCCTTTCCTCAACCTCTAGTCGTTCCTCATCTCTCCACACACCCAAAGTATCCTAGTCTTCCCCCAAACGTCATTCCTAATAAAAAAAATTTTTTTATTTTTTGTTAAAAAATAAATGTGCAATTGTGCTTTCAAAATATTTTGATTGGTTACTGTGTCAATCGCCGACTACACACACTGCGCCGTACACAGCGTTTTTGCCACCAGATATCTCCATTACTGAGACATGTTGCTTGTGTCAGTCTTGGAGATATGTGTTGTCAACGAAACAAATCTACACGATTTGTCTTTTCAACAACAGTCTCTACATTCTTGTAATATTGCACAGACTGGATCCTGCATACTTCCACAACTCTAGTCCTCAAGATACACCATCAGATCATGTTGTAAGGAATCCTCTTTTTTTGTGCTATTGTGGAGCAGTTAGCAATGGAGCTATGGATTTCATTACAACATGATCTGTTGGTGGACCATGAGGAGTGGATTTGGGGAATCCTGCTGGATCCAGTCTGTGCAATATTACTAGAATGTAGAGACTGCTGTGGAAAAGACAACTCATATAGATATGTGTTGTCCAAAAAAAAAAATCAATCTACATGACTGGTCTTTTTCACAGCAGTCTCTACATTCTTTTAATATTGCACAGACTGGATTCAGCAGGGTTCCCCAACTCCAGTCCTCAAGGTCCATCAACAGATCATGTTGTATGGAATCCTCTTTTTTTTGGGCTCTTGTGAAACCGTTATCAGTGGAGATATGTGTCATGGTTAGGACATGGTTAATGTCCTGTTCTCACAGGGTTAACTTTTGCCGGCCTCTCTTTGGATCTGGGAGGGGTATTTATACTCACTCCAAACTAGCATTCTTTGTCAGTTATACTGCTGTTCTGGTGTGTCTGACCCCTGGTGTGTGTGTACTCTGCGTTGTTTGCTTGCTTCCCGTGTATGACCCGGCTTGTTCCTTCACTCTGTACTCCGTCTCTCGTTTTGGTACTATTGTCTTTTCTGGTTCTGACCTCCTGGCTTGGCTATTGTTACTCCGTTACAGTTTACCCCTATTATGCCCGTTCTGGTTTTCTGATCTATTGCTACATCTTGACTATCCATTCTGTCTAATCCTTTGGTACTGTATTTCTATCTCGTGCTTTGATCTCGGCTTGATCTGGTTGCTGTCTCTGTCTATGCCCCTTGGTAACATTGTCCTGTAGTTACTTTTCTAGGAGTTTCCCTGCAGCTCCTAGCTCTGTGGAGCTTAGGCCATGCCCCCAGCAGTCACATGCTTCAGGTCCTGGAGCATGTATTGTCACCACTGCTGCTCGCTCCACAGGTATCTTTGTGCACAGTCTTTGTACCCAGGACACGTGCACTGGCTCAGTGAGCAAGTGCAGTGCGGTGTTCCTGACATTATAACTGACCATTTCAGTTTTTTTTCCTCTGAAGAAGTAAGAAAAAAAAAAAAGGTGTGTGTTTATCCTCATGGATCTCATACCATCTTTGGCTGATCAGGTCAAGCACCTGACCCAAATGTTCCATAAACTCAATGTGGAACAGCGCACGATGGCCCATACCCAGCAACACTTGGTGGTTACTGTCCAGGTGGCTGTCGATGCAGGGGCTTATAGTTCTGGGGGTAGAGATGCATCATTAGCGTCCCCCGAATCTCCGGTCAAATTGCCCGACCCTTTCTCAGGGGATAAAAAGGAGTTCAGGTCTATCAGAGAAGGATGCAAGCTTTTTTTTTTCTCTAAGGCCCCGCTCCTCCGGGGATGAGTTCCAGAGGCTGGGGCTCATTTTTTCCCTACTTCGGGGGGCTCCACAAGCATGGGCTTTCTATCTGTCTTCCTCTGCCCCTGAAAGTATGTCAGTGAACTTGTTCTTTGAGGCTCTGGGGCACATTTATTATGAACCTGATAGAGTGCGTCTGGCTGAGGATATGGTGATGAGTGTGACACAGGGGAGGCACTCTGCTGAATGATTCTGCTCAGAGTTTAGACGTGGACCACTGAAGCATCCTGGAATAACGCCGCCCTGAGGGGGTTGTTTCGCAGGGGCCTTTCTGACCGTCTGCAGAACACTCTGGCATTACATCCGCCTCCTGATACCCTGGAGGACACCATAATGCAGGCGGTCCGTATGGACCGGAGACTCCGTGCTAGAGGAATGATGCAGCAATTGTCTCCCTTGTACCCCAAATTGTGTGACACTGCACCTGTATCTGAGCCCATGAAAGTTGGGTCAGTCTTGGTTAATGAGAAAGAGAGAAGGCACCGTAGAGACAACCTACTATGCTTTTACTGTGGAGCCTCTGGACATTGGAAAAGGAATTGCCCCTCCTGCCCTTCTTCAGAGAAACCATCAGAGAAATGACTGAGTCTGGGCAACAATCGAGGAGGTTGTCCAGACTCCCAGGTGCATTTTTTCTCACGTACAAAAATGGTGCTCCAGGTTGAATTGGAAATTGCTGGCGGTCCTGTTATGACCACTGCCTTTGTTGACTGTGGTTCCTCCATTAATCTGATTGATGCCCAAGTTGTGACTCTTAATAAGATAGGGACAGTAAGGTTAAAAGACCATGTTAAAATTGTGGCTGTGGATTCATCCCCTCTTACCCGGGATGGAATTTGCTTTATGTCTGAAGTTTTTTCTATGAAAGTGGGTTCCACTCATGTGGAAAATTTAAGTTGTTTCATTATGAATAATCTGCCTGCAGGACTGGTATTGGGAATGCCCTGGTTGCAACCCAACAATCCTCTTATTGATTGGGTGAAGGGGGATATCACCCGATGGGGATGCAATGATAATGGTCTGTGTTGTAACCCGGTTCCTTTTGTCAATCCGATAAAATCCGTATCTGTGTCATCTGTCGGTCTGGAGTGTATTCCGGAGTACCTGAGAGACTTTAAAGATGTGTTTTCCGAAAGCAAGACAGAGGCGCTCCCACCACATAGACCATATGATTGTGCTATCGATTTAGTACCTGGAGCCAAATTACCCAAGGCTCGTTTGTTTAATTTCTCCAGGCCTGAGCACCAAGCTATGAAAGAGTACATTAAAGAAAGCCTTCGCAAGGGGCATATTCGGCCCTCGGTCTCACCTGTGGCAGCGGGGTTTTTCTTTGTAAAGAAAAAACATAGTGGGTTGCGACCGTGCCTCGACTTTCGAGAACTGAACAAAATTACTGTTAAGAACACGTACCCTCTCCCGTTGATTCCTGATCTATGCAATCAACTCACGTGGGCCAAATGGTTTTCTAAGCTCGATCTACGAGGGGCTTAAAACCTTATAAGGATCTGGGAGGGGGACGAATGGAAAACAGCGTTCCTGACAACTGAGGGACTGTTTGAAAACCTGGTTATGCCCTTTGGCCTCACTAACGCTCCTGCGGATTTTCAGAACTTTATTAATGTTGTTTTTCTGACTTGATTGGACGTTACGTAGTCATTTACCTGGATGACATCTTGATTTACTCTGAGGACAGTCAGTCACACTTGCATCATCTGCGTACGGTCCTTATGAGACTCCGGGAGAACCATTTGTATGCTAAGCTGGATAAGTGCTCATTTTTTATGCAAGAACTGTCTTTTCTGGGTGTAATTGTATCCGGGGAGGGATTCCGCATGGATCTAGGGAAGGTTCAGGCCATTACAGATTGGGTGCAGCCTCATGACCTGAAGGGGTTGCAACGATTTCTGGGCTTCGCTAATTATTATAGGAAGTTCATTAAGGGGTTCTCGCAGGTGGTAAAACCCTTGACGGACCTCACTCTTAAAGGGTCAGATGTAAAAAATTGGTCCATGGCCGCAAAAAATTCCTTCCTGGCATTAAAGAAGTGTTTTACTACATCCCCTGTGTTGGTACAACCCGATTCGTCAAGACTAGAGTTGAGCGATACCGTCCGATACTTCAAAATATCGGATCGGAATGGATCGGCCGATCTTTAAAAAAAGTATCGGTATCGCCGATGCCGATACCGGAAGTCCCATTCAAGTCTATGAGACTTCCGGTATCGGAATTGGAAAAACCCTTTCCTGCCCTTGTACAGCCTCTCGGGGGTCTGTACGGGCCTTCCGGGGGTCTCTGCCGGCCTGCCGGGGGGCTGTGCCGGCCTGCTGGTGGGCTGTGTGGACTGCCCGGGGTCTGTACCGGCCTGCCGGGGGGCTGTGCCGGCCTGCCGGTGGGCTGTGTGGACTGCCCGGGGTCTGTACCGGCCTGCCAGGGGGCTGTGCCGGCCTGCCGGGGGGCTGTGCACCCTGTGGGGGTCTGTACCGGCCTGCCGGGGGGCTGTGCCGGCCTGCCGGGGGGCTGCGCTGATGTCCGGGGGTCCATGCAGGCATCGTCCGATGGGACTACAAGTCCCATCGGGCGATGCCTGCTACCATGACAGTGATTGACACATTAGCCAATGATGGGACAGTAGTAGTCCCATTATCCGGCTAATGTGTTAAATGTAAAAAAAAAACAAAAACATACTACATACATACATACTACATGCATGCTACATACATAGTACATATATACTACATGCATGCTACATACATACTACATGCATGCTACATACATACTACATGCTACATACATAGTACATATATACTACATGCATGCTACATACATACTACATATATACTACATGCATGCTACATACATACTACATACATACTACATATATACTACATGCATGCTACATACATACTACATGCTACATATATACTACATGCATGCTACATAGATGCTACATACATACTACATACATACTACATGCATGCTACATACATACTACATGCTACATATATACTACATACATACTACATACATACTACATGCATGCTACATACATACTACATGCTACATACATACTACATACATGCTACATACTACATACATGCTACATACATACTACATGCATGCTACATGCTACATACATACTACATATATACTACATGCATGCTACATACATACTACATGCTACATACATACTACATACATGCTACATACTACATACTACATACATGCTACATACATACTACATGCATGCTACATGCTACATACATACTACATATATACTACATACATACTACATGCATGCTACATGCATGCTACATACATACTACATGCTACATACATACTACATACATGCTACATACATACTACATGCTACATACATACTACATGCATGCTACATACATACTACATGCTACATACATACTACATACATGCTACATACATACTACATACATACTACATGCATGCTACATACAATACATTCATACAATACATACATAGACATACAGTACATATAACATAGAGTAACATACTTACCAATACTTGTCACATTGTTCCCCGAAGCCATTGTCTTTTACGGAAGAAATATTAACATAACAAACCACAAAAATACTCACCCATGATCCGAAGCAGTCCACGAGTGTGTCCCACGACGATCTTGGGTAGAGAACTGCAGCATCAGCTGATGCTGCCGCTCTCTACGGGCTGCAGGAATCCAATGACGGAAGGTAGGAATCCTTCCGCACTGTATTCCTCCGCCACTTAAAAAAAAAAAGTCCCTAGTCTCACTTTATTCCGTAAAAGACAATGGCTTTGGGGAACAATGTGACAAGTATTGGTAAGTATGTTACTCTATGTTATATGTACTGTATGTCTATGTATGTATTGTATGAATGTATTGTATGTAGCATGCATGTAGTATGTATGTAGTATGTATGTAGCATGTAGTATGTATGTAGCATGCATGTAGTATATATGTAGTATGTATGTAGTATGTATGTAGCATGTAGTATGTATGTAGCATGCATGTAGTATATATGTAGTATGTATGTAGCATGTAGTATGTATGTAGCATGCATGTAGTATATATGTAGTATGTATGTAGCATGTAGTATGTATGTAGCATGCATGTAGTATGTATGTAGTATGTATGTAGCATGCATGTAGTATGTATGTAGTATGTATGTAGCATGCATGTAGTATATATGTAGTATGTATGTAGCATGTAGTATGTATGTAGCATGTAGTATGTATGTAGCATGCATGTAGTATGTATGTAGCATGCATGTAGTATATATGTAGTATGTATGTAGCATGTTGTATGTATGTAGCATGCATGTAGTATGTATGTAGTATGTATGTAGCATGCATGTAGTATGTAGTATGTATGTAGCATGCATGTAGTATATATGTAGTATGTATGTAGCATGCATGTAGTATGTATGTAGCATGCATGTAGTATATATGTAGTATGTATGTAGCATGTAGTATGTATGTAGCATGCATGTAGTATGTATGTAGTATGTATGTAGCATGCATGTAGTATGTATGTAGTATGTATGTAGCATGCATGTAGTATATATGTAGTATGTATGTAGCATGTAGTATGTATGTAGCATGTAGTATGTATGTAGCATGCATGTAGTATGTATGTAGCATGCATGTAGTGTATATGTAGTATGTATGTAGCATGTAGTATGTATGTAGCATGCATGTAGTATGTATGTAGCATGCATGTAGTATGTATGTAGTATGTATGTAGCATGTAGTATGTATGTAGCATGCATGTAGCATGTAGTATGTATGTAGCATGCATGTAGTATATATGTAGTATGTATGTAGCATGTAGTATGTATGTAGCATGCATGTAGTATATATGTAGTATGTATGTAGCATGTAGTATGTATGTAGCATGCATGTAGTATGTATGTAGCATGCATGTAGTATGTATGTAGTATTTTTTTTTTTTTTTTTTAACATTTAACACATTAGCCGGATGATGGGACTACTACTGTCCCATCATTGGCTAATGTGTCAATCACTGTCATGGCAGCAGGCATCGCCCGATGGGACTTGTAGTCCCATCGGACGATGCCTGCACAGAGCCCCGGACATCAGCACAGCCCCCCGGCAGGCCGGCACAGCCCCCCGGCAGGCCGGTACAGACCCCCACAGGGTGCACAGCCCCCCGGCAGGCTGGCCCTGCCCCCTGGCAGGCCGGTACAGACCCCCACAGGGTGCACAGCCCCCCGGCAGGCCGGCACAGCCCCCCGGCAGGCCGGTACAGACCCCCACAGGGTGCACAGCCCCCCGGCAGGCCGGTACAGACCCCGGGCAGTCCACACAGCCCCCCCGGCAGGCCGGCACAGCCCCCCCAGCAGGCCGCTACAGACCCCCCGGAAGGCCCGAAATGACGGCGCATCATGATGCGCACACACCGCGCATCATGATGACGTCATTTCGGCTGTCAATCAACTTTGAACTTCCGATTCCGATTCCGGAATCCGATATGACAAAAGTATCGGAAGTCAGTATCGGAATTCCGATACCGCTAATATCGGCCGATACCCGATACTTGCGGTATCGGAATGCTCAACACTAGTCAAGACCTTTTATCGTCGAGGTCGACGCTTCGGAGGTGGGGGTGGGGGCAGTATTGTCACAGGGCCCCTCTACGCTGACTAACCTCAAACCCTGTGCCTTTTTCTCTAAGAAGTTCTCATCGGCCGAGAGAAACTATGATGTCGGTAACGGAATTGTTAGCAGTTAAATTGGCCTTCGAAGAATGGAGGCATTTTTTGGAGGGGGCTGCTCATCCCATTACGGTCATCACTGATCATAAAAATCTGACCTATATCGAGTCTGATAAGAGATTGACCCCCAGACAGGCTCGGTGGGCACTTTTTTTTTTCTCTATTTCATTTTACCATCACGTTCCAACCAGGGTCTAAAAATGTAAAGGCAGATGCCTTATCCCGAAGTTTTTATTCTGTGTCCCCTCCAGAACCTCCTTCCTCCATTCTTAAGCCGGGAGTGGTTGTAGCCAAAATCTCCTCTGAGTTACAGAGAGAGATTCTGGAAGCACAAGCTCCCAGGGATAAACCCCCAGGTAAATTGTTTGTACCCGAACAATTCCGTCCCACACTCCTCCAAGAATTTCATGACTCTGTGTTAAGTGCACACCCTGGTATTGCAGCTACCCGGGGGGCAGTAGCTAGGAGTTTTTGATGGCCTTCTATGGGTACTGATATAAAAAGGTTTGTGAATACTTGTGGGGTGTGCGCGCGCTCCAAAAGCTCTCAGGTCCGGCCGGCCGGGGAATTGGTGCCTTTGCCAATTCCGGATAAACCATGGACACACCTGTCCATGGACTTTATCACTAACCTTCCACCTTCCAAGGGCAACTCACTGGTATGGGTAGTGGTTGATAGATTTTCTAAGCAAGCCCACTTTGTGCCATTACCTGCATTACCATCCGCTGAAACCTTGGCCCGCTTGTTTATACAGCACATTGCTCGACTGCATGGAGTGCTTGTGAACATGGTGTCGGACAGGGGTGTGCAATTTGTGGACAGGTTTTGGAGAGTGTTTTGTATGAAGTTGGGGGTCACGTTGTCATTCTCCTCTGCCTATCACCCGGAATCCAACGGACAAACGGAACGCACCAACCAGTCATTGGAGCAGATTCTGAGATGCCTGGCCTCCTCCAGACAGGAAGAATGGTGTGAGGTATAACCCATGGCAGAATTTGCATTCAACTGTCGGATTAATCAGTCTACTGGAAAGTCTCCCTTTCTGGTCAATTATGGGTTTGTTCCGCAGTTTGGGGAATTTTCCCGTATGGATTCAGATTGCCCTGGTGCCGAGGAGATGGTACAACAATTAAAAACCCTCTGGAAGGAGGTACAGGGGAACATCTCCAAAGCCCAGATGAAGTTCAAACATTTTGCAGACAGGAGGAGGGGGGTGGTTCCTGCATTGACAGTGGGAGAAAAAGTCTGGTTGTCCACCCATAACATCAAACTTAAAATACCGTCAATGAAGTTTGGCCCCAAATTTATTGGCCCATACAAGATTGTAGAGGTGATCAACCCGGTGGCATACAGATTACAGTTGCCCACCTCCTTCAAAATCTCTAACGTATTCCACAGGTCCCAATTAAAACCTGTGGGGACAGTTAGAGAAGATCCCTCATCTATGGCTCCACCAGTGTTGGTAGAGGGTCAACTGGAGTACGAGGTAGAGCGCATCGTTGATTCGCGGTGGGTGCACCGGAGACTTCAGTACCTTATCCATTGGGAGGGATATTCCATTGAGGATCGGTAGTGGGTTCCGGCCAGTTCGGTGCACGCTGATCGACTGGTGCGAGCATTTCATGCCAGGTACCCTGAGAAACCTGGGGGTCCAGTGGCCCCCCATTAAGAGGGGGGTACTGTCATGGTTAGGACATGGTTAATGTCCTGTTCTCACAGGGTTAACTTTTGCCGGCCTCTCTTTGGATCTGGGAGGGGTATTTATACTCACTCCAAACTAGCATTCTCTGTCAGTTATACTGCTGTTCTGGTGTGCCTGACCCCTGGTGTGCGTGAACTCTGCGTTGTTTGTTTGCTTCCCGTGTATGACCCGGCTTGTTCCTTCACTCTGTACTCTGTCTCTCGTTTTGGTACTATTGTCTTTTCTGGTTCTGACCTCCTGGCTTGGCTATCGTTACTCTGTTACAGTTTACCCCTATTGTACCGTCTAATGCCCATTCTGGTTTTCTGATCTATTGCTACGTCCTGACTATCCATTCTGTCTAATCCTTTCGTACTGTATTGCTATCTCGTGCTTTGACCTCGGCTTGATCTGGTTTCTGTCTCTCTTTATGCCCCTTGGTAACATTGTCCTGTAGTTACCTTTCTAGGAGTTTCCCTGCAGCTCCTAGCTCTGTGGAGCTTAGGCCACGCTCCCAGCTGTCACGTGCTTCAGGTCCTGGAGCATGCATTGTCACCACTGCTGTCCGCTCCACAGGTATCTTTGTGCACAGTCTTTGTACTCAGGACACGCGCACTGGCTCAGTGAGCAAGTGCAGTGCGGCGTTCCTGACAATATGTATTTCATTACAACATGATCTGTTGTTGGACCGTGAGGAGTGGAGTTGGGGAGCCCTGCTGGATACAGTCTGTGCAATATTAAAAAATGTAGAGACTGCTGTGAAAAAGACAAGTCATGTAGATTGGTTTAGTTGACAACACATATCTCCTTGACTGACACAAGAAACATCAGTAATGGAGATATCTGGTGTATTGCATACACTAAATTATGGAAGGGTTCCCCAACTACAGTGTTAAAAGCCAACAAATAAATCATGTTTTTAGTAATTCGATGTGAGTTACAAAAAAAAAAAAAAAAGGGAAACATGATCTGTTGGTTGACATTTAGGACTACATTTTTGAAACCCTGGCATAGAGGAAGGTGTTGAGTGCAAGGCATATCTATTGTTACCTTCCTTTTTTTTTCCGTTCGCATTTAACTATTAGAGAAAAGGCAAGGAACTATAGATATACCTTGTAAATAACCACATACTCTATTACGTGTTTGTGGAAGAAACACATTACTGATGGTGAAAATAAATGTTTTATATACTTCCCAAATACCCTGACCTTGCATCATAGAATCATAGAATCATAGAATCGTAGAGTTGGAAGGGACCTCCTGGGCCATCTGGTCCAACCCCCTGCTCAAAGCAGGATTCGCTAAATCATCCCAGTCAGATGCCTGTCCAGCCTCTGTTTGAAGACTTCCATTGAAGGAGAACTCACCACTTCTCGTGGCAGCCTGTTCCACTCATTGATCACTCTAACTGTCAAAAAGTTTTTTCTAATATCTAATCTGTGTCTCCTCCCATTCAGTTTCATCCCACTATCACACCTGGGCAGGTGAATTGATTTTGAACCTGCAGCGTTGCTATAACTCTCCATATATTTTGCAGAAGAGTGTAGTGATGCTGCAGTTTAATCTGTATTGTAATGGCCATTTGTGATAAGTATTCAGCATGACACAAGGCCTGGGTATTTTACCTGACACGGTTGTATTATCTCCACCATCGCTGTTAATTGAACACACTGTAGAGATTATAAAGGTAATACAACTTGTGTGTGTGTATGTCACCTACTCAGGAGTATTAGTGAATTCATGATGCACAAAACACAGCATCATAAATTCACTGAGACACCTGGCTACTTGCTAATGGTATTGGGAGTGTAAAAACAGATAATGCACTCAGTACAGGTAGCAAAACAGTTTTTTTTATTAACATACCATCAACATGCAATAAAATTTTTTTACACCATTTGCTCTTGCTATTCCACCCGTCCTACATCTGAGTTGAAGTAGGCCACAAATTGGTCCCTCATTTGGCCAACTTCAACGGATGACCTGAGAGGGTGCTGTGTAAATTCAGGCAATGGATTAGGAGCAACATCATCAAGATCAACGTTCGGGTGTTCTCGAGAAATTACAAAATTATGTAGAACAACACAGGCCTTGACCACCTACCTCATCCACTGTTTCCAGTTTCAGATTAATAGCTGTGCTAAGAATGCGCCATCTAGATACAAGTATACCAAATGCACACTCTACTGTTCTCCTGGCCCTGGTGAGCCTGTAATTATAAATTCTTTAGTGGAGGTCCAAGTCCCAGCTGAAGTAGGGTTTGAGCAGGTTTGGCACATCTGGAACGCTTCATCACCAACCATTACAAATGGCTGTGGCAGACCTTCGGTGTTGGGAAGAGGCCTGTGGCATGGGGAAATTGAAGTTGTTGCCATACAACCTCCTGCCCATGTCAGAGGTCTTAAAAGCCTGGGAGTCATTCCCACAGCCAAATGCTCCAATGTCCACTGCAATAAACATACAGTCTGCATCCGCAATGGCCATCAGTACAGTAGAAAAGTACTTTTTGTAGTTATAGAACTCAGAGCCTGTTCTTTTGGGCTTGATAATCCTGATGTATTTCCCATCCACCGCTCCCAAACAGTTAGGGAAATTGCAGACAGTGCAGAATCTGTCGGCGATTTCCAACCACTTTTCTGCGGTTGGCATGGGCATGAATTCGGGACAAAGAACATTCCCCAAAGCCCGGCAGATGTCCGCAACAATTCCAGACAAGGTGGATATTCCAATCCGGTACTGGAAGTGCAGTGAAGAGAGGGTCTCTCCAGTAGCCAGGAATCTGTGACACAAAGAAAAAAAAAAATTAATTATTTGTGTATAGGGATTTTTGTACACACCTAAAATTCAATAAAAAAAATATATCTGCAGCCTTTTGTTCAATACATGCCATAAAAAAATTACCACGGACTTTTGTTAACTACATGGCAGAACTATAATTCTGCCTGATTTAGAGTACATGTCACAACAAAGAAAATTAGGCAGGCATTGGTTTTGCAAAACTACAGACCGTAATGTGTGACCAGGAGCCGTTCCTCAGGAGTAATCACACGCCAGAGCTGCGTGTCCTGTCTCCGGATTACTTCTTTTACCCGACCAAGCAAATAGTGAAAGGTTTCTTTGGTCATCCGGGTATAATCTGTAAATTTCTCCGGGATTGCCTGTAGCTCGCTGTAGAGGGTGTGGTACGCTCCACGGCTCTCCCACAGTTCAATAATGGGATGTATCCACAAACGCCGCTGCTGCCATCTTCGCTGCCTCTCTCTCTCCCTCTGTTCATGGCAAGCAATGGCATAAGCCTGAGCCATCCTCATGTCCAGATCCAAGTCAAAGTCAAAGCTCTTCCAGCGCAGATCCATGATCCTCAAGTCAAATGCAAGCAAATGTGAAGAATTCAGCTGTAAACAGGGGCTATATAAAGAATTTCAATAAGACACGCCCACTGCTGTCCCATTGGTGGAGTTTGTTGCAAGAATTTTTCAAGAATTTTTTCTCCAGTTTATTGCGCATAAAAAATGCAAACGCATGAAAAACGCTTACAAACGCATAAAAATGCTGCGATTTTTTGCAATTATGCGCACAATAATGCTACAAAAAAATGCAGCGTTTACAAGCGTTTGCATGCGCTTTTGACATGCATTTCATGTGAGCTCCAAACGCAGCGCAAAAAAACGCTAGTGTGAAACTAGCCTAAGCTCCCTGTGCATGCACACTGTTTGCTTTTCTTTCTAGCACATGTGCAAATATACATTTCAATTAACTTTATTGACACTCGGCAAGGTTTAACATTAAGGCTATGTGCCCACGGTGCGTGTTAAAACGCACACCAAAAACCGGACTCCTTCCCAGAAATCTCGCGGTTTTTTCCCACACAATTTCACCGCGATTTTACCGCGATTATGATCGCGATTTTGCCGCGATTTTCATGTGCGATATTCAAGCACTTTCCAAGCGATTTGAAGCATCGCTTGGAAAGTGATTGACAGGTTGGTCACACTCGTCAAACATAGTGTTTGACGAGTGTGACCAGGTTTTTAATATTGAGGCCGCCTATGCGGCATCAATAGTAAAAGATAGAATGTTAAAATGCTAAAAAAAATAAAAAAATCGGTGTATATTTACCTTCCGGCGTCCCGCGCTGCATTCCCGGGCCACAGCGTTCCCAGTAATGCCTTGCGAGACCTGTGATGACGTAGTCTCGCGTTACTATAGCGATCTCGTGAGACCACTAGTCACGCGAGACTACGTCATCACTGGACCGTGCCGCAAGGCATTACTGGGAACGCTTAGGCCGGGAATGCAGCGCGTGACGCCGGAAGGTAAATATACCCCAATTTTTTATTTTTTATTCTTTTTTTTACAGGGGTATGGTACCCAGGGCCTGGAGGACAGTCTCCTCTCCTCCACACCGTGGGTACCAACCGCACATGAGATGCTTCACTTCCCGCATGGTGGGCATAGCCACATGCGGGAAGTAAGCGATTCTCATTTATTCCTATGGGTGCGGAATCGCGGCAATTCTTTGCGATTCCACACAAAAGAATGAGCATGCTGCGATTTTTTTCCGCAATGCAATTCCGCCGCGGAAAGAAGCGCAGCATTAGCACAGCATGTGCGGAATGCCATAGGAATGCATGGGGGGCGTTCTGTACACGATTTTTAACCGTTTTCGCTGCATTTTCACGCCGAAAATCGGGGCAAAAACGCTTAAAAATCGCTACGTGGGCACACAGCCTTAGGCTGGGTTCACACATAGCAGAACTCTCGCGGAAATTACAGCGAGAATTCCGGAATTCCGTTCCGCGGGAAAATCACATTTTAAATTCCCGCAATTTTCCCGTGGAAAAACTAGCATTTTGCAAGCAAAATTAGCTTGCAGAATTGCTAGCGTTTTCCAAGCGATCTGGAGCATCGCTTGAAGAACTGATTGTCAGGTTGGTCACACTCGTCAAACATTGTGTTTGACGAGTGTGACCAACTTTTTACTATTGAGGTTGCCTATGCAGCATCAATAGTAAAAGATAAAATGTAAAAAATAATAATAAAAAAGAATATATTGTTACTCTCACCTTCCAACGTCCCGCGCAGCCTTCTCGCCTCTCTCAACGCTCCCGGTCCCAGTAATCCTTTGCGACAATTACCGCGATGACGTCTGTTCTCGCGGGATCGCGACATCTCACGGTCATTCGCGATGACGTTGCGCGAATGACCACGAGACTTCGCGATCCCGCGAGAATGGATGTCATTGCTCACAAAGGCTTACTAGGACCGGGAGCGTGGAGAGAGGCGGGAAGGCTGCGCGGGACATCGGAAGGTGAGAATAACAATATTTTTTATTTTAAATTCTATTTTTTGCAGGGATATGGTACCCAAAGCCCGGAGGACAGTCTACTCTCCTCCGGACCGTGGGTACCATCTGCAAATGTTCTGCTTACTTTTCGCATGGTGTGCACAGCCACATGCGGAAAGTAAGCAGAACAATGCATTCCTATGGGTGCGGGATCGCCGCGATTCCGCGAAATTAAGGAGCATGCTGCTTTTTTAAAGCGAAGCGATTCTGCCACGGTAAAAACCGCAGCATTAGCACAACATTGCGGAATCCCATAGGAATGCATGGGATGCTTATTTTTTGTGTTTTTGTGGCAAAATCGCGTGGTTAAAACCGCCACGGAAACGCGAAAAAGCGCCACGTGTGAACTCAGCCTAACAAGATGGCCACAACCGCTGTGAGCGCACACGCTGTCTTCCACCGGTCAGTACTGTATTTCAAGATGATTAGTCAATTGCTTTTCATAATTAAAATGTGTACATATACCCTACACATGCACAGCACAGCAGATGATCTACCCTTGAAGAAGCCACACTAGTTTGTGGTGATATGTGTGGGGTCCGCATCTCTCCTATTCTCCTGCCGCTTCAGTGGCTCTCCACATGCTCTCCTCATTTCTCCTCCATTGGGTTTAACCTTCAGGCTGCCCCTCTCTGTTGCACGATAGGATTTGGTGTGACTGATTCAAAGTCATTATATGTGTTATACTCATTTTGAGGTTAAATATGGGGGATTATCCCATTTCGGCTTTTAGTGACTGCACATGTGTTATTTGGAATATGGTGCTGTGAATAGATATATGCAGTCCTGGTTACGTGTATTTAATATGTTTTTTTGATTGAAGCCATATACACTCACTGGCCACTTTATTAGGTACACCATGCTAGTAAGGGGTTGGACCCCCTTTTGCCTTCAGAACTGCCTCAATTCTTCGTGGCAGAGATTCAACAAGGTGCTGGAAGCATTCCTCAGAGATTTTGGACCATATTGACATGATGGCATCACACAGTTGGCGCAGATTTGTCGGCTGCACATCCCTGATGCGAATCTCCCGTTCCACCACATCCCAAAGATGCTCTATTGGATTGAGATCTGGTGACTGAGGAGGCCATTTGAGTACAGTAAACTCATTGTCATGTTCAAGAAACCAATCTGAGATGATTCGAGCTTTATGACATGGCGCATTATCCTGCTGAAAGTAGCCATCAGATGTTGGGTACATTGTGGTCATAAAGGGATGGACATGGTCAGCAACAATACTCAGGTAGGCTGTGGCGTTGCAACGATGCTCAATTGGTACCAAGGGGCCCAAAGAGTGCCCAGAAAAAATTCCCCACACCATGACACCACCACCACCAGCCTGAACCGTTGATACAAGGCAGGATGGATCCATGCTTTCATGTTGTTTACGCCAAATTCTGACCCTACCATCCGAATGTCGCAGCAGAAATCGAGACTCATCAGACCAGGCAATGTTTTTCCAATCTTCTACTGTCCAATTTCGATGAGCTTGGGCAAATTGTAGCCTCAGTTTCCTGTTCTTAGCTGAGAGGAGTGGTACCCAGTGTGGTCTTCTGCTGCTGTAGCCCATCTGCCTCAAAGTTCGACGCACTGTGCGTTCAGAGATGCTCTTCTGCCTACCTTGGTTGTAACGGGTGGCAATTTGAGTCACTGTTGCCTTTCTATCAGCTCGAACCAGTCTGCCCATTCTCCTCTGACCTCTGGCATCAACATGGCATTTCCGGCCACAGAACTGCCGCTCACTGGATTTTTTTTCTTTTTCGGACCATTCTCTGTAAACCCTAGAGATGGTTGTGCGTGAAAATCCCAGTAGATCAGCAGTTTCTGAAATTCTCAGACCAGCCCTTCTGGCACCAACAATCATGCCACGTTCAAAGGCACTCAAATCACCTTTCTTCCCCATACTGATGCTCGGTTTGAACTGCAGGAGATTGTCTTGACCATGTCTACATGCCTAAATGCACTGAGTTGCTGCCATGTGATTGGCTGATTAGAAATTAAGTCTTAACACACAGTTGGACAGGTGTACCTAATAAAGTGGCCAGTGAGTGTATGTTCACTCATATTGCTGTTGGAGATAGAGTATGGGTTAGTTATTGCCATATCATGGGCATAACTGGTCATTTTTTCATTTCTTGTTTTTAAATATTTTTATTGAGCTTTAGGCCGGTTTCACATTAGCGCATTTTATGCGCATGCACGGCCGGGGGTAGCTCCGCCCCCGATCCGGCTCTCTGCCCGGCGTGCCCGCCCCTTGCCTGTAGCGCCGCCTCCTAGCGGACGGCGGCGCCTGCGATCGGCGCACCCTATCTTTAGCATAGGGTGCGCCGATCGTGCGCAGGTCGTGCGCTAGTTGCGCTTTGACCTGCGCTGCGCACTTATGACGGTGCGCCGTGCGCGCCAAAATCCGAAAAGTTGGATTTTGGCGCGCACGGCGCACCGTCAAAAGTGCGCAGCGCAGGTCAAAGCGCAACTAGCGCACGGCCTGCGCACTATCGGCGCACCCTATGCTAAAGATAGGGTGCGCCGATCGCAGGCGCCGCTGTCCGCTAGGAGGCGGCGCTACAAGGAAGGGGCGGGCACGCCGGGCAGAGAGCCGGCTCGGGGGCGGAGCTACCCCCGGCCGTGCACGCGCTGAAAATGCGCTAATGTGAAACCGGCCTTACTGTGTTTTTTGTATGTGCTTTTATTTTTGTTATAAAAATTCATTCCTTTTTACTACTTTTCGGGAGTTCCCAATTTCATAGGCATTAGAGTTGAGCGAAACGGGTCGAAAAATTTCAAAAGTCGCCGACTTTTGGCAAAGTCGGGTTTCATGAAACGAAACCCGACCCTAGGATGAGGTCGGCCACGAGGTCGGCGACTTACGCGCCAAAGTCGCGTTTCAAAAGTTTGTTTTGCGCTCTTTTTCAGCCAATCAGGATCCACGGACACTGTGGGCAACGTGATAACATAGGCAGGGGTCACCACCATCTTTCATAAGGGCATGCAAGTGATTGGCTTGCTTTGGTGGGCGTCACAGGGGGTATAAAAGGGCGTGCACGCCGACCGCCATCTTACTTCTGCCGATCTCAGTATAGGGAGAGGTTGCTGCTGATTCTGTAGGGAGAGCGTTAGGCAGGGAAGAAGACAAAAAACTGCTTCTGCTGCTAGCGATTTGGCCTGCACAACACACCAGTCACTGTGTGTGCAGTGCAAGGGGAGGCTATATAGTGGTGTATCAGTGGTGTTGGTTGTTGGGCTGCCTTCTAAGGCTTCCTGACATTCCTGCATTGCTGTTTACCCACTGCTCCGCAAACTGCTTTTTTAAAAGCAATCCCAATTTTTTTTTTTTGTCCTGCTGAGAAGAAAAAAAACCTGCTTCTGCTGCTAGCGATTTGGCCTGTACAACACACCAGTCACTGTGTGTGCAGTGCAAGGGGAGGCTATATAGTGGTGTATCAGTGGTGTTGGTTGTTGGGCTGCCTTCTAAGGCTTCCTGACATTCCTGCATTGCTGTTTACCCACTGCTCCGCAAACTGCTTTTTTAAAAGCAATCCCAATTTTTTTTTTTTGTCCTGCTGAGAAGAAAAAAAAACTGCTTCTGCTGCTAGCGATTTGGCCTGCACAACACACCAGTCACTGTGTGTGCAGTGCAAGGGGAGGCAATATTGTGGTGTATCAGTGGTGTTGGTTGTTGGGCTGCCTTTTAAGGCTTCCTGACAGGCTGGCATTGCTGTTTACCCACTGCTCTGCAAACTGCTTTTTTAAAAGCAATCCAATCTCCCTTATCCTCTAGTCACTTTTGTCACAGCTGTGCCATCGAGCCTGTGACATAGCGCTCAGATATCAGTGGGCCTCACACAATCCAAAAGTGTCCAGTGTCCACAAGTGTCTGCAGAAATTCAAAATCTCCCTTATCCTCTCGTCACTTTTGTCACAGCTGTGCCATCGAGCCTGTGACAGCGCTCAGATATCAGTGGCCCTCACACAATCCAAAAGTGTCCAGTGTCCACAAGTGTCTGCAGAAATTCAAAATCTCCCTTATCCTCTAGTCACTTTGGTCACAGCTGTGCCATCGAGCCTGTCACATAGCGCTCAGATATTCATTGGGCCTCACACAATCCAAAAGTATCCAGTGTCCACAAGTGTGTGCAGAAATTCAAAATCTCCCTTATCCTCTAGTCACTTTGGTCACAGCTGTGCCATCGAGCCTGTCACATAGCGCTCAGATATTCATTGGGCCTCACACAATCCAAAAGTGTCCAGTGTCCACAAGTGTGTGCAGAAATTCAAAATCTCCCTTATCCTCTCGTCACTTTGGTCACAGCTGTGCCATCGAGCCTGTCACATAGCGCTCAGATATTCATTGGGTCTCACACAATCCAAAAGTGTCCAGTGTCCACAAGTGTGTGCAGAAATTCAAAATCTCCCTTATCCTCTCGTCACTTTTGTCACAGCTGTGCCATCGAGCCTGTGACATAGCGCTCAGATATCAGTGGGCCTCACACAATCCAAAAGTGTCCAGTGTCCACAAGTGTCTGCAGAAATTCAAAATCTCCCTTATCCTCTCGTCACTTTTGTCACAGCTGTGCCATCGAGCCTGTGACATAGCGCTCAGATATCAGTGGCCCTCACACAATCCAAAAGTGTCCAGTGTCCACAAGTGTCTGCAGAAATTCAAAATCTCCCTTATCCTCTAGTCACTTTGTTCACAGCTGTGCCATCGAGCCTGTCACATAGCGCTCAGATATTCATTGGGCCTTACACAATCCAAAAGTGTCCAGTGTCCACAAGTGTGTGCAGAAATTCAAAATCTCCCTTATCCTCTAGTCACTTTGGTCACAACTGTGCCATCGAGCCTGTCACATAGCGCTCAGATATTCATTGGGCCTCTCACAATCCAAAAGTGTCCAGTGTCCACAAGTGTCTGCAGAAATTCAAAATCTCCCTTATCCTCTAGTCACTTTGGTCACAGCTGTGCCATCGAGCCTGTCACATAGCGCTCAGATATTCATTGGGTCTCACACAATCCAAAAGTGTCCAGTGTCCACAAGTGTGTGCAGAAATTCAAAATCTCCCTTATCCTCTAGTCACTTTTGTCACAGCTGTGCCATCGAGCCTGTGACATAGCGCTCAGATATCAGTGGGCCTCACACAATCCAAAAGTGTCCAGTGTCCACAAGTGTCTGCAGAAATTCAAAATCTCCCTTATCCTCTAGTCACTTTGGTCACAGCTGTGCCATCGAGCCTGTCACATAGCGCTCAGATATTCATTGCGCCTCACACAATCCAAAAGTGTCCAGTGTCCACAAGTGTGTGCAGAAATTCAAAATCTCCCTTATCCTCTAGTCACTTTTGTCACAGCTGTGCCATCGAGCCTGTGACATAGCGCTCAGATATCAGTGGCCCTCACACAATCCAAAAGTTTCCAGTGTCCACAAGTGTCTGCAGAAATTCAAAATCTCCCTTATCCTCTCGTCACTTTTGTCACAGCTGTGCCATCGAGCCTGTGACATAGCGCTCAGATATCAGTGGGCCTCACACAATCCAAAAGTGTCCAGTGTCCACAAGTGTCTGCAGAAATTCAAAATCTCCCTTATCCTCTCGTCACTTTTGTCACAGCTGTGCCATCGAGCCTGTGACATAGCGCTCAGATATCAGTGGGCCTCACACAATCCAAAAGTGTCCAGTGTCCACAAGTGGCTGCAGAAATTCAAAATCTCCCTTATCCTCTCGTCACTTTTGTCACAGCTGTGCCATCGAGCCTGTGACATAGCGCTCAGATATCAGTGGCCCTCACACAATCCAAAAGTGTCCAGTGTCCACAAGTGTCTGCAGAAATTCAAAATCTCCCTTATCCTCTCGTCACTTTTGTCACAGCTGTGCCATCGAGCCTGTGACATAGCGCTCAGATATCAGTGGGCCTCACACAATCCAAAAGTGTCCAGTGTCCACAAGTGTCTGCAGAAATTCAAAATCTCCCTTATCCTCTCGTCACTTTTGTCACAGCTGTGCCATCGAGCCTGTGACATAGCGCTCAGATATCAGTGGCCCTCACACAATCCAAAAGTGTCCAGTGTCCACAAGTGTCTGCAGAAATTCAAAATCTCCCTTATCCTCTCGTCACTTTTGTCACAGCTGTGCCATCGAGCCTGTGACATAGCGCTCAGATATCAGTGGGCCTCACACAATCCAAAAGTGTCCAGTGTCCACAAGTGTCTGCAGAAATTCAAAATCTCCCCTGTCCTATAGACACCTTGTACCTTGTTTTACATTACTATATAGTTTGTTGGATTTTGTCTACATTTCTACCAAAAATGAGGAAGGCTGGTGGAAGAGGCCGTGGAACTGGGCGGGGGTTGGCAGCTGGTAATGATGGTGTTGGTGGTGGATCTGATGGTAGTGGCAAGAGCAAAATAGGACCGAATGCAGGAGGTGTTGAGCCTGCGTCATCGTCTGGCTACATAAGGCCTCAAACGCTTAGTTTTCTAGGAGTTGGCAAACCGCTTTTAAAGCCAGAGCATCAGGAAAAAGTTTTGTCTTACATTGCTGACTCAGCCTCCAGCTCTATCGCCTCCTCTTCTTCAGTTGTAAAAAGTAAAAGCACTGAGTCGTCATTGGAGGCTCATGTTCATGAACCACACCTTTCCTTGTGTCCTTCACCCCAACCAAGATTGAAGGATGACACAGGCCATACTACTGATTACTCCATGGAGCTGTTTTCACATACCATACCTGGATTATCAAGTCAAATGGTGAATTACCCAGGCCAAGATGAATCTGACATGGAGTGCACTGATGCACAGCTGCTGATGGATGATTCTGCTGGTACATTCACTCAGAGCACTACATTGTCCTCGCAGTGTACAGAGCCAGATTCTGACCCTGATGAGACTCAGGTGCCCCTTCCCGCACACTATACCACCATACACGGTGACACAGAGGAAGGTGCACATGACATAGAAGAGGAGGTGATGGATGTCCCAGTTGTTGACCCAGATTGGCATCCATTGGGGGAAGAGGGTGCTGCTTCCAATAGCTCAGATGAGGAGCATCCACAGCAGACATCGACATCGCAACAGCTGTTATCTGGCAGGCCAAAGACAGGTTCCAAACATCAAAAGAGTTGCTGGACAGCTTCTCCAGAGGGTCAAAAGATCACAGCGTGCTAGGCCGCAAAATGTCTGCTAAAGTAGGAAGAGTGCAGTGTGGCACTTTTTTGACCAAAATCCTCATGATCAGGCCAAGGTTATCTGTAAGAAGTGCGCAAAGACCTTTAGCCGAGGGAAAAATCTGAAAAATTTGAATACCAGTTGCATGCTTAGACATTTAACCAGCATGCACTTGCAAGCGTGGACACAACACCAAACCTCAAGTGCCACATGTGCAACTGATCACAACGAAGGTAGTCAGCAACGCTACATTGTTTCCCCCACTGTACGCCCACCGGTTAGCACAGCAGCAAATGTTGAGGTGTCGTTGCAAGGCCACAGCAGTCAGGGAATCCCACTGTTATATCAGCAAAAGACTGATACTAGGCCATCAGAAAGAACACCAACTCCATCACCATCATCAACCCTCTCTCAGTCCGCCCTGTCCACCGCTACTTCCACCATATGCAGCTCTCAAGTCCAGCTCACCCTCCCAGACACTATGAGTAGGTCAAGAAAGTACTCAGTCTCTCATCCGCGTACACTGGGTTTGAACGCCCACATTGCCAAACTAATCTCGTTTGAGATGATGCCCTTTCGGTTGGTGGAAAGCACAGCTTTCCGCGAACTCATGGCCTATGCAGTACCACGCTATGTCCTACCCAGTCGCCACTTCTTCTCTCGCAAAGCCATCCCAGCCCTCCACCATCATGTGAAAGACCGCATTGTCCATGCACTCAAGCAGTCAGTGAGCGGAAAGGTGCACCTCACAACTGATGCATGGTCCAGTCGGCATGGCCAGGGCCGTTACGTGTCCATCACTGCGCACTGGGTTAATGTGGTGGATGCAGGGTCCACAGGGGACAGCGGTGGTGGGACAGTGCTGCCTAGCCCACGGTATAGGAAACAGTTGGCTGTAGGCGTTCGACCCTCCTCCTCCTCCAGAAGCGAAAGCTCATCCACAGAGCGCAGTCGTACGAGCACTCCATCTGCAGCTGCCACTGTTGCACACGATGTGTCCCCCTATCGAGCAGCTAGTGGAAAGCGTCAGCAGACTGTGTTGCAGATGATGTGTTTGGGCAACAGACACACCGCCGAGGTGCTGGCCGAGTACTTGAAGCGACAAACTGAGTCATGGCTGGGCAGTGTACATCTTGAGGCAGGCAAGGAAGTTAGTGATAACGGCCGTAATTTTGTGGCAGCCATAGCCCTTTCAAAACTCAGCATATACCTTGCTTGGCTCACACCTTGAACCTGGTGGTGCAGTGCTTCCTCAAAAATTATCCGGAGTTAACAGCCCTGCTCCAGAAGGTGCGAAGACTGTGCGCGCACATCCGCCGGTCGCCTGTACACTCCGTTCGTATGCAGAAGCTGCAGCGATTGCTCCACCTTCCCAACCACCGCCTCATTATCGACATTGCAACAAGGTGGAACTCCACCCTGCACATGGTGGAGCGGCTGTGCGAGCAGAGGCAGGCCATAATGCATTTGTGGGAGGATACACGGCCAGGCACTTTGAGAGCAGACATGGAGTTGACAGGTGTGCAGTGGTCGAAGCTGAAAGACCTCTGTAAAGTCCTTCAGTGTTTTGAGGAATGCACACGGCTGGTAAGCGCAGACGACGCCATCCTAAGCATGAGCATCCCACTTATGCGTCTGCTCATGCAAACTTTGACACACCTTAAGGAGCAGGCGTCTGCAGCCAATGTTGATGAGGAGGAAGAGGAGGAGGGAATCCTTGATGACATTCAGCCATTGTCTGCTCAGGGACCTCTCCTGGACGAGGTGGAGGAAGAAGAGGAGGAGGAGGAGGATGATGGGGATGATTACTTAGGGGAGGAGGATGCATCTCGTGGGGCAAGTGAAAATGTTGGCGTGGCAAGGTCTGGTACAGGGTTTGTGTGTGACTGGAGGGATGTGGATTTGCCAGAAAGTGCTCCTCCAACCAGCACTCGCAGTGCATCATTGACACCGGGAACATTGGCCCACATGTCAGATTATGCCTTGCAGATCCTAAAAAGGACCCACGCATTGCCAAAATGATGAACGATGACGACTACTGGTTGGCCAGCATCCTGGATCCACGCTATAAAGGCAAATTACAAAACATCATGCCACAGGAGAACCTTGACCTAATATTGGCTAATAAACAAGCAACTCTGGTAAATCGGTAGGCATTCCCAGCACACAGCAGCGGTGATGGTTCTCACACGAGCCGTACGGGCCGGGGGCAGCTTGGCAGAGGTGTTCGTGGTGCACACAGCAGAAGTGGCATTGGAGACAGGGGTTTCATGACAATGTTGTTGACTGATTTTTCAAGTACCGCTCACACAACTGGTAATACTGCATCGATGGAAAGTGACAGGAGACAGCAGTTGTCAACTATGGTTACAAACTACTTTTCCTCCCATATCGATGTTCTCCCACACAGGTCATTCCCCTTTGACTATTGGGCCGCTAAACTGGACACCTGGCCTGAATTGGCACAATATGCCTTACAGGAGCTCGCTTGCCCAGCTGCAAGTGTGCTATCGGAAAGAGTCTTCAGTGCAGCTGGATCAATCCTGACAGAAAAAAGGACCCGTCTGTCAACCCAAAATGTGGATGATCTAACCTTCATTAAAATGAACCACGCATGGGTTTCCAAGGATTTTGTCCCACCTTCCCCTGATGACACATAGGGTGACAGAAAAATGGCTTGCTTTGGTCCACCTCTTCCTGGGACTTGACCTATTTCACCTTTTGCATCAGCTGAATGTCCAACATCAACATATGACACTTTCTAAAACTCCCTAACTGTGCTGCCTCCCCCCCCATGGCCGGGGTCACCACCTAGCGCACGACACCGTGCGAGTGCCGTTGCCCTGGACAGGTGGGTAGGCCGACTCTTGGGCGCGGGCACTGGCACAGGGTCCTTCATAGTGCAATCAAGTGTCTCTGAAGGTGGTGGTGCACACCCGCCATCAGACACACCGTCGTACTATGAGGGGCCCAGTGCCAGTACCGACGCCCACAAGTGGGCCCCCCTTGCTTGGGCAGGGCCCCAGCATTTGCAATCTTTACCTCTCCCTGCTCCTCTGCTGTGTAGTCTGGGCCGTCAAATCCATACTGTGCCTGACACCGTCTGAGCCTGCCTCCTGATGTATAGACATATATTTTGAATGTGTACGCTTTCCATACATGTTATCTGGGGATACGGTACCCTTTCTAACCTTTGTGCAATCACGTGCAATCCATACTGGGCCTAACACCGTCAGAGCCTGCCTCCTGATGTATAGACATATATTTTGAATGTGTACGCTATCCATACATGTTATCCGGGGAAACGGTACCCTTTCTAACCTTTGTGCAATCACGTGCAATCCATACTGGGCCTAACACCGTCTTCCTGCCTCCTGATGTATAGACATATATTTTGAATGTGTACGCTATCTATACATGTTATCTGGGGATACGGTACCCTTTCTAACCTTTGTGCAATAACGTGCAATCCATACTGGGCCTAACACCGTCTGAGCCTGTCTCCTGATGTATAGACATATATTTTGAATGTGTACGCTATCCATACATGTTATCCGGGGAAACGGTACCCTTTCTAACCTTTGTGCAATCACGTGCAATCCATACTGGGCCTAACACCGTCTGAGCCTGCCTCCTGATGTATAGACATATATTTTGAATGTGTACGCTATCCATACATGTTGTCTGGGGATACGGTACCCTTTCTAACCTTTGTGCAATCACGTGCAATCCATACTGGGCCTAACACCATCTGAGCCTGCCTCCTGATGTATAGACATATATTTTGAATGTGTACGCTATCCATACATGTTATCCGGGGAAACGGTACCCTTTCTAACCTTTGTGCAATCACGTGCAATCCATACTGGGCCTAACACCGTCTGAGCCTGCCTCCTGATGTATAGACATATATTTTGAATGTGTACGCTATCCATACATGTTATCTGGGGATACGGTACCCTTTCTAACCTTTGTGCAATCACGTGCAATCCATACTGGGCCTAACACCGTCTGAGCCTGCCTCCTGATGTATAGACATATATTTTGAATGTGTACGCTATCCATACATGTTATCCGGGGAAACGGTACCCTTTCTAACCTTTGTGCAATCACGTGCAATCCATACTGGGCCTAACACCGTCTGAGCCTGCCTCCTGATGTATAGACATATATTTTGAATGTGTACGCTATCCATACATGTTATCCGGGGATACGGTACCCTTTCTAACCTTTGTGCAATCACGTGCAATCTATACTGGGCCTAACACTGTCTGAGCCTGCCTCCTGATGTATAGACATATATTTTGAATGTGTACGCTATCCATACATGTTATCTGGGGATACGGTACCCTTTCTCACCTTTGTGCAATCACGTGTAATCCATACTGGGCGTGAGAACGGCTGGCGAGCTGTTAAGCAAGCTACAGCACCTGTGGTTTGCACACGTAAGTTTTTCATTTTTTCAGGAATGACGGTTAGGCCTAATTCCGGAACTGCGGTTGACCTGCACTTACTGTGAAATCATTGTTCGCGGGTAATAATTGTAATCAGTGATCCCCATCACTAACGTTGTTCAGCGGGTTATCTGCACCTGTAAGCGACAAACGCTGGCCTTTTCAGTGTAGCGCACATGCAGCCACGGACATGTAAGGGCATGACACACCAGTTATTGGCCAATCTCATGTGCCAGAGCCTCACGTGTCCCTCTAGTAAGCCGGACTCGGACCGCGGGGCATGACGGAGTCTCGTTCGTTAACGGAATTAAGCTTGCAATGTGTGCATCTGTTCTGTAGCTGGCATGGTTGAGGTTTCCCAGGTGGAGTCGAATTTAACCGTAGGCTCCAATCCTGGTGGTGCCCTTCTGGACATTCCTTTAAGGTTCAGCTTTGCAACCATACTGCCCACGTAAAACAAACACTTTGCCTTCATGAACGCTGTTTGGAGGGTCATGACTCATGGGAATAACGCCGCCCAATCAGTTAACCTGCTAGAGAGATCGTTCGTTGCTCCCAAGCATGACATCACACTCCCTAGGAAGAAGGTAATGCCACTGTGGCGACCGTACTCCTGGGGGCGACACAAGTGCACTGATGCCCAGCCACTGCTCGATGAATCTGCTGGTACATTGACCCAGACCACTACATTCCCCTCGCACGCTACACGAACTGAATCTGACCCTGATGAAACTCAGGTTACCCTTCCCGTATACAGTTCCATCTTACACGGTGACAAAGAGGAAGCTGCAGATGAAAGTGCAGGTTCGGCCCACCCGCCATCAGACACACCACCGTACTATCAGGGGCCCTGTGCCAGTGCCGTCGCCAACGAGTGGGCCCCCCCCTGCTTGCTCAGGATCACAGCACTTGCAAAGTTGAAATACTGTGCAGTGAGATGGAAGATGGGGACGACGAGGAGTCCAGACAAGTACAGGGATTCCCTAGCGAGGAGACTTATTTGATTGTTTTCAATGTTGGGACAGCAATTTTTGGGGAGCACTATACTCTGGAGAATGATAGATGGGGCCCACCATACACTGGAACATTCCAAAGGTGGACATCAGACACTGGAGCAGCATTTACAGGGCCCATTATACACTAGAGCATTAGAAATGGGGCCCATTATGTTTGGAGCATTATTTGGGCCCATAAGACAGTGGAGCTTCATCCATGGGGACCAACATATACTGTAGCATTATGTGGAGCTCATCATATACTGTTTCAAACATTATATGGGACCAATGATTTTGTATGGAGAAATAGATGGGCCTCGTCATGAGATGTAAAAAGTGAGGTATTTTTCATTGTACTATACCGCTATTTATCTGCCGTATCGGAGCATGATGAGTTGTGGTATGTGTTAAAGGGGCGCTCTTTCGCCCAGGGCACATGAAAACCTGCAGCCAGCCCTCCCCCCCCACAACTTTAGCCAAACAACCCCCATTTTTCAGTGCGTAACTTGTATTATGAAGTTAATTAAGGTTGACAAGCTTAAGTAAGAAGAATTGATGCTTTTGGCATTCAAATGGGCACTGTAGGTGTGTTTCCTGTCCTCCTCTCACTGCCGACTTTTATTCCCCATTGACTTACATTGGGTTTCGTGTTTCGGGACGACCCCGACTTTTCCCTATAATTGGACGATCTTGCTCGACCCGACTTTTGGAAAAGTCGGGTTTCACGAAACGAAACGCGACCCTAAAAGACCAAAAGTCGCTCAACTCTAATAGGCATGTTTCTTTGTTCATTTGTTTCTTTTACAATGTCAGATCACACTATTATGATTCCTTGATAGGCAATCAGGAGGCACGTTCCTTTAAAAGTTCATGGGTTTTATTGCACCACAAACCAACAAAACAAAAGAGAACAAAAGAAATAGCCTTTAGCTCAGCCAAACACAGAACAAATGTCCGGTTCTTTAGTCTCAGTCCTGGGACCAGAACACAAACAGGAGGCTTATCCCTCCCCACATACAGCCCTGTGTTTCAGTAGTAGTCTACATTATAAAGGTATAGCCACACCCACGAACCCACCAGCCAAATAGTCACGTGACTGTGACATCACCACAGGTCCTTGAACACATATATAAGTATAGTAACATCCTTTAGTGCTTATGTGCACTAAGGAAAACACTCTGGGCTTACATCACAGAGACGGCCATCTCTGAGACATATACCTCCCATCAACTATGCAACCCTTAGCCACACCACTATATATATATATATATATATATATATATATATATATATATATACACACTAGCATTGCCTGGGCATAGTAACCAACTGTGGTTTTTTATATCACATTAGAATGATTATATTGCACCTAAAAACCTTGCATCTAATGCTATTCTGTGTGATACTGACTGCTGAGCCGTGTATCTAATACTATTCTGTGTGATACTGTGTGCTGAGCCGTGTATCTATTCCTATCCTGTGTGATACTGACTGCTGAGCTGTGCATCTAATCCTATCCTGTGTGATACTGACTGCTGAGCTGTGTATCTAATCCTATCCTGTGTGATACTGCCTGCTGAGCCGTGTATCTAATCCTATCCTGTGTGATACTGCCTGCTGAGCCATGTGTCTAATCCTCTCCTGTGTGATACTGACTGCTGAGCTGTGTATCTAATCCTATCCTGTGTGATACTGACTGCTGAGCCATGTGTCTAATCCTATCCTGTGTGATACTGAGCTCCCCCTGCAGTCTGTGTCAGAGGGTGGTCTGTGTTGGTGTATGTGTGGTGAAATGTGTGCTGAGGGTGGTATATGTGTTGGAGCACGTGGTAGTGTGTGGCGCATTTTGTGTGTGTTCATATCCCCGTGTGTGGTGAGTATCCCATGTCAGGGCCCCACCTTAGCAACTGTATGGTATATACTCTTTGGCGCCATCGCTCTCATTCTTTAAGTCCCCCTTGTTCACATCTGGCAGCTGTCAATTTGCCTCCAACAATTTTCCTTTCACTTTTCCCCATTATGTAGATAGGGGCAAAATTGTTTTGGTGAATTGGAACATGCGGGGTTAAAATTTCGCCTCACAACATAGCCTATGATGTTCTCGGGGTTCAGACGTGTGACTGTGCAAAATTTTGTGGCATCCGGACCATCGCAGCTACAGCCACGAAATTTGGCACAGTCACGCGACTGGACTCCGAGAGCGTCATAGGCTATGTTGTGAGGCGAAAACCATTTCCAGTGACTACCTCTTGAAGCTCATCAAGAGAATGCCAAGAGTGTGCAAAGCAGTAATCAAAGCAAAAGGTGGCTACTTTGAAGAACCTAGAATATAAGTTATACAGTATTTTCAGTTGTTTCACACTTTTTTGTTAATAATTCCACATGTGTTAATTCATAGTTTTGATGCCTTCAGAGTGAATCTACAATTTTCATAGTCGTAAAAATAAAGAAAACTCTTTGAATGAGAAGGTGTGTCCAAACTTTTGGTCTGTACTGTGTATATATATATGTGTGTGTGTGATTATCTTCTATTTGTGTCTTTTTATTCTATTTACATGATTAGCTCCTTCAGAATATATGGAACACATATCCAGTCTATAACAGAATCAACAACACTTTCATATCATAAATTATAAATAATATATGGTTAGATAATTATAGACTGGATGGGACTGTATGTGACCAACTGCATATTCACTTAGAAATATCCACACAAAAAAAAATCAAAAAACAAAAAGCAGTCATATATTCCAAAATTACAAATATGAAAAAAGCTTTATTAAATAGTACCAGGTAAAAAAGCAAAGTGAGTAAAAGATTGTGCCAAAATTCAACATTCACAAAGGGACAAGTAGGTTCACATGTGGACAATATAATTAATATTGTAACACCGCCTCCATATAACAGTAATACAGGAATTTTAAATGTTAATTAATCATATGGAGAATAGGTATGCCAAGACATAATTGCAATCACTATAACATGGTACTAATAGTGCAACTGCACCAAGTATCCATAGATATACATACCAGAGACAAAGTAACAGATCACGTGCAGCAACTGTCCACCTCAATGCGCGTTTTAGATAGTTCCCTCCTCAGGGGCATGTATATCTATGGATACTAGGTGCATATGAAATTCCTGTATTTTACTGTTATTTTGAGGCGGTATTACTATATTCATTATGTTGTCCACATGTGTACCTACCTGTCCCTTTGTGAATGTTGAATTTTGGCACAATCTTTTACCCGCTGTGCTTTTTTACCTGGTACTATTTAATAAAGCTTTTTTCATATTTGTAATTTTGGACTATATGATTAGCTCCTTGTCGATCTTGCCACTCTGCTCTTTTTAATGCAGTCGTGGGATATGCTGTACAATAGCTGCATAAACATAGTAACAGTAGTGTTAATATGACTCATTGACTTTTGTGGGGGAGTGTTGTAGGCATGCACTGTGGTCTTTGTAGAGGTCAATGTACAGAAAAGGGGCAATATGAAATAATTGCTTATCATCAATGGTAATATAGGTGTTACCCATTATGGTAATCCTGCCTGTGATGATAAGGAGTTAACTGCTGAGAAAAAGTATCAACTAATAGGTTGCCCAGCCATGAATGTTAACTGCATGCAAATAAAAAAACACAGCCAACGTTATGGCAGCAGTGGTTAGCACTGCATCCTTGCAGAGTTTGGGTCCTGGGTTCAAATCCCACAAAGGACAACATCTGCAAGGAGATTGTATCTTCTCCCTTTGTTTGCGTGGGTTTCCTCCGGTTCTCAAGTTTCCTCCCACACTTCAAAGACATACTGATAGGGAATTTATATTGTGAGCCCTAGTGGGGACAGTCATGATAAGCTCTGTAAATCGCTGTGGAATTAATGGTGCTATATACGTGAGTAAAATAAATAATAAATCAATATTTCAAAGTATGATGTGACTTAGGCACCACTCCATCATTTTTTTTTATTGCATTGCTAGAGTGGTGCTTTAAATGTTAGTCTGATCTTCTGATAATCACCTTCCACCTCCCATTGGTCTCATGGAGCTGCTCGGAAGTCACTTTACAGTACAAGTCTATGAGAGCCTTGTTCTAACCCTCATAGATCTGCATTGCGCTCTTGTGATCTAACTTCTGACTTCTGACCAGTCAGAAGCTGTGCTCACAAGATGGCACAGGGGTACAGAAAAAAACTGTGAAGATGCCAGAGGCTGAGTATATTAATGAGGGGCTAGGGTTGATCGAATAGCTTAGGATAAGTGCTTATCCGAATAGCTATGGGGCTTACCTGGAGCGCTCCCGGTAATCAGCGGTTCGGTGCCACATGTGCCGTGGCTGTGTGACAGCATGTATAGAAAGCCCAACAAACAGGCTTTCCATGCATGTGCTGTGACTGTCACACAGCTGTGACATGTGCAGCTGCGGCGCCAAACCGCTGTTTTTCGGGAGCGCTCCAGTAATCCAGGTAAGGTTAGTTTCAGACTAGCGTTTCTGGGCACAGCGCAGGGCCACCGCTAAGCCCGCAACCGTTCGCGCCCCCTCCTGTCGTCTCCTCCTCCGATCGCATGACTGTGCATGTGATCAGCGTACCCTATACTTAGCATTGGGTGCGCTGGTCTGATTTTGCGCTGTGTTGCATTTTTGTGCGCAAGGGCGCAGCGCCAGCAAAATCAGACCAGCGCACGATCAGCGCATCCAACGCTAAGTATAGGGTACGTTGATCGCATGCACAGTCATGCGATCGGAGGAGGAGATGACAGGAGGGGGCGGGGCTTAGCGGCGGCCCTGCCCTGCACCCAGAAATGCTAGTCTGAAGCTAGCCTTACAGATGCAGCTATTTGGTTACCGCTATACAGTAACTATTTGGATAAGCACTTATCCGAAGCTATTCGATCAACCCTACCAGGGGCTTAGATCTGAAATGTGACTCCAGCGCTGAAAAAAAAAACAAATGCTGGAGCGGTGCTTTAAACTACAGAATATTTTCAGATAATATATTCCTTTAAACAGTATTCAAAATGTTGCATAAAACCAGATATTTAATACTGCTGCAGATTTTTGTAATTCCAAATACCATCTCTTCCTCATGCTTCAATACTTTCCCTCCATACTTTGGATTTTGTCCTAAATAATTTAAGATTTACCTATTAAATACCATACTTTTAGAAATCAATTTATGTTGCATGACATCATTTCAATGACTCCTGCTGGCCTCAGAAGGTCTGTCCAGTAAAGAACTTTTATAACTTTACCATAATTTGTAGTAGAGTGCTCAAACTTTGCTCAATTTTCCCAAATAAAGCTCAGGAGAACAAATAATTTTCTAAGCGAAAAAAAAGATCATGTCAACTTGAAATGATTCATTTTCTCTTGTTTGAAGTCTCTGTCTCAATATGAGGTTAATGCTTTATCGAGTCAGCACAATCACATCTGTTCATGTAAGAAGCCTGCAAGTATAAATGAAGAGTCTTAATAAAAATCTAAACCTGTTCTTAATCGTCAAGAGACAAATGTGAAATGTGACATCCTGCTGGGAAAACTAAATAGATATCTAGAAAGTGAAGAGCCAAGAAATATGTTGTCAAAGAGACAAAAGAAATGAAAACATGGCTTGTCGAAGATGCAGATAAATGCTTTATAATAATCATTACTACAACTGCTTTCAAGAGCATCTCTAAGATATAGCTTGCGAAATTCAAAAGGACAATCAAGCGAACAATCTAAACTGCATCTACCTCTCCCAAGGTTTCTTAATGGAATAAGAATACTTAAGTTATTATTCACTTAGTGATATATCTGTTTTCAATGAAAACTTTTCACGCCTAAACAGCTATGTGCCATGCTCTTAAAACTATTTATTATGTGTACTGAACATCTTTTTCCAGTGCAAAAGAGTCTAAGGGGTATAAGTAATATATGCACGAGAGTTTCCAGAAATATGCCTAAAATAGCTTAGATATGTACAGAGAGGAAACTAAGTATTTGATACATTGCCGATTTTGCAAGTTTTCTCACTTACAAAGAATGGAGAGGTCTGTAATTTTTATCGCAAGTACACTTCAACTGTGAGAGACAGATTCTAAAAATAGTAGTAGCAGCTATCGGATCACCTCTATACACAGTGACAGCTGCTACTGCGCAAGGCGGATGCCATTTTCAAATGGTTTATTATTATTTTTTCTAATATCAGGTTAATCTCAGCGATATTAATTATATACACAGTACATGCGCGATTATGCTGCAGCTCAGGTGCCATGGCCGGTGCCTGCCTGCAGAAGGGTTGGTTTTTTTTTCAGTATGTACTGTATATATAATATTCATTAAGCAAACTAGAGGGCAGGTCAGTGAGGGATCAGTGTCAGCAGGCTGCATTATGAATACCTTCTCAGAGCACCACATAAAGCCCCCCCCGGAGCATCGGCATGTCATTAACTAAAAACTGAAAATAAAGATTACACAACAACCGCAAGACAGATTTTATCATCCAAGTTATCATTGTAATCAGTATAATGGCACCAACCTGACACTGCCTGTAGGTTACTGTGCACAATCCTGCTGACAGCTTTCCTTCGAGCCAGGTGCCTCCCGTGCCTCCATTCTGCATTGCCACAGCTTTGGTTCCACTACTGTGCTCAGCACATAATTAAAGCAGGGTGTGAAGGAGGACAGCTGTCTGGTTATTACAATACCTGAGCCACCCCTCAGCCCATGGATTGACTGGGAAGGAGTCAGCTTAGCTGATATAAAAAAAAACTAACTAGTAGAAAATGGGACACATGTCCTAATGGAATTTAATTAGTAGTTATATAACATACTATTTAAAACTCTTTTAACAGTGACTCACTACAGTCCTATGGGCCCATGGGCAAAATTTAGACGCAGGCCATACAAGCTGTGATGCTTTTTAATTGAAGAAATTAAACTGACGTTGTACTTACATTCATCTTGTTTTCATTGTGAGTGATATTTTCCGTTTCTCCCTTATTTAATAATGTTCCCCTTTCTGGTCCCTTCCTATAATAATATCTTCCATCCTGGCCCCCTTCCTATAATAATGTCCTCGTCATGTAGTAAAGAGACACATTTTGGTCCCTTTATTTAATAATGTCCCCCATTCTGGCCGCTTCCTGCAATAATGTCCCCAATCCTAGGTCGCATCATGTTATAATGTTCTATATCCTGGTAATAATCACCCATCCTGTAGTAATGACCTCTGTCCTTGTTAGGAACGGCGGAACGCACTAAATAAAAATAATAATAAAGTGCGTTCGCCACTCGGGGTCCACCGTGCAGTAGGTGATATAACCGCTGCTAAGTGGTGGCAGGAGCAGTATTGCGGAAATGCGCACAGGGTTAAACTTCACCCAGGTGCGCAGAGCAATCTCAGTTAATTCACAGAGATGCCAAATAAGTACAAACACAAAAGACTGAGCCTGTTGAGGTCACAGTACTCAGTAAAAACACACACACGGTGTCAGGTCACAGGAATAGCCCCAGACGGCAGCACTATGTCCGTCTAGACCTACCGTGTGTGGAGCGTCGCAACTGCGAACGCAAAGGGGCTGCTACTGCAGCGTGGCATGGACGCTGCCGCTAAATGACAAGGCTAAGGCGCAAGCGCAATGTCAGACGCTAGCAGCTGTGGATGTTGCAGCAGAGGAGCGCTGGCGCTGATTCTAACTCAGTCCCTAACCACATACGTAATATCAGAGGGAAGGGGTTTTTTAATGAGTCATTCACCAGAATCATACATCCGTCCTCATACACACAGCAGCAAGTAAGTCTATACTAGCGCATGGCAGAACAGCCATGCCCGCCTTTTATAGCAGCCAGGGCCTTCCGCAAGGCTTCCAGATCTCTGAGATGGACCAATGAGATCTGGAGCGGGACCTGAGCACATGACTCCCGATCTCCAATGGGAGATCGTCCCATGAGCATGCTCAGTAGGAGGACAGAAGGACTTAGCCTCAGGAGAGATTTGCTGCAAGGCAATCTCTGCAATCTCCTCTGCAGTAGATAAACAGCAGGAGACTGCAGAATGTGAGGATCTGGATCCCTGCGGAGTAAACGCAGAAATCCGACGCCTAACAGTCCTGGCCCCATTATTTAATAATGAGCCAGTGGTTTTCTGCACTGCAATACATTTCAGCTGAATGTGCACGCAAAGCTGCATCTTCTTTACCTGAAAATGGGGCTTGCATCAGCTGACACCCCTTCATGCACAGGGCCTGATTGAGGTCACACCCTCTGCAACCGCTATCATTACATCTCTTTCTTTTTGGTATATTTTTCTCTTCCTAGAAAACTAATTTAACATCCAGCTTAGATAACTAGATTAGGCTGTGTGCACACGCTGCGGAAAAGGTGCGGATTCATCCGCGCGGATTTTGTACAATCCGCAGGTGAAACCGCAGGTCAAAAGACCTGCGGTTTTACCTGCGGATTGCTCTGCGGTTTTGCCCTGCGGTTTTTCATCTCCTCAATGGAGGAGATGGCAAACCGCAGGAGAATCCGCAGAAAGAATTGACATGTCAATTCTTTCTGCGGATTGAAAACCGCAGATAATCCGCGCGGAAAATTCCGCACCGTCTGCACTGCGGTTTTTGATTCCCATAGGGAATCATTGTACTGTACACCGCAGCAAAAACTGCTGCGGGTCCGCAGCGGCCAAAACCGCTGCGGAACCGCAGCAAAATCCGCAGCGTGTGCACACAGCCTTATAGTCATATCATAGTGATATTATAGTGATATATAGAATATATACATATCAGTGTTTCATTTATTATTCTGGTTTTCAAAAATATTGTTAAAGAAGGACTCAAGATTTTTTTTTGCACATGTTTACAAGCCATCTGTTTTCTTGCTGCATATTTTATTTCATCCCATCTCAGTTGCATCTATACATTTTCCCCTTTTATTACTGTATGTTATCTATATTCTGTCAAAATTCCAGGACATACACTAATGTGTAGGCAGGATGTCAAGCTCTGACTTCCTGCCAATACCTGGGTGACATCTTCACCTATCATCTCACATATGTCCTGCAGAATTCATTACAACAGAGATGCTGATGCTAGAAATTGACTGTAGAACCCTATCTACTAAAATGGCCTTTTTTTGTTGCGTTCACATTTTTTGCTTTGAATATAACCATTTCATAGAATTTTGAGCTAGACAAAAGAGACTGGTGAGTGACGACTGCATGAAATGCAAAAGTAATCCCCTGAGTAGCACACTTACAATGTACTTCTTGACCATCAGGTATCTGAGCATTCATCATATGACAAGGATTGATTTTTGTTAAAAAAAATAAAAGTTTCCTATTGGACAACAACAAGCAGAGATTATGACAGTATAATATATTCCAACATTTCTATAATATGAAAGGGCTTGATTAGATTCCACAAAAAACAGCCGAGATCCAGAGTGTTCATCTTTTTTGCAGGAAGTTAAATTTAGGGACTGACAGTGACAATAAATTCAGTGTCTTACTAGAAAAAATTGATATGCAGATTGCCTCTTCAGAGAGAAAGAGGACTTGAACTCTATAGCGCCACCTGTTGTTAGTAGCGATCCAACAAGTCACAATCGACCCTTTAATGAGTCTTGTAATATGACTTAGGATAAAAGCCAAATCAGAATCTCAATTTACAGACACGGTGTTTCGGGCTATTGGCCCTCGTCATTGCAAAGTATGAGAACTGATTTGGCTAGGTGAGAGGCTCTGGACTGAGGTCTAAGGGGTAAGGTTTCTCCTTGTGGAGCGTGACATACCGGCTGTAGGGAGGCTTATTTGTGCTTTTTTTGTGCATGATTATAACAAAGAATTTCAACTGGAAATTCAGCTTTTTGCTCAGCACCATGGATAGCACTTGACGTGCAACAGATTGAACAATCTCCCCTTTGGTTTTGAACCAAATGATTTTATTCATGCAATACAATCTAATCCAGATCCCTTCATCACAGAGCCCTACATCAGGTCTAATGCCAGGAAAAACACACCATTTTGAGTAGAGAATGTTTAAGGACTGGTGTTCATCATATGAAGTGGAAAGTGCTCTGTATGGGGACACGTGGAACCGCATTACCCCATGTGGAATACAGATCAGCGTATGATTCTTGATAGGAAAAACTACCTCTGAATCAACATTTCCATAACCTCTACATAAAATGGAGAAACTCTACTTGGCAAAAGCCAAATGCAATGCTATTACATGGTATTTAATATTAGATCGCTGACCAAATATAAGAGTAAAATTATTTAAGGAATAATCTCAGTTGTTGGATGTGGCTTGGTTAGTTCTAGGAATGAGCGAGCACTAAAATGCTTGGATATCTGTTACTTGACACAAACAATTACTAATGTTCGAATGCTCTTTTCGAGAAAACGAGTATAATGGTGGTCAGTTGGAAATCTGAGCATTTTTCTGGCAAATTCTACAAGCAGGTCTGGGGGGCAGTGAAAATGTTGAAATGGATATAAATAGTGCTGAATGGAAGAACAACATGGGGAAGACCCCTGGAAGCATCTTTGATTTCCAGATCGCTCCTGAGAACAATGGTGTCACACTTTTACTCCACTTTAAGAACGAACAATAAGACATTCAAAATCGATGAGAAATTGAAGTTTGCAGGAAAAAAAATGTTCAGAAATATTCTTTACTTTATAATGACATATATAAGGCAAAATTTAAAAAGGATAAATGAAGGAATACACGGCGCTATACTGGGAAAAAAAAAAGAAGAAGAATCCGGTTGCCGGATACTCACTTAGTGGTGTGGGAAGAATCTCGCAGTCAAAGATGTTTTCTCAAAATCAGAGATGTTTCACACTGTCATAATGACCATGAATCCGTATATAAAAAACTGCTGGATAAAGAGTAAAGAGTCAAATTAAATTAACCTGTTTTGCATAATTGTGAGCAATTCAACTGGGCCTGTAGCACTCACTTGAGTTTGTCTGTCCAGTCCAGAAAAAAAAAAAAAAGGTGCTGTGGTCGATACAACCGATACTGAAGCAACAGGATTAGGAGTGTTTACACTTCCTTTTTTTTCCCCAGTATAGCGCAGTGTATTCCTTTATTTATCAGTTTAACATTTTTAATAGGCACTGGCACAGAGCCTGTTCATCACCTGCTGCATCTGGGAATGTTTTCTTTCTTCGAGTGGACAAGCGCCAGTGTGTCAACTTCTTACATATTAAAAATTTAAAAAGGATTAAAAATAATAATTTATGTAAAACAACATTTAATTTTTTATTAAAACAATGGACATTTCTGTATAATTTCAGAAAAATTCAAGAACTGCCAAAAATGTGATGGAAGAGGAACTCAGATTCACCCTGTATTAGACATAAATGAGGGTCTCATACACATTTTGTTCAAATTGAGTGTAGTTGATGTATTCCTATACTCATAAAGTGTAAAAAATGATGAAAAAAATATAAGGAGGATCATTCATACACCCTTGAAGGGAGCAACTGTAGTTATCTGGTGGTGTGGAAAAGGGAGGGCTAATCCAGGTATAGATTATTTCTATGAGAGTGAGCTTGTCAGCATTCTCTGTCTGTCTGTTATGACCCTCCTGGAGGCACTAAAAACTCGATCAGTCAAGATGCTAGAGACAGGGCAGCACAACAATTCCAAGTCATAGAGGGACAGCTCATGCCAGGCGTCCAGTTAGGAAACCCAATAGTTGAGGGTCGCAGAGGAATTAGGGGAAATGCTGGTTTGGTTGACTAGGTATTGATTAAAGACCTTTAAAAACTACCCGGCAATCAGTCCCTGGGCGCTGGCATGATGTCACGATATTTATCCATGCCTTTGACAGTGTACCTCTGCCTCTGCTGTGTGTCTTCCACTCCTCTGCTACTTGGTTGTGCAAGGAGGTTTGCCCCATACCGCTAGTGTTTTCTAATGGGAATTTTTTCAACATATTTTCCCACAAAGTCCTTCTGGTATAGCACCGTTTTAGTAGACCTCTTTGCCTCAGGAAGGAGAGATGAAAGGTTCTCCTTGAAGCATGGGTTTAGCAGGGTTAACAACTTGTACTCTTTTTTGGCCAAGATAATTATAACGCAAGGGTCACAAGAAAGGCAGCAGTACATAAAGTTGCCATATGTGCCAAAATCCCTACAGTCAACACTTCCCTGTCTCCACCATGATGATGATTCTCCATCTCTTCCTCCTTCTTCCTCATCATTCCCTTTCTCAGGAAATCCACATAGGAGAGAGTGGGCAAAGCTTCTGTGGGTACTAGCCTCTGTTAAACTAGCAACCAGCTCATGTTATCCAATCCATGCTGAGCACATCAGATGAGGCTGGGCTTATTAATATCTCTGTCTCTTGTCTTCCTCTATTTTCACCTGATTCACATGCATGTTCAACTGTGAGCAGCGACTGTTTAAGAATGCACCTAAGTGGGATAATTGCACTGACTATGGTGTCATCACCGCTCATCAACTTTTTGGACAAATTAGCTTCAGTAGAGCCTGTTGCCACTTTGCTGAAGCAGTGCTGCAGAGCTTCCAGCTGATGTTAATGACATGATATGAGATAAAATGGAGGATGAAGAGGAGCAAGAAGGGGTGTAGGAACTCATATAAGAGGTGGAGTAGGGCCAGCAATCCTCAATGTTGGGAGCACGTGTCGTGCCTGGGTGAGACTCGGCCCCAACGCCCACAAGACTCACCTAGTGTGCTATTAGGGCCTGGCAACAAGTGTTTGTCCACGTGTCGGTCAATAAGTGGACAATCACAGTAAGTGCATTGGTAAGGGCACAGGTGATGTTCCTAAACACGTGCTGGTACAAGTCAGTGACCCCACACCGGGAGTAAACGTGGTGGCTGGGGACAGAGTACCAAGAGACTGGTCCCGTAGAAATCCTCCAGCAAGAAGCCTATAAATGTAGCCATTTAGATGCACACTTTCTCATTCAATCCCGGGCCTGGTATGGAACAAATTAATGTTTTGCTGGGACAAGGATTTGGAAATGCTTGATTATGGTGAGTCAGAATATGCAAGGACAGGTGCAGGGTGGGAGGTATCTGTGCCAGCATCATCCACAGGGAATTGGGAAGCACCTAGAACAGGGGAAGAGGCAGTGGTGTCACCCGCTTGCAACAATAGTGGACCCAGGCTTTTTGTGCTTAAATGACGTATGCCTAATCATACTGGTGGTGGTTAGGCTCTTAATGGTAAGGCCGCTTCTGATCTTGGTATGGCACAGGTTGCAAATGACCATTTTTTTGGCTTTTTAAAAAAGTCTCCGGATGCGACGAACAGGGATGTTCGCCGCTGAACACTGTCTTGCTAAGAAGTTGCACTCATTGCACCTGAAAAATAGATGTCATGAGCCTGATGGAGGGACTATTCCGCACCACCATATGGAAAATACCCCACTTTGTTGGAAATACATGGCCGGACGGCCAAAGTAAACGTTGAGAATTTTTTTTTTGCTCCTTTTTGTTGCACCTGTGGTGCCCCTTCTGATGGAAAAAGCAGAGATTGACTGAACGGCCTGAACCGTGGGCCATGTATATAAAAGTGTATATTTGCCTTGTGTATGAGAAACACTTCTTCCCTTCAGGAAAGGGGGGAGCTCTGCCTTTAAGAAACTTGCTCTCCTTGAGGAAAGGGGGAGCTCTACCTCAGAAAGACGGGCAGCTTGAAAATGGGCCATATTTAATTTATACAGTATTTATCAGAGAACTTAACTCAGAGGACTGTGAGCCAGGTTTGTATTTTTCAGCAATATTGAACTGCGTCATTACCAAGATTTGAAGATGCTTTAAGATTGCTTTAAATGTATAGCGTAAATATTGAAGTCTGTTTGGTCGGTACGATCACATTTTAGGAAAGGGGGAATGTAGGGGATTGGAATGGAACACCCCTCTAATGCTTCCTCCCCTTTAAGAGTTCTCATGTAAATATGCTATGGTGTTTCGGTACTGCTACACGGTTGTGTATTACCGATGGTCTTTTTGGTACAGCCACGATTATGTGTTACCAAACTGTAAGATATTATGCTTCATTATAACTTTGTATTTTATTGTATTGTATGCCGTATATTAATGTATAAATTAGAGTAAGTTAGTGCATCCTTTGGGAACATTAGAGGAGGGCACTTATAGTATAGAGTTCATAGATATGGGTAAGTGTAATATTGGAACGGGCCACTAGATGGGGCATCCTAGTGGGTCTTTGATAGGTATACTTGTGGGAAGTTTCTAGATGGTTTAGTAAGAGCACACACAGTTAATTGTAGGAGGAACTGTTATGGGTTAAGCAAGTGTAGGTTGTAGGAATTAGTCAGAAGGGCGAGCACGCCCGACAGGTCCACAAGGACTCTAAGCCAAGGACAACACAGCAGCTACGCATGGGCACAGTCAGATGGGTGCTAGATAAGACCGGAGCACTTGGGAAAGTTACAGTTCACGTCAGCAGCAAGAACAAAGAAGGAAACGTGGTCCAAAAGTTGTGCAGGGCACAGAATGTTCATGATGTGGCAGAATCTCAATAGGGCTGAGGCCAGCAAGTCTGAGGCGAAGCGGATGAGCGGGATCCCCTATGAACTGAGGTCCTACAGTAGTGAAGCTGCAGTACCACCAAGGGTGCTACTACCACGTAATGTACGTGAGGGCGAAGAAAGTCAGAAAGGGAAAGAGCAGGAGGAATGCTGTGTGGACTGTGATGTAACTGATGTGTGCAGAAGAAAGTAAAAGCGTTAACTTTGCATCAGAACTAGAGTTGAGCGATACCAGCCGATACTTGAAAATATCGGATCGGAATGGATCGGCCGATCTTAAAAAAAAGTATCGGTATCACCGATTCCGATACCGGGAACCAATGCAAGTCAATGGGGCCAAAATATCGGAATTAAAAAAAACCCTTTCTTTCCTTGAAGGTTAATTCTACATGAAGAAAAACAACTAAGAATAATGTAGAATGTATTGTGGGAGGTGGAGGAGACATTAAAGCCATAGAGGTTTAGCCCAATCAAATGGAATAGCAGGAATTAAACTTTTTTTTAAAGACGTTAGGAGTTACAAAGATATTGACTATGTTAGCCTCATTTATATTTTGCCAGACATGTATGTCTTCTTCTTCTTTCTTCTTTCTTCTTCTTTCTTATTCTTCTTCCTTTTTTTACCTTCTTCTTCTTATTATTATTCCTTTTTTTACATTCTTCTTCTTCTTCTTCCTTTTTTTACATTCTTCTACTTCCTTTTTTTACATTCTTCTTCTTATTCCTTTTTTTCATTCTTCTTCTTCTTCCTTTTTTTAAATTCTTCTACTTCCTTTTTTTACATTCTTCTTCTTCTTCCTTTTCTTACATTCTTCATATTCTTCTTATTCAACAATTATTATTCTACATATTCAACTTCTTCATCTTCTTCCTATTCTTCTTCATCATATTCTTGTTTGTGTCAGGCATTCCTGTAGTTGTTATCTAGAAAAGTTAGAAGTTTACACCTTCCGTTCTGCCTGTCACAAAAGATTTACAACAGGATTTGTCCGCGTTCAGTTTGGCCTGCAGCAGCAGGCCTTTTCCAGGGGCACCACGAGGAGGAACGGACTCACCCCCATACACTGCTTAGTCTTCTTCTGCTTATAAATAAGATAATATCATTTGCTCAGAGTATTAGTCTTATGCTTAATGTTCTTCTGCTTTGTTTTTTTATGCTTCTTTGTCTTCTCTCTCTTGTTGTTCTGCATCTTGGTGGTTGTCTTCCTGTTCTTTGTCCTCTTGAACCAGCTGACGGTACTGGCACCCGTAGGGGCAGCACAAGGAACAAGAGCCAATGGCACTACCGAGGACCAGCTGATGGTGCTGGAACCCGGTTACTAAGCAGGAGGTACCTGTGCTACAAAGCACTACCAAGGACCAGCAGACGTTGCCGGAACTCGGATACCGAGATGGAGGCACCTAGGCCAAAGGCTCTGACGAGAACCAGTTGACGGTGCTGGAACCCGGAGGGGTAGCATAAGCTGCAAGAGCAAATGGAAATAGCGAGGACCAGCTGACAGTGCTGGCACCCGGAGGGGCAGCAGAAGGAATAAGAGCCAATGGCACAACCGAGGACCAGCTGATGGTGCTGGAACCCGGTTACTAAGCAGGAGGAACCTGTGCTACAAAGCACTACCAAGGACCAGCAGACGTTGCCGGAACTCGGACACCGAGATGGAGGCACCTAGGCCAAAGGCTCTGACGAGAACCAGTTGACGGTGCTGGAACCCGGAGGGGTAGCATAAGCTGCAAGAGCAAATGGAAATAGCGAGGACCAGCTGACAGTGCTGGCACCCGGAGGGGCAGCAGAAGGAATAAGAGCCAATGGCACAACCGAGGACCAGCTGATGGTGCTGGAACCCGGTTACTAAGCAGGAGGAACCTGTGCTACAAAGCACTACCAAGGACCAGCAGACGTTGCCGGAACTCGGACACCGAGATGGAGGCACCTAGGCCAAAGGCTCTGACGAGAACCAGCTGACGGTGCTGGAACCCGGAGGGGTAGCATAAGCTACAAGAGCAAATGGAAATAGCGAGGACCAGCTGACAGTGCTGGCACCCGGAGGGGCAGCAGAAGGAATAAGAGCCAATGGCACAACCGAGGACCAGCTGATGGTGCTGGAACCCGGTTACTAAGCAGGAGGTACCTGTGCTACAAAGCACTACCAAGGACCAGCAGACGTTGCCGGAACTCGGATACCGAGATGGAGGCACCTAGGCCAAAGGCTCTGACGAGAACCAGCTGACGGTGCTGGAACCCAGAGGGGCAGCTGAAGTTACCCCTGAAAAGCAAAGTTGGCATGCCGCAAGCTGGCCGCAGTTACCGAATCACACAGTCCTACATGGGGTGCTTGTCCTACTGGCACTACGGAACAAGCCTTTGTTACCAGAACCCGCAGTCCACATAGGAAGCACCTAAACTGCTGGCACCCTAGCCTCGGCTAACCCAATCGCAACACGACATGGCAACTTGGGGTGGCAAACTGACATTGACACTTCCCAGAAACAGCAGGCAGGGCTGGAACCAAGCTGGGCAGGAGGGAGTACCCGTGCCAAAGTCAGTTATGAGCAGCAACTGGCGATGTTGGAGCCGAGGGACAAGCACTTAGCAGGCTGAGGCCTGATGTGCTGTCAATTGGGAGGCAGCAGGACAGATTGCCATCAAAACAGCAGGGGAACAGCTGACGTTACTGAACCCCACAAACACAGGAGCTAGTGTTTTACTCTGTGAAGACGGCACTTCCGAGCAACAACTGGCTGTGTTGAAGCCCAGGGACAAGCACGGAGCAGGCTGAGGCTGCATTGAAGAAATTTTAAGATCGGTTGTAGACTTCTACTAATTTTAACCAAGCTCCACTTAGGCCTGTGGCTTCACTGATATTCGTATGTCCCCTGTCCTCCAACCCCGCCAGTTACAGCCACAGGCCTAATTGGAGCACGGTTAAAAATCAGTAGTAGTAGGACTGTGTAGGCAGCAGGAGACTTTGCCATCCACACAGCAGGGGATCAGCTGACGTTACTGAACCCCACTGAGACACGGGAGCAAGTGTCTCTTTCCATGTGGACGGCACTTCCGAGCTACAACTGGCTGTGTTGAAGCCCAGGAAATAGGAGAGTGTAGGCAGAGGCCTACTGTATTTGGAATGTGGAGACAGCAGGAGAGACAGCCATCCACACAGCAGGGGATCAGCTGACGTTACTGAACCCCACTGAGACACGGGAGCAAGTGTCTCTTTCCATGTGGACGGCACTTCCGAGCTACAACTGGCTGTGTTGAAGCCCAGGAAACAGGAGGGTGTAGGCAGAGGCCTACTGTCTTTGGAATGCGGAGACAGCAGGAGAGACTGCCATCTCCACAGCAGGGGAACAGCTGTCAGTGCTGAACCCCACTAACACTTGAACGAATGTGTTTGGCTCTGTGGAGACGACACTTCTGAACACCAACTGACGCTGTTGGAGCCCAGGATTAGGCCAGGAGCAGGCTGGGGCCTGTTGCTTTTGGCAGGTGAAGGCAGCAGGAGACTTGCCATCTCCACAGCAGGGGAACAGCTGGCAGTGCTGAACCCCACTAACACTTGAACGAATGTGTTTGGCTCCGTGGAGACGACACTTCTGAACACCAATTGACGCTGTTGGAGCCCAGGATTAGGTGAGGAGCAGGCTGGGGCCTGTTGCTTTTGGCAGGTGAAGGCAGCAGGAGACTTGCCATCTCCACAGCAGGGGAACAGCTGGCAGTGCTGAACCCCACTAACACTTGAACGAATGTGTTTGGCTCTGTGGAAACGACACTTCTGAACACCAACTGACGCTGTTGGAGCCCAGGATTAGGCGAGGAGCAGGCTGGGGCCTGTTGCTTTTGGCAGGTGAAGGCAGCAGGAGACTTGCCATCTCCACAGCAGGGGAACAGCTGGCAGTGCTGAACCCCACTAACACTTGAACGAATGTGTTTGGCTCTGTGGAGATGACACTTCTGAACACCAACTGACGCTGTTGGAGCCCAGGATCAGGCCAGGAGCAGGCTGGGGCCTGTTGCTTTTGGCAGGTGAAGGCAGCAGGAGACTTGCCATCTCCACAGCAGGGGAACAGCTGGCAGTGCTGAACCCCACTAACACTTGAACGAATGTGTTTGGCTCTGTGGAGACGACACTTCTGAACACCAACTGACGCTGTTGGAGCCCAGGATTAGTCCAGGAGCAGGCTGGGGCCTGTTGCTTTTGGCAGGTGAAGGCAGCAGGAGACTTGCCATCTCCACAGCAGGGGAACAGCTGGCAGTGCTGAACCCCACTAACACTTGAACGAATGTGTTTGGCTCTGTGGAGATGACACTTCTGAACACCAACTGACGCTGTTGGAGCCCAGGATCAAGCGTGGAGCAGGCTGGGGCCTACTGGATTTTGGCAGGTGTAGGCAGCAGGAGACTTGCCATCTCCACAGCAGGGGAACAGCTGGCAGTGCTGAACCCCACTAACACTTGAACGAATGTGTTTGGCTCTGTGGAGACGACACTTCTGAACACCAACTGACGCTGTTGGAGCCCAGGATTAGGCCAGGAGCAGGCTGGGGCCTGTTGCTTTTGGCAGGTGAAGGCAGCAGGAGACTTGCCATCTCCACAGCAGGGGAACAGCTGGCAGTGCTGAACCCCACTAACACTTGAACGAATGTGTTTGGCTCTGTGGAGATGACACTTCTGAACACCAACTGACACTGTTGGAGCCCAGGATTAGGCCAGGAGCAGGCTGGGGCCTGTTGCTTTTGGCAGGTGAAGGCAGCAGGAGACTTGCCATCTCCACAGCAGGGGAACAGCTGGCAGTGCTGAACCCCACTAACACTTGAACGAATGTGTTTGGCTCTGTGGAGACGACACTTCTGAACACCAACTGACACTGTTGGAGCCCAGGATTACGCATGCCACATGCAGAGGCCAATGGGCAGCGGTTTTTATGGAGGTTGCTGATTCTAACCATGCTCCACTTAGGCCTCTGGCTCCACTGTCTCTACTATTTACCCTGGCCTCCAACCCCGCCAGCTACATCTCTGAAGTGGTGTCAGCACAATCTACACTTGTTCCTGTGTTACTGGTGCTCAGTCCCGTCTGTTGATCCCCTGATGTTTGTCCGGCAAGTTCGCCAGCTCTGTCCTCATTCCCACTACTGGTTATGGGAATGTGGACAGAGCAAACTCAAAGTATGTGAACAAAGAATTGAAACTGATAGTATCACCAACTTTTTGGAGCTATTACAATGCAGGCAGGTAACCTACAATGCAAAAGATGAGGCTCCAAAAAAATTGGGTAATACTAATCTGGCTGCGCCGGCAGGGCACAAGCCAGAAAAAAAGGCTCCTCTATCTACTCCTATATAGTGTTTGCAACCAACCAATGTTGATGGATACGGATGGATGCACACTAATAGGAGAAGAAAAAATGAGCTGCACTCAAAGACAAATATGTGTGAGGCAGTGACGCACGTTGAGCGTCCTACAACCAGACGTAGCTGCAGGACACTCTACTCTGCGTGAGCTGCACTCACACACAGTCAGAGACCTCTCAGACAGCCGTGAACAGTGCAGCTAAGTGGGCACTGGCACTGACAGGCTGCAGAAAGGCTCCTCTGTGTACTCCTATATAGTGTTTGCAACCACCGTAGATGGAGACGGATGGATGCACACTAATAGAAGAAAAAATGAGCTGCAATAAAAGAAAAATGTGTGAGGCAGTGACACGCTGAGCGTCCTACGACCAGACATAGCTGCAGGACACACTACTCAGCGTGAGCTGCACTCACACACAGTCAGAGACCTCTCAGACAGCCGTTAACAGTGCAGCATAGTGGACACTAGCACTGAAAGGCTTCAGAAAGGCTCCGCTGTCTACTACTAGTGTTTGCAACCATCGTATATGGATACGGATGGAAGCACACTAGATTGAAATTATGTAAAAAATGCAGCTCAAAAATTAAAAGATGTATGAGGCAGCAGTGAGGCACGCTGGGCAGCCTACAACCTGACGTGGCTGCAGGACCCACTCCACAGCGTGAGCTGCACTCACACAGCCCTTGCAGACAGCTGTGAACACTGCTGCTAGGGCAAAGAAGGCTACAGTGGTGGTTTATGTAGCCTGGGTAAAGCACTAGATGTTTGGTGGAATCGCTATTTCTAACTGTCCCTCACAGTCTTCTACAGCAGCCTGTCCCTAACTGAATTCACAGCAGAGTGAACCAGAAATGGCGGCTGCGGTGGCTTTTATAGTGCATCATGACATCATTTCGGCAGCCAATCACAGCCATGCCAATAGTTAACATGCCTACATGCCTAACAGGATGTGCCCACACTTCGGAGGATTCCCATTGGCTTAATCAAAGCAAGCAGGCTCATAGCATGATGGGAACTTCCGATTCCGATTCCGGTATCCGATATGACAAAAGTATCGGAAGTCAGTATCGGAATTCCGATACCGCTAATGTCGGCCGATACCCGATACTTGCGGTATCGGAATGCTCAACACTAATCAGAACCGGTATCTGTGTCCGTTATTTCATCTACATGCACTGGAAGTAAGTGTGCAGGAGCTGGGTCGCACCGCAGTGGAATCCCTGATCGTGGACCAGCAACCAGAACAGGTACACAGGAGGTACCGTCCTGCCCTCCTCTTACAATACCGCCTTTAAAAATATAATTAATCAAAAAAAATTTGTGACGTGTTCAGTACTTATTTCACCTGCTGTATATTAAAAAAAATTATTTATTTCCACAATTTTTAGGGGTTTATTAATGTTGGTTAATCTTTAACTGGAATTTATGAGGTCAGTATACTTAGTATGTCCTAACATGATTAATTATGTTAATAATCATAAGGTCCCCATTATAACAGAGGATTAGCAGTAAACACTGGAATATCTCTTCCTGCAGTCCATATTTGCTCCACTGCTTTCATGATAGTATACAGTATTATGCGAGGCTGCCATTCCTTTGTGTGTTCAGAACACAGAAAATATAATGTTTATAACTGAACTGAGTAGACTTTTCCCTGCAGACAAGATTGCCTCAGGCATCCTAGATGCACCAGCTTCTCCATTGCCTCTAGGTTACAGTTAAATCTCTTAATTGTGCCTCAGAGCCCTGTTGACTGCACAATTATAATAAAAATGCAGAGTTATCCATAAAGATGGCTTGTGTAAATATCTCATAATAATGTAGACAACCCAAAAATTCAGAAGATTTTTACCACCAAAACTTATCAAAGTGTACAGATGAGAGCATCTTGTTAAACAGTCTAACGCTACACTTCCGAAACTGTAAATTCAAAGTAAACTGATGCATGATTTAGGGTAAGAGGTATGTAAAGAGCCTCAATGTGTCTGCAATTACGATCCGAGGGATTTTCTATTCCACTTTTACTCATCCTATTGCACAATTTACTTGGCATTTAAATTTTGTGTTAGTTGATTTTATTGCTTTCAGATCTAGTACACTAGAACAGTTCACAGCCTCTTTAAGAGTTTATGACACTGTGGAGAAGATTATGAGCAAGCAACGTCAATGTGCAAATTAGGTACCTTATGATGGTCTTAATTATTTTGTGGAATTTAATTAATCCCAGAACCGCAGTAGTGCAGAGCAAAGCAAATTTAAGGGGACAGTGGGTGCAATTTATCATTTGTTTATCAAATTTAAGAAGCATCATTGTCAGAAGCTCCCTGTCCTCTCCAACAGCTGGAGGAACCTTTCCTTGCAACCAGAAAAAATGTAAAACCTGTCCATTTATAATGACCACGGACAAGATAAAGATCCCCAATTCACATCAGGACTACAAGATCCCAGGTACTTTCACCTGCATTACATCTAATGTGGTGTACTTAATTATTTATACTAAATGTCCAACTGGGGGTCTGTATGTGGGGGAGACAGGGCAAAAGCTTAGAACAAGGATGAATGCTCATCGTCACACAATAAGAGAAAAAAGAATGGATCTACCTGTGGCAAAACATTTCTGTATCCCTGATCACAGCAGCGTGGATATGAAATTACTGGTATTGAAAGGTAACTTCACATCTCAGAGAGAGAGACGAGTTTGGGAGTACAAATTTATGACGAACTTTGACACTCTCAGTGCTGGAATGAATGTGTCGCATGGATTTATGTCTTTTTACATCAATTAAGGAATTTCCTTTTAAAACCTTGCGGGGCAACACAGAACTAGACCCCAATCAGAGGACCATAAAACATCCAGACTCCTTATCTATGAACTGGTCCAATGTTTATATTTATGTTTCTCCCTCTCCCATATTGATAGTTCTGCTTCACGTCACTTGTCTTATCTATTGCATTTTTTCTAGGCTGTATTGTGCATAAATATGTGACTTCAGATTTTGTATTAGTCTAGCCTGATGAAGAGACCTGAGTAGTCTCGAAAGCTTGCAATGTATTACCATCTTTTCAGTTAGCCATTAAAAGGTATCAACTACTGAGGACTCTCAATCCTGAATATTTTTCTATCCACTGGCTAACACGGTACAAAGATATACATCTTTCCTGTATCATTTGTTTGCAGGCTTTCTGCTGCCCCGGCAGAAAGTGGTCGCTATCTTTTTGTTGGAAGATTTAGTCTGATTAATAAAGCTGTTACAGTCATTTGACTAATATTTCTCCTGTATAGGGATGCGGCCGGGAGATAAACATAATGTCATACACTGGAAACTAGACACAAGATGGCAGCACTTTTGTGTTCATCTTCAGCAAAAATGACATCCTTAAAAACAAAGACATTTGTTTTCTAATCTATTATTATTATTATTATTATTAATATTTATTTATATAGCGCCATTATTCCATGGTGCTGTACATGAGAAGGAGTTACATACAAATTACAGATATCACTTACAATAAACAAACTAACAATAACAGACTGATACAGAGGGGAGAGAGGACCCTGCCCTTTCGGGCTTACATTCTACAGGATGGTGGGGAAGGAGACAGTAGGTTGGGGGGTTGCAGCAGCTCCAGTGATGGTGAGGCGGTAGCTCCAGTAGTGATGAGGGGTCAGCGTGGATCATTGCAGGCTGTAGGCTTTCCTGAAAAGATGGGTTTTCAGGTTCTGTCTGAAGGATCCGAGTGTGGTTGATAGCCGGACATGTTGGGGCAAAGAATTCCAGAGGATGGGGGCTATTCAGAAGAAGTCTTGGAGGCAGTTGGGTGAGGAGTGAATAAGTGTGGTGGAGAGAAGGAGGTTTTTGGAGGATCGGAGACTACGTGATGGAAGATATTGGGAGATTAGTTCAGAGATATATGTGAATTGTTTGGCCTGACTCAATGTGCCATTAATTAGCTTACCATTACAACAATACCTTTATTTCTTTCTTTAAGAGTACATGGGATATATATATAGTGTTTCTGCTCCAGTGCAGCCTCTCGATTACGTTTATATCTGTGCGTGAACTTGTACTTCCACATGAATGATCGCATTATTCCTTTTCTGACATACTGTGGGCACAAATGTATGAAGCTTGTACATGAGGGAAATTCCTTTATTATTACAGTGCACTTAGATGGAAAGACAATCACCTTATTTGATCTGCATTGATCTTGACCTAGGTTTTATACTGTCCTTGTATCTGTGCCTCTTTTATTCTTTTTTAACCTGACTATGCGTGGGTGTATGTGAGCTTTGACTATGGCTTGAGCGTGACCTTGAATCTTCTCTCATGTACAAGACTTTCATGACACCTGTCTTCGCTTATTTTATGTCTTTGTTTGACATTGTCTATAGGACACTTTTATGATGACATTGGGTTGTGCAAAATCTATATTTTTTTGCATGAGTTTTCATAAAAGTAAGAAGATTTCTTAAATGGCATTCCAGGTTTAACCATTATTAATTCAATGGTGCACAAGGAGTCCATGATTTATAGTCTAATGCATTGGGTAAAATGTTGAAAAGGACAGCTAAAATTAAAGTGACATTTTTAAACCGGCAAATATTCTAAAATAGAAGGCACGTGTAAGAGTAAGATTATACAATATGTGGTGAAATGAAAGGGTCCAAATTATAAACAATAGACACCTTAATCACCTTCAGTGGTCACAGACTCTATACACTTAGAGGTCATTGATAATATGGCATCTTCTGCACCCAAGGCAAATTAATATTCTAAAACTTACACAATGTTTGCGGGTCTACATAGAAACTATATACTATATGTTCTGCCCTCTGGATATAGGGCAGTCTGTTGTGTTATGTGCTCTGAATAAAGCAATCTAGTGGTGGCTGAATTTATAGCAGTGTATTTGATAGCATTTGCAGTCTGTGACTTTAACAGGAGCAATGCATGTGGGATTGAGGCAATGCATTGTGGAACTAAGCAGTGTATTCTGGGATAAGGGAGACTCCATTTTCCTTTTGTGGATCTCATAGGATGCACGTGTTATTTTTGTCCTCCTGTTAACCTTTGTTTTCCTGCAACTTCTCTACTTGAGTCACTACCTGGGAAAAGCATATCTGGTAAGAATCAGTATTTTCTTACAATGCAGTGATTTAGAGAGGTGTTAGTTATTGTTTAGCAGTCAGGAGATGTTAGGAGATGTCATTAACTGTTTAGCTGCCAGTTCACAGTGAATGTAATCAGAGACTTATGTATTCCTATTTAATGTTTGCATCACTGTACACTTTCCCAATACTTACCCATGTCGTTTGTATTTCTTATAGCTTTACTGCACATTTTCTATACTGTTCACAATAAACAAATTAGACTGCAGACAACTGTCTGCTTATTTGGAACACAGAACAGTGGTTTATGCTGTATGCTAGATTGCACACCGTGTCAATGTGTATGAAGGCAGAACAGTAAAACTGATGCTAGACGCCTGCGATAGTGAATGCGACTTATGGAGCCGCTTGTAACCACACTGCACTGCCGCGGATACTGCAGCGGCCGCCATACAGTCACAAGTACCGAGATTGCAGCCTGCCGACAAGTGCTTCATCTTTCCCGCCATGCGGAAGCCGCTGCGCATAGACTGTCTCCCTCTAATATACTCAGCAGTACGAAGCTAACCACACAATGTCTCGAAACAACACATCCTCACTGAAAACGATGTCACGAGCAAGCTCCAGCAGGTCGTCATTAGCAGAGCTTGCTGCTGTCGCTCGTGCCAAAGCCAAGGCAGCCAAAGCAAGATCCTCATTCCCCGAAAGAGAGATGCACTTAAAGCTGAGACAGGCGGTACAAGATGCAAAAACCGCATGTTTGCAGGCAGCGAGAGAGACGAAAGCCGCACGTCTGCAGGCAGAGAGAGAAGCGGAAACCGCACGTCTGCAAGCCGAAACCACACGTCTGCAAGCAGAGAGAGAAGCAGAAACTGCGCGTTTGCAAGCAGAGCTAGAAAAACGTGTGGCAGACAAAGAGACAGCAGCTGCAATAGCTAAGGCAGAGTATCTGGAAGCTATGAAGGATCCTGATTGTGAAAGATGAAGCAACCTTCCCGGGCAAGATCTAGAGCAGCAAGATCCAGCGCAGCGTGTTGCAGAGTACGTCCGTCAACATTCCGGCATGGATGACAGAACTTCACTACCATAGGCAAGGGGATGTCCAGCACAGAGATGTCTGCCACAGCTACCGTTGCACAGATCAGAAGGTACAGCCTCCACCCAGACTGAAAGGGACACCCTTTGCATCAGAACGGTATTATAAAAAAACAATCCTAAACCAGAAGCTCCTTACAGGTATGAGGATACACCACACACAGCATGACAACAGCACACAAGCTCATGTTGGCACTGACCCAGCCACTATGAACTTTGCGAAGTTCTTTGCTCGCCGGGACCTGGTGACCAGGGAACTTGTAAAATTCACAGATCAAGCTGAGAGCTATAGAGCATGGCGAGCCTCCTTTCGAAATGCCATTAGAGACTTAGATCTTTCCAGTAGTGAACAGTTAGATCTACTGGTAAAGTGGCTTGAGAACGAGTCTGCTGAACACGGCAAAAGAATCAGAAACATTAACATAAATTACCCACACATAGGCCACCATATGGTGTGGGAGAGACTTGATGAATGTTATGGGTCAGTAGAAGCTATTGAAAATGCTTTTTATAAATGACTTGATTATTTTCCCAGAATAGGAAATAAGGGTTATCAAAAGCTCATGGAACTGAGTGACTTGTTAATGGAGGTACAGGTTGCTCAGATAGGAGACCTGCCAGGGTTGGCATTCCTGGACACCGCCAAAGGTGTCAACCCAATTGTTCAGAAACTTCCTTACAACCTACAAGAGAAGTGGCTCAGTCACGGGTCTTGTTACAAACAGACTCATAAGGTCTTATTTCCCCCTTTCAAGGTGTTCGTAGACCTTGCTACTCAAAAAGCAAGCATTAGAAATAACCCCAGTTTTAATCTTACTATATCATGTAGCACTGCCCCTGGTGTCAAACCCTGTAAAACACCAGTGACAGTTCACAAAACTAATGTTACTACCACAGGTTTTCCTTACAGGGCAAGCAAGACCTCCCCGGAGGGAGACAAACCTCAGAATCTCAGCAAACACTGCCCCCTACACAAGAAACCACATCCTCTGCTAAAATGCAGAGCCTTCAGGGAAAAGTCTCTAGAAGACCTCAAAGGTTTCCGCAAAGAAAGAAATCTCAATATGGAAGAGGCCAGGAGCCATTTGGTTAGCTGCATTTCTTGCTACATGTTCACAGACTTACCAGTCGAAAAGCCAAACTTCACATGCCACAAATGCAAGCTTGTGTCCCTGTTGGAGGAAAAGTTGCAAAATCTCGATGAGAGGTTAGCTACGTTGAAGATCATTAAGGAAGGTGAAGAGTCCTTGGACAGAGCAGAATTATCTCTTCATGTTACAGAAAGAGAAGAAATTCGAAGTGCACCTGAAGAAACAGAGGAATGGAGACATGTGACCCAGAGAAGCAGGAGGATCAGGAGGCAGTCAGCACCCATACTGTTCAGGAACCAGTACCAGGCTCTCACGCAGGAAAACGATGAAGAAATACATCAGGATAAGACTTTGCCAACAAACAGCAACCTTGTACGCCTTCAGAGTCCTCCTGGATGGAGAAAGAAAAATGTTATGAAGAAGAAACGGAGAGTAGTGGTCATGGGGGATTCCCTGTTGAGAGGAACAGAGGCCGCTATCTGCAGACCGGATATAACCTCAAGAGAAATGTGCTGTCTTCCAGGTGCAAAAATTAAAGATGTGTCTGACAGGATATCAGGACTCTTCAGACCTACAGATGACTACCCATTCCTGCTACTACATGTGGGGACAAATGACACCACAAGAAATGACCTGGAAACCATCTGCAGAGACTTTGAAGACTTAGACAAGAAAGTGAAAGAACTGGGAGCGCAGGTGGTCTTCTCTTCCATCCTCCCAGTGGATGGCCATGGAACAAGGAGGTGGAATAAGATTCTGCAGGTGAACAACTGGCTACGTCGATGGTGCCGTCAGCAACGATTTGGATTTCTGGATCACGGAGTGAATTACTTATACGATGGACTACTTGCTAGAGATGGGGTGCACCTTACGAAGACTGGAAACCATGTATTTGGATGTCGCCTTGCTACACTTGTAAGGAGAGCTTTAAACTAGAACAACATGGGAAGGGAAGCAAAAGACCAGAAAAAGCCATACACCTGACAAATGCTATTGAGAACTCTGCTATTAGAAGTGGAAAGGAAGAACAAAGACAAAAGAATCTAATTAATAAAAATATTGGAGAAAGAGAAACCAATCACAAACTAAAATGTTTCTATACTAATGCACAAAGCATGGGCAACAAACAAGGAGAATTGGAACTACTAACACAGGAAAAGAAATATGATGTCATTGGAATCACTGAAACTTGGTGGGACAATACACATGATTGGAATACAAGACTAGAAGGATACAACTTATTTGCAAGAAACAGACTTGATAAACGAGGAGGGGGTGTCGCATTGTATGTTAGAAACACGTATATCTGCACAGAGATTGAATCTTCAGAGACTGGGAGTTCTGTGGAAACTGTTTGGGTAAGAATACAAGGACAGAACAATGGAAAGGACACCATTGTAGGCATTTACTACAGGCCGCCTGTGCAAGCTGAAGATATGGATGAACTCTTTATGCATCAAATGGCCAAGTTCTCCAAAAAATATGACATAGTTGTCATGGGAGATTTCAACTATCCAGACATTTGTTGGGAATCTCTCTCAGGCAAAACTAACAGGTCAAGGAAATTCTTATCCTCTCTTGCTGACAACTTTATCTTCCAAAAGGTAGGGGAGAAAACAAGGGGAACTGCTACCTTGGATCTAATCCTTATAAACAGGGAGGAAATGGTTGAGGAGGTAAAAGTGGCTGGGACCCTAGGAGGTAGCGACCATGCTATTTTAGAATTTTGGATAACTAGAGGCGGAAGACCTGTGAAGACTCAGACGTCAAGGTTAGATTTCATAAAGGCAAATTTTAAGGGATTCAGAAAGAGAATTGGAGGGATCGAATGGCTGGATATCCTTAAAGACAAAAATGTCCAGGAAGGATGGGAAATCTTGAAAAATGAAATTCTCAAAGCACAGTTGTTAACAATTCCGAAAAGAGGGAAGAATAGGAAGCATTTAAGGAAACCAGGATGGATGAACACAGAACTTAAGCACATGCTAAAAAGGAAGAAAAAAATGTTTATAAAATGGAAAGAGGGAGGCATATCTAAAGAAGAATATAATGCTGTCTGCAGAACCTGCAGGGCAGAAATCAGATTAGCTAAAGCTGAAAATGAATTGAGGCTTGCAAGAGATGTCAAAAGCAATAATAAAAGATTTTGGGGATATGTCAAAAGTAAAAGAAAAGTCAAAGATGCTATAGGATTTTTACAGGATGAAAATGATGAAATGGTAAGACAGGATTTTGAGAAGGCTGAACTTTTAAATTCCTATTTTGCATCTGTTTTCTCTCAGAAAGGAAATGTAACATCAACTGTTATTCACTGTCCTATTAAGGGAATAGAAGAATCCAGAATATCTATAAACAGAAAGATAGTGAGGAAACACTTAGCTAACCTAAATGAATTCAAGTCTCCAGGTCCAGATGAATTACACCCCAGAGTACTGAAGGAGATAGCAGAAGAAATTTTTGAACCCCTCTCCATAATCTTTGAAAATTCTTGGAGAATAGGAGAAGTGCCAGAAGACTGGAGAAGAGCAAATGTTGTTCCTATCTTCAAAAAGGGGAAGAAGGTGGACCCAGGCAACTATAGGCAGGTGAGTCTGACTTCTATACCAGGAAAGATCTTTGAACAAATTATTAAACAACATGTATGTCAATACCTGGATAAGAATGAAGTAATTAAACAGAGTCAGCATGGGTTTGTAACTAATAAGTCATGTCAGACTAACTTAATTTCCTTCTATGATGGTATCACTGATTGGGTGGATCAAGGAAATGCTGTAGATATAGTATATCTTGACTTCAGCAAAGCATTTGACAAAGTCTCTCATACAATCCTTATTGAAAAAATGACTAAGTATGGAATGGACAAGGCAACTGTTAGGTGGATTCATAACTGGCTTAGTGATCGGACCCAAAGAGTGGTCGTAAATGGCTGCACATCCAGTTGGAAGAATGTCTCAATTGGGGTACCACAGGGCTCTGTCCTGGGCCCTGTATTGTTCAATATCTTTATCAACGATTTAGATGAAGGAATTGAGGGTAAACTGATTAAATTTGCTGATGACACAAAGCTAGGAGGGATAGCTAATACTAGAGAAGAGAGAGAGAGGATTCAAAAAGATTTAAATAAACTGGAGAAGTGGGCAGCAACTAACAGAATGGTTTTTAACAGGGAGAAATGCAAAGTACTACATCTGGGCAATAAAAATGAAAAAAGCATATACAGAATGGGAGGAATAGGGCTAAGTGACAGCACATGTGAAAAAGACTTGGGTATACTAATAGATCACAGACTGAATATGAGTCAACAGTGTGATGCAGCAGCAAAAAAGGCAAATGCAATTCTAGGATGTATTAACAGAAGCATACAGTCTAGATCACGTGAAGTCATTATTTCCCTCTACTACTCTTTGATCAGACCTCATCTGGAATATTGTGTCCAGTTTTGGGCACCACATTTTAAAAAAGACATCAACAAACTGGAGCAAGTTCAGAAAAGAGCGACCAGAATGGTGACCGGTCTGCAAACCCTGTCTTATGAGGAAAGGTTGCAGGATTTGGGAATGTTTAGTTTGCAAAAGAGAAGACTGAGAGGAGACTTAATAGCTGTCTACAAATATCTAAAGGGCTGTCACATTGTAGAAGGATCAACTTTATTCTCATTTGCACAAGGAAAGACTAGAAGCAATGGGATGAAACTGAATGGGAGGAGACACAGATTAGATATTAGAAAAAACTTTTTGACAGTCAGAGTGATCCATGAGTGGAACAGGCTGCCACGAGAAGTGGTGAGTTCTCCTTCAATGGAAGTCTTCAAACAGAGGCTGGACAGACATCTGACTGGGATGATTTAGCGAATCCTGCTTTGCGCAGGGGGTTGGACCAGATGGCCCAGGAGGTCCCTTCCAACTCTTCGATTCTATGATTCTATGATTCTATGGAAACAAGATATGTTTCAGATGCTGTGCAATGACCTTGCACTTCACTAAGGACTGTGAAACCAGTGTGAAATGCGAGGAATGTGGTAGCATGGAGCACAACACAGCTGTACACTCTGGAACGCCATCAAGGGTATCATCACAAGTAGATGAGAGCGGCGAAAAGCCGATGGTCACCGACATAGACACTCCAGTAATCACTTCCCAGTGTACAGAGATCTGTAAGGAACTTGTAACAGGAAGATCCTGCTCGAAGATCTGCCTTGTCAGAGTCTACCCAGCGAGCCACCAAGATAAGGCAATCAAGGTTTATGCAATCTTGGATGATCAGAGCAACAGGTCTCTAGCCAAGTCATTTCTCTTCGACACCTTCAACATTGCTGGCCCTGGTTCATCTTACTGCTTGAAAACGTGTGGGTACTGTCGAGACGGCGGGGAGAAAAGCAACTGGGTTATAGGTAGAAAACCAAATGCAAAACACAAAACAAATATCCTGGAATAAAAAAGTAAAAAAATATATTGCAAAAATTGCATGAAGGTAGTAATAATAGTAATAACAAGGGTATTTAGTTAACATAATTTTGCTCAAAATAATGTAGAAGCCATCCCACCACGTCACGGCAACCTTTGTGGGACAGTCCTAACTCTTGTATTTAAAACCTTTCCACTTGTCAAGTGACGTAAATGTGAACAAGGACAGAGGGACTGAACCACCAGTAATAGTATAGGCCAGACAGGATGGATTTTCCAACTCAGAAACAGGGCGGTCACACCCTTATATGCACAGAATGCACAATGAAACAAATGAGAAACTGGGTCTGAGCAGAAAAAGTAAATTAATGTGCATGCAAAATGTAATTGCATATGAACACATGACCTTTACACAGAGAAAACCAAAAGCAAAACACAAAACAAATATCCTGGAATAAAAAAGTATCAAAATTATGTTAACTAAATACCCTTATTATTACTATTATTACTACCTTCATGCAATTTTTGCAATATATTTTTTTACTTTTTTATTCCAGGATATTTGTTTTGTGTTTTGCTTTTGGTTTTCTTTGTGTAAAGGTCATGTGTTCATATGCAATTACATTTTGCATGCACATTAATTTACTTTTTCTGCTCAGACCCAGTTTCTCATTTGTTTCATTGTGCATTCTGTGCATATAAGGGTGTGACCGCCCTGTTTCTGAGTTGGAAAATCCATCCTGTCTGGCCTATACTATTACTGGTGGTTCAGTCCTTCTGTCCTTGTTCACATTTACGTCACTTGACAAGTGGAAAGGTTTTAAATACAAGAGTTAGGACTGTCCCACAAGGGTTGCCGTGACGTGGCGGGATGGCTTCTAAATTATTTTGATCAAAATTATGTTAACTAAATACCCTTATTATTACTATTATTACTACCTTCATGCAATTTTTGCAATATATTTTTTTACTTTTTTATTCCAGGATATTTGTTTTGTGTTTTGCTTTTGGTTTTCTCTGTGTAAAGGTCATGTGTTCATATGCAATTACATTTTGCATGCACATTAATTTACTTTTTCTGCTCAGACCCAGTTTCTCATTTGTTTCATTGTGCATTCTGTGCATATAAGGGTGTGACCGCCCTGTTTCTGAGTTGGAAAATCCATCCTGTCTGGCCTATACTATTACTGGTGGTTCAGTCCCTCTGTCCTTGTTCACATTTACGTCACTTGACAAATGGAAAGGTTTTAAATACAAGTGTTAGGACTGTCCCACAAGGGTTGCCGTGACGTGGCGGGATGGCTTCTACATTATTTTGATCAAAATTATGTTAACTAAATACCCTTATTATTACTATTATTACTACCTTTATGCAATTTTTGCAATATATTTTTTTACTTTTTTATTCCAGGATATTTGTTTTGTGTTTTGCTTTTGTTTTTCTCTGTGTAAAGGTCATGTGTTCATATGCAATTACATTTTGCATGCACATTAATTTACTTTTTCTGCTCAGACCCAGTTTCTCATGGGTTATAGGTAGAGTCTATAGATGATCAAACCTGCATAGCCTTGCCATCAATACTGGAGTGCATCCAGATTCCTGACAATAGGTCTGAGATACCTACGCCAGAGGTAGCAGCTCACCATCCTCATCTGAAGCATATAGCCCATCTGATACCGGAACTGGATCAAGAAGCTCCGATTGTCTTACTCCTTGGAAGAGACATACTACGAGTCCATAAGGCTAGAGGACAGATTAACGACCTACAGAATGCCCCATATGCTCAGAGACTTGACCTGGGATGGGTCATTGTAGGAGACATCTGTTTAAGTGGAGCACACAAACCGATCTCAGTCAGCAGTATGTTCAATAATACTCTTGAAAATGGACGTCCGTCTCTCTTCCAGCCACGTAAGAGTAGCTTCCTGATAAAAGAATTGCCATGCAATGCTCCTCTACCTTGTCCGTTAGCTGATCCTTCCTGTGAAGACCACGCATGTGATGGGGATCAAGATCACGTAGGGTGCACAGTTTTCCACAGAACAAGAGAAGATAACAATGTAGCAATGTCCATAGAAGACAGACTGTTTTTGGACATCATGGATCAAGAGATGGTAAGAGATGAGTCAAAGAGTTGGATGGCCCCTCTACCATTTAAACCCCAGAGGCAACGCTTACCCAACAACAGAGAACCTGTCTACGGTCGATTTGCCTCCCTCAAACGCAAACTTAAGATGGCACCTGGAATGAGAGAGCACTTCTTTGTCTTCATGGAGAAAATATTTCAGAATGGCCATGCAGAAATTGCACCTGTACTTCGAGATTCTGAATATTGATGGTATTTACTTATTTTTGGCGTGTATCATCCTAAGAAACCTGGTCAGATAAGAGTAGTATTTGACTCAAGCGCCAGATATGAAGGTGTCTCACTAAACTATGTCTTTTTGTCTTGCCCAGACCTCAATAACAGACTTCTAGGAGTACTTTGCTTCTGCAAGGATGCAGTGGCATTCATGGCTGACATACAACAGATGTTTCATTGCTTCCTTGTCAAGAAAGAACATAGAAAATATTTGAGGTTCTGGTACCACGATAATGACCCCTACAAAGCATCGTGGCGTATCGGATGAGTACACATCTTCGGGAATGGCCCTTCCCCTGCTGTCGCAATCTATGGTCTTAGTCATTCAGCCAGAGAGGGCGAAGCAAAGTACGGGTCGGATGTTAGATCGTTCATAGAGAAGGACTTCTACGTGGACAACTGCTTGAAATCAACACCCACAGATGAATCGGCAGTTAGTCTCCTAAAAAGGACACAAGAAATGCTCGCTTTGTCCAATTTGAGGCTGCACAAAATTGCTTCCAACAGCCAAAAAATGATGGCAGCTTTTCCCTCTCAAGATTACTCAACTGATCTGAAAGACTTGGATTTAAACACAGACTCCCTTCCCATGCAATGGAGCCTTGGTTTTCTCTGGGATTTGAAGAGAGATGCACTTACCTTTCGGATCAACGATGAAGAAAAACCTTTCATGCTCAGAGGCGTCCTGTCCATGATAAACGGCTTGTACGATCCTCTAGGATTTGTAACCCCTGTAACTATCCAAGGTAAAATGATGTTGAGAGACTTCACCCAAGAGATGTGTGAATGGGATGATCTGCTTCCCATGGAGAAGAGAGATTTGTGGTTAAGATGGAAGCAATCTTTGGAGGCCTTGTCAAATCTTTATGTCTGAAATATCTGAAATATCATATTTCATATCTGAAAACTACTGACATTAAAGAGCAATGCCATGTAAGGCTTGTTATGACAAAACTAGCGCCAGTCCAGGAGCACACAATACCCAGACTGGAACTCTGTGCGGCTGTGCTAGCAGTAGAGTTAGGATGTTGAATTCTACTCAGACAGCAAGGTAGTGCTTTGGTACATTTGCAACGAAACTCGACGCTTTTATGCTTTCCTCAGCAATCGGGTGCTAAGGATCAGGAGGTCCACTTGCCCTAAACAGTCACGCTATGTGTCCACACACCACAACCCGGCGGACCACGCTACTAGATCTGTTGAATCAAGACACCTTAAGAACACAACCTGGTTTACGGGCCCTGAATTCTTATACCGTTCAGCGCCTCACAGTGACGAAACAGACACCTTTAAACTGGTAGACCCAGATGCAGATGAAGAAATCCACCCGCAGGTATCCGTTCATTGCACGGTGAATTCAGACAATTATCTCAAATCCCACCATTTCATCAGGTTTTCTACCTGGAACTCACTTGTTCGTGCCATTGCTTGCATAATTCATGTGGCTCAATTCTACAAATCAACATCACCCACCAGTCAGACGCCTTGTAAAGGATGGCACCACTGCAAGCACGCCTTTACTGCTCCAAACCTGGAAAATGCCAAGAACATGAACATTCGTACCATACAACGTGAGTGTTACGCCAAAGAAATAGACAACCTCAAGAAAGGTCAACCCATTTCTGGCGACAGTGTCTTGAAAAAGCTTGATCCAATCATTAACTAAAATGAGCTGTTAAGAATTGGAGGTCGCCTTCAAGAAGCAAAAGTGGAAATCATGGAAAAACACCCTGTAATAATTCCTGGTCTTCGTCATGTCACTACTCTGCTCATACAGCACTATCATGTTTTGGTGAAACATCAGGGCCGATTGTTTAACGAAGGGAATCTACGAACTGCTGGATTATGGATAGTCGGGGCAAAGAGATGTGTGAGTAAACTCATCTTCAATTGTGTGACTTGTCGCAAACTCCACGGCGTGACTCAAAACCGAAAGATGGCCAATTTCCCTTCAGACAGACTTAGTATGGATCCTTCCTTTACCAACGTCGGACTAGATTTATTCAGGCCGTGGTCTGTCGTTGCATGGCATACTAGAAGAGTCCAAACCAACGCAAAACGCTGGGCAGTTATGTTCACCTGTATGTCCAGCAGAGCGGTCCACATCGAAGTAATTGAATCCATGGACACTTCACTTTTCATAAACGCACTCCGACGTTTCATTGCCATCAGAGGCACCGTGAAACACATTCGCTCTGATAAAGGCACAAATTTCGTAGGAGCAGTGAAAGAACTTCAAATTCCTTCTAACCTAGACATTATCAGTGTGGAAAGATACTTGAGTGAGCAAGGATGCACCTTGACCTTCAATTTACCACACTCTTCTCACATGGGAGGTGCTTGGGAGAGGATGATTGGAATTGCATGTAAAATCTTAGACTCTAGCTTCTTGCAAGAAGGTAGTACAAGTCTCACACACAAAGGATTGACTACATTCTTGGCGGAATTTTCGGCCATCATAAATGCCAGACCATTGACTGCACTCTCCAGTGACGCTGAAGATCCAACTATTCTCACTCCCGCCATGTTACTTACTCAGAAAACCAACACTCCCAGTGCTCCACTGGGAGAATTCAGCAACAAGGACCTCTACAGACATCAATGGAGACAAGTTCAAAGTCTCTCCAATACTTTCTGGGACAGATGGAGAAAGCAATATCTCTCCACCTTACAGCCTAGGAAGTAGTGGCAGCTCAACAAGCTCAACAAGCCGAACATCAAACCCGGTGATATTGTGCTCATGAAGGACAGTTAGTCACATCAAAATGAGTGGCCTCTTGGCCTCATCACCAAGATATTCCCAAGCAAAGATGAGAAGGTGCGCAAGGTCGAGGTCAAAGTGTGGAATGCTGGGGAGAGTAAATTATTCCTCAGACCAGTTGCAGAGCTAATTCTATTGCTTTCACCAAAAGAGCCTGTAAGTGGCATCAGTTGATGCCAAGTGGGGAGTGTTCTGCCCTCTGGATATAGGGCAGTCTGTTGTATTATGTGCTCTGAATAAAGCAATATGATTGTATTATGTGCTGGGTTAGTTATAGAACCATCTAGTGGTGGCTGAATTAATAGCAGTGTATTTGATAGCATTTACAGTCTGTGACTTTAACAGGAGCAATGCACTGTGGGATTAAGGCAATGCATTGTGGAACTAAGCAGAATTCTGGGATGTGGGAGACTCCATTCTCCTTTTGTGGATCTCATAGGATGCACGTGTTATTTTTGTCCTCCTGTTAACCTTTGATTTCCTGCAACTTCTCTACTTAAGTCACTACCTGGGTAAAGCATATCTGGTAAGAATCAGTGTTTTCTTGCAATGCAGTGATTTAGAGGGGTGTTAGTTATTGTTTAGCAGTCAGGAGATGTTCGGAGATGTCATTAACTGTTTAGCTGCCAGTTCACAGTGAATGCAATCAGAGACTTACGTATTCCTATGTAATGTTTGCATCACTGTACACTTTCCCAATACTTACCCATGTCATTTGTATTGTTTATTGTTTTACCGCGCATGTTCTATACTGTTCACCAATAAACAAGTTAGACTACAGACAACAGTCTGCTTATTTGGAACACAGAACAGTGGCTAATGCTGTATGCTAGATTGCACACCGTGTCAATGTGTATGAAGGCAGAACACTATATATATAAACCGACTTGAAAATAAGCCGAGGCACCTAATTTTACCACAAAAAACTGAGAACATGTATTAACTCGAGAATAAACCTGGTATGCCTTGTCTCCTCATCCCTATCCTAGTATTCATGGTCCCCTCATCCCTATCCTGGTATGCATGACCCCCTCATCCCCATCCTGGTATACATGGCCTACTCATCCCCATCCTGATATGCATGGCCCCCTTTTCCTTATCCTGCTATATATAACCCCCCTCATTCAGGTATGGACTGGGGCAGAAATTCATCCCTGGCATTTGAAATCACACAGGCCCATGCTGTCCCCATCCCCAGCACCAGATGGGAATATATTACTATTACCCCAGATGCATGAAAGCAAGATTTACTACAAGACCAATATTTCTAATGATACCTGTGGCCTGCTGGGGTAAGTGACGGAGTCAGCAACTTTGTGCTCCATTACAACTCTTAACAGTATGGTTGTCTTGAGAACACAGATTCTGCTAACAACATGGTAGACAAGGCGATGCAAGACCAGACAGGCCCTTCGGCATTTGTCAGAATTGCCAGATGGCCAGTCTGGCACTGCCCTCAGCCCTAATCTGGTATACATGGCACCCTCATCCCTATCCTATCCTGGTATGCATGTCTCACTCATCCCTATCCTAGTATGCATGGCCTACTCATCCCAACCATGGTATGCATGGCTCACCATCAGAAAAATATTAAAAAAACATAAACCTTTTTACTTACCTTCCCTGTGTTTCCTCTCAGTGTTTTGTTCTGATGCCAGTAGCTGATTTATTCTTGTAAGCAGCGCTTGGAAGTGACATCATGCGCTGCTTACAAGCAGAGGACACCTTCCAGAATACTAAGTGCTCCCCACGCCAGGATTAAGGACATGTGGAGCAGTGAATATTCATTGATTTTTAAGAGTGGGCACTAGGGTGACCGCAAAAAATCGATGTCGGAATTTTGTCCGTCTGGACCCCACAAAACGATTCCCCTTTCCAGATATTGAGATAGCCAAAATTTGAGCTCGATCAAACGACGTTAACCCGTGCCGCTCGTCGCTCAAAGTTTGAAAAAATCCAAATTGAGGTATTTTAAGATTTAGGTATTTTGCATAGTCTGTTAGACTATAAAGAATGTGACAACAACATTGCAGAAATAGCCCTGACCAAATTTTCGAACCATTTGTGGTATTTGAATGCAGAGTTGGTGGGATTATCGTTTTTTGATCCCACCATTACAGACAATGAAAAGTTGTTAATGGCTAATAAATTGCTCAGTAGCACAGATGAACCATCAGAGCACGCTAGGGTTGTAAATCCAAAAGTTAGGAAAGAAAAATTAAAAGAGGTAGGAAGTAACCGACTTTAACGACCTTCTGACAAAAGATGAAGAACAAAAGCAATATGTCCTGCAAGTTGTAAGAAAATGCCGAGCATTATATTCTGACGTTTCAAAAACTACTTTAACAAAAGCTCTAGAATAGATTAGATAACTATGTAAAATTATCAACTCATGTAGGTTAGCGTGCTCTGATGGTTCATCTGTGCTACTGAGCAATTTATTAGCCATTAACAACTTTTCATTGTCTGTAATGGTGGGATCAAAAAACGATAATCCCACCAACTCTGCATTCAAATACTCCAAATGGTTCGAAAATTTGGTCAGGGCTATTTCTGCAATGTTGTTGTCACATTCTTTATAGTCTAACAGACTATGCAAAATACCTAAATCTTAAAATACCTCAATTTGGATTTTTTCAAACTTTGAGCGACGAGCGCCACGGGTTAACGTCGTTTGATCGAGCTCAAATTTTGGCTATCTCAATATCTGGAAAGGGGAATCGTTTTGTGGGGTCCAGACGGACAAGATTCTGACATTTTTTCCCCCCCATATGAGATCCGGTCACCCTAGTGGGCACAATAACCTGAGCCACTGGCTTGCTGCAATTGCCGGGTAATCACCTGTGCCCAATACTATAGGAAATGAATATTCACTGCTCTCCACACCAATGGGAGTTGAGAGCAGTGAATATAAATTCCTTTAAGTAGCGGGCACATTTCATAGCACAGCAGCTGCAGGAAGCCAGCATGTCAGCTATTAAAGAGAAATATTCATTTTTATTTTTCTTTAGCAGCGGACACAGGTGTTAGCCGCAGTAGCCATGTGACTCCCTGATCCGCTGCCACTCTTCTTCCATCTTCTGAGACCCTCACTCAAGTATCAGCTGAGGGGGGCTTTTAAGCACAAAAAATGTGCTGAAAAACTAGGCTTATACATGAGTATATATGGTAAATAGGAAAAAGAATCCAAGTGGAGACATCAAGGTTACTTACCGGTAGCAGAACCCATGACAGCACACCTGAGAGAGGATCCGCTCAGTCAGGACAGGAACCCTACTGAAAATAAAAGGGCAGTACCTCTCCCTCACTTCAGTTGGTTTACAGAGCATGAGAGGATCCCCTGGTTAGTACACATGGCAAACCCATCACCACATTATATCAACTAAAACACCCAAACTCTAGTGCACACCAAAGGAGTGATAAGGGGGGGAATATATGGGTGTTGTCATGGGTTCTGGAAAAACGGCTACAGGTAACCTTGGTGTTTTCCCTTCCCCCGTGACAGCACACCTGAGAGACTTTTATAGAATGAAACACCTTAGGGAGGGACCACCGCTTGCAGCACCCTTCTACCAAATATTAGGTCAGTAGAGAAGGATAGATCTAGCCAGTTGCGTTTGAAAAAGGTCAAAGGTGAGGACCAGGTACCGGCCTTACAAATCTGACAAATCAATACCTCAGCCTTTTCTGCCCAGGAGGTAGCCACGGCTCTGGTGGAGTGAGCCTAGATGCCATCAGGAACCGGAGCGCCACTCGCAGAGTAGAATAAACTAATGGCCTCCCTGATCCATCTGGCAATGGTACTTTTAGCTACCCCATAACCTTTTCTGCTTCCCTAGAATGCTACAAATAGGGACTGATCTTTCCTCCACTGACTAGCCATGGACATGTATTGTAGCATGGACCTCCTCACATCTAATGTATGGAACTAATGCTCCACTGGATTCCTAGGATTATTGCAAAATGATGGTAAGGTGATCTCTTGACTCCTTTTGGAACTTAAGGATTACCTTGGGGAGTTAGGCCGAATCTGGTTTTAGAACTATCCTGTCCTCAAAAATTTGAGTATATGGCGGGCATAAAGACAGGGCCTGTAAGTCGCACGTCCTACGGGCCGAAGTTAAGGCTACCAGCAACACTGTTTTAAGTGTGAGTAACTTTGGTGATAACTCCCTCAATAGCTCAAAGGGGTCTCTGGTTAAAGCCTCTAAGTCTAGATTCAAGTCTCAGGGAGGGATCTTCAGCCTAGACCTTCTACAAGACTTTATGAACCAGGCCACCTACCTATTGGATGCTAGGTTGCAGTTATATATGGCCCCCAAGGCTGAAACTTGAACCTTGAGGATGCTAGTTGCTAAGCCGAGTTGCATCCCTGCCTGTAGAAATTCTAGGAAAGGTCCCACCGGAGCTACATCAATTAAAGTTTCTCCCAAGAACTCCAGGAACTTTTTCCATGTTCTACCATAGATTCCGGATGTGATAGGTTTACTACTCTTCAACAGGGTGGAGACTAAACCTGGTGAGAATCCCTGGTGACTCAGTAGTGCCCTCACAAATTCCAGGCTGCCAGATGGAAACCCTTCACCTGAGAGTGGCCCACTAGTCCTTGGATAAGCAGGTCCGGAATCTCTGGCAAGATTCATGGATCTGTAATTGACATCCACCTTAAAAGGGAGAACCACAGCCTCCTCAGCCAAAACAGAGCTATGAGAATTACTCTCGCTTGATCCTCTCTGATCTTCTGGACTACTGTTGGAATCATTGCCATCAAGAGGAACACGAAGGCCAGGATGAACTTCCAGGGTGTTTGTAGGGCATCTACCGCAAATGGATGTTCCCTTGGATTTAGAGAGCAGAACTTCCTGACTTTCTTGTTGTGTGAGGTGGCAAACAGGTCTATCTCTGGTTTGCACTAAGTCTGCACTATTTGTTTGAAGACCTGAGGGTTTAAGGACCAATCTCCCTGTCTCAACTCTCTGTGACTCAGGAAATCTGCTTGTATATTTTCGACGCCTCTTATATGTAGTGCCGTGAGAGATAACAGGTGTTGTTCTGCTAACTGGAATAGTAGATCTGATACCTCCATGAGGCCCCGGGATCTCGTCCCCCCTGGTGGTTGATATAAGCTACCACTGCTCGATTTTCCATCATGACCCGAGTATGGCGGCCACGAAGCAAGGGGAGAAAATGTCTTAAGGCCTTTTCCACTACCCACAGTTCTTTTACATTCGAACCGTGATTCTTTTCTAGCAAGGACCAGGTTCCTTGTACTGAGTGGGATCTCAGGTGTGCTCCTCAACCTGCACCACTTGCATCGGCTGTGATAATGTCCTCCACTGGTTTTTGCCACAGGACCCCCGATGTCAGATGATCCTTTACAGTCCACCAGATTAGGGAATCTCTTACAGTCAAGGAAAGATATAGTTTTCCTTCCAAATGTCCTTTCAATGATTTCTGTGCTGACAGAACTTCCCACTGCAGCAGTCTTAGGTGAAACTGTGCCTACCCTACTGCTGGTATACATGACATTAACAAGCCTAGCAGGGACATTGCATTCCTCATGGTCATTGCTGGCTGCTGTACAAGCCAGACCCCTTATCTTGATTATTTTGCTCTCTGGCAGGAGGCAGAGCTGTTGCTTGGAGTCCAGTATTAACCCTAGGAAGGATTGCACATTTTCTGGGGCTAATCTTGAATTTTGGGTATTTACTGTCCATCCTAACTCTATTAGAGTTGACGTTACTTCTCTTACTTGATGTGTACAGTGGGTCTCCGACCTCCCCACTACAAGGAAGTCGTCCAGGTATGGGACGATCACTATGTCCTGGGATCGAATGTATGACATTACTTCGGCCATCACTTTGGTGAAGACCCAGGGAGCTGTAGACAGGCCGAATGGAAGGGCTGTATATTGATAATGTCTGACCTGACCTTGGACATAAAGCGCAACCCTCCGGTACTTTCAATACTCACGATGATTTGGGATATGATAGTAGGCATCTTTTAAGTCTATCACTGCCGTGAAGCAGTGCTGGAACAAGATTTTTATAGCCGTGTTGATTGACTCCATCTTGAAGGAGCAATTCCCTACCCACTGATTGAGCTTCCTCACGTTGACTATGGTTCTCCAAGAACCATCTGGTTTTTGTATCAAAAAGAGGGGGGAGTAAATCCCCTTCCTTCCTCCTGAGTTGGGACTTCCTGTAGAACTTGTTTCTGAACTAATCCCAAGACCTCTGTCTCCAGAGCCAGTTGTTCCTCCATGGGACTTCCTTAGGTGTGTCATCGTCAAAGTTCGCCTGGGTGGACGGATTAAATTTATTTTGGAACCGTCTTTGATTATATTCAATACCCACATACTGGGGGAGATGTTTACCCAGGCAGGAAGGAAGAGAGAGAGCCTTCCCCCTTCCTCTGATCTGATGTCATTGGGAAGATTTTTTTTGATGACATAGAGGGTACAGATGAGCGACTTTGCCTTTTTTCGGGTCGAGCCGGGTTTCATGAAACCCGACTTTCTCAAAAGTCGGGTCGAGCGAAATCGGCCGATTATCATGAAAAGTCGAAGGCTGACTGAAACACGAAACCCAATGCAAGTCAATGGGGATGAAAAGTCGACAGTGAGTGGAGCACAAGAAACACACCTACAGTGCCCATTTTAATGCCAAAAACATCAATTCTTATTACTTAAGCTTGTCAACCTTAATTTACTTTATAATAATAGTTAGGCATTGAAAACTGGGGGTTATTTGGCTAAAGTTGTGGGGGGGTAGGGCTGGCTCCAGATTTTCATGGGCCCAGGGCCAAAGAGTGTCAATGGGCTCCTTTAACACATGCCACAATTCATGATCCTCTGATACGGCAGAGAAATAGCGGTATAGTACAATGAAAAATAATTTCTTACATCTCATGACTGATATCCATTTTAAATTTTCCAATAGCTCCAAAAACGGACAGTATATTACTCCATACAGTATTATGGTCATCGCATAGTGCGCTATACAGAGTAATGAGGCCCATATATTTCTCCATACAGAATCATTGGTCCCATATAATGTTTGAAACAGTATATGATGAGCTCCACATAATGCTACAGTATATGTTGGTCCCTATGGATGAAGCTCCACTGTGTAATGGGCCCAAATAATGCTCCATGTATAATGGGCCCCATTTCTAATGCTCCAGTGCATAATGGGCCCTGTAAATGCTGCTCCAGTGTCTGATGTCCACCTTTGGAATGCTCCAGTGTATGGTGGGCCTCATATATCATTCTCCAGAGTATAGTGCTCCCCAAAAATAGCTGTCCCAACATTGAAAACAATTAAATAAGTCTCCTTGCTAGGGAATCCCTGTATTAGTCTGGACTCCTCGTCGTCCCCATCTTCGATCTCAATACACTTGGGCTGTTTAGGCAGAGGGCGTACAGACGTGATGTCATCGTGCTCAATGACCAGAATGTCACTGTCAGGAAACGTAGAAGACGTCACGGCGGTGGAGCAGGGAGAGGTAAGTATTTCAACTTTGCAAGTGCTGTGATCCTGAGCAAGCAGGGGGGGGCACTCGTTGGCGACGGCACTGGCACAGGGCCCCTCATAGTATGCCGGTGTGTCTGACGGCGGGTGTGCACCCCACCGACAGAGACACTTGATTCTACTATGAGGGACCTTGTGCCAGTGCCGTTGCCAAAGAGTGTGCCAACCCACCTGTCCAGGAAAATGGCACTCACACGGGTGCGTGCACCAGGTGGTGACCCCGGCCCTGTGGGGGGAGGCAGCCCAGTTAGAGAGGTGGAAAAATTGGCATACGTTGATGTTGGACATTCAGCAGCTGCAAATGGAGAAATAGGAGAAGTCCGCGGAAGAGGAGGACAAAGCAAGCCATTTTTCTGGCAACCTACATGTCAGCAGGGGAGGGTGGGACAAAATTCTTTCAAACCCATGCATGGTTCATTTTAATGAAGGTTAGATCATCGACATTTTGGGTCGACAGACGGGTCCTTTTTTCTGTCAGGATTGATCCAGCAGCACTGAAGACTCGTTCAGATAACACACTAGCAGCAGGGCAAGCGAGCTCCTGTAAGGCATATTGTGCCAATTCAGGCCAAGTGTCAAGTTTACTGGCCCAATAGTCAAAGGGGAATGACTGGTGAGGGAGAACATCGATATGGGAGGAGAAGTACTTTGCTACCATAGTTGACAACTGCTGTCTCCTGTCACTTTCGATCGATGCAGCATTACCAGTCGTGTGAGCGGTACTTGAAAAATCAGTCCACAACATGGTCATGAAACCCCTTTGTCCAACGCCACTTCGGCTGTGTGCACCACGAACACCTCTTCCATGTTGCCCCCTACGGCTCGTTGGAAAAACATCACCGCCGCTGTGTGCTGGGAATGCCTCAAACAAACGGTTTACCAGAGTTGCTTGTTTGTTAGCCATTATTAGCTCTATGTTCTCCTGTGGCATGATGTTTTGGAATTTGCCTTTATAGCGTGGATCCAGGATGCTGGCCAGCCAGTAGTCATCATCGTTCATCATTTTGGCAATGCAGGGGTCCCTTTTTAGGATCTGCAAGGCATAATCAGACATGTGAGCCAATGTTCCAGGTGTCAATGATGCACTGCGAGTGCTGGGTGGAGGAGCACTTTCTGGCAAATCCACATCCCTCCAGTCACGCACAAACCCTGCACCTGACCTTGCCACGCCAACATTTTTTCTTGCCCCCTGAGAAGCATCCTCCTCCCCAAAATAATCATACCCATCCTCCTCCTCCTCCTCTTCCTCTTCTTCCTCCACCTCGTCCACGAGACTTCCCTGACCAGACAATGGCTGACTGTCATCAAGGCTTCCCTCCTCCTCTTCCTCCTCGGCTGCAGACGCCTGCTCCTTAATGTGCATCAAAGTTTGCATGAGCAGACGCATAAGTGGGATGCTCATTCTTATGATGGCGTCGTCTATGCTTACCAGCCGTGTGCATTCCCCAAAACACTGAAGGACTTTACAGAGGTCTTTCAGCTTCGACCACTGCACACCAGACAACTCTATGTCTGCCTGCAAACTGCCTGCCCGTGTATCCTCCCACAAATGAATTACAGCCTGCCTCTGTTCGCACAGCCTCTGAACCATGTGCAGGGTGGAGTTCCACCTTGTTGCAACGTCGATAATTAGGCGGTGCTTGTGAAGGTGGAGCAATCGCTGCAGCTTCTGCATACGACTGGAGTGTATGGGCGACCGGCGGATGTGCGAGCACAGTCTTCGCACCTTATGGAGCAGGGGTGTTAACTCCGGATAATTATTGAGGAAGCACTGCACCACCAGGTTCAAGGTGTGAGCCAGGCAAGGTATGTGTCTGAGTTTTGAAAGGGCTATGGCTGCCACAAAATTCCATCCGTTATCACTAACTACCTTGCCTGCCTCAAGATGTAGACTGCCCAGCAATGACTCAGTTTGTCGCTGAAAGTAGTCGGCCAGTACCTCCGCGGTGTGTCTGTTGTCACCCAAAAACATCATCTTCAACACAGCCTGCTGATGCTTACCACTAGCTGTTCGATAGTGTGACATCTCGTGTGCAACACTGGCAGCTGCGGATGGAGTGCTCGTGCAACTGCGCTCTATGGACGAGCTTTCGCTACTGGAGGAGGAGGAGGAGTAGGAGGGTCGAATGCCTACAGGCGACTGTTTCCTATGCCGTGGGCTAGGCAGCAATGTCCCACCGCCGCTGTCCCCTGTGGACCATTCATCCACCACATTAACCCAGTGCACAGTGATGGACACGTAACGGCCCTGGCCATGCCTACTGGACCATGCATCAGTTGTGAGGTACACCTTTCCACTCACTGATTGCTTGAGTGCATGGACACTGCGGTCTTTCACATGCACGTGGAGGGCTGGGATGGCTTTTCGCAAAAAGAAGTGTCGACTGGGTAGGTCATAGCGTGGTACTGCATAGGCCATGAGCTCGCGGAAAGCTTTGCTTTCAACCAACCGGTAGGGCATCATCTCTAATGAGATTAGTTTGGCAATGTGGGCGTTCTACTCAGAGTCTCTGGTAGGGTGAGCTGGACTTGAGAGCTGCATATGGTGGAACTAGCGGTGGACATGGCGGACTGAGAGAGGGTTGGTGATGGTGTTGGCGGTGTTGCTGATGGCCTAGCTTCAGTCTTTCGTAGCAATAACATTGTGATTCCATGACTGCTTTGCCCTTGCGACGACACCTCGACATTTGCTGCTGGAGGTGTGCTAACCGGTGGGCTTACAGTGGAGTATGCGATGTAGCGTTGCTGACTTCCTTCATTCGGAGCAGGTGCACATGTGGTACGTGAGGTTTGGTAGTCCTTCCATGCTTGCAAGTGCATGGTGGTTAAATATCTAAGCATGCAACTGGTATTCAAATTTCCCAGATTTTTACCTTGGCTAAAGGTCTTTGCGCACTTCTTACAGATAACTTTTGCCTGATCATTAGGATTTTGTTCAAAAAAGTGCCACACTACACTCTTCATACTATGGAAGACATTTTGAGACCTTGCACGCTGTGCTAATTTGCTAATTTGACCATCTGGCCAAGCTGTCCTGCAACCCTTTTGGTTTTTGTAACACGTTTTTGGACTGCTACGGTCCTGCCAGATAACAGCTGTTGCGATGTCGCTGCCTGCTGTGGATCCTCCTCCTCCTCTTCTGAGCTATTGGCAGCGGCACCCTCTTCCCCCAATGGATGCCAATCTGGGTCAACAACTGGGTCATCCATCACTTCCTCTTCAATTTCATGTGCACCTTCCTCTGTGTCACCGTGTAAGGTGGTATAGTATGCGGGAAGGGGCATCTGAGTTTCATCAGGGTCTGATTCTGCCTCAGTACACTGCGAGGACAATGTAGTGCTCTGAGTGAATGTACCAGCAGAAAAATCTAGCAGTGGCTGTGCATCAGTGCACTCCATGTCAGATTCATCTTGGACTAACCCAGGCATGGTATGTGAAAAGAGCTCCATGGAGTAATCGGTAGTGTGGCCTGCCACATCCTTCACTTTTGGTAGGGGTGAAGGACACAAGGAAAGGTGTTGTTCCTGACCAGGAGCCTGCAATGGCGACTCAGTGCTTTTATTTTTTGAAACTTTAGAAGAGGAGGCGAGCAAGCTGGAGGCTGTGTCAGCAATGTAAGCCAAAACTTGTTCCTGAGGCTCCGGCTTTAAAAGTGGTTTACCTACTCCCAGAAAAGAGAGCCTTCGAGGCCTTGTGGAGCCAGACGATGACAGAGGCTCAACACCTCCTGCCTTAGGTGCTATTGTGCTTTTGCCACTACCAACAGATGCAACACCACCACCATCGGGACCAGCTGGCAACCCCCGCCCACTTCCATGGCGTCTTCCACCATATTTGCTCATTTTTGTGAAAATGTACCCAAAATACCACCAGCTATATGGTACTGAAAAAGAAGGTAGAAGGTGTATCTACTATTGGTGAGAATTTGAATCTCACTAGAGATTTGAGGACGCAGAACTATTGTCTCTGGCCCAGTAGAGATTACACCTCAATGTAACAGGCTGAAATTGGATGGTGAATGACAAGGCGAAGGGTGTCTGTAGGATTGGTGAGATTTTGAATCTCACTGTAGATTTGAGGACACAGAACTATTGTCTCTGGCCCAGGAGAGATTACACCTCAATGTAACAGGCTGAAATTGGATGGTGTATGACAAGGTGGAGGGTGTCTATAGGATTGGTGAGAATTTGGATCTCACTACAGATTTGAGGACGCTGACAATGATGCTCTCAGTCCAAGTATGGACGCAGGCATCCTAATAAGCAGGACTGCTGCACAGTGCGCACACAAAAGGGTGGAAAAATGAACGTTTGGTAACTGTGCAGAAAAGAGGAAGAAAAGTATTTTTGCTTTTAAAAAAGCAGTTTGCACAGTGTGAAAACAGCAATGCAGCTATCAGGGAGCCTTATAAGGCAGCCTAATAACCAACAAAGCTGATGCACAAAAATAGAGCCTCCCCTGTCACTGCACACAAAGTGTTGTGTTGTAAGTGGAAATCGCTAACAGCAGAAGTAGTTTTTTTGGTTCTTCTTCCCTGCCTAACGCTCTCCCTACAGAATCAACAGCAGTAGCTCTCCCTATGCTAAGATCGGCATAAGCAAGATGGCGGTCGGTGTTCACGCCCTTTTATAGCCCCTGTGACGCTACACAAAGCCAGCCAATCATTTGCATGCCCTTCTCAAAGATGGTGGTGACCGATGCCTATGTCATCGCGTTGCCCACAGTGTACGTCCTCCATCATTGGCTGAAAAAGGGCGCTGGAAGCATCTTTTGAAACGCGAGTTTGGCGCTCTGGTCGCCGACCTCATGCTATGGTCGGGATTCGTTTCATGAAACTCGACTTCAGCGAAAGTCAGCGACTTTTGAATATGACCGACCCGTTTCCCTCAACTCTAATAGAGGGTCCTTTGAACATGTAGCCCGACCCTCTTTTGTCCTGAAAGTACCAATTTTTCCTATCTCCTGGGGGACAACCTCTATTAAATCTTTTCCTCCAAAAGTAAAGCTTTTTGGTCTCTCCAGGAAAACAGGGAAAGCCTTTCTTTTAATCCTCTGCTTGCTCCAAAATTTCTTCCAATTTCTTGCCAAAAAGGAATTAACCATCACACGTGATGGAACACAGTCTATGTCTGGATGGTAAATCACCCAGACACTCTTTAAGCCACAGGGCTCGTCTTGGACAAGCCCGCAGCTCTGGCTGTTAATATTGCAGAATCCACTGAGGAATCTGCTAAGAAAGCTGCTGCTCCATGCACTAAGGTCATATTTGTTAGGATGTCATCTCTTTGCACTTTATCCCTCAGTTGATCTTCTATCTGCTGTAGCCAGATGATGAGAGCATGGGCAGTACATGTCCCAACTATTGCTGGTTTTAATCACCCTGCCATCGCTTCCCAGATGTGTCTTAAAAAACCGTCTGCCTTTTTATCAAGCGAGTCCTTCAGTACACCCGAGTCCTCTAATGGTAGGGATAGTTTTTTTGAAGACCTAGCCACGACACCATCAATTTTAGGGATTTTTCCCAGGCTTCGGAGTCTTTCTCCTCAAATGGGTACTTCCTCTTCGATGAAGAAGGTAAGGTACCCGACCTCTCTGCTTTTTTTCCATACCTTATCAATTAACGCCTTTATTTTCACATTGATAGGGAATATGCGTTTCCTTTTTAACTCCAAACCTCCGAACATAACATCCACTAATGACCTAGGTGTTTTTTTCCTCCTTAAAGCCCATTGTAGTCCTGACTGCTTTGACCAGTCTCTCTACATCCTCAGTAGGGAAACATGGTCGGCCCCTTAGGGGCCGACCATGTTTCCCAACTGATGATTCACAAGGAGGATTCTGAGGACCAGGGAGAGGAGGAGGCGGAGGGAGACAAGGATCTTCCCGGACTTTCCTGACCTAGAGAGGTCTCTCAGTCAGTATGCACCTTTCAGCTTCTTTTCCCATCTTTTTTAAGGGCTGCCTTTAATGAGCCTTTTACTTCAGCCTGTATTATAGCCCTAATGCTAGTGTCAAAGTCAGGGGTCTCTTCCTGTATGGTCTTATTAATCCAGTCAGCACAGAGATCTTTCTGCCACTGAACTGCCAGCAGGTGCAGGTTTTTGCAAAGGGCACATTCACTGTTCTTTGTTTTGGCGCTAGACTTCCTTGACCCCTAGTGATCAAGCAGAAAAATATGGACCCTGTTACCATAATGGCGACATTCACGTAGATCAGTCACCACCGCTGTCAGTCAAGGGCACCGGCTTCGGAGGCTGATCAGATGCACGTACAACGTCCCTTCTGGACATTGAGAAGTTTTGCCGATCAGGAAGACAGCTGCTCCTACCACTCGAGCGGCTACTCCTCCTGGTATGCTAGGGCCTCAGCAAGGCATCTGGTGAGAGCTCCTGCTGCTGCTGCTGTAACGGCTGCTGCTGCTCTTGCTGCCCCACTTCCATGATGAAGCTGTGGGCATGAGCGCTTCTTCTGTGGTCATCCCTCTTTACGAGGGATCCACTGCACTCCCCATCTCCTCGGATGCCCATCATTTGTCCCTCCTCCCTGCCACGCCGCCGGGATAGTTTTTGCTGGCCGGCGTTTTCTCCATGGGTGCCGCCATCTTGGATCTGGCGTCCGTCCCCGATGTCACGCGGACACACCCATTCCCAGCGTGCCTGGCGCGTGACGTCAGACACGCACAACCTGGAAGTGACCACCCCTCCTGTAGCTCCTGGATGATGGCAGAGGGGGGAGGGCAGCGTGGCAGCCACGGAAGAGACCCTGGACTCCTGACAGTGCTGCACCTACGCCTGCTCAGACGCTGAAGCCCCCAGGACCCGCGGATGGCGCCTCCATCACCCGAAAACCAGCGCATAAGCCCTGCCTGTTCTTCCACGCCGGGACGGGAGTGGGTAAGTAGACTTTTGTGACCGCTGTCTTCAGACCGAAGGTCCCCGTCTGGACAGGAAACCCAACTGAAACAAGGGAGAGGTACCACCCTTTTATTTTCAGTAGGGTTCCAGTCCTGACTGGGCGGATCCCCTATGTCAGGTGTGCTGTCATGGGGCAAGGGAAAATATAGCACATTCTATAATTATATGGTCTACTGCTGTGTACATAAAAGTGAAGTTTCGGCCAACATGAACTCTTTCAAACATAAATCTTAAAAATATAACCACCTATATGGCTCTAGATGTAGTGCACTATGTGTACCGTGATATGCATTGCCATGTGGAAAAAACTCATCATCACCTCCGAACAGAATAAAGTAAGTGTGAAAAGGTGAAAGTTGCTATTACTGCATAATGTACATGGCTCTTACAGAGTGCTGCTGTATTTCTTCATTAATCAAAATGTCTAGGTGAAAAACAGCACTTGTTGCATATGGAAACAAATTGCAGAAAACCTTATTTCCATGACAGTTTAAAAAATGAAAGAAAGGCTCTGGTTAGTGAGTTGTTCTGGTAGCATTAATAAATGTCACCATCATATACAACTAAGAGGAGGACCATTCTGGCCATTGGGTAAGTTTGGCTATTGACAGATGGGCTGTGCTGGTATTGGGCCACATAGCCATCAACACTTGTAACTGTATCTGCACCCTCTTACACTGTTAACAACTGTGGTGGAGCAGAAAAACATTAACTTCCTCCTCTGCCACTTAGAAAAGCGGTCACAAGCTCTTCCAGTCCTGTGAAATACTGTAGGCCAGCATTCCACAGGTTTCATTGAGTGGGATGATGACATCACTGAATTGCTGCACCTGGGCAGACACAGAGAGTGTCATTGTGGGAGTAAAGGTTTATTTTTACTATTTTCTAGTCACAGTGAGACAATATTAATACTGCATTGAGGAATAATTGGGACATTATTATAAAACATATTGAAGGGCTTTATTACTTTAAGGAGGCATAGTGGGAAGACATTATAAGTATGCACCATGGGGAGCATTACAATAAGGAGGCATAATTGTCATGATCCAGACCGGGTTTTTCCTGTCTCTCCTTTCCCCGGTCTGGTCATGTCAGGGGTTAACTTTTCTCTGCCTCGTTCTGGTGTCAGGTCTGCTATTTCATTTTTTCACTGCATCCTGCAAGCAGTGTTAGTTATATTTCCTGGCTATGGCATGTGTAGCTGGCTCTGGAGAATCCCTGGTTTGTTCTGCTGCATTTAGCTGACTTTGCTTGTGTCTGTGTACTACGTTCCCGCCCGTCCAGTCTCTGTGTGTCCCTGTGTGTTTAGATTTCCCGGTACTCGACTCTGCTTTGGCTCTGACCTGATTCTGTGTCTTCCTTCTGTTACCTCTTCTACTGAATGGCACTGACCTGTTTGCTCTCCTCTGTCTCTGAGTTTGTAATTTCCCTTGGTACTTTGCTACTCTCTGGTATCGACCCGGCTTGCTGACTATTCTACTGCCACCTGGTGGTAGCCTCGCTGCAGTTCTGTAGTTCTGCTCTGTGCAGGACCTCTGTTCATTCTCCACTCTGTTGCCATCTAGTGGAGTTTGCACTACCCAGCAGCTACCTGCAGTGCTGAAGCATGACAATAATAGAGTGCTTCACTGTAAGGCACTGTAGGGAAGGTGACCTGATGGACGGACTTGTAAGAAAGTAGGAAGGGGGGTTGCACATTTTAGGCAGATAGCAGTTATGACAGTGGGGAAACAGCTAGGAAAGTGTAGGTGACGTGCAGTACCTTGGGTTGACCACTAGATGGCAGGGAGGAGTGTAAGTTCAGGACTTAACAGCAGCTTAGGGCTTTAGAAACCGTTGGTCATGGGGCGGAGTCACGGGGAACTGGGAAAGTTATAAATTTGACAGGAGGGTTCCAGAAAGTTCCAGTCTCCGGGAGGTGCTCAAGAGACAAGGAGTCTGTGACAGTTTGTGTGCTGTGAGGAGAGCCAAACCAGGGGACTGAGGAGAGAGGAAGTCAGGGGGGTGGTCCTGACATGAAGTACCGCAGTACAGACGAGGCCCCGGGGAAAAGCATACCGTATTGAAGACGATAACTGACCAGTAACAGTGCTGATGGTGAGCGGACCTAAGGCGGCCACAGTGACTGCGCTGACAGGATCGTCACTAATAGTGTTGAGCATTCCGATACCGCAAGTATCGGGTATCGGCCGATACTTGCTGTATCGGAATTCCGATACCGACTTCCGATATTTTTTCAATATCGGAAGTCGGCATCGGAATCGGAAGTTCAAAGTTGATTGACAGCCTGACGTCATCATGATGCGCGGTGTGTGCGCATCATGATGCGCCGTCATTTCGGGCCTTCCGGGGGTCTCTGCCGGCCTGCCGGGGGGCTGTGCCGGCCTGCCGGGGGGCTGTGTGGACTGCCCGGGGTCTGTACCGGCCTGCCGGGGGGCTGTGCCGGCCTGCTGGTGGTCTGTGCACCCTGTGGGGGTCTGTACCGGCCTGCCGGGGGGCTGTGCCGGCCTGCCGGTGGTCTGTGCACCCTGTGGGAGTCTGTACCGGCCTGCCGGGGGGCTGTGCTGGCCTGCCGGGGGGCTGTGCTGATGTCCGGGGGTCTGTGCAAGCATCGTCCGATGGGACTACAAGTCCCATCTGGCGATGCCTGCTACCATGACAGTGATTGACACATTAGCCAATGATGGGACAGTAGTAGTCCAGTAGTAGTCCCATCATCCGGCTAATGTGTTAAATGTTAAAAAAAAAAAAAAAAAAAAAAAAATACTACATACATACTACATGCATGCTACATACATACTACATGCTACATACATGCTACATACATACTACATACATACTACATATATACTACATACATACTACATACATACTACATACATAACACATATATACTACATACATACTACATACATACTACATACATACTACATGCATGCTACATACATACTACATGCTACATACTACATATATACAACATGCATGCTACATACATACTACATGCTACATAAATACTACATACATACTACATGCATGCTACATACATACTACATGCTACATACATACTACATATATACTACATGCATGCTACATACATACTACATGCTACATACATACTACATATATACTACATACTACATATATGCTACATACATGCTACATACATGCTACATGCTACATACATACTACATATATACTACATGCATGCTACATACATACTGCATGCTACATGCATGCTACATACATACTACATACATACTACATACATACCACATATATACTACATATATACTACATACATACTACATACAATACATTCATACAATACATACATAGACATACAGTACATATAACATAGAGTAACATACTTACCAATACTTGTCACATTGTTCCCCGAAGCCATTGTCTTTTACGGAATAAATATTAACATAACAAACCACAAAAATACTCACCCACGATCCGAAGCAGTCCACGAGTGTGTCCCACGACGATCTTGGGTAGAGAACTGCAGCATCAGCTGTTGCTGCCGTTCTCTACGGGCTGCAGGAATCCAATGACGGAAGGTAGGTATCCTTCCGCACTGTATTCCTCCGCCACTTAAAAAAAAAAAAGTCCCTAGTCTCACTTTATGCCATTGCTGTGTGGGAATTTCCCACACAGCAATGGCATAAAGTGAGACTAGGGACTTTTTTTTTTTTAAGTGGCGGAGGAATACAGTGCGGAAGGATACCTACCTTCCGTCATTGGATTCCTGCAGCCCGTAGAGAACGGCAGCAACAGCTGATGCTGCAGTTCTCTACCCAAGATCCTCGTGGGACACACTCGTGGACTGCTTCGGATCGTGGGTGAGTATTTTTGTGGTTTGTTATGTTAATATTTATTCCGTAAAAGACAATGGCTTCGGGGAACAATGTGACAAGTATTGGTAAGTATGTTACTCTATGTTATATGTACTGTATGTCTATGTATGTATTGTATGAATGTATTGTATGTAGTATGTATGTAGTATATATGTGGTATGTATGTAGCATGTAGTATGTATGTAGTATGTATGTAGCATGCATGTAGCATGCAGTATGTATGTAGCATACATGTAGTATATATGTAGTATGTATGTAGCATGTAGTATATATGTAGTATGCATGTTGCATGCATGTAGTTTATATGTAGTATGTATGTTGCATGTAGTATATATGTAGTATGTATGTTGCATGTAGTATATATGTAGTATGAATGTAGCATGTATGTAGTATGTAGTATGAATGTAGAATATATGTAGTATGCATGTTGTATGTATGTAGCATGTAATTTTTTTTTTTTTTTTTTTACATTCAACACATTAGCCGGATGATGGGACTACTACTGTCCCATCATTGGCTAATGTGTCAATCACTGTCATGGTAGCAGGCATCGCCCGATGGGACTTGTAGTCCCATCGGACGATGCCTGCACAGACCCCCGAAGCCTGCACAGCCCCCCGGCAGGCCGGCACAGCCCCCCGGCAGGCCGGCACAGCCCACCGGAGCCTGCACAGCCCCCCGGCAGGCCGGCACAGACCACCGGAGCCTGCACAGACCCCCTGGCAGGCCGGCACAGCCCCCTGAAAGGCCCGTACAGACCCCAGAGAGGCTGTACAAGGGAAAAACAGGATTTTTCTTATTCCGATACGGGAAGTCCCATAGACTTGAATGGGACTTCTGGTATCGGAATCGGCGATACCGATACTTTTTTTTAAGATCGGCCGATCCATTCCGATCCGATACTTTGAAGTATCGGACGGTATCGCTCAACTCTAGTCACTAAGTAAAAAAAGGGACGGTACATGTAATTACGTCCCTGGTGGAAAAGTACGGTGTGGGTAGCGAGGCCTGGAAATGGAGGCCCGTAAAGGTATTACGTGTACTGCTGAGGCCGTCAGTCGGATGGTAAGAAATAAACTTGAACGTGTTGAACCCGAAACCTGCCTTCATCTTTTGTCTGTGACGTCTCTGAGCGGTATACAGAGTGACCACCCCCCAGCCCGGCCCACGATGCTACAGCACAATGAGGGGCAATATCAAAGCAAAGAAGAAAAGGTAAACATTATTGTAAGGAGGCACATTATTGTTATAAGAAGGCACAGAAAAGATTACTTTGTTGTACATCCCCTTAACAAAGTCCGGTTTTTTCAGAATGCACTATGAGTAGAGTTGAGCGATACCGTCCGATACTTCAAAGTATCGGATCGGAATGGATCGGCCGATCTTAAAAAAAAGTATCGGTATCGCCGATTCCGATACCCGAAGTCCCATTCAAGTCTATGGGACTTCCGGTATCGGAATAAGAAAAATCCTGTTTTTCCCTTGTACAGCCTCTCTGGGGTCTGTACGGGCCTTTCGGGGGGCTGTGCCGGCCTGCCAGGGGGTCTGTGCAGGCTCCGGTGGTCTGTGCCGGCCTGCCGGGGGGCTGTGCAGGCTCCGGGGGGCTGTGCCGGCCTGCCGGGGGGCTGTGCCGGTCTTCCGGGGGGCTGTGCAGGCTCCGGGGGGCTGTGCCGGCTTCGGGGGTCTGTGCAGGCATCGTCCGATGGGACTACAAGTCCGATCGGGCGATGCCTGCTACCATGACAGTGATTGACACATTAGCCAATGATGGGACAGTAGTAGTCCCATCATCCGGCTAATGTGTTGAATGTAAAAAAAAAAAAAAAAATTACATGCTACATACATGCTACATACATACAACATGCATACTACATACTACATACATGCTACATTCATACTACATACTACATACATGCTACATTCATACTACATATATACTACATGCAACATACATACTACATATATACTACATGCATGCAACATGCATACTACATATATACTACATGCATGCAACATACATACTACATATATACTACATACATACTGCATGCTACATATATACTACATGCAACATACATACTACATATATACTACATACATACTGCATGCTACATATATACTACATGCATGCAACATGCATACTACATATATACTACATGCTACATACATACTACATATATACTACATACATACTGCATGCTACATACATACTACATGCTACATACATACCACATACATACTACATACATACTACATGCTACATATATACTACATATATACTACATGCTACATACATACTACATATATGCTACATACATACTACATACATACTACATGCTACATACATACTACATATATACTACATACATACTACATGCATGCTACATACATACTACATGCTACATACATACCACATACATACTACATACATACTACATGCTACATATATACTACATATATACTACATGCATGCTACATACATACTGCATGCTACATGCATGCTACATGCATGCTACATACATACTACATGCTACATACATACCACATATATGCTACATACATACATACTACATACATACTACATGCTACATACATACCACATATATACTACATACATACTACATACAATACATTCATACAATACATACATAGACATACAGTACATATAACATAGAGTAACATACTTACCAATACTTGTCACATTGTTCCCCGAAGCCATTGTCTTTTACGGAATAAATATTAACATAACAAACCACAAAAATACTCACCCACGATCCGAAGCAGTCCACGAGTGTGTCCCACGACGATCTTGGGTAGAGAACTGCAGCATCAGCTGTTGCTGCCGTTCTCTACGGGCTGCAGGAATCCAATGACGGAAGGTAGGTATCCTTCCGCACTGTATTCCTCCGCCACTTAAAAAAAAAAAGTCCCTAGTCTCACTTTATGCCATTGCTGTGTGGGAATTTCCCACACAGCAATGGCATAAAGTGAGACTAGGGACTTTTTTTTTTTAAGTGGCAGAGGAATACAGTGCGGAAGGATACCTACCTTCCGTCATTGGATTCCTGCAGCCCGTAGAGAACGGCAGCAACAGCTGATGCTGCAGTTCTCTACCCAAGATCGTCGTGGGACACACTCGTGGACTGCTTCGGATCGTGGGTGAGTATTTTTGTGGTTTGTTATGTTAATATTTATTCCGTAAAAGACAATGGCTTCGGGGAACAATGTGACAAGTATTGGTAAGTATGTTACTCTATGTTATATGTACTGTATGTCTATGTATGTATTGTATGAATGTATTGTATGTAGTATGTATGTAGTATATATGTGGTATGTATGTAGCATGTAGTATGTATGTAGTATGTATGTAGCATGCATGTAGCATGCAGTATGTATGTAGCATGCATGTAGTATATATGTAGTATGTATGTAGCATGTAGTATGTATGTAGCATGCATGTAGTATATATGTAGTATGTATGTAGCATGTAGTATGTATGTAGCATGCATGTAGTATATATGTAGTATGTATGTAGCATGTAGTATGTATGTAGCATGCATGTAGTATATATGTAGTATGTATGTAGCATGTAGTATGTATGTGGTATGTATGTAGCATGTAGTATGTATGTAGCATGCATGTAGTATGTATGTAGTATGTATGTAGTATATATGTAGTATGTATGTAGCATGTAGTATGTATGTAGCATGTAGTATGTATGTAGCATGCATGTAGTATGTATGTAGTATGTATGTATGTAGTATGTATGTAGTATATATGTAGCATGTAGTATGTATGTAGCATGCATGTAGTATATATGTGTTATGTATGTAGTATGTATGTGGTATGTATGTGGTATGTATGTGGTATGTATGTAGTATGTATGTAGTATGTATGTGGTATGTATGTAGTATGTATGTAGCATGTAGTATGTATGTAGCATGCATGTAGTATGTATGTAGTATTTTTTTTTTTTTTTTAACATTTAACACATTAGCCGGATGATGGGACTACTACTGTCCCATCATTGGCTAATGTGTCAATCACTGTCATGGTAGCAGGCATCGCCAGATGGGACTTGTAGTCCCATCGGACGATGCTTGCACAGACCCCCGGACATCAGCACAGCCCCCCGGCAGGCCGGTACAGACCCCCACAGGGTGCACAGACCACCGGCAGGCCGGCACAGCCCCCCGGCAGGCCGGTACAGACCCCCACAGGGTGCACAGACCACCGGCAGGCCGGCACAGCCCCCCGGCAGGCCAGTACAGACCCCGGGCAGTCCACACAGCCCCCCGGCAGGCCGGCACAGCCCCCCGGCAGGCCGGCAGAGACCCCCGGAAGGCCCGAAATGACGGCGCATCATGATGCGCACACACCGCGCATCATGATGACGTCAGGCTGTCAATCAACTGAACTTCCGATTCCGATGCCGACTTCCGATATTGAAAAAATATTGGAAGTCGGTATCGGAATTCCAATACAGCAAGTATCGGCCGATACCCGATACTTGCGGTATCGGAATGCTCAACACTAACTATGAGGATTCTTCGATGCCGGCGATGAGAACGATTGGTCATGTGACTGCAAGTACATGATATGCATATTTCCAGCCACATTCCAAGTAGATATGTGTAGCCTCGCTCAATGTAAGTGAATTGAGCGAGGCAGCGAACGTCTAATCAGAAAGTGACTCTAAGTATAAATATCACATACTTGCAGTAACATTCTTGCCACCAGCACCAGAGAAAACTCAAACCTCACACATAAAGTGACTGCAGACTTTTGTGAAAAGTCTGGACAACCCCTTTAATGATCAATATGATCACATTATTTTGTCACAATATGATGGTATTATGTAGTAGTGTATGCTGCATGATTTCTTCATTTTTCAGCTGAGGACTTGCACAAAATTTTAATGGATGAGGCAGTATGCTCTTTTATAGCAAAAATATTCACTTGTAGGACTGGCATAAGATTTGTTGCACAAAGTAAACTGACACATCTAATGAATTGGATGAGTAGGGGTTACCTTGCCCCTGTTCTACCCCAGGTCCATTCATTTTATCAGAGCTGGTAGAAAATGGCTTGAAAACGCAAAAAGTTGCAAAAATGTGACAAAGCGTCATATTGGGCCAAAAGTTTGTGACTTTTCAAAGCTTTTACGCAAGAATTCTGGCGTAAAAGCTTTGATGAATTTGGACCTTAGTGTATGTGCATCTTTATTTATTTTAACTCATTAAAAGTACCAAGCAAAAGTAGTCATAATATTTTTATCTTTTAATAATTTTCATTAAATGAAATCTCACAAAACAACTTAAATCTATATTTGCTTTTCATTATTTAATGAGGCTGTTTTCATATTTTGTTCCTCTTTATATGATTTCAATTTATTTTTATCTAGTATGGTAAACATTGAAACTAATTCTTTGTTAATCCTTAAAGAAAGTCTAGAAAAGGAAAAGTTAGACAAAGTGTTAGTCAAGAATTTGACTCAGATTTATTAATTAGTTTATACTAGTTTTTGGTGTAAAGTAAGCCCAATTTGGCAAAAGTTGAAAGAGTGGGCCCATTTTGTCTTAAGACCAATCAACAACTTATAAATGTTTGATAAACCAGAAAATGGTGTGCCGATTCAGAGCAAATCTCTTTCAGCTTGTAGCCGGAGTGGATTTTATTTTCTGAATTTAGACTTGCTTATGAAATGTCTTAATAAATCCCCCTTTTTTCAGCCGAGAAAACACCTTTAGAAAAAAAGAGCACCAGCCAAACAAAAGTCCTAAGATGAAATACACAATGGAGTTAAGATTGCACACTAAGGATGATCGAACCTGAACCGGAAAGTTTGGGGATCGTACAGGACATCTAGTTTTCAATAATGAACATGGACATTTTACTGTATGTCCGGTTTCCTGTTTGAGTTTGCCAGTCTAAGAAAGCTTGCTGAAAGGCTGCAGCGCAGCCAGTCAACAAGGTTTTAGACAGAGGGCACTTCTGGAGCATTCACAGTTATGCCAAGTATTGGCATGGCTGTAATTGGCCAGCGCAACACATGACCTGGCCTGTGTAAAGGCTGAATCACAAGTGCCGCCGACATTATGCTATTGTTAGTGTAGGGATAGGACGCATCTGGAGTGAGGGACAGATTCTGACTGCACACTATGCAAACACAATGCTGTGTACTCTGCAACCCCTATATGTGCCATGTCTGTGGTAAAAGCCACTGTGTGTACTCTACAAACCCATCTGCGAGAGTATTGTGCTAAAAGCCGCTGTGTGTACTCTGCAAATTTGTTTGTGAGAGTGCTGTTGTAAAAGCCACGGTTTGTACTTTGCCCCCCATGGGAGTACTGTCCTTTAGGCTGTTGTATGTACTCTGCACACCCCACCTATGGGAGTACTGCCCTTTAAGCAGCTGTGTGCACTTTGCACCCTCTAGCTATGGGAGTACCATCCTTTAAGCTGCTATATGTACTATGCACCCCCCATCTGTGGGAATACTGTCCTTTAAGCTGCTGTGTGTACTTTGCAGCCCCCCACCTGTTTGAGTGCTGTCCTTGAAGTCGCTGTGTGTACTCTGCATCCCCCGCTTGTGAGAGTACTGTCATTGAAGTCATTGTGAGTACTCTGTTCCCTCTGCCTATGGGAGTACTGTCCTTTAAGCTTCTGTATGTAGTCTGCACCCCTCACCTATGGAAGTACTGCCTTTTAAGCTGAGATGTGTACTATGCATCCTCAGCCTGTGGAAGTACTCTTCTTGAAGTCGATGTGTACTCTGCACCCACACCTGTGGGAGTACTGTCATTGAAGCTGATGTGTGTACTATTCACCCCTCCACTTGTGGGAGTATTGTCCTTAAAGCCGCTGTGTGTACTCTGCACACCCCTGCCTGTGGAAGTACTGTCCTTGAAGCTGCTGTGTGTTTTCTATTAGTATGAGAAATAAGTAACATAACATAGTAACATAGTTAGTAAGGCCGAAAAAAGACATTAGTCCATCCAGTTCAGCCTATAAAATTCAGTCAGAATAAATCCCCAGATCTGCGTCCTTCTAAAGAACCTAACAATAACTGTAAGATAAAATATTGTTACACTCCAGGAAGACATCCAGGCCTCTCTTGAACCCTTCGACTGAGTTCGCCATCACCACCTCCTCAGGCAGGGAATTCCAAGTAATTGCCATAAATCATATCATTGCTAGAAGTAGTCCCCAAAAATAATTTTTCATGCCTGGTGTGTGTATTCTAGTAGTTTTACAAATCAATATATTGCATCAGCCTTCTTGTTGGCCTTGGTAGATCTCAAATATAATTTTTATGGCCTGGTGTGTGTTTTCTAATACTTTTGGAAATCAATATATCAAATCAGCCATGTCATTTCCATTTGTGGGCCCCAGAAAAAATGTTTAGGGCTTGTTGTGTGCTTTCTAGTACTTTTGCAAATCAATATATGGCATCAGCAGTGTAATTGCCATTTCTAGGCCCCAAAAATAATTTTTAAAATCTGGGGTCTGTTTTCTAGTATTTGTAAATCAATATATCGCATTAGCCTTCTCATTGTCATTTCTAGGCCCAAAAACTACTTTATGCAGATTACTGTGTGGCCACCCTGAACATTACTTAATTACTTCCTTCACTGTAGAGGAATAGCAAATTGCGTTTATGTAAGGAAACGCTGATAGAACAACTACTAATGGCTTTCCCACCAGACAGCAGGAGCTCAGTGGAACAAAAAGGTGGAGGAAGTCGCTAGCGCAGCTGGGGTACCGCCAGCACCTGGGAAGGCAGGGTTAGCATGGCTGAAATGTGGAAAAACTTAATGAGCATGCCACAACATCCAGCACCACCATCTGATATGGTCTGCATTCACAGGAGGCAGCAAAAAAAACAACATTGTGGAAGGCGACCTATCCACACATCTCCACTAACTAAAAGTTGGGTCCAATTAACTTCTGGGTCTCCAAATTGTACACATGGCCTGAACTTGCTCTTTATGCTTTAGAGGAGCTGGCCAGCTCTGCAACAAGTGTACTGTCGGAACGTGTATTTAGCACAGCAGTGGGTGTAATCACAGAGTGGCGCATCCGCCCTGCCAACATCCAACGTGGGTTATCTAACATTTCTTAAAATGAGCCAGGCATGGAACCAAGGCAACTTTTCTATACCTTTAGGTTGTGTACCCACGTTGCGTTTTTTAAGCGTTTCCACTGCAGCGGAAACGCTTAAAAAATACTAACAAAATGCATCACATTGACTTTCAATGCAATCCACAATTCCTGTGCCCATGCTGCGGATTTTTCCGCTGCGGAATCACATCGTGGTAAAATCCGCAGCATGTCAATTAATTTTGCGGAATCATGGAGGAATAGGATTGCATTGAAATGCTCACTTTATGCATGTGGCCATGCCCCACCATGTGAAAAGTGAGCATTTCATGTGCGGATGGTACCCAGGGTCTGGAGGACAGGAGACTCTCCTCCATGCCCTGGGTACCATATTCCTGTAAAAAATAGAATTAAAATAAAAAATTGGAATATACTTACCCTTTGTCAGCTCCCGGAGTCCTCCTGGCCCTCAGCGGCGCTTCCAGCAAGTTCCATTTCCAGGGATGCATTGTGCGAGTGACCTCTGATGACGTCACGGTCGCGTCCTAATTTTTATTTTTTATTATTTTTAACATTCTATCTTTTACTTTTGATGCTGCATAGGCAGAATCAATATTAAAAAGTTGGTCACGCTTGTCAAGCACTATGCTTGACAAGTGTGACCAACCTGTCAATCACTTTTCCAAGCAATGCTTCAAATCGTTTGGAAAAGCGCTAGCATTCTAAAAGCTAAAAACGCTTGCAAAAAGCTTGTGTTTTGTGGGAAAACGCATGCGAATTTCGCATGCGTTTTACCCGCAGCGGGGAGTTGTGGAAATGCTGCGGACAATTCCGCAGCATTTCTGCAATGTGGGCACATAGACTTGGATGACTAGACATCTATAACAGCTGCACCCAGCCAGTCTTCACCTCTATTTGCCATTGTTTTTAGTTGGTGGCCTTCTCCACAAATAAAACACAAAAAACTGTTGGCTACCTCATCCTCCACCTCTTCCACCTGTACAGCCATGTCCACCTCCTCCTCCAATTGGACCTGTTCCTCCTGGTTTAAGATTCTTATTTTTCATTTCTACTCTGCTTAGCTTAGGGACAGAACATAGCTGTACTGAGGGACAGTGTTATTATTTTGGTGTGCGCAGTTTTACAAAGACACTCTATGTGTACTCTACATCTGTCTCTGTAATACCCAAAACATTTTAGAATCTTCAAGTTGGTGGGAGTGATGTGTGTGTCAAATTTTTTTCTGCTCTTAGGCTAATTTCACATTTGTGGTTGAATCCGCAGCGTATCTTTCGTAACCTCAAACGCACGAGAAACCGCATGCAACCGCTGCGGTTTTTATACGCACTAGCTTATGCATGCGGTCAAAAAACGCAATGCTTAGGCTAGTTTCACACTTGCTTTTTTTTGCAGCGCGTTTTTCCCGCAAAAAAACGCATTGAAAAAACGCATACATAAGCATACAACTGCTGCGTTTTTTTCAAGCATTTTTATGAGCATGCATGAAAAAACGCAGCGTTTTTATGCGTTTGTATGCGTTTTTAGTGCGTTTTTACCGCGTTTGCGTTTTTTTCCAACATTTTTAGGTGGCCCCTCACACTACCCAAACCATGACTTTACTAACCCTAACCCTGACCCTAACCCTAACCCTAACCCTGACCCTAACCCTAACCCTAACCCTGACCCTAACCCTTAACAAAATCATACTTAACCCTAACCCAAACCCTAAACCCTAACTAACCCTAACCCTAACCCTAACCCTGACCCTAACCCTAACCCTAACCCTGACCCTAACCCTAACCCTAACCCTAACCCTAACCCTGACCCTAACCCTAACCCTAACCCTGACCCTAACCCTTAACAAAACCATACTTAACCCTAACCCTGACCCTAACCCTAACCCTAACCCTGACCCTAACCATAACCCTAACCCTAACCCTAACCCTGACCCTAACCCTAACCCTAACCCTGACCCTAACCCTTAACAAAACCATACTTAACCCTAATCCTGACCCTAACCCTGACCCTAATCCTTAACAAAACCATACTTAACCCTAACCCTGACCCTAACCCTAACCCTGACCCTAACCCTAACCCTAACCCTGACCCTAACCCTAACCCTAACCCTAACCCTGACCCTAACCCTTAACAAAACCATACTTAACCCTAATCCTGACCCTAACCCTGACCCTAACCCTTAACAAAACCATACTTAACCCTAACCCTGACCCTAACCCTAACCCTGACCCCAACCCTAACCCTAACCCTGACCCTAACCCTAACCCTAACCCTGACCCTAACCCTTAACAAAACCATACTTAACCCTAATCCTGACCCTAACCCTGACCCTAACCCTTAACCAAACCATACTTAACCCTAACCCTGACCCAAACCCCAACCCTAACCCTAACCCTGACCCTAACCCTAACCCTAAACCCCCTTAACTAACCCTAACTCTAACCCAAACCCCTAAATTCCATGGTTTAAAAAAAAAACGCATATGCAAAAAAACGCATACATGAGCATGCCAGTGCGCACATATGCGCATCCATAGGCTATAATGGCCATTTTTAGCGCAAAACGTGCGCATATGTGCGCATGCGCTTTTTTGCAGGGCCAAAAAATGCAACATGCTGCGTCTGGAAAATACCAACGCACACCCCAAAAAAACGCAGCGCATGAAAATCGCATACATGCGCTAACCAGCGCGCAGGTATGCGCACCCATGTTAAATATAGGGGAAAAAACGCATGCGCAGGTATGCGTTTTTTTCCAGCGCTAAAAAACGCAAATGTGAAACCAGCCTTACCTGCTTTTGCATGCGTTTGCATTTTTTTAGCGCATGGTGGAAAATTTTACAGGAGAAAAAACTAGATAAACAGACACCACCAATGGGGCAACAGTGAGCGTGTCTTATGGGATATCGTTATATAGACCCTTGAACAGCTAAAATCTTCAGATTTTGCTCCTGTATCCTGTGTCACAATGGATCTTCGCATAGAGAGCTTTTATTTCAACCTGGGTTTAAGTATAAAGCGGTTTCTTGCCTATGCATTTGCTTGTGAGCAACAAAGAAATACAGAAAGACCGAGAAGACGGCGTCGACGTTATTGGAGACACCCCATTATTGAAGTCCGGGAGAGCCGTGGAGCCTACCACACCCTATACAGCGGGCTCAATGCCATCCCGGCGAAATTTCCGGAATATTCCAGGATGTCTCAAGAGACCTTTGCTTGGTCGTGTCCAAGGAGCCATCCAGAGACAGGACACCAAGCCCTGTAAAGCTATTCCTGCTGAGGAACGTCTCCTGGTCACATTAAGGTGCGTAATAATTCTAAACAAATGCCTATCATAATTATTATTGCTCTGCCCTGTCTAAATTGTTTTCAACTTTATCTGTTTAGCTTCTTAATTTTTTTTTCTCTGTTTGGTAGATTCCTGGCTACCGGAGGGACACTATCATCGATCCATTTTCAGTACTGGCTAGGAATTTCCACACTCTCTGGAATTGTTGCGGACACCTGCCGGGATTTGTGGAATGTTCTACGGGATCAATTTATCCCCCTACCCACCATGGAAATGTGGCTGGAAATTGCAAATTCTGGCGACTGTGTAATTTCCCCAACTGTGTGGGAGCAGTGAATGGAAAGCACATACGGATTACCAAACCTGCAAGATCTGAATTGCAGTACTTTAACTACAAAAAATATTTTTCTGTAGTGCTCATGGAAATAGCAGATGCGGACTGTCGCTTTATCGCCGTGGACATTGGAGCTTTTGGCCGTGGCAATGACTCCCAGACTTTTAAAAATTCTGATATGGGCAGACACTTGTATAGAAACAATTTTAATTTACCCCTGCCACAACCTCTCCCCAACACTCAAGGCCCACCGATGCCATTTGTTATGGTTGGGAATGAGGCCTTTCAGATGTGTGAAAACCTACTGAAGCCATATTCCAGTCGGGACTTGAACCACACTAAAAGGATTTTTAACTACAGACTGACCAGAGCCTGAAGAACAGTTGAGTGTTCCTTTGGGATTCTTGTCTCAAAATGGCACATTGTTGGGACAGCCATTAATCTAAAACATGGAGACAGTTTAATGAGGTTGTCAAAGCCTGTGTGGTTCTCCACAATTACATAATGGCTATGGAGTGACCCAACATTGAACTGGATGAACCAGTTGCAAACTCATTGCCAGATTACCAGCATCACACTCTTTGGTCAACAGTTGAAGTTGCCCACATGAGGGACCAATTTGCTGCGTACTTTGTTTCTGACATCAGACGTGTGGCATGGCAAGATGATATGGTGTAAAATGTTCTGTTGGGTTTGGGTATGTACCGGTTATGTTTGAAATGTTCCTAATGTTTGTTGTTAATAAATAACGTGTTTTTATACCTGTACCGAGTCTCCTATGTCTTCCCTCTCAAAACCACTTATTATGTGAGTGGTATGGTAGTTGATGTCATTACATCCTGTGTCTCTTCTGCAGTATCTACTGGATGCAGACTGAAGAGACGATGGAGGTATAATACAAGGCATATCTATACTCAACATACCATGTGTCAGAAATACTGAGTTCATGATGCACAAAAACCGAGCATCATGAATTCACTATTTCTGACACCTGTCCACGTGAGTATAGATATGCATTGTTTGACCTCCATCGTCTCTACAGTCTGCGTCAAATAGATTATGCAAACTGAAGAGATGCTGGGGGAATACAAGGCATATCTATACTTACCTGGCCAGCTGCCAGAAATAGTGAATTCAGAATGCACAAAACCCAACATCCTAAACTCACTATTTCTGAAAAATGGCCTGGTGAGTATAGATATGACTTGTATTAGCTCCATTGTCTCTTTAGTTTACGTAATTTATTTAAAACAGACTGAAGAGATGATGGAGGTCATAAAAGGCATATCAATACTCACCTGAACAGATGTCAGAAATAGTGAATTCATGATGCTGGGTTTTTGTGCATCATGAATTCACTATTTCTGACACATGTTCAGGTGAGTATAGATTTGCCTTGTATGACCTCCATTGCATCTTCAGTCTGTTTAAAATAGATTACATAGACTGAACAGACAATGGAGGTAATACAGTGCATATCTATACTTACCTGAACAGGTGTCAGAAATAGTGAGTTCAGGATGCTGGGTTTTGTGCATCCTGAATTCACTATTTCTGACAGCTGACCATGTGACTATAGATATGCCTTGTATTACCTCCACTGTCTCTTCAGTCTGCATCACATACATTAAGCATACTAAAGAGATGCTTGAGAAAATACAAGTCATATTAGTTTTTGACAACTCAGCTCCACAGACACAAGAAGCAAAGCTGCAGTTTTCAAGCTGTGTCACTCCTGGAACTATGCGGTGTCAAATACTTAAAGTGTAAGGCGCAGTGTTTTTAAGGCACACGGTGTGTGCTGCTGGCGGCGAAATACACAAAGAACCAAACTTTATTGGAGGAAAAAAATAATTAAATTTGCTTACAAAATTAAAATATTAACTGCGGCGGCTGGGAGTAGAGTGACATAACTGGGGGGTGTGGAGTTGGGACACCTAGCTGGGTAAAGATAACACAGGGGTTGCAGGAGAAGGAGCGATCAAACTAGTGGGATCAGGGAGGTCATGGATGGAACTGGAGGCATGGGATGAGAGAGACACACTGAAAGGGAGAGACAAACCTGACATCACAGACACATTGGGAGGTGAGGGGGAGGGAGTGCTAGAGTCCTTGCTTTTTAATTCCTCTTTTGTTGGGATCTGCGCTGGTTTCTGGGGAGCCTGGGTGTGGTGTCTTCCTGCGGCCTGGTCATGGTGGATGGCCTGGCAGGGTCCTGGTGCTGCTGCTGCATGCTGTTGGTGGTGGTGAAGGTCCAGCCAGGGTCCGGGTGCTGCTGCTGCTGGGACCTGGTGCTGAAGGCCGGCCTGTCAAAGTCCGGGTGCTGGGATGCATGCTGGTGGTGGTGGTGAAGGTCCTGCCAGGGTCCAGGTGCTGCTGCTGCATGCCGGTGGTGGTGGAGGATGTCCTGCCAGGGTCCGAGTACTGTTTCTGCATGCTGGTGGTGGATGTCCAAGCAGGAACAGCACTTAGCATGGTGGTGGCGGTGGGCTGTGGGCTGTGGTGGTGGTGATGCTGTAGTGGTGTCCGGCAGGGCTTGGAGTGGTGGTGGCCGTGCAGTGGTGTGCAGCAGAGCTCGGCATTGAGGTAAAGCATGTCAGTGATGGCACAGGTTGAAATGCCACCACTGACTGCTGAAAATACTGAGTGTGCTGCATAGCATGCATGTAAGCAGCATTGCAGACCTGCATGACATTCAGCTGGAGATAAGGAGTAAGGTGTTCCGACATGCCCTGTGCAATTTTATTTAAAAAATGATGTGCTGGCCTCTGGAGATCATCTTTCACTTGGTCAAGGCTTTAGGTGACATGCTGGATAAGTGTCTTCATAAGGTTGAAGCCATTATCCAGTCTGTCTCCCATCGCCTTGAGTCCATCATGAAAGATCGAGCTCAAGTTCAAAAACTTCGGCATGAGTGTCCTGTCCGAGGCCTTTTGCTGCTGGCGGGCATACGCTGAAAAAGAAATGGCAGAGGCCTGGGACAGGGGAACACCAGATGGATCAGTTTCCTGGTCTCCAGTCTGTGTTGCCGGCCCACTTGATGCTTCGATGGTGGATGGCTGGGACGGGTCCGTGGCTGTTTGATGAAGGACTGCTCTGGAACTAGGCTCAAGGGTGCTGCTCCAGGTGCTGTGTAAAAAAAACAAACAAACATTAGTACCAAACATTTATAATAGTAAAAGCGCCGACTCCTGTGGAATAGAAAAATACAGATTAGGCAACACAACACAATCCAATAGACCACAAAAATACTTACGTTCTCTGGGCAAGGACCGGTCTCCAAAATGCCAGCATGTGGTAGTATTTAGATATTCTAATCCTTGCTCCAGAACCACTGGGAACCCGGTTTTCCTGACCAAGGTCCTTGTTGAAGCGATCCTTCATCGAACGCCAACGTGTTTTGACTTTGAACACTGAAAAAAAAAATGTTTAGACAATGCACTTTTGGCCGGGATCACACAACTGTGTGTGATGAGAGAAACTATCAGGAGTGTCTCGCATCACACACAGTTGTGTGATCCCGGCCAAGGTCACTGCTGCATCACACAGCATTGCAATTCTTATGAAATGCCTTACGGACACGATCCAGGGCGTAGTCCCATCCATCCATCATCGCTTGTGCCACCTCATTCCATAGTCACCGGATCCACACGTTGTCCGAGTGCTGTGGAACCCAGGTGTCCCACAATGGAACTCACTCATGGCCCAGGGATATGAGGATGTCATTATCAATGAGGTCTTCATCCCGTTCTGAAACCTAGAAAAGAAATAAATACATTAATGTTGGAGAGATTAAAAGAAAGAAAACAACAGAGACAGAAAACAGGCAAGAATAAGTAAAGTCAAGAAAAAAAGAACAGTAGTCAAGACCAAAAAGGTGCAGAAATAAGCAAAGTGAAGAAATGAACATGCAAGAATAGTACAGTCAGGATACAATAAACAGAGTACATTCATTCAGGTATACTTACACGCCTCCTTGCCACCCGAACTTGTCCTTGCTGCTCCTGCTTGGCCTCTGCTGCAGTTGAAGAACTGTTCTGAAACAGAAAAAAAAAATTTGCCACATGTGTAGATGTGACAGAGAATACTTACCAATCTGTAAAGGTGAGTACTCACTTCTCTTTCCTGTCCACCATGTTCAGGGCCAGGGCGATCCTCTGAAGAAGACGGTGAAGACATTCTGATGAATGCTGCAAGAAAAAAGAGACAGAAATTATTAGTACATATAAAGAGAGACAAAAGAAAATTCAGACATTGGCTTTAATACTCACATTGTCCAAAGTGGAGATTCTTCACAGCTTCAGCACTTCTTCTTTTCTTGTTCCCAATCTGCAGAGTTGTGGACTGCCAATGCACACTCCCTCTTTTTATCTAGGTTTGTGTGGGGGGTGGCTAATAGTGTCTAGACAGGTTTATTCAGGAAAAACATATGCATTCAGAAACGCAAACAAACGCGTGTGCTTGCGAATGCATGCGCTCGCATAGACTGCAATGCATTGTTTCAACTCATTACTTCCGCAAACAACCGCATATGTTTCTAGTTTGCAAATTGACACCTCCAAAATTGCAACATGTTGCGTTTACCGTGCCCAGACGCAGACGACTAAACGAAGCATACGTCGTCAAACGCAGCAAAAAGCATCCAATCGCATGTACCTGCGTCCCCAATATTAAAGTTAGGAAAACAAGACTCATGCGGAAGTTTGCGGTAGATACGCTGCGGACACAACTGCAAATGTGAAACCAGCCTTAGGTAACCTTGTCTGTCATAGTACGGTGACAAAAGATGCTGTGTATATTCTTGAACCCATACCTGTGGGAGTAGTTTGCTAAAAGCCACTGTGTGTATTCTACAACCCTGCCTTTGGGGGTACTGTGGATCACTGTCTGAGCATGAAATTTGTTATCAGCTTCTGTGGGTTCAATTTTTATCTGGACTGCCGGTTGCAAGCCTTACTGTGGACCGCCAGCTTGATCCAAGATCATACTACAAGATTTTCATTAGTGGTATTTGGAACATATCCTACTAAAGCAGTTTTTTTTGATCTGTGAGGGTACTCTGCCCCATGATCGGTGTGTGAAATTTGTAATTTAAGCTGCTAATGTATGGGTACTCTACCCTATGGGTCAAATTTGTAAGCTGCTTCAGAGGGGGTAAGCGGGTACTCTGCCATATGTTCTTTATGTGAAATTTGTGGGTCGCCCTCCCAGGGCTGTGGGGTACTCAGTACCGGGCCCGATGAGCTTCAATGGGAGATGTCACGGTAGCTGGGACCCGACCCGTGGCCCTGGGCGCCCATTGTAAATGGGGGAAAAGTTTATGAATGATTCGTGACGCCACCTGTGGTGTTCGGCAATGAAGATGTTAAGCCGACGCTGCAGACAGATCCTCTGGGACAGATGGTGTGGTGCAGCAATGATGTTATAGCCCTCCACAGGCAGGGCTGTAGTCCCAGGGCAGAATAGTTGAAGTCACACTTAGATGGTGTAGTGTCGGGCGCAAGGGATGTAGCGGTGCTGGGCAGGTTGACGCAGGAATAAGTGGAGGACATCAGGGCATGTAGTTCCAAAGCTTTACTCAGTCTGTTGCAGATACATGTGCCCGCATCCGTGCCGTGTCCTCCGGGTCGGGAGCTCAGCCAGCTTCCAGGCAAGATGAAGTAGTCCTTTCCAACACTCCGCCAACATATGTGCCTTTTCTGAACGTCTCCCTCTTAGCGCCTTTAGTGAAGTACTCACAGTACTGAGTTACACTGGAGCTCCTCCTATTAGATGTTCCTATGAACTCTACTTGTACGGCAGACAGCTGTAGCCTGCTTCGGGGACTCCTTACTACCTAGTCCCGGCTCACTATCGTTGCTGTTGTGCCCCCAAGTCTTGTGTGGGAATAAAGCGATGACAACTTCTATTCCTCCGGTGTCTGCTGCAGGACCATTAGTATCCATACAACCTCGGAGACCGGACCACGGCCTTGCGCTGTGAACTTGGGAAGGGTTCTATCTTCCAACTCTGATCCTTAGTCCTCCTATTCTCCTTACGTTCCGTGCTAATCCTTCTTCCCATTGAAGAATCAAGCTTCCTTTCTCTGTCTCTTTCCTGTGCCAGCAGACCAGGTCACTGTGGCCTGCTGCAGCACTTCCTTCTTCCATCCCTCTCCCGGGGATCTTCTCTGGCTCACCCTCTGTCCTTCTACATCCTCACTCACTCACTGAAAGCATGACTCAATCACTGAATGACTGAATGACTGAATGAGTGACTCATCTCTTCCCGCTCCTTTATGTAAACTCAGCTCCATCCACCTCCCAGCACGTTTCGTGTTCCAAGCAGGGAGCCACCTAGGGTGCTATGCTACACTTCAAGCAGGGAGCCGCCGAAGGTTCTTTGCTGCACTACTTTGTGGTGTGGGGTGCAGGTGTTGGAGTGAGGTCAGGTGTCTCCACCTCACCTGGATGGTGGGGCACCACACCTCAGGAGGAGGTGCAGTGCCTCTGTGGCGACTGAACCCTCAGAGGCACCACATTTGCAAGCTGCTTCTGAGGTGGTACACCGCCCCATGGTATGTGGGTGAACTTTGCAAGCTGCTTCTTAGGGTTACTCTGCCCCATTATCTATGGGTGAAATTTGTAAGCTGCTAATGTACAGGTACTCTGCCCTGTGGTCTGCGGGTGAAATTTGTAAGCTTCTTTTGAGGGGTACTCAGCCCCATAGTCTATGAGTGAAATTTGTAAGTTGCTTCTTAAGGAGTATGCTTCCCCATGGTCTGTGGTAGAAATATGTAAGCTGCTACTGCGGTGGTACTCTGCCCCAATGGTCTGTTGGTGACATTTATAAGTTCCTTCTGAGGGGGTACTCTGCCCCATGGCCTGTGAGTGAAATTTGTAAGCTGCTTCTGAGGGGGTACTCTGATCCATGGTCTGTAGGTGAAATTTGAAAACTACTTCCTTTTTTTTCTATGATTGCTATGGGGACAGAACCCCTTTAAGTCATTTCCATATTCACATTTTTTTACAGGGCAATTGTCCTGCGCTTAACATAATTTAATTTCCTTTTGCAGCCCATTATCCCTCACAATGACCATTTTACAGCCATTTTAAAGCACCGAAGTTCGGGTCCCCATTGACTTCTAGTGGGCCCGGGTCCGGGGTCAAGTTCAAGGTCAAGTTAACCTGAACCAAATGTTTTACTGTATGTTCATCAAATCCGACGAACCCAAACATCCACGGGTTCACTCATCTCTATTGCACACACTTTTTGTGGGGAACTGTTTCAACCGTTTTCTACAATGACCATGAATATATCCTACATTTATATACGCCACTTCCAGATTTTCTTTCATATTATTATTAGCAAATATATTATATAAAATGTGTTAACTAAAAAAATGTACAGTGGCAGTCAACATATTTCGGGGACCAGATGTAAAATTCATTGTTGACTTTATAAGATTCCTAAATTCAACCTGTATATTGATAGACTTGTGGCATGTGCCTTTATTTCACTACACAAAGCTTTTCTTAGACTTAGGTAATAGGTATGAAACAACGGTCTTAATTAGTGTTGAACATTCCGATACCGCAAATATCGGGTATCGGCCGATATTCGAGGTATCGGAATTCCGATACTTTTTGCATATCGAATACCAGAATCGGAAGTTCCCATAATGCTATGAGCCAGTTTGATTTGATTCAGCCAATGAGGAATCCTAAGAAGTGTGGGCACATCCTGTTAGGCATGTAGGCATGGTAACTAATGGCATGGCTGTGATTGGCTGCTGAAATGATGTCATGATGCACTATAAAAGCCGCTGTCACCATTTTGGGTTCACTCTGCTGTGAATTCAGTTAGGGACAGGACGCTGCTCTTGTGACTCTGAGGGACAGTTAGAAATATCGATTTGCTAGATTGTGCTTTTCCCAGGCTAGTTTAGCAACCCCTGTGAGAAGCTTTATTTTGTTCACAGCTGTCTGCAAGGTCTGTGTGAGTGCAGCTCACGCTGTAGTGTGTCCTGAAGCCACCTCTGGTTGTAGGCCGCTCAGTGTGCATCACTGCCTCATACATATTTATTTTTGTTTTATTGCTGCTCATTTTTCATTAATTCTCCTATTAGTGTGCATCCATCCGTATCCATGTACATTGGTTGCAAACACTATATAGGAGTAGACAGTGGAGCCTTTCAGTGCTAGTGCACAGTTCTCTGCACTGTTCAAGGTTGTCTGTGAGGTCTCTGTGTGTGAGTGTAGCTCACGCTGTAGTGTGTTCTGCAACCACCTCTGGTTGTAGTCCGCTCAGCGTGCGTCACTGCCTCATACATTGTTCTTTTTTCCTGTAGTGCTGTTTATTTTTCCTGAATTTCTCCTATTAGTGTGCTTCCATCTTTATCCAGCTAGATTGGTTGCAAACACTATATAGGAGTAGATAGAGGAGCATTTTTTCTGGCTTGTGCCCTGCAGCCCCAGCCAGATTAGTATTAGCCTATTTTTTGGAGCCTCATCTATTGCATTGTAGGTTAGCTTCCTGCATTGTAATAGCTCCAAAAAGTTTGTGATGCTATTGCTTTCACATCTTTGGTCACATCCCTTTTGTTTTTTTGAAAAAAAAAACACATAAATAAAGTTCACCAAACATTCCACTTGACAGTTGTGAAGGCCACATTAGCTCATATTAAAGTGTAGTCCACACACTTTATAAAATTAGTGTTTCTTATACCTGTTAGCAGCTGTTCAGGAATAAGCACACTAAGCCCCCCTTTAGTACTTTTCTGCCTATCTTTATCAGTCTACCAAGATGAAGAAGGCAGGGAGTAAGGCACGTGGTCGTGGGCGTGGAGTTTCAGCAGGGAGAGGACGAGGGGATTCTGTGCCTGCTGCGGGCACCAGTGACTCAGCATCCCCCAGTTTTACCAGGGAACAGTCCTTTATGCGCAGCTTTGTAGGACCTCGCCGTACCCCACTGCTGCGGGAGGAACAAATTGAAGCCGTTGTCAGATGGATGGCAGCTAACGCATCGACTTCAATGACTTCCACATCCTCTCAGGGCCAGAGCACCGAAGAGCATCCATCTGTCTCTTCACCACCTGCCAAATTGCCCAGGCAGTCAGAGAGCCCTGGACAGGAGCCATCTCTACTTCTGTTCTCTGAATCTCTTGGCTTGGAAACAGGGGGACAGCCAAGCAGCATTCTAGAATGTGAAGAAGAGGGAGTATGCAGTGATGCGCAACTACTTTGTCCCCCTGAATCTGAAAAGGTGGGTGGGCCAGTGCCTATGGTCAGCACACCTCAGTACGCATCAGATGATGAGACTCAGGTGCCACTTTCTGGTGCTGGCGAGACTACCCAGGAGAAGCAGGTGTTTGAAGAGGGGAGTGTAGATGATGAGTTCTTTGACCCTTCATGGCGTGAGGAACAGGAAGGTGGTGGGAGCAGCTCTGAGGAAGAGATTCCCCGAACGGCCAAAACAGGAGGGAGAGGGAGGGGGCAGACTTGGTTGCCTGTAGCCTCCACTTCACACCCATTAGGAACATTCCTCTTCCAAAACCCAAAACGGGCGCTCCTAGGACTTGCAGTCCGTGGTCCTTTTTTGACAAAGTTGCAGATGACATTTGCTTTGTCAAATGCAAGCTGTGTCATCAGAAAGTCAAAAGAGGGAAAAGTGTCAGCAACCTCAATACCACAAATATGTGGAAACATGTGCGGACCAAGCACGTGGTGGAGTTACAAAGACACACTGAAGACGTAGGCCAACCTACAGCACCACCTGCCACCTCTTCAGCTCGTGTTGTAGCCTCTTCCTCAAGCTCACACACAGCTGGTTCGGCTTCCTCACAGGATCGCCATGGAAGAACCTCTGGTACTGTTGTCCAGAGACCCAGTGACATTCCACCCACATGACCACTTTCCCTGTCATCCTCACACTCCCAAGCCACTCTACAGCCATCGGTAGCACAGGCATGGGAGAAAAGGCGGCCATACTCGGCAAACCATCCCCGAGCACAGGCTCTGAATGCTGGAATTGCAAAACTACTGGCCCTTGAAATGCTCTCATTCAGGCTGGTGGAGACTGACACCTTCCGTAACTTCATGGCATTGGCAGTCCCACAATACACTGTGCCCAGCCGCTTTTATTTCAGCAGGTAAGCCGTCCCTGTCCTGCAAAAGCATGTGGAGGGAAAAATTAAACATGCGCTACTAAACGCCGTCAGTAGCAAGGTCCACCTGACCACCGATGCGTGGACCAGTAACCATGGACAGGGACGATACCTTTCCCTCACTGCCCATTGGGTCAATGTTGTGGAGCTTGGTACAGATCTTGAAAGTGGAGCTGTATGTGTTCTGCCAACTCCAAGGATTGCAGGAATCCAGTCTGTACACATTGACTCCTCATACTCCAGTTCCTCAGAATCAGCGCTGCAGGAGCTGTCACGGTCTACCTCCACATGGACCTGTGAATGCTTACCTGTTACGACAGATATGAGCATAGCCGTGGCCAAACGTCAACAGGCCATACTGAAATTAATTTCTTTGGGAAATCGAAGCCACACAGCACAGGAGCTCTGGAATGCCATCAAGCAGGAGAGCGATGTGTGGTTTGTGCCAGCAAATCTTCAGCCAGGCTTGGTAGTGTGTGACAATGGCCGAAATCTGGTGGCAGCTCTGGGCCTAGGCAACCTCACTCACATCCCATGTCTGGCACATGTGCTCAACTTGGTCATGCAGAGCTTTCTGAGGGACTATCCGGATCTTGATGCACTGCTGCACAAGGTCCGCATAGAGTGCGCTCACTTGCGGCATTCCAGCATGGCAAGATTGCGCATTGCAGCTCTGCAGCGCCGATTCTGCCTTCTGGAACATCGCATCATATGTGACCTACCCACCAGGTGGAATTCAATGTTACATATGTTGGAGCGGTTGTGTGAGCAGCAGGCAGCAGTAATGGAGTACCAGCTGCATCAGGCGCAAACAAGTTGCACTGCGCGCCGGTCACACTTCATCAGCACTGAGTGGGCCGCAATGAAGGACATCTGCCACGTTTTGCATGCCTTCCATGATTCCACGCGGATGGCGAGTGCAGATGATGCACTAGTCAGCATGACTGTCCCCCTTATCTGCCTGCTTCAAAAAACACTGCAAGCACTAAGGGAGGAGGTTTTGGAAGAGGTGGAGGATGAGGAGTCACAAATGCCATCTGCTTCTGAACAGTCTGCGCAACATGGCTCCTCACAAAGGCCTAGGCAGGGGACACTTTGTGAGGAAGATGAGGAGGAGTCAATGGAGGAGGAAGACATCTCTCCAGAGGAGGGAGGTACACAAAGCTCTAGTAGTCAGTATGTAGAGCGAGGGTGGGGTGATGCAGAGCAGGCAGAGATGACAGCGTTTCTTGGCCAGTTGGGAGTCTGCAGCACATGGTTGATTTCATGCTGCAGTGCCTGAGAAACAACCGCCGCATCGCCCACATTCTCAACACGGCTGATTAGTGGGAGTACACCCTCATAGATCCTCGCTACCGGGACAACTTACAAAGCCTCATAACACCGTTGAACCGGGAGCGTAAAATGCGGGAGTTCCAAACCACACTGGTGCGTTCCATTATGTTCTCCATTCCACCCGAGAGCAGTGCTGGTAGTGCTTTACAAAGCAGCTCTGTGCGTCGAGGCAGTGGAGGAGGCTCTGCACAAAGAGGGAGCAGAAGCAGCGCCTCAGCACAAGGCAAGACCAGTATGGCCAAAATGTGTCAAAGCTTTGTGTGCCCGCCACAAATGTCTACACCATCACAGACGGCTCCAGTCAGCAGGAGGCGACCTTTCCGTCAGATGGTGACAGACTACATGTCTTGCCCTGTGACTGTACTCCCAGATGGCTCTTCCCCCTTCAAGTTTTGGGTCTCTAAGCTGGATACATTGCCAGAGCTTAGCCAGTATGCATTGGAGGTGCTGGCTTGCCCTGCTGCTAGTGTATTATCGGAACGCGTCTTTAGTGCCGCAGTTGGTGTACTAACAGACCGTCGCATGCGACTATCCTCCGATAACGTTGACCGGCTTCCTTTTCTGAAAATGAGCAAGGCCTGGATCTCGCCTGAATTTGCCAGTCCTCTTCCAGATTAAATAATTGGTTAGCAACAGTATTCAGGTCTCCTGTTGTGTTCATGTTTCTACCACCTGAACTGTAATCCCTGGGCTCCAACATGACCAGTTGATGCTCAGAAGTGCCGTCTGCAAAGAAAAAAACACTAGCTCCTGTGTTAGTGGGGTTCAGTAATGCCAGCTGCTCCCCTGCTGTGTGTCCGACAAAATGTCTCCTGCTTCCTCCACATTCAAACTACATCAGAACTTGCTCCAAGTAGGCCTCAGCCTACTCCATGATTGACCCTGGGCTCCAACACCGCCAGTTGCTGCTCGGAAGGTGCGTCAGAGAAAAACACTAGCTCCTGTGTTAGTGAGGTTCAGTAACGCCAGCTGCTCCCCTGCTGTGTGTACGGCAATATCTCCTGCTCCCTCCACATTCACCCCGCATCAGATATTAAACTTGCTCCAATTAGGCCTACTCCTTGATTGACAAATCAGCAAAGAGAAAATAAATAAAACATAACTTTTAATATTGTATAAAAGCTACCAAACGATAAAGTGCGATTGTCACCTAGGAGGGAGCCTGGTTACTATGTGTAACGTCCAGCACTTGCAGTTAGATCCCCTGAAGAGTCAGTAAATGAAGAAATGCGTCGGGATGCATAGGGACGTTGCAGGGCTATTTTTGTGAGGGTCAGATGTGGACTGCCCTTGTTAGGGTGTCAGGTCTGCTAGCCCCTACAGGGTTTGATTAGGGTAATTCCCTGCTTCCTGACTTGTCTCAACTCCGATGGACATCTGATTATCGGCATCTTCCAGACATATGGGTGAGATCCTTCCTTTATTGAGTATATTTATGGACTACTGGTTTGATTTTTGATGTCTCCTCTCTAGACATGAATGGATCATTTTTCTGTTTAAGCTAAGTATAATAGGGGCTATATACGCCTCTGGTTAAGTAACCATTCATGATAAGACTGTGGTTGTTATTCACATTGTCTGTTATCTAGTTGTATCAGTCTGTCCAGGTCTTTTCACTTTTGGACATAGAATTAGCCACATGTATGTACTTTGGGTGATCTGGTGTGGATATATAAACAGACACTCCACTGTATATTCTGTGGCAACTGATTTAGTGTTTTTTAATCGCACTTTATCGTTTGGTAGCTTTTATACAATATTAAAAGTTATGTTTTATTTATTTTCTCTTTGCTGATTTGCCATTTTGTGTCATGAGAAATTGTGGATCTGTATTCCACTAGGTGCTGTATTTTCTACTCCTTGATTGACCCTGGGCTCCAACACTGGCAGTTGGTGCTCAGAAGTGCCGTCTGCACAGAGAAAAACACTAGCTCCTGTGTTAGTGGGGTTCAGTAACGTCAGCTGCTCCTCTTCTGTGTGTCCGGCAATATCTCCTGCTCCCTCCACATTCAAACTACATCAGATTTTAAACTTGCTCCAAGTAGGCCTCAGCCTACTCCATGATTGACCCTGGGCTCCAACACCGCCAGTTGCTGCTCGGAAGTGCCGTCTGCACAGAGAAAAACACTAGCTCCTGTGTTAATGGGGTTCAGTAACGCCAGCTGCTCCCCTTCTGTGTGTACGGCAATATCTCCTGCTCCCTCCACATTCACCCCGCTTCAGATATTAAACTTGCTCCAATTAGGCCTACTCCTTGATTGACCCTGGGCTACAACACCGCCAGTTGCTGCTCGGAAGTGCCGTCTGCACAGAGAAAAACACTAGCTCCTTTGTTAGTGGGGTTCAGTAACGCCAGCTGCTCCCCTGCTGTGTGTACGGCAATATATCCTGCTCCCTCCACATTCACCCCGCTTCAGATATTAAACGTGCTCCAATTAGGCCTACTCCTTGATTGACCCTGGGCTCCAACACCGCCAGTTGTTGCTCAGAAGTGCCATCTGCACAGAGAAAAACACTAGCTCCTGTGTAAGTGGGGTTCAGTAACGTCAGCTGCTCCCCTGCTGTGTGTACGGCAATATCTCCTGCTCCCTCCACATTCACCCCGCATGAGATATTAAACGTGCTCCAATTAGGCCTACTCCTTGATTGACACTGGGCTCCTACACTGCCAGTTGTTGCTCGCAAGTGCCGTCTGCACAGAAAAAACACTAACTCCTGTGATAATGGGGTTCAGTAACGTCAGCTGCTCCCCTGCTGTGTGTCCGGCAATATCTCCTGCTCCCTCGCTATTCAAACTACATCAGATTTTAAACTTGTTCCAAGTAGGCCTCAGCCTACTCCATGATTGACCCTGGGCTCCAACACCGCCAGTTGCTGCTCGGAAGTGCCGTCTGCACAGAGAAAAACACTAGCTCCTGTATAAGTGGGGTTTAGTAATGCCAGCTGCTCCCCTGCAGTGTGTCCGGCAATGTTTCCTGCTTCCTCCATATTCACCCCACATCAGATATTAAACTTGCTCCAATTAGGCCTCAGCCTACACCATCATTAATCCTGGGCTCCAACACCACCAGTTGCTGCTCGGAAGTGCCGTCTGCACAGAGAAAACACTAGCTCCTGTGTTAATGGGGTTCAGTAACGCCAGCTGCTCCCATGCTGTGTGTACGGCAATGTCTCCTGCTCCCTCGCCATTCAAACTACATCAGATTTTAAACTTAGTCCAAGTAGGCCTCAGCCTACACCATGATTGATCCTGGGCTCCAACACCACCAGTTGTTGCTCAGAAGTGCTGTCTGCAAAGAAAAAAACACTAGCTCCCGTGTAAGTGGGGTTCAGTATCGCCAGCTGCTCCCCTGCTGTGTGTACGGCAATGTCTCCTGCTCCCTCGCCATTCAAACTACATCAGATTTTAAACTTGCTCCAAGTAGGTCTCAGCCTACACCATGATTGATCCTGGGCTCCAACACCGCCAGTTGCTGCTCAGAAGTGCCATCTGCACAGTTAACATATGCTCCAGTGTTATTGGGGTTCAATAATGTCAGCTGATCCCCAGCTGTGTGTACGGCAATGTCTCCTGCTCTGTCCACAGTGACACAACTAAAGATTTTAAACTTGCTGCAATTAGGACTCTGCCTCCACTCTGTTTGAACTGTAATCCCTGGGCTCCAACACCTCCAGTTGCTGCTCAGAAGTGTCTTTGGCACAGGTAGTCCTTCCTGGCCAGCCTGGTTCCAGCACGCCTGCTGTTTCTGGGAGGTGTCAACGTCACTTGGTCACCAATACGTTGTCCTGTCGTGTTGCGGTTGGGTTAGCCGACTCTATGGTGTCTGCAGTTTAGGTGCTTCCTATGTGGGCTGCGGGTTCTGGCAATAAAGGCTGGTTCCGTAGTGCCAATAGGACAAGCACCCCCTGTAAGACTGTGGGTTTCGGTAACTGCGGCCGGCTCGCGGCCTTGCAACTTTGTTTTTTATGGGTACCTTCTGCTACCCATCCGGTTTCCAGCACCGTCAGCTGGTTCTTGGCAGTGCCTTTGGCTTAGGTGCCTTCATCTCGGTATCTGAGTTCCAGCAACATCTGCTGGTCCTTGGTAGTGCTTTCCAGCACAGGTACCTCCTGCTTAGTCACCAGGTTCCAGTACCGTCAGCTTGTCCTCGGTAGTGCCATTGGCTCTTGTTCCTTCTTCTGCCCCTCCGGGTTCCAGCACTGTCAGCTGGCTCTCGGCAGTGTCTTTGGCACGGGTACTTCCTCCTGCCCAGCCTGGTTCCAGCACGCCAGCTGTTTCTGGGAAGTGTCAACGTCACTTTGTCACCAATACGTTGTCCTGTCGTGTTGCGGTTGAGTTAGCAGACTCTATGGTGCCTGCAGTTTAGGTGATTCCTATGTGGGCTGCGGGTTCTGGCAATAAAGGCTGGTTCCGTAGTGCCAATTGGACAAGCACCCCCTGTACGACTGTGGGCTTCGGTAACTGAGGCCAGCTCGCGGACTTGCAGCTTTGTTTTTCATGGGTACCTTCTGCTGCCCATCTGGGTTCCAGCACCGTCAGCTGGTTCTCGGCAGTGCCTGAGGCTTAGGTGCCTCCATCTCAGTATCCGAGTTCCAGCAACATCTGCTTGTCCTTGGTAGTGCTTTCTAGCACAGGTACCTCCTGCTTAGTCACTGGGTTCCAGTACCGTCAGCTTGTCCTCGGTAGTGCCATTGGCTCTTGTTCCTTCTGCTGCCCCTCCGGGTTCCAGCATCGTCAGCTGGTTCTGGGAAGTGTCAACGTCACTTTGGCACAAGTACATTGTCTTGTCGTGTTGCGGTCAGGTTAGCCGACTCTATGGTGCCTGCAGTTTAGGTGATTCCTATGTGGGCTGCGGGTTCTGGCAATAAAGGCTGGTTCCGTAGTGCCAATAGGACAAGCACCCACTGTAGGACTGTGGGTTTCGGTAACTGCGGCCGGCTCGCGGCCTTGCAGCTTTGTTTTTCATGGGTACCTTCTGCTACCCACCCGGGTTCCAGCACCGTCAGCTGGTTCTCGGCAGTGCCTTTGGCTTAGGTGCCTTCATCTCGGTATCTGAGTTCCAGCAACATCTGCTGGTCCTTGGTAGTGTTTTCTAGCACAGGTACCTTCTACTTAGTCACCGGGTTCCAGTAATGTCAGCTGGTTCTCGGTAGTGCCATTGGCTCTTGTTCCTTCTGCTACCCATCCGGTTTCCAGCACCTTCAGCTGGTCCTCGGTAGTTCCATTTCTTCTTGTTCCTTCTGCTGCCCCTCCAGGTTCCAGCACCGTCAGCTGGTTCTCAGCAGTGCCTTTGGCTTAGGTGCCTCCATCTCGGTATCTGAGTTCCAGCAACGTCTGCTGGTCCTTGGTAGTGCTTTCCAGCACAGGTACCTCCTGCTTAGTCACCAGGTTCCAGTACCGTCAGCTTGTCCTTGGTAGTGCCATTGGCTCTTGTTCCTTCTACTGCCCCTCCGGGTTCCAGCACTGTCAGCTGGCTCTCGGCAGTGTCTTTGGCACGGGTACTCCCTCCTGCCAAGCCTGGTTCCAGTACACCAGCTGTTTCCGGGAAGTGTCAGCATCACTTTGTCACCAATACGTTGTCCTGTCGTGTTGCGGTTGAGTTAGCCGACTCTATGGTGCCTGCAGTTTAGGTGATTCCTATGTGGGCTGCGGGTTCTGGCAATAAAGGCTGGTTCCATAGTGCCAATAGGACAAGCACCCACTGTAGGACTGTGGGTTTCGGTAACTGCGGCCAGCTCGAGGCCTTGCAGCTTTGTTTTTCATGGGTACCTTCTGCTGCCCCTCCGGTTTCCAGCACCGTCAGCTGGTTCTCAGCAGTGCCTTTGGCTTAGGTGCCTTCATCTCGGTATCTGAGTTCCAGCAACATCTGCTGGTCCTTGGTAGTGTTTTCTAGCACAGGTACCTTCTACTTAGTCACCGGGTTCCAGTAACGTCAGCTGGTCCTCGGTAGTGCCATTGGCTCTTGTTCCTTCTGCTACCCATCCGGGTTCCAGCACCGTCAGCTGGTCCTCGGTAGTTCCATTGCCTCTTGCTCCTTCTGCTGCCCCTCCGGGTTCCAGCACCATCAGCTGGTTCCCGGCAGTGCCTTTGGCTTAGGTGCCTCCATCTCGGTATCCGAGTTCTAGCAACGTCTGCTGGTCCTTGTTAGTGCTTTCTAGCACAGGTACCTCCTGCTTAGTCACCGGGTTCCAGTAACGTCAGCTGGTCCTCGGTAGTGCCATTGGCTCTTGTTCCTTCTGCTGCCCCTCCGGGTTCCAGCACCGTCAGCTGTTTCAGGGACGTGTCAACGTCACTTTGGCACCAATACGTTGTCCTGTGGTGTTGCGATCGGGTTAGCCGACTCTATGGTGCCTGCAGTTTAGGCGCTTCCTATGTGGGCTGCGGGTTCTGGCAATAAAGGCTGGTTCCGTAGTGCCAATAGGACAAGCACCCACTGTAGGACTGTGGGTTTCGGTAACTGCGGCCGGCTCGCGGCCTTGCAACTTTGTTTTTCATGGGTACCTTCTGCTACCCATCTGGGTTCCAGCACCGTCAACTGGTTCTCGGCAGTGCCTTCGGCTTAGGTGCCTCCATCTTGATATCCGAGTTCCAGCAACGTCTGCTGGTCCTTGGTAGGGCTTTCTAGCACAGGTACCTCCTGCTTAGTAACCGGTTTCCAGTACCATCAGCTGGTCCTCGGTAGTTCCATTGGCTCTTGTTCCTTCTGCTACCCATCCGGGTTCCAGTACCGTCAGCTGGTTCTCGGCAGTTCCTCAGCCTTCTTGTACCTTCTGCTACATTTCCAAGTTCAAACTTTTTGAAATGGTTTTTGGTAATCACTTTGGATCTTCCTGACGATGACCCTGAAGACCACCCCAAGGAGACCAAAAAGATGACCCTGAAGAAGATGACCAAGAGGACAAAGAACATGAAGGCAACCACCAAGATACAGAACAACAAGAGACAGAAGACCAAGAAGCAGAAGAACAAAAAGCAGAAGAACATTAAGCATAAGACTAAAAATCAGAGCAAAAGATATCTAAATTATAAGCAGAAGAAGACTAAGCAGTGTATGGGGGTTAGTCCGTTCCTCCTCGTGGTGCCCCTGGAAAATGCCTGCTGCTGCAAGCCAAACTGAACGCGGACAAATCCTGTTGTAAATCTTTTGTGACAGGCAGAACGGCTGGTGTAATCTTCAAACTTTTATAGATAACAACTACAGGAATGCCTGTCACAAATAAGAATATGATGAAGAAGAAGAATAGGAAGAAGATGAAGAAGTAGAATATGAAGAAGAATAATAGTTGAATAAGAAGAATATGAAGAATGTAAAAAAAAAAGAATAATATTAAGAAGGTGAAGAAGAAGAAGATGAATAAGGTGAAGATGAAGTTGATGAAAAAGATGCTGCTGCTGCTGCTGAGGATCATGAAGGAGAAAGTGTGGGAGAGGAAAAATGAAGGTGAAGAGCATGGAAGTAGTGAAACATACATATCTGACAAAATATAGCAAAGGTTAACATAGTCAATATCTTTGTAACTCCGAACGTCTTAAAAAAAAATCATTCCTGCTATTCCATTTGATTGGGATAAACCTCTATGTCTTTAACCCCTTCACCCCCAAGGGTGGTTTGCACGTTCATGACCGGGCCAATTTTTACAATTCTGACCACTGTACCTTTATGAGGTGATAACTCTGGAACGCTTCCATGGATCCCGGTGATTCTGACACTGTTTTCTCGTGACATATTGTACTTCATGTTAGTGGTAAAATTTCATTCAAATAACTTGCGTTTATTTGTGAGAAAAACGGAAATTTGGCGAAAATTTTGAACATTTCGCAATTTTCCAACTTTGAATTTTTATGCCCTTAAATCACAGAGATACGGCACACAAAAAACTTGATAACTAACATTTCCCACATGTTTACTTTATATCAGCACAATTTTGGAACCAAAATTTTTTTTTTGTTAGGAAGATATAAGGGTTAAAAGTTGACCAGCGATTTCTCATTTTTACAGCACCATTTTATTTTTAGGACCACATCACATTTGAAGCCATTTTGAAGGGTCTATATGATAGAAAATACCCAAAAGTGACACCATTCTAAAAACTGCACCCCTTAAGGTGCTCAAAACCACATTCAAGAAGTTTATTAATCCTTTAGGTGCGTCACAGGAATTTTTTGAATATTTAAAAAAAAAAATGAACATCTAACTTTTTTTCACAAAAAAAATATTTCAGGTTCAATTTTTTTTATTTTACCAAGGGTAACAGGAGAAATTGGACTGCAAAAGTTATTGTGCAATTTGTCCTGAGTACGCTGATACCTGATATGTGGGGGGGAACGACTGTTTCGGCGCATGACAGAGCTCAGAATGGAAGGAGCGCCGTTTGACTTTTTCAATGCAAAATTGGCTGGAATTCAGATCGGATGCCATGTCACGTTTGGAGAGTCCCTGATGTACCTAAACAGTGGAAACCCCCTACAAGTGACCCCATTTTGGAAACTAGACCCCCCCAAGGAACTTATCTAGATATGTGGTGAGAACTTTGAACCCACAAGGGCTTTATTTTTTCCACAAAAATGATCTTTTCACCCCAATTTTTATTTTCCCAAGGGTAACAGGACCCTAAAAGTTATTGTGCAATTTGTCCTGAGTACGCTGATACCCCACATGTGGGGGTAAACCACTATTTGGGCGCATGGCAGAGCTCGGAAGGGAAGCAGCGCCATTTGACGTTTTTGGCTGGAATTGAGATCGGACACCATGTCGCGATTGGAAAACCCCTGATGTACCTAAACAGTGGAAACCCCCCACAAATGACACCATTTTGTAAACTAGACCCCACAAGGAACTTATCTAGATGTGTGGTGAGCACTTTGAACCCCCCAGTGCTTCACAGAAGTTTATAACGCCCGGGCGTGAAAATAAAAAATTTGTATTTTTTCCACAAACATGATCTTTTACTCACCATTTTTTTATTTTCCCAAGGGCACCAGGAGAAATTGGACCCCAAAAGTTGTTGTCCAATTTGTCCTGAGTACGCTGATACCCCATATGTGGGAGAAAACTACTGTATGGGCACACGTCGGGGCTCGGAAGGGAAGCAGTGACATTTTGGAATGCAGACTTTGATGGAATGGTCTGCGGGTGTCATGTGCGTTTGGAGAGCCCCTGATGTAATGACCCCATTTTGAAAACTAGACCCCCTAAGGAACTTATCTAGATGTGAGGTGAGCACTTTGAACCCCCAAGGGCTTCACAGAAGTTTATAATGCCAGGGCATGAAAATAAAAAAAATCGTATTTTTTCCACAAACATGATCAATTAGTCCCCAATTATTTTCCCAAGGGTAACAGGAGAAATTGAACCCCAAAAGTTGTTGTCCAATTTGTCCTGAGTATGCTGACACACCATATGTGGGAGAAAACTACTGTATGGACACACGTCAGGGCTCGGAAGGGAAGTAGTGATGTTTTGGAATGCAGACTTTGATGGAATGGTCTGCGGGTGTCATGTTGCCTTTGGAGAGCCCCTAATGTACCTAAACAGTGGAAACCCCCACAAATGACCCCATTTTGGAAACGAGACCCTCTAAGGAACTTATCTAGATGTGTGGTGAGCACTTTGAACCCCCAAGGGCTTCACAGAAGTTTATAATGCCCGGGCATGAAAATAAAAAAATCGTATTTTTTCCACAAACATGATCAATTAGTCCCCAATTTTTTCATTTTCCCAAGGGTAACAGGAGAAATTGGACCCCAAAAGTTGTTGTCCAATTTGTCATGAGTATGCTGACACCCCATATGTGGGAGAAAACTACTGTATGGACACACGTCGGGGCTCGGAAGGGAAGCAGTGACATTTTGGAATGCAGACTTTGATGGAATGGTCTGCGGGTGTCATGTGCGTTTGGAGAGCCCCTGATGTACCTAAACTATTGAAACTCCCCACCAGTGACCCCATTTTGGACACTAGACCCCCCACGGAACTTATCTAGATGTGTGGTGAGCACTTTGAACCCCTAAGTGCTTCACAGAAGTTTATAACGCCCGGGTGTGAAAATAAAAAAATCATTTTTTTCCACAAAAATGATATTTTTGCCCCCAATTTTTTATTTTCCTAAGGGTAACAGGAGAAATTGGACCCCAAAAATTGTTTTGCAATTTTTCCTGAGTAGGCTGATACCCTACATGTGGGGGTAAAACACTGTTTGGGCGCATGGCAGAGCTTGGCAGGGAAGGAGCACCATTTGACTTTTTCAACTCAGAATTGGCTGGAATTGAGATCAGACGCCATGTTGCATTTGGAGAGCCCCTGATGTGCCCAAACAGTGGAAACCCCCAATTATAACTCCAACCCGAACCCCAACACACCCCTAACCCTAATCTCAGCCCTAACCCTAACCCTAGCCCTAGCCCTAACCCTAACCCTAGCCCTAACCCTACCCTAACCCTAGCCCTAACCCTAGCCCTAACCCTAATGGAAAAATGGAAATAAATACATTTTTTTTATTTTATTATTTTTCCCTAACTAAGGGGGTGATAACGGGGGGTTTGATTTACTATTTATGGCAATTTTTATATTTGGCAGCTGTCGCACGCTAAAAGACGCTTTTTATTGTAAAAATAGTTTTTGCATCACCACATATTGAGAGCTATAATTTTTCCGCATTTTGACTCACCGAGTCATGTGAGGTCTTATTTTTTGTGGGACGAGTTGACGTTTTTATTGGTACCATTTTCGGGCACGTGACATTTTTTGATCGCTTTTTATTCCGATTTTTGGGACGCAGAATGAACAAAAACCAGCGTTTCATGAATTTCTTTTGGGGGGTGCGGTTACACCGTTCCGCGTGCGGTAAAATTGATAAAGCGGTTTTATTCTTCGGGTCAGTACGGTTACAGCGATACCTCATTCAGGTCGTTTTTTTATGTTTTGTTGGTTTTATGCAATGAAAACTATTTTATATAAAAAATAATTATTTTTGCATCGCTTTATTCTGCGAGCTATAACTTTTTTATTTTTTCGCTGATGATGCTGTGTTGTGGCTCGTTTTTTGCGGGACAAGATGACGTTTTCAGCGGTACCATGGATATTTATATGTGTCTTTTTGATCGCGCGTTATTACACTTTATGTTTGGCGGTATGATAATAAATCATTATTTTTTGCTTCGTTTTTTATTTTTATTTTTTAAGTGGTTCGCTAAAGGGGTTAACTAATGGGACAGTTTTATAGGGCGGGTCGTTACAGATGCGGCGATATCTAATATGTGTACTTTTATTGTTTTTTTTTTATTTCCAAAAAATGGATTTATTTGGGGGAATATTTTTTTTTTTTCTAATTTATTTGGCGATTTCTTTAAAATTATTTTAACACTTTTTTTTACTTTTTTTAACTTTATTAAATAGCCCCAGGTGGGACATCACTGTCCTGTGACAGATTGCTGATCTGTCACATCACAGATCACTGTGACAGATCAGCGATCTGTCACAGGCAGTGCAGAAGGCTTCCTCATGCCTGCGCTTTGCAGGCACTGAGGAAGCCAGCTTCCTGCAGGCCCTCGAAGGCCCCCGTTGCCATCTTGGATTCGGGGGCCTGCAGGAAAGGAGCCCCCTGCAGCAGCGCTGCACATTGCGCTGCCGTGGGGGGCTCAGGGAAGCACGGAGGGAGCCCCCTCCCTGCCGATGCTTCCCTTTAACCCCCGGTACAGCGCGATCATGTTTGATTGCGGTGTGCAAGGGGTTAACGTGTCGGGGGCGGTCCGTGACCGCCCCTGACACATTGTGCCGGGTGTCAGCTGTGATAATCAGCTGACACCCGGCCGCAATTAGCGGCGCTCACCACATGGGCGCCGCTGATCGCGGTAGACGTACTATCCCGTCCATGGGCATAGGGGCCCGGGTCTCATGGACGGGATAGTACGTCGGATGTCAGGAAGGGGTTAATGTCTCCTCCACCTCCCCCAATACATTCTACATTGTTAGTTGCTTTTCTTCATGTAGAATTAACCTACAAGGAAAGAAAGGGTTTATTTTAATTCCGATATTTCTGTCCCATTGACTTGCATTGGTTTCCTGTATCGTAATCGGCGATATCTGATTCTTTTTGGGTATCGGTTCAAACCAATCCGATCCGATATTTCACGATATCGGAAGGTATCGCTCAACACTAGTCTTAATACATCTTCCCTACTATTTTTTTTAGGTAATGCTAGGTCAGTGAAGATTGTAAAAATTGCACTTTGGAAAACAGTCTACAAATGTCAAACTGCAAGAAACATAATTGTAGTGGTTCCCATATATGTCTTGATAGTTTCCATGTGGTGAGCTTTTAAATAATTGCTTGATTAAAAATTAAGCACTCCAGCACTGACATGGTTTAAGAATTGTGGTTCCATTTTCCCCCCAGGTGTAAATATCTTTTGCTATTCTCATTCTCCTTATTTCACTTCTGACTTACTAAGTTATCTTTGACAGATAGGCCACAGGGTATACAAAACCACATTTTGACATTTATTGGCACAGAGTAAAAATACACAACGTGATGTGAAGAGCTCTTAAAACATTAGTAGAAGTGGTTGGCCGTTCTCATCATCTCCCATGGTGCCATCTCATGACATTTACAAGGCTAATTTTTATTTTCCCACCAGCATAGATTTGAATTTTACATTTAAAGTTATTAGCTACACTGGAAGATCATAAATGGTTTTACTGTCTATATTTGTTTAGAAGCTCGATCTGTAATACGAAAAAACTAAATGTAAAAAAAAAGAACTGATGACCCTTATGTTTTACTAGATGGAGGCCCTATTCTAACGCATCAGGTATTCTAGAATATGTATGTAGTTTATTTTAAGGGAATTTTTCACCCCATTTTTACCCCAGAAACTGGGGCCACCGCCATCAGGGGCTTATCTACAGCATTCTGTAATGCTGTAGATAAGCCCCGATGAAACCTGAAAAATAAGAAGAACACGTCAGATTATACTCACCCGGGGGTGGGGGCAGATGTGGTGATTGTCGCGGTCCAGTCCAGCGCCTCCCATCTTCATACGATTATGTCCTCCTCCTTGCTCCTCCCTCGGCTCTAGCGCACGCGTACTTTATCTGCCCTGTTGAGGGCAGAGTAAAGTACTGCAATGCGCAGGCGCTGGGAATGGTCAGAGAGGTCCGGCGCCTGCGCACTGCAGTACTCTGCTCTGCCCTCAACAGGGCCGATATAGTACGCGTGCGCAGGAGCCATTGGAGAAGCAAGGAGGAGGACGTCATCGTATGAAGATGGGAGGCGCCGGACGGGACAGTGACATCCATCGGACCGGACCGAACGCCGGGGTGAGTATAATCTAACTATTTTTTCTTATCTTTGAGGTTTCATTGGGGGCTTATCTACAGCATTACAGAATGCTGTAGATAAGCCCCTGATGGTGGCTGCAGCTGATATGTCAAAAATGGGGTGACAGATCCCCTTTAAATTCCGCGCCAACATCGCTGATTGCGGCAAATCCGTGCAGCAGGAGATGACCCGCGGCAACAGTTGGGAGATCAGCGGCTAGCGCCACAGATCTCCTGACAGTAGCGGTGGTGTGCATAGTTCGAATTCCGCGCCAATTCGTGACCGGACTGTAGCTGTCGCTGATTGGTCACGACCGGCCGGGCGCGACCAATCAGCGATGAGGGATTTCCATTACAAACAGACAGACAGATAGAATTAGACAATTATATAGTAGATAACAAGCATACTCACTCCATTTCTCCATTTCCAAAGGCCCACTAGTAGGTGCCAGGATTTTTCCGCTGCACAGGATATATCCAGGCCTTGTCTGGTGCTGTGGTCTCCCATTCATATTTTCTATACGCCTGTGCAGGCTAGCAGGGTATAGTCCTTTGTGCGTTGCTTCATAGTACCTCTCTGTGCACAATAAGTGACATTTAACTCGGTGTGCTGAAAGTGTTTTCTTGCAGCCTTGCACCTCCATTGTACTAGCTGTGGTTTCTCCATCACCTCACGGTGGACTCTGGGTTGTGAACGCACCTTATTATTATTTCTTATTTGGTGCCTTCTGCCAATCCTAACACCCACTTATACAAAAAATATTTAGATAGATGATTTCAAACTGCCAATCTTTTTGTTGTAAAAGATAAGCTACCACAAGAAATGTCAAGCAGTGGCTATGTCATAGAGAACACAAGAGCGCTAAACAGTGTAAGTGCTCTTGTCTATTGGAAAGTCTGATAACAATCAACAGCTACCTAAAATGTATGAGAGACTTTAATTTAAACCTTTAACCACTGATACGCATTTTAATGGTGGCAGCTAAGGGGCCTTATTCCTCAGCTCTGCTTTTTAACAGCGCTGAGAAAAAGGTTAATAGAGCCCCCAGAGTTGGAAAATTTCTGGGGTTTCCCCTATTGAGGGTAGCTGATACCTGGGGAACATGACCAGGGTTGTTTTTTCCAGTCCTCTGTCATGTGATCACTGTTATTCACCAAATAAGTCCAATTTAAAAATGTAAGAGGAGAGAAAAATTATGTCCCCAGGCCTACAACTGTGCATTGGTACAAGTGACACCATTCCTTCTCCATATCTTGATGTAAAATGGCCAGCGCATGTGCAGTGCGACCGCTGAGATATGACTGCAGGCAACAGCAGGGATATTTTCTATTGGTCCCTTACTTTTGATCACTGTGATCGATCCTGTTGTTTTAACCCTGCTGTTCTGTTCCCATGTACTATACACTTGTATTGCTCCCGGGTCACTATGACCCGGTTTATTAAATCTTGACTTTAGATACTCTAACTCAATTATTTTTATACCTTTTGCTTGCTAGACTGTATGGGAACATGTTTGGAAATAAAAAAAAAGAAAAATGACATTAAAATCTTTATTTTTTTTTTATTCAGAAAAAACTTAGTAATAAGCAAAACGAAAAATAGCAAACTACACATATGTGGTAAAAAAAAACCAAACCAAAACAAGTAAATCAAACATTTTGTGAAAAAAAATTAAAGATAATAAACACTTCAATTTGAACATATTTACATGGTAATATTACTTTATGTATTCTTGCATGAAGAACAATAAACATGGGCTTTGCATAAGAATTTTTTGCATCCAGAACATGTAATACTTGTTTTATTATCACATGAATAAGGGCAATAGCTGCACCTTTTTCTTTTTATTCTTGAAGCACCGCTGGTAGAGGCCATGGGGGTAGAAGTGCTTGTGGAGGTCATGGTTTCACTTTCCTGAGCAAGTTGCTGGATGCTCTGTACAAGGCCTGCTGCTCCTTCCGTTCTGGGTGTGACATTTCTTTCCTCAATATATGGCCTAACCAGTGATTTTCCAATAATAATAAAATCTGAGAAAAAAACAACCAGCTTCAAAAACAATAAGAGCTTCTATACTACATCAAAACATACCAGTGCTCAATGTCCAGCCATCTAACATGCTAATCATTCAGTCAGAGCAGTGAGAATACTACACCACTTGTAAAAACATTGAGTCTTTCAAATGTAAGTAACCTCCTGCTTCAACAAAGAAGGAGCAAAGGAAAAAAAACCCGCTCTTAGCTGAAAAAAGTTTGTCAGCTTTGCAGACAGTATGCAGTGACCTATAGCCTACAGAATCCCACAGTAATAACACTAAATACATGTAAAAAAATAAAATAAAAGTATTCCTTTACAATATACAATCTACCAACAGAATTGAATGAGAAAAGTATAACAAGATAGATACCTGTAAAAAGCCAAGATACAGCCTGGAACAGAGATGTGTACAGAGCTGCTGTCCAAAGAAACTGAAAGGTCAAATGGCTAAATGTGCTAGCATATGTGTACTCATAAGATCAGAGAAGATAAGAACCCTTCTGAAAACAATGAGATAAGCCAGGAAGACAGACTTAAGGGCCTGTCACACTAAGCGATATCGCTAGCAATATCGCTATAACGTCACTGGTTTTTGTGACGTTATAGCGATATTGCTAGCGATATCGCTATGTCTGATACTTACCTCTGACCGCTCCCCCGCTGGTTATCGCTGATCGCGTGAGAAAGTCCTGGACTGTTTCTCGTCGTCAGCTTCCTGCTGTGCTTCCTGTGAAGAGACGAGCGACGAGCGTGGACGCGGGCGGGAGGACGTCAGGATCGCCTAGTTTGAAAGGTAAGTAGCGACCCCCGACCCCTGCGATGTCGCTGGTGAGATTTGCCTGTGTGGCAGCTCACTAGCGACCACTTAGCGATGTACCAGCGATCCTGACCTCGTCATATCACTGGTCGGGATCGCTGGTACATCACTAAGTGTGACAGTACCTTTACTTAGCAAAAAATATCATTTGGAGGCCTTTAGAGCTCAGCTTTACAAAATAAGGCCCTCTTACACAGCGCGTTCTGCGCAGAATATACACGTGTAGGGCGCACCTAGTGATCTCTCTGGATGCGCTCTACATTTTAGTATAGACTGCGCACCAAAAATTATCAATATAAAACCATTTTTATGGTGCGCAGATCTCAATGCATACACCCGGCAGAGCGCGTGTACGACCCCATTGAAATAATTTAGGAAATAAATAAATTGATATACAATAGTAAATGCAATAAATAGACCCAACCTCAAGTTTTAGAAACTTATAGAAAAATATCTACAGGGCCACACAAATTCTCTTACTGGTCACTATGACCCAAACATAACAGCAGGGTTAACCCAAGATTTTACATTTTCACAAAAGAAAAAGGCTAAAAATGACACCAAAACTTGTCACATAATTTGTTGTGAATGTATAAATACCCCATTTGTGCTGTGCAGAATTGTGGAGCCATATGGTGAGACTGGGGAGAGATGGAGAGCTACTTGCCTCCTGGAACGCTATTTGCTTCCTGGAGCTCAGATTTTCCTAGAATACTTTGCAAACTCCATATACAGATCCCCTAAGTACTAGAAGAGCAGAATATCCCTCTCAAGTGACCCCATTTGGGAAATTATTCCGGCAATCATGTAAAAAAAGTAAAGTCCGATTTAAAAATCATTTCTCTCTCCTCTGACATGATCTAACATGTATAGTAAGAGGAGATAGAAATGATGTCCCCAGGCCCACAACAGTACATTGGCACCAGTAACACTATTCCTTCTCCTTATCTTAATATCATTATGATTGTAGGTGGCACATTTATTTGTTGGATTATATAGTGATTATAAACTTCTCCTTATCTTAAAGCAAAATAGCCAGTGCATGTGTAGTGTGACCGCTGATATATGCCCAACACCAACAGCTGGGATTTTTTCTATTGGTCTCTGACTTTTGATCACTGTGATAGATCTTATCACAGTGATCAAAAACCCAATATTTGTCATCCCCTTAGTCAGATTAAACTGTTTTTCCTTTATAATTTTTATTTCTTTCTTTATATGCCTTTAGCTAGGGTAAAGGATTAGAGATGGGCTTATTGTTGGGGTTGTACTTAGGCTTAGGGTTGGGTTTAGGCTTCGAGTTCAGCTTAGGGTTAAGGTTGTGGTTAGAGTTAGGGTTAGGGTTAAGGTTGGTGTTTGGATTAGGGTTGGGGTTGGGTTTAGGGTTAGGGTTGGGCTTAGGATTAGGGTTGGGCATTAGGGTTAGGCTTTAGGGTTAGGGTTCGTTCAAATGTAAAAATAAAAAATTATAAAAAAATTTAAAAAATTACTTCTATTACATTAGTTCTACTAGTGTTAGATTATGTTAAGCTTACTAGTGTTAGATTAGGTTAGGCTTATTAGTGTGAGATTAGGTTATTTTTTTAAGCATTCGCATAGAATAAAACATTAGCCCACAAAACATTTAACACAGATCAGACGTCCATTCTGCTTTGCTCCAGCAGTTCCGGGAGTAAAACCAAATCTGCATTTGAAGCAGAACAGTTTTATGATAGTGGCGGTTTCTCTTCTTTCACATGATCCCACAAACCAATAATAGGGAAGTTGGTAGTCACTGCTGAAGCATCAAAGGCAGGACAAAGTTTAGTTGTCCCCTCTCCATTGTGGTGTCCTGCTAGTTCATTTTTCTCGCATATTCTGCTTTTATCAGAAGCCCTTGGTATAAAATTAGTTGTCACCAATTTTAGCCCCTTTGAATTTTTCAAAATTTTTGTTAACCCTGTCCTACAATTAATTGCCCACTAGACCACTTTATATGCCCTACAAAATATTTCCTAAAACCCCTCATCTTTTCATTCCCAGTTATGGATCCCTACAAATGTCCTTGAAATAAAACACTTTTTTGGTCTTACCCTCAACATGGGTTTAGTAAAAAAAAAAATCCACTTTCCATTCCGACTGGGCAACAGAATCTGTCCATAGCACCCCTGTATTTGCAATTTTTTAGTGATAATTCCCGAGCCTCCATCAAGAAATGACCCCATCTACAATCACTTTAGCAAATTGAAACTCAATTAATTTCTAAATTTCTTTTCCCCAGAGCAAAATGTTGCAGTCTAATGGTCCCTTATGAGTTTCAAGGTCTGTCTGTCATTCTGTCAATTTATTCCCTCCAAGCAAGCCTACAACTTCAAATTATAGTTGGCTTGCTTGGAGGGAAGAGAGAACCAACAGGGTTCTAACTTATGAAGGTAGGGACTGCCAAATAAATCCACCAAACTGCCCCCAGACAATTGGCATCTTGAGTAAAATTGTATGGGCACTAATGATGTCAATTCTTCACCAAGGGTACCACATGTACACAGACAATTGCTAGAAAAACTAGTGCAATAAAATTTGATGAATGTTCCTCAGAATGGTCAAAAAAGATTTATGAAAGTGACAGTGAAAAAAATGCAAACTGATTTCTCAAACTTGTGTTGTATCACCTGCATTAAAAAATGGTGGCATCAAACCATTCACTACCTCCCTAGATAAATACATTAGAGGGTATAATTTACAAAAAATACATTTATGAGAGTTTACTGTTGTTCTTGAGTCACACAACCTCTGCAAATTTGACAATCTTTTCCAAATGGAGCCAAATTTATTCTCCAAAATTCAAATTATGCCCATTCTGTTCTGAGCTCTGTTGCTTGTTCACACAGAACATTTTGACTACTTGTATGGTATCGCTACACTCGCAAGAAAGTGAGGTCAACTTTTTGGTGTTACCTCTTGAAAAAGTAATAGATCTGGGGCTAAAGCAAGATTCTTGTGAAAAAAAATGAACTTTTTCAATAATTTCTGCTGTTTAGGCACCATAGGGACCCTGCAAATGCGACATGGTGCCTGCCATCTCTTTCAGCCAAATTTGTGTTTCAAAATTCAAATATTGCTCCTTCCACTCCAAGCCCTGTCGTTTGTCCAAACAGAACTTTATGACTATATGTGGGGTATCGTCAAGCTCATAAGATAGTGGGTAACAAACTGTGTGTTCCATTTTTTGGTGTTATCTCTTGCAAAAGAGAGAAATATGGGGCTAAAGCAAGGTTTTAGAGGTAAAATTAAAATTATTATTTTTCCATCCCATTTTGCATTAGTTCCTCTGTAGCACCTAAATGGTTAAAACATTTCCTAACAACACTTTTGAAATATTTGAGGGGTGCGGTTTTTAAAATGGTATCAATTTTGGGGAGTTTCCAATATACAGGTGCTTCTCAAAAAGTTAATTTATTTCAGTTCTTCAATACAAAAAGTGAAACTCATATATAATAGAGAGTCATTACAAACAGAGTGATCTATTCTAAGTGTTTGTTTCTGTTAATGTTGAAGATTATGGCTTACAGCAAATAAAAAAAAACCAAATCATTATCTCAGTAAATTAGAATACTTTACAACACCAGCTTGAAAAATTATTTTAAAATCCGAAATGTTGGCCTACTGAAATGTATGTTCAGTAGATGCACTCAATACTTGGTCGGGGATCCTTTTAGATCAATTTCATCATCAATGTGGCATCATCTTCCTCTTGACTACCTCATAGATTCTCTATGGGGTTAAGGTCAGGTGAGTTTGCTGGCCAATCAAGCAGAGTGATACTACCTCTATCACACCCACCCTCAAAAAGCCCTCTCTTGACCCATCCTCTGTATCTAGCTATCGCCCCATAGTACTTCTGCCCTTTGCCTTAAAACTACTGGAACAACATGTCCATTTCGAACTGTCCTCTCACCTCTCTTCCTGCTCCCGCTTACAATCTGGCTTCTGACCGCATCACTACACTGAAACTGCTCTAACTAAAGTCACCAATGACCTGCTGACTGCCAAAGCCAAGCAACACTACACTGTCCTCCTTCTCCTGGACCTGTCCTCTGCCTTTGACACAGTGGACCACTCCCTATTACTACAGACCCTGTCATCTCTTGGCATCAGAGACTTGGCCTTATCTTGGATCACATCATATCTAACAGACTGGACATTCAGTGTCTCCCACTCACACACCACCCCCTCACCTCGCCCCCTATTTGTCGAAGTCCAGCAAGGTTCAGTACTAGGGCCCCTGCTTTTCTCCATTTACAACTTCGGCCTGGGACAGCTCATTGAATCTCACGGCTTGCAGTGTCACATCTATGCTGATGACACACAGTTCTACCTCTCTGGACCAGATATCACCTCCCTACTAACCAGAATCGTGCAATGTCTGTCGGCTATTTCATCCTTCTTCTCCACTAGATTTCTGAAACTTAACATGGACAAAACAGAATTCATCATCTTTCCCCCATCTCAGTGGACTCCCCCAACAAACCTATGCATTAAAGTAAATGGCTGCTCATCCTCCCTAGTCCCACAAGCTGACTGCCTCGGGGTAATCCTTGAGTCTGATCTCTCCTTCAAACCACATATCCAAGCCTTTTCCACTTGCTGCCGACGTCAACTCAAAAACATCTACCGGATCCCTACATTCCTCAACCTATAATCTGCAAAAACTCTAGTGCATGCCCTCATAATCTCCTGCCTAAAGGTACTGTCACACTTAGCGATGTACCAGCGATCCCGACCAGCGATATGACGCGGTCAGGATCGCTGGTACATCGCTAAGTGGTCGCTACTGAGCTGCCACACAGGCAGATCTCACCAGCGACATCGCTGGAGACGGGGATCGCTACTTACCTGTCACACCAGGTGATCCTGCGTCCTCCCATCCGGCTCCACGCGTTGCTCATCGTCACAGCAGGAAGCACCGCAGGAAGCTGACGACGAGAAACGGTCCAGGACGTTCTCGCGCGATCAGCGATAACCAGCGGGGGAGCCGGTCGTAGGTAAGTATCAGACACAGCGATATCGCTAGCAATATCGCTATAACATCACAAGTTATAGCGATATTGCTAGCGATATCGCTTAGTGTGACATGCCCTTTACTTACTTAACCTCCTGCTCTGTGGCCTCCTCTCTAACACTCTTGCGCCCCTCTAATCTATCCTTAACTCTTCTGCCCGCCTATTCCACCTATCCCCCTGCTATTCCCCTGCCTCTTTCACTGGCTCCCCATTATCCACAGACTACAGTTCAAAACCCTAGCCATGGCATGCAAAGCCATCCACAACCTGTCTCCTCCATACATCTGTGACCTCGTCTACCGTTACCTACCAGCATGCAACCTCCGATCTTCACAAGATCTCCTTCTCTACTCTCCTTTTAACTCCTCTTCCCACAATCGCATACAAGATTTCTCCCGTGCATTCCCCCTCCTCTAGAACTCTCTACCCCAACATATCAGACTCTTGCCTACCATGATAACCTTCAAAGGGAACCTGAAAACCTACCTCTTCCGACAAGCCTATAACCTGTAGTAACCACAGATCCACCCAACTGCTGCACCACCAGCTCTGCTCTCACCTATTGTATCCTCACCCATCCCTTGTAGATTGTGAGCCCTAGCGGGCAGGGTCCTCTCTCTTCCTGTACCAGTTGTGACTTGTATTGATTAAGATTATTGTACTTGTTTTTATTATGCAAACCCCTCCTCACATGTAAAGTGCCATGGAATAAATGGCGCTATAATAATAAATAATAATAATAATGTTATTTTTGGCAGTGTGGACAGATGCCAAGTCCTGCTGTAGAATGAAATTTCCATCTTCAAAAAGCTTGTCAGCAGAGGGAAGCATGAAGTGCTCTAAAATTTCCTGGTTGCACTGACTTTGCTCTTGAAAAAACACAGTGGACCTACACCAGCAGATGACAAGGCTCCCCAAACCATCACTGACTGTGGAAACTTAACACTAGACCTCAAGCAGAGTGAATTGTCTGCCTCTCTACTCTTCCTCCAGCCAGACTCTGGGATTTTGATTTTCAAATGAAATGCTAAATTTACTTTCATTTGTAAACAACACCTTGGACCACAAAGCAACAGCCCAGTTCTTTTTCTCCTTGGCCCAGGTAAGACGCTTATGGCATTGTCTATTGGTCATGAGTGGCTTGAAACAAGGAATGTGACTAGTGTTGAGCATTCCGATACCGCAAGTATCGGGTATCGGCCGATATTAGCGGTATCGGAATTCCGATACTGACTTCCAATACTTTTGTCATATCGGATACCGGAATCGGAATCGGAAGTTCCCATCATGCTATGAGCCTGCTTGCTTTGATTAAGCCAATGAGAATCCTCCGAAGTGTGGGCACATCCTGTTAGGCATGTAGGCATGTTAACTATTGGCATGGCTGTGATTGGCTGCTGAAATGATGTCATGATGCACTATAAAAGCCACCGCAGCCGCCATTTCTGGTTCACTCTGCTGTGAATTCAGTTAGGGACAGGCTGCTGTAGAAAACTGTGAGGGACAGTTAGAAATAGCGATTCCACCAAACATCTAGTGCTTTACCCAGGCTACATAAAACACCACTGTAGCCTTCTTTGCCCTAGCAGCAGTGTTCACAGCTGTCTGCAAGGGCTGTGTGAGTGCAGCTCAAACTGTGGAGTGGGTCCTGCAGCCACGTCAGGCTGTAGGCCACCCAGTGTGATCACTGCTGCCTCATACATCTTTTAATTTTTGAGCTGCATTTTTTACATAATTTCAATCTAGTGTGCTTCCATCTGTATCCATATACGTTGGTTGCAAACACTAGTAGTAGACAGCGGAGCCTTTCTGCAGCCTTTCAGTGCTAGTGCCCGCTTAGCTGCACTGTTCACGGCTGTCTGAGAGGTCTCTGACTGTGTGTGAGTGCAGCTCACGCAGAGTAGAGTGTCCTGCAGCTACGTCTGGTTGTAGGATGCTCAAGGTGCGTCACTGCCTCACACATATTTGTCTTTGAGTGCAGCTCATTTTTTCTTCTCCTATTAGTGTGCATCCATCCGTATCCATCAACATTGGTTGGTTGCAAACACTATATAGGAGTAGATAGAGGAGCCTTTTTTTCTGGCTTGTGCCCTGCCGGCACAGCCAGATTAGTATTACCCAATTTTTTTGGAGCCTCATCTTTTGCATTGTAGGTTACCTGCTTGCATTGTAATAGCTCCAAAAAGTTGGTGATACTATCAGTTTCAATTCTTTGTTCACATACTTTGAGTTTGTTTCCAACAAAGAAACCACAAAAAAAGTTCACCAAACACTACATTTGGAACTTGTGTATGCCACATCAGCTCCTATTAAAGTGTAGTCCACACACACACACTTCATAAAATTAGTGTTTCTTGTACCTGTAACCAGCTGTTCAGGAATAAGCACACTAAGGCCCCCCTTTGTACTTTTCTGCCTATCTTAAGCAGTCTGGCAAGATGAAGAAGGCAGGGAGTAAGGCGCGTGGGCGTGGGCGTGGAGTTTCAGCAGGGAGAGGACGTGGGGATTCTGCAGGGAGAGGACGTGGGGATTCTGCAGGTAGAGGACGTGGGGATTCTGGGCCTGCTGCGGGCACCAGTGGATCAGCATCCCCCAGTTTTAGCAGGCAACAGTCCTTTATGCGCAGCTTTGTAGGACCTCAACGTACCCCACTGCTGCGGGAGGAACAAATTGAAGCCGTTGTCGGATGGATGGCAGCTAACGCATCGACTTCAATTACTTCCACAGCCTCTCAGGACCAGAGCACCGAAGAGCAACCATCTGTCTCTTCACCACCTGCCAAAGTGCCGAGGCAGTCAGAGAGACATGGACAGGAGCCATCACAGTCTCTACTTCTGTTCTCGGAATCTGTTGGCTTGGAAAGAGGGGGCCAGCCAAGCAGCATTCCTGAATGTGAAGAAGAGGGAGTATGCAGTGATGCGCAACTTCTTTGTCCCTCTGAATCTGAAGAGGCGAGTGGGCCAGTGCCTATGGTCAGCACACCTCAGTACGCATCAGATGATGACGAGACTCAGTTGCCACTTTCTGGTGCGTACGGTGCTGGCGAGACAACCCCGGAGAAGCAGCTGTTTGAAGAGGGGAGGGAAGATGATGAGGTCCTTGACCCATCATGGCGTGAGGAACAGGAAGGTGGTGGGAGCAGCTCGGAGGAAGAGATTCCCCTACTGGCCAAAACAGGGGGCAGAGGGAGGGGGAAGACTTGGTTGCCTGTACCCTCCACTTCGGCACCCGTTAGGAGCATTCCTCATTCCAAAGGCAAAACGGGCGCTCCCAAGACTTGCAGTGCGTGGTCCTTTTTTGACACAGTTGCAGATGACATTTGCTTTGTCAAATGCAAGCTGTGTCATCAGATAGTCAAAAGAGGGAGAAATGTCAGCAACCTCAATACCACAAATATGTGGAAACATGTGCGCACCAAGCACGAGTTGGAGTTGCAGAGACACCCTAAAGACGTAGGCTAACGTACAGCACCACCTACCACCTCTTCAGTTCGTGTTGGGGCCTCTTCCTCCAGCTCACACACTGCTGGTTCGGCTTCCTCACAGGATCGCCAAGGAAGAACCTCTGCCACTGTTGTCCAGAGACCCTGTCAGATTCCACCCATAGCAGCATGTTCCCATCCATCACAGCCATCGGTAGCACAGGCATGGGATAAAAGGCGCCCTTACTCGGCAAACCATCCCCGAGCACAGTCTCTGAATGCTGGCATTGCCAAACTTCTGGCAGTTGAAATGCTGTCATTCAGGCTGGTGGACACTGACACCTTCCGGGACTTAATGGCATTGGCAGTCCCCCAATACAACGTGCCCAGCCGCTTTTTTTTCAGCAGGCGAGCCGTCCCTGCCCTGCAGAAACATGTTGAGGGCAAAATAAAACATGCGCTACTAAACGCCATTAGTAGCAAGGTCCACCTGACCACCGATGCGTGGACCAGTAACCATGGACAGGGACGATACCTTTCCCTCACTGCCCACTGGGTCAATGTTGTGGAGCCGGGTACAGATCTGGAGAGTGGCGCTGTACGTGTTCTTCCAACGCCACGGATTGCAGGACTCCAGTCTGTACACATAGACTCCTCCTCCTACTCAAGTTCCTCAGAAACAGCAGAGCAGGAGCCTGTTACGACCGATATGAGCACAGCCATGGCCAAACATCAACAGGCTGTACTCAAATTAATTTCTTTGGGGAATCGAAGCCACACAGCGCAGGAGCTCTGGAATGCTATCAAGCAGGAGAGCGATGTGTGGTTTGGGCCAGCGAATCTCCAGCCGGGCTTGGTAGTGTGTGACAATGGCCGAAATCTGGTGGCAGCTCTTGGCCTAGGCAACCTCACACACATCCCATGTCTGGCACATGTGCTTAACTTGGTCGTGCAGAGCTTTCTGAGGGACTATCCGGATCTTGATGCACTGTTGCACAAGGTCCACATAGAGTGCGCTCACTTGCGGCGTTCCAGCACGGCAAGATCGTGCCTCGCTGCTCTGCAGCGACGATTTGGCCTTCCGGAACATCGCATCATATGTGACCTACCCACCCGGTGGAATTCAACGTTACATATGTTGGAGCGGTTGTGTGAGCAGCAGGCAGCAGTCATGGAGTACCAGCTGCAGCAGGCGCAAACAAGTCGCACTGTGCGCCGTTCACACTTCAGCACCATTGAGTGGGCCTCTATGAAGGACATCTGCCTCGTTTTGCGTGCCTTTGATGAATCCACGCGGATGGCGAGTGCAGATGATGCACTAGTCAGCATGACTGTCCCCCTTATCTGCCTGCTTCAACAAACACTGCAAGCACTAAGGGATGAGGTTTCGGAAGAGGTGGAGGATGAGGGGTCCCAAATGCCATCTGCTTCTGGACAGTCTGCGCTACGTGTTTCCTCACAAAGGCCTAGGCAGGGGACACTTTGTGAGGAGGATGAGGAGGAGTCGATGGAGGAGGAAGACATCTCTCCAGAGGAGGGAGGTACACAAACCTCTACTCAGTATGTACAGCGAGGGTGGGGTGATGCAGAGCAGGCCGAGGTCACGCCTCAAACAGGGGACAGCGGTTCTTTGGCAGTTGGGAGTCTGCAGCACATGGTTGATTTCATGCTGCAGTGCCTGAGAAACGACCGCCGCATCGCCCACATTCTCGTCTCGGCTGATTATTGGGTGTACACCCTCCTAGATCCTCGCTACCGGGACAGCGTACAAAGGCTCATACCAACATTGAACCGGGAGCGTAAACTGCGGGAGTACGAAGAGTCACTGGTTCAGTCCATAATGTTTTCCATTCCACCCGACAGCATTGTTGCTAGTGCTTTACAAAGCAGCTCTGTGCGTCGAGGCAGTGGAGGAAACTCTGCACAAAGAGGGAGCAGAGGCAGCGCCGCAGCACAAGGCAAGACCACTATGGCCCAAATGTGGAAAAGTTTTGTGTGTCCACCACAATTGTCTACACCATCAGCGACGCCTCGAGTCAGCAGAAGGCAACGCTTCCGTCAGATGGTGTCAGACTACATGTCTTGCCCTGTCACTGTACTTCCAGATGGCTCTTCCCCCTTCAAGTTTTGGGTCTCTAAGCTGGATACATGGCCAGAGCTTAGCCAGTATGCATTGGAGGTGCTGGCTTGCCCTGCTGCCAGTGTATTATCGGAACGTGTCTTTAGTGCCGCAGGTGGTGTACTAACAGACCGTCGCACGCGACTATCTTCCGATAATGTTGACCGGCTGACTTTTCTGAAAATGAACAAGGCCTGGATCTCCAAAGACTTTGCCATTCCTCTTACAGACTAAATTAGTGGTTGGCAACTGTATCCAGGTCTGCTGGTGTGTTCATTTTTCTACCACCTGAACTATAATCCCTGTGCTTCAACACAGCCAGTTGTCGCTCAGATGTGTCGTCTGCACAGAGAAACACACTAGCTCCTGTGTTAGTGGGGTTCAGTAATGCCAGCTGATCCCCTGCTGTGTGGATGGCAAAGTCACCAGCTCCATCAACATTCAAACCACTACTGATTTTTAACCGTGCCCAACTTAGGTCTGTGGCTCCACTGTCTCTACTATTTCCCCTGGCCTCCAACCCCGCCATCTACATCTCTGAAGTGGCGTCAGCACAATCTACACTTGTTCCTGTGTTCCTGTGGCTCAGTCCCATCAGTTTATCCCCTGATGTGTCCGGGAAGGTCTCCTGCTCTGTCCACATTCCCATAACCAGTAGTGGGAATGAGGACAGAGCTGGCGAACTTGCCGGACAAACATCAGGGGATCAACTGACGGGACTGAGCACCAGTAACACAGGAACAAGTGTAGATTGTGCTGACGCCACTTCAGAGATGTAGATGGCGGTGTTGGAGGCCAAGGTTAATAGTAGAGACAGTGGAGCCAGAGGCCTAAGTGGAGCATGGTTAGAATCAGTAGTAGTCAACAACCTCCATAAAAACCGCTGCCCATTGGCCTCTGCATGCGGCATGCGTAATCCTGGGCTCCAACAGTGTCAGTTGGTGTTCAGAAGTGTCGTCTCCACAGAGCCAAACACATTTGTTCAAGTGTTAGTGGGGTTCAGCACTGCCAGCTGTTCCCCTGCTGTGGAGATGGCAAGTCTCCTGCTGCCTTCACCTGCCAAAATCCAGTAGGCCCCAGCCTGCTCCTCGCCTAATCCTGGGCTCCAACAGCGTCAGTTGGTGTTCGTAAGTGTCGTCTCCACAGAGCCAAACACATTCGTTCAAGTGTTAGTGGGGTTCAGCACTGCCAGCTGTTCCCCTGCTGTGGAGATGGCAAGTCTCCTGCTGCCTTCACCTGCCAAAAGCAACAGGCCCCAGCCTGCTCCTCGCCTAATCCTGGGCTGCAACAGCGTCAGTTGGTGTTCAGAAGTGTCATCTCCACAGAGCCAAACACATTCGTTCAAGTGTTAGTGGGGTTCAGCACTGCCAGCTGTTCCCATGCTGTGGAGATGGCAAGTCTCCTGCTGCCTTCACCTGCCAAAAGCAACAGGCCCCAGCCTGCTCCTAGCCTAATCCTGGGCTCCAACAGCGTCAGTTGGTGTTCAGAAGTGTCGTCTCCACAGAGCCAAACACATTCGTTCAAGTGTTAGTGGGGTTCAGCACTGCCAGCTGTTCCCCTGCTGTGGAGATGGCAAGTCTCCTGCTGCCTTCACCTGCCAAAATCCAGTAGGCCCCAGCCTGCTCCTTGCCTAATCCTGGGCTCCAACAGCGTCAGTTGGTGTTCGGAAGTGTCGTCTCCACAGAGCCAAACACATTCGTTCAAGTGTTAGTGGGGTTCAGCACTGCCAGCTGTTCCCCTGCTGTGGAGATGGCAAGTCTCCTGCTGCCTTCACCTGCCAAAATCCAGTAGGTCCCAGCCTGCTCCTCGCCTAATCCTGGGCTCCAACAGCGTCAGTTGGTGTTCGGAAGTGTCGTCTCCACAGAGCCAAACACATTCGTTCAAGTGTTAGTGGGGTTCAGCACTGCCAGCTGTTCCCCTGCTGTGGAGATGGCAAGTCTCCTGCTGCCTTCACCTGCCAAAAGCAACAGGCCCCAGCCTGCTCCTCGCCTAATCCTGGGCTCCAACAGCGTCAGTTGGTGTTCAGAAGTGTCATCTCCACAGAGCCAAACACATTCGTTCAAGTGTTAGTGGGGTTCAGCACTGACAGCTGTTCCCCTGCTGTGGAGATGGCAGTCTCTCCTGCTGTCTCCGCATTCCAAAGACAGTAGGCCTCTGCCTACACCCTCCTATTTCCTGGGCTTCAACACAGCCAGTTGTAGCTCGGAAGTGCCGTCCACACGGAAAGAGACACTTGCTCCCGTGTCTCAGTGGGGTTCAGTAACGTCAGCTGATCCCCTGCTGTGTGGATGGCAGTCTCTCCTGCTGTCACCACATTCCAAATACAGTAGGCCTCTGCCTACACCCTCCTATTTCCTGGGCTTCAACACAGCCAGTTGTAGCTCGGAAGTGCCGTCCACACGGAAAGAGACACTTTCTCCCGTGTCTCAGTGGGGTTCAGTAACGTCAGCTGATCCCCTGCTGTGTGGATGGCAGTCTCTCCTGCTGTCACCACATTCCAAATACAGTAGGCCTCTGCCTACACCCTCCTATTTCCTGGGCTTCAACACAGCCAGTTGTAGCTCGGAAGTGCCGTCCACACGGAAAGAGACACTTGCTCCCGTGTCTCAGTGGGGTTCAGTAACGTCAGCTGATCCCCTGCTGTGTGGATGGCAGTCTCTCCTGCTGTCACCACATTCCAAATACAGTAGGCCTCTGCCTACACCCTCCTATTTCCTGGGCTTCAACACAGCCAGTTGTAGCTCGGAAGTGCCGTCCACACGGAAAGAGACACTTGCTCCCGTGTCTCAGTGGGGTTCAGTAACGTCAGCTGATCCCCTGCTGTGTGGATGGCAGTCTCTCCTGCTGTCTCCACATTCCAAATACAGTAGGCCTCTGCCTACACCCTCCTATTTCCTGGGCTTCAACACAGCCAGTTGTAGCTCGGAAGTGCCGTCCACACGGAAAGAGACACTTGCTCCCGTGTCTCAGTGGGGTTCAGTAACGTCAGCTGATCCCCTGCTGTGTGGATGGCAGTCTCTCCTGCTGTCACCACATTCCAAATACAGTAGGCCTCTGCCTACCCCCTCCTATTTCCTGGGCTTCAACACAGCCAGTTGTAACTCGGAAGTGCCGTCCACACGGAAAGAGACACTTGTTCCCGTGTCTCAGTGGGGTTCAGTAACGTCAGCTGATCCCCTGCTGTGTGGATGGCAGTCTCTCCTGCTGTCACCACATTCCAAATACAGTAGGCCTCTACCTACACCCTCCTATTTCCTGGGCTTCAACACAGCCAGTTGTAGCTCGGAAGTGCCGTCCACACGGAAAGAGACACTTGCTCCCGTGTCTCAGTGGGGTTCAGTAACGTCAGTTGATCCCCTGCTGTGTGGATGGCAAAGTCTCCTGCTGCCTACACAGTCGTACTACTACAGATTTTTAACCGTGCTCCAATTAGGCCTGTGGCTCCACTGTCTCTCGTATTTCCCCTGTCCTCCAACCCTGCCAGTTACAGCTCCGAAGTGGCGTCTGCACAATCCACACTTGTTCCTGTGTTACAGGTGTTCAGTCCGGTCAGTTAATCCCCTGATGTGTGTCCGGCAATGTCGCCTGCTCTGTCTACATTCCCATATCTAGTTATGGGAATGTAGACAGAGCAGGCGACATTGCCGGACACACATCAGGGGATTAACTGACCGGACTGAACACCTGTAACACAGGAACAAGTGTGGATTGTGCAGACGCCACTTCGGAGCTGTAACTGGCGGGGTTGGAGGACAGGGGAAATACGAAAATCAGTGAAGCCACAGGCCTAAGTGGAGCTTGGTTAAAATTAGTAGAAGTCTACAACCGATCTTAAAATTTCTTCAATGCAGCCTCAGCCTTCTCCGTGCTTGTCCCTGGGCTTCAACACAGCCAGTTGTTGCTCGGAAGTGCCGTCTTCACAGAGTAAAACACTAGCTCCTGTGTTTGTGGGGTTCAGTAATGTCAGCTGTTCCCCTGCTGTTTTGATGGCAATCTGTCCTGCTGCCTCCCAATTGACAGCACATCAGGCCTTAGCCTGCTAAGTGCTTGTCCCTGGGCTCCAACATCGCCAGCTGCTGCTCATAACTGACTTTGGCACGGGTACTCCCTCCTGCCCAGCTTGGTTCCAGCCCTGCCTGCTGTTTCTGGGAAGTGTCAATGTCAGTTTGCCACCCCAAGTTGCCATGTCGTGTTGCGGTTGGGTTAGCCGAGGCTAGGGTGCCAGCAGTTTAGGTGCTTCCTATGTGGACTGCGGGTTCTGGTAAGAAAGGCTTGTTCCGTAGTGCCAGTAGGACAAGCACCCCCTGTAGGACTGTGTGATTTGGTAACTGCAGCCAGCTTGCGGCATGCCAACTTTGCTTTTCAGGGGTAACTTTAGCTGCCCCTCCGGGTTCCAGCACCGTCAGCTGGTTCTCGTCAGAGCCTTTGGCCTAGGTGCCTCCATCTCGGTATCCAAGTTCCGGCAACGTCTGCTGGTCCTTGGTAGTGCTTTGTAGCACAGGTACCTCCTGCTTAGTAACCGGGTTCCAGCACCGTCAGCTGGTCCACGGTTGTGCCATTGGCTCTTATTCCTTCTGCTGCCCCTCCGGGTGCCAGCACTGTCAGCTGGTCCTCGCTATTTCCATTTGCTCTTGCAGCTTATGCTACCCCTCCGGGTTCCAGCACCGTCAGCTGGTTCTCGTCAGAGCCTTTGGCCTAGGTGCCTCCATCTCGGTATCTGAGTTCCGGCAACGTCTGCTGGTCCTTGGTAGTGCTTTGTAGCACAGGTACCTCCTGCTTAGTAACCGGGTTCCAGCACCATCAGCTGGTCCTCGGTTGTGCCATTGGCTCTTATTCCTTCTGCTGCCCCTCCGGGTGCCAGCACTGTCAGCTGGTCCTCGCTATTTCCATTTGCTCTTGCAGCTTATGCTACCCCTCCGGGTTCCAGCACCGTCAGCTGGTTCTCGTCAGAGCCTTTGGCCTAGGTGCCTCCATCTCGGTATCTGAGTTCCGGCAACGTCTGCTGGTCCTTGGTAGTGCTTTGTAGCACAGGTACCTCCTGCTTAGTAACCGGGTTCCAGCACCATCAGCTGGTCCTCGGTTGTGCCATTGGCTCTTATTCCTTCTGCTGCCCCTCCGGGTGCCAGCACTGTCAGCTGGTCCTCGCTATTTCCATTTGCTCTTGCAGCTTATGCTACCCCTCCGGGTTCCAGCACCGTCAGCTGGTTCTCGTCAGAGCCTTTGGCCTAGGTGCCTCCATCTCGGTATCCGAGTTCCGGCAACATCTGCTGGTCCTTGGTAGTGCTTTGTAGCACAGGTACCTCCTGCTTAGTAACTGGGTTCCAGCACCGTCAGCTGGTCCTCGGTAGTGCCATTGGCTCTTGTTCCTTCTGCTGCCCCTACGGGTGCCAGTACCGTCAGCTGGTTCAAGAGGACAAAGAACAGGAAGACAACCACCAAGATGCAGAACAACAAGAGAGAGAAGACAAAGAAGCATAAAAAAACAAAGCAGAAGAACATTAAGCATAAGACTAATACTCTGAGCAAATGATATTATCTTATTTATAAGCAGAAGAAGACTAAGCAGTGTATGGGGGTGAGTCCGTTCCTCCTCGTGGTGCCCCTGGAAAAGGCCTGCTGCTGCAGGCCAAACTGAACGCGGACAAATCCTGTTGTAAATCTTTTGTGACAGGCAGAACGGAAGGTGTAAACTTCTAACTTTTCTAGATAACAACTACAGGAATGCCTGACACAAACAAGAATATGATGAAGAAGAATAGGAAGAAGATGAAGAAGTTGAATATGTAGAATAATAATTGTTGAATAAGAAGAATATGAAGAATGTAAGAAAAGGAAGAAGAAGAAGAATGTAAAAAAAGGAAGTAGAAGAATTTAAAAAAAGGAAGAAGAAGAATGTAAAAAAAGGAATAAGAAGAAGAATGTAAAAAAAGGAAGTAGAAGAATGTAAAAAAGGAAGAAGAAGAAGAAGAATGTAAAAAAAGGAATAAGAAGAAGAAGAAGAAGGTAAAAAAAGGAAGAAGAATAAGAAAGAAGAAGAAAGAAGAAAGAAGAAGAAGACATACATGTCTGGCAAAATATAAATGAGGCTAACATAGTCAATACCTTTGTAACTCCTAACGTCTTTAAAAAAAAAGTTTAATTCCTGCTATTCCATTTGATTGGGCTAAACCTCTATGGCTTTAATGTCTCCTCCACCACCCACAATACATTCTACATTATTCTTAGTTGTTTTTCTTCATGTAGAATTAACCTACAAGGAAAGAAAGGGTTTTTTTTAATTCCGATATTTTGGCCCCATTGACTTGCATTGGTTCCCGGTATCGGAATCGGCGATACCGATACTTTTTTTAAGATCGGCCGATCCATTCCGATCCGATATTTTCAAGTATCGGCTGGTATCGCTCAACTCTAAATGTGACACTTCTAGCCCATGCCCTGCATAAGTCTGTGTGTGGTGGCTTTTGAAGCAATGACTCCAGCAGCAGTCCACTCCTTGTGCATCTCCCCCAAATGTTTGAATGGCCTTTTCTTAACAATCCTTTCATGGCTGCGGTTATCCCGGTTGCTTGTGCACCTTTTTCTAACATACTTTTTCCTTCCACTCTGTTTTCCATTATTATGCTTGGATACAGCGCTCTGAACAGCCCGCTTCATTAGCAATTACCTTGTGCTTCTTACCCTCCTTGAGGAGTGTGTCAATGACTGCCTTTTGGACATCTATCAAGTCAACAGGCTTCACCATGATTGTGTAGCCTACTGAAACAGAGTAAGAGACCTTTTTTAACACTTAAGAAGCCTTTGCAGGTGGTTTTTGTTAATTATTCTAATTTACTGAGATAATGACTTTCGGCTTTACATTTGGCTGTAAGCCATAATCATCAAAAGAAATAAACACTTGAAATAGATTACTCTGTTTGTAATGACTCTATATAATATACGAGTTTCACTTTTTATTGAGGAACTGAAATAAACTAACTTTTTGATGATACTCTAATTTTGTGAGAAACACCTGCATATGCCCCTCAAAGGCCATTTAAATCTGAATAGGTCACTAAAGAAACAGATTTTGTAAATGTGCTGAAAAAATTAGAAATTGCAGCTAAAATTTTAACCCCTCTAACATCCTATTTAGTGATGGGCGAACCCCTGGATGATGTTGAGGTCTGTTGGATTTGGACGAACAATTATGAAAAAAAAATTAGGCTCGGGTGCGAGAACAGTACCTGAACCTGAACTTGGACTTCATTCACATGAATGTTGGGCCGAAACATCCATTGTTTGAAATGCTGTCATGCCTGCAGTGAAAACAAAAAAAATCAAATTTTTTTGTAGTGAAGAGCGAACTCGTCCGTGTATTAGTGTACTCGGATTACTCGGCGAGCAGCGAGCATTTCGGGATTGCTCAGCGGGAACTCAGGTCTCCACCCAGCAATTTTGGCGGACTTTAGTGTACGTCGCTCTATGCCCATCAGTGCAAGGCCTCCAGGCACTACATGTGTGTATATAGAGCAATGCATAAATCAAGAGGTTCCATTCCCTTCCTGTGTTCTGGTGCTGCTGCTGCTACCTGTGGGCTATATTAGCCGTATATAGTTAGCCCCAGGTGCAATTGGAAAACAGGCCATAGATTTTTTGGTGTGGTATCTCCGTGGTAGCTCAAATCTGTGCGTGCTCAAACTATGGCCAGTTTACGGCTGTTTAATTTTTTTGGTCTGGCTGTTACTTTTGTTTAAATACAGCAGTATTTAGCCCACAAGATAAAAAAGGCCACACATTAATTGTAGTGTTTTCTCTGTGCCAGCTCATATTCATATCTGTGCGTGCTCAAACTTTGGCCAGTTTACAGCTGTTTTATTTTTTGGGTTGGCTGTCACTTTTGTTTAAATACAGCAGTATTTAGCCCACAAGATAAAAAAGGCCACACATTCATTCTAGTGGTATCTCCGTGCAAGCTCATATCTGTGCGTGCTCAAGCGTTGGCCAGTTTACGGCTGTTTTATTTTTTGGGTTGGCTGTCACTTTTGTTTAAATACAGCAGTATTTAGCCCACAAGATAAAAAAGGCCACACATTCATTCTAGTGGTATCTCCGTGCAAGCTCATATCTGTGCGTGCTCAAGCGTTGGCCAGTTTACGGCTGTTTTATTTTTTGGGGCTGGCTGTCACTTTTGTTTAAATGCAGCAGTATTTAGCCCACAAAATAAAAAAAGACCACACATTCATTGTAGTGGTATCTCCGTCCCAGCTCATATCTGTGCGTGCTCAAACTTTGGCCAGTTTACAGCTGTTTTATTTTTTGGGCTGGCTGTCACTTTTGTTTAAATACAGCAGATTTAGTCCCACAAAAAATATATATTCTTTGGGTTGGTGCGATTACAGCGATACCAGATTTATATAGGGTTTTTATGTTCGGCTGCGGTCACACACAAAAAGACACTTTTTGTTGTGAAAACTAGTTCTTGCATCACCATGTTTTGAGAGCTATAATTTTTTCATATTTCAGCTGACAGAGTCATGTGAGGGCTTGTTTTTTGTGGGACGAGCTGATGTTTTTATTGGTACCATTTTTGGGCACTTGACTTTTTTGATCGCTTTCTATTCCGATTTTTGGGAGAGAGAATGAACAAAAACCAGCAATTCAGGAATTGCTTTTTTTAATACTGTTCCGCGTGTGGTAAAATTGGTAAGGCCGCTTTATTCTTGGGTCAGTAGGATTACAGCAATACCTCATGTATAAGTTTTTTTTATGTTTTGGTGCTTTTACACAATAAAATAATTATTTTTGCATCATTTTAGTCTGAGAGTTATAACTTTTTTTATTTTTTTGCTGATGGAACTGTATGTCCGTTTGTTTTAGGAGGGACAAGATGACATTTTCAGCAGTACCATTTTTATTTACATCTGTCTTTTTGATTGCGTTTTATTGCACTTTTTGTTCGGCGGTATGATGATAAAGCATTGATTTTTGCCTCGTTTTTTATTTATTTTTCTACGGTGTTCACCCAAGGGGTAAACTAGTGGGACAGTTTTATAGAGTAGGTCGTTACAGACCAGGTGATGCAAAATATGTGTACCATTTGTTGTTTTTTTATTTACAAATAAATGCATTTATTGGAAAAATATTTATTTCTTTTTTTCTTTATTCAATGATTTAAAAAAATATATTTTTACACAGCTGTTATTTTTACCTGGCTGATTATCAAAAATACAGGGGAACCCCACATCATTTATTTATATATTGCAAGGTAGCGCTTGTTATTATGGTAGGGGACACTCGCTAGGCAGCCAAATAACCAGGTCCGGAACGGGTTTCTCATATAACTCCAGCAGTCCATGCGGTTTATTAAGCATCATAAATCATGAATCAGTAACAGAAAGTTCATATCAAAAGCATAGCGTACATGACAGAGCTCCACTCTGTTAACCCTGTAGTCACACAGGTTTTGCAATGTCCAATACGCAGGCTCCCTAGCCTCACCCCGTGGTCGGGTTACCTCATGGTTGCTTCACGACACTGCAAACGTCCATTCCTTCCCATGGGAACTCTCAGGCACTTGCAGCCATTAAACACAGTGTCCACACATGCTGTTAGGAAGGCAGCCACATCTTCCTCATTCGGTCTCACGTCAGCCCAGATGCGACCTTTCATACGGACCAAACGGGTCCAAGCATTCACTCATGTGACCTACCCTTGCCACCTTATATGGTTTGTAGCCACGCCCACCAGATCACATGGCTATGACCTCATCACAGGTCCTACAAGCACTCACACATACACTTTACTATGGCGCTCTAGACACCGCCCCTAGGTGGGTTTGTAGGTAGCTGGTTCTGCCCGTCTCACCAGCTACCTTGAAAGCTCTCCCTAACACAGTGTAACGAAAGCTCAGCAGTACCTCAGCTGATCAACACACATATTCAAGTTTCCATCCCAAGGCCACCTACCTTGGGATACATAACGATGATTCAGCATCCTGCCACTCATCCTCTCTCCTGGGACACCCACACAGCGCCCCCTAGCGGACACAGTGGTCACTACACCACAATATTTATTTATTTTTAGTGCAACCGGCAGCTGAAAACTCCTATCAGCCGCCTCTTGCTTTTGCTGTTAACAGTTGAATACAACTCTCAATATTGTCCTCTGACTGCACTGATTGCAGCACGAGCAGTGGACAGTGATGTGAGTTGCCTTCTTCAGAACCCAACGACAGGGAACAACGTGATCAGTACCGCTGATTTCCAGGTGCTGGTACGTGTCACACTGATGACGCAGCGATGTCATCTGTGTGTCATCAGTGTGCACTTGTGCGGGACGCTTTGTGGCTCATGTTGCTACTGGAAACACTGACATCTGAAAGAGCCCTTAGTGAACTCAGTCATTTACCAAACTTTGGCTGACTTTTGACAATTTTTAGGAAAAAAGTTTAGGGAATCTGAACACGAATTCAAATGTGCAACGTTCATGCCGAATTTGAGATTGGCAAACGTTTTCCGAAGAAGTTCGCTCATCTCTAGTCAGTACTGGGCCTTCACAGATCAGAGGTTCCCAAGGGAGCACAGTTTATATGGCATAGTTGCTTTCCATCTTTAAAGTCACTGGGTAAGTCTCTTTCTCCTGTAGAGGGTAAGCTTTTATGATCAGTGGGGTCACTTCTCTCTATCCTGCACTGGTGTCAGTGTGGTTCTCTCTGGTTCTATTTATCTCTCCTATAGAGTGTAAGCCCTTATGATTAGCAGGGTCCTCTCTCGCTACCTCTTCAATGGTATGCAAGCTCATAAGGTCAGCGGGATTCTAGCTCTTTCTTCTCTCCCCCTTGTGTATTTTCTGAGCGATTACAAGCTTTCCAGCATTGGGATTTCTGTGCATTTATTCTCTGCAAATTGACTTTTTTTTTTAGAAGAATTTGAGAAAATTGGCGAACTGGAATTTCAAAATATCAGCAAATCTCTGGCTATTAGCATACACTTTGTAATGTGCATTTGTTGATCTCTATATAAGCTTAACACTTGAAAATCATTTCTTGCTATAATTATTTTTCTTGCCATTATTCTTTATTTCTACTATAACAATGTTTTTTTTCATATGTGCCCTAAGTTTGAAGTGTCCAGCGTACTGTTACCAGGGCATTACAGTATTCTAACAGTAGGGCATCCTTCATTGCATTATGTAGTTCAGTGAATATGAACTATAATAAGCAAATGTAGAAAGTCATATATCAATTTCTATTTTTAATACTTCATTTTTCTGGTTGTGCAATTATGCTGTGTATTCTGAACTTCATTGTGCTTTTAATATCCTATTGAAAGTGTCGCAAAGCTTTCTTTCTACTCTGTCACCCTCTAATTATATAGCTCCCTTTAATGAACGCTAATGGAATATGAACTTGAAAAAGACTATGTCAGCTCACTGACTTAGAAGCCAGAAGAGACAAGACATACAAATTATGCGGGGGACCTTGGAGGGAAGGAACACAGTGAGGTTATATATGTCTAAAAATAGAGGATCTTTGACAGAGATGAAAAGATATATAACTAAGACAATGCATGATAGAGATTTGAAGGTCACATAACACTACTTTGTTTCTGACTTCAATGTCCTGTCCAGGCTTCAACATGTTTTCATACATCTGGGTCAAAGTAAAGATACAAAATAATCATAATTAAATGATCAATAAGTCTACGGTTACCGTGCATTATATCAAGCCAGGTGCATTAGCTCAATGTGCGTTGACTATTAAAATGATAATAAGAGCAATATAAGCTGGAGCCCGAACACTCGAAAAATAAAGCATGCTTCATTACATTCTGCACTGTATTGTACCTGACACAGTGTAACATGACAAATGTACAGTATATACACACATATACAGTGGATATATAAAGTCTACACACTCCTGTTAAAATGTCAGATTTCATCATGTATGTACAAAAAAACATTCCAAGAACTTTTTCCATCTTTAATGTCACCCATAATCTATACAGTTCAATTTAAAAAAAAAAAACTGAAATATTTTTGGGCTTAAAAGTAAAAATTAAGAGCTGAAATAATGTGGTTGTGTAAATATGCACAACTGTAAACTAGTAGTTGGTTGACGTATCCTTTGAATTTATGGCAGCATTCAGTCTGTTTGGGCAGGGGTCTATCAGCATGGCACATCTAGAATTGCCAATCTTTCTTCACTTTTCATTGCAGTAGTTCTTCAAATCTGTGAGCTTGAGAGGGCATCTCCTGTGTTCAGCCTTGCCAAAGGTCAACCCACAGATTCTCCATTTAATTCAGGTGTGGGCTCTTAAGGGCCTGTCACACTAAGCGATATCACTAGCAATATCGCTATAACTTGTGACGTTATAGCGATATTGCTAGCAATATCACTGTGTCTGATACTTACCTCCGACCGGCTCCCCCGCTGGTTATCGCTGATCGTGCGAGAACGTCCAGGACCATTTCTCCCTGCTGTGACGACGAGCGACGCGTGGAGCCGGGCGGGAGGACGCAGGATTGCCTAGTGTGACAGGTAAGTAGCGACCCCCATCCCCAGCGATGTCGCTGGTGAGATCTGCCTGTGTGGCAGCTCACTAGCGACCACTTAGCGATGTACCAGTGATCCTGACCGCGTCATATCGCTGGTCGGGATCGCTGGTACATCTCTAAGTGTGACAGGGCCTTTAGTGATTGATTCCAAAACTTTGATTTTTTTTTAGATTGGGGAAGAACAGGGCCTAGATTGTTTTACACCGGCCCATGGAAAGCTATGTAGACAAGGTCCAAAAGTAGGAGTAGAAGCACACCACACCTTGTAAAAAGTGCAAAGAAAAGCTTTAAAAAAAAGAAAAGTGCCTAAACACTTGTTGACATAAGCGCAATGTGTAGTTGCAAATTCACACTGCAGGCATTAGCAAAAAAACCGAGGATAAAAACAATGAGAAAAAACCTTGCAGTAAATAAATAAATAAGCAAACATTATTAGTATATGTAAATAGCATTTGTTATTTAGTTGATACTTTTCATCTAAAAAGAGTAAAAGCCATCCTACCACAACAAGGTGCACCAAATCAAGATGGACCCTAACTCTAGTATCTCATCACATTTTTAACACTTTGGAATTTTTTTGTACCCTTCTAATGGCTGATTATTTTCAACAGTGAAATCCCTTTGTTGTGTTGTAATTTGTTTTTACTGTATGGCTTTTACTGTAAAAGGTAATTAAAAAAACTGTCAGGAAAATCCTACTAAAGGATTTAAACTTTAGATGGGGTTAATTAGAATCACTTTAATATTATATGAAAATTGCCTCTTCAGAGAAAAAGAGGACTTGAACTCTATAGTGCCACCTGTTGGTAGCAGCGATCCTACAAGTCACAATCAACACTTTAACGAGTCTTGTAATATGACTTACTGTAGGATAAAAGCCAAATCAGAATCTCAATTTGCAGACACGGTGTTTCGAGCTATTGGCTCTCGTCAGTGCAAAGTATGAGAAGTGATTTGGCTAGGTGAGCAGCTCTGGACTGAGGTCTAAGGGGTAACGTTTCTCCTTGTGGAGAGTGACATGCCAGCTCTGGCTTGTCAAGGTAAGGAGGCTTATTCGCCGTGCAATGCTCCTCTGGGAAAATAATATGCAAATTGCCTCTTCAGAGAAAAAGAGGACATGAACTCTATAGTGCCACCTATTGGTAGTAGCGATCCTACAAGTCACAATCAACCATTTAACGAGTCTTGTAATATGACTTAGGATAAAAGCCAAATCAGAATCTTAATTTGCAGACACGGTTTTTTGAGCTATTGGCTCTCATCAGTGCAAAGCATGAGAAGTGATTTGGCTAGGTGAGCGGCTCTGGACTGAGGTCTAAGGGGTAAGGTTTCTCCTTGTGGAGAGTGACATGCCAGTAGGATCGCTACTACCAACTGGTGGCGCTATAGAGTTCAAGTCACACTAGTCATACACCATATAGAGCTGTCCGCTTGTCAAACAGTATTGTATATCTGCTGTTTGATCACGGTCAAATCTATACAGAGACAGCGTGTGTGACTCCGTAAAAAAATAGACAGAGATTTAAAATTTTCCATACATACACCGGATAGAGCTGTCCGCTTCTGATACAGTACTGTATATCTGCTGGTTGGATTATGGTCAAATACATACTGGGAGAGCATCTGTGACTATGGAAATATATACAAAGATTTAAATTTTTACCTTCACCTTATACAGCTGTACGCTCCTCATACAGTACCATATACCTGCTGGTATTTTTGTTACATTTTCAGAAACATGACGAAGTATGGTGGAAGAGGCCCCGAACGTGGGTGGGGGGGCAGCTGGTACTGATGGTGGTGGTGGTGTATCTGCTGGTTATGCCAAAAGCACAATAGCGGCTAAGGCAGAAGGTGTTGAGCCTGCATCATTGTCTGCCACAAGAAGGCCTGTAAGGTTCAATTTTCTGGGAGTAGGAAAGCCGCTTTTAAAGCTGGAGCATCAGGAGCAGGTTTTGGCTTACATTGCCGAAACAGCCACCAACTCTATTGCCTCCTCTTCTGAACTTTCAAAACCTGCAAGCACTGAGTCGTCAGTGCAGGCTTCTGGTCAGGAAAAAACACCTTTCCTTGTGTCCTTCACCCCCACCAAAAGTGAAGGATGCGGCAGCCCACACTTCAGATTACTCCATGGAGCTCTTTTCACATAACATGCTTGGTTTATCCAGTCAAATCCTGAATTCCCCAGTCCAGGGTGCATCTGACACGGAGTGCACTGATGCACAGCCACTGCTAGATGATTCTGCTGGTACATTGACCCACATCACTATATTGCCCTCACAGTCTACTGAGCCAGAATCTGACCCTGATAAAACTCAGGTGCCCCTTCTCGCTTACTGTACCACCTTACACGGTGACACAGAGAAAGGTGCAGATGAAATTGAAGAGGAAGTGATGGATGACCCAGTTGTTGACCCGGATTGGCATCCATTGGGGGAAGAGGGTGCCGTTGGCAATAGCTCAGATGAGGAGAAGGATCCGCAGCAGGCATCAACATCACAGCAGCGGTTATCTGGTAGGCCTGTAGCTGTCCAAAAACACGGAACAAAAACATAAAGAGGTGCAGGACTGCTTGGCCACACGGTCAAATTAGGACAGCATGCAAGCAATGAAAATTTATACCATAGTAGGAAGAGTGCAGTGTGGCACTTCTTTGTCCAAATCCTACTGATGAGGCAAAGGATATCTGTAAGAAGTGCAGAAGAACCTTTAGCCGAGGGAAAAATCTCAGAAATTTGAATACCAGTTGCATGCTTAGACATTTAACCACCATGCACTTGCAAGCGTGGATGGACTACAAAACCTCAGGTACCACATGTGCACCTGCTCCGACTGAAGGTAGCCAGCAACGCTCCATTGCTTCCCCCACTGTAAGACCACCACCACCGGTAAGCACACCACCAGCAATAAATGTGGAGGTGTCGTCGCAAGGCCAAAGCAGTCAGGCAATCACAATGGTTTTGCAACGAAACACTGAACCTAGGCCATCACCATCAACACCATCACCATCACCAACCCCCTCTCAGTCCGTCCGGTCCACCGCTAGTTCCCCCATATGCAGCTCTCAAGTCCAGCTCACCCTGGCAGACACTCTGAGTAGGACAAGAAAGTACTCATCCTCTCATCCGCGTACACTGGCTTTGAATGCCTACATTGCCAAACTGATCTCATTAGAGATTATGCCCTTACATTTGGTTGATAGTGAAGCTTTCCACGAGCTCATGGTCTATGCAGTCCCACGCTATGACCTACCCAGTCGGCACTTCTTTTCTTGAAAAGCCATCCCTGCCCTCCACCTGCATGTGAAATACCGCATTGACTATGCACTCAAACAATCAGTGAGTGGAAAGGTGCACCTCACAACAGATGCATGGTCCAGTAGGCATGGCCCGGGCCGCTACGTGTCCACCACTGCACACTGGGTTAATGTGGTGGATGCAGGCTCCACAGGGGACAGCGGCAGTGGAAGAGTGCTGCCTAGCCCACGGTATAGGAAACAGCTTGCTGTAGGCGTTCGATCCTCCTCCAGAAGCGAGAGCTCGTCGACAGAGCGCAGTCGCACAAGCACTCCATCCGCAGCTGCCAGGGTTGCACACGAGGTGTCCTGTCATGAACTCATTTTCTGCTCCACCAGTTGAGAGTTCCCCTTCCGTTCTCCCTCTGGTGGTGACAGGAGGTAGTGCGGTTGGTTTAAGTGGTAGTGATCTGCCACCTGATGAGGAAGATAATTATTGGATCTCTGGAGTATCAGACTGGATATAAGACAGCCAACGCCCTATCCGGGTGCTGGTGATTCAGTCTGCTTCTCAGGTCCTTGACTTCAGCTCTCTTCCAGTCTTCTCAAGTTAAGTTTGTTTTTTGCTAATGTTCACACTTGCGCTTGTTGGTCAATTCAGTTTGTTGTGTAATCAGCCTGCCCCTGCTGGGGCTATGCTGAATTTCCACTCCTATTAATCAGTATTTGCCAATCTGCTTTTTGTCCCTTATTAGATTGGCCTCTTTTTTGCTCTGTCTCAGAATATTTCAGAGTGCTGATATAGGTTTAGAAGTCTAGTGACTTCAGGGTTAATTTTGCTATCAGAAGTGTTGGACAATATTTTTGTAGGTTGTTTTTGGCAGATTGCAGACAGTGTCTTTCCTTTTCTGTCCTTTTTAGTTAGCCGGGCCCCATCGTTTGCTCAGCCTATTTTCCTGCCTATGTTTGTGTTTTCATCTTGTTTCCCCGTCAATACATGTGGGGAGCTGTCTTTCCTTTGGAGTCTGCACTGGGGCAGTTAGTTTTCCTCTTTTCCTGCTTTAGGCTTATGTAGTTCTCCGGTTGTAATGAGGCATCTAGGACCAACGTAGGAACGTCCACGACTGCTGCTAGTTGTGCGGTTAAGATCAGGGATCTGCAATCTGCATAGGTTTCCCATTCATAACAGAATCACCAGCCATACCGCAGATTCTAGGGTACTCAAATGCAGGAAAGAATTGTTAGAGAAAGAAAAAGAAAAAAAAAAAGTGTCAGAATTTTTTTTTTTAAATGTATTTTTTCCTCTTTTTTTTCTGGTGCCGTAGGAAGATTTTTTCTTTCCTAATGGAGATTAAGCAACTGTTTGATCGTGTGGAGCAGCTTGCTGCTGAAGTACAGGGAATTTCCACCTACCTTATTCAGTCACATGCTGCTGAACCCAAGATTCCTACTCCTGATGTGTTTTCTGGGGATCGGTCTAAATTTCTGAATTTTCAGAATAATTGTAAATTATTTCTTGCTTTGAAGCCTAACTCATCGGGGAGCTCTGTTCAGCAGGTTAAAATTATCATCTCCTTGCTGCGCGGCGATCCCCAAGATTGGGCTTTTTCTCTGACACCTGAAAATCCTATTCTGACTAATGTGGATGCATTTTTTCAGGCGTTGGGTTTGTGATGAACCTAATGCCGTTGATGAAGCTGAGAGAACCCTGTTGGCATTAAACCAGGGTCAGGATCCTGCAGAGTTGTTCTGTCAAAAATTCTGAAAGTGGGCGGTCCTTACTACATGGAATGATAGTGCATTGGCAGCTCTCTTTCGGAAAGGTTTGTCAGAGACCGTAAAAGATGCTATGGTGGGATTTCCTGTTCCCTCTGGTCTGGATGGCTCTATGTCATTAGCCATTCAAGTTGATCGGCGTTTACGTGAACATAAAACTACATGGGAGGCGCTGCCACCTTTTGAACAAATGCCTGAACCTATGCAATGTGATGGGGTTTTGTCTAGGGCGCAATATAGGGAGTTTAGAAGGCGTAATAAGCTGTGTTTTTTCTGTGGAGACGCCTCTCATACTATTTCTGTCTGCCCTAAATGAGAGAAACGTTTTGCACACACATTTGCTGTGGGCAGTATACAACCTAAGTTCCTTTTGGCAATTACTCTGATCTGCTCCTTGTCCACATTTTCCACTAAGGCTTTTGTGGATTCAGGAGCAGCTCTAAATCTGATGGATTTGGACTTTGCTAAACGTTGTGGTTTGTCCATGACGCCTCTGCACACACCCATTCCTTTGAGGGGTTTTGATGCCACTCCTTTGGTGGAGAATAAACCTCAGTTTTGGACCCAGGTGATAATGCGAGTTGCCCCAGAACACAAAGAAAATTGTAAATTTTTGGTGCTGCATAATTTGCATGATACTATTGTTCTGGGGTTCCCCTGGTTGCAAACTCATAACCCAGTTTTGGATTGGAAATCTGTGTCTGTGGTGAGTTGTGGTTTTCAGTGTGTTCTTAGAGACGCTCCTGTTTTCTCCACCTCTCCTCAGTCTCATGATATTCCTGATTATCTGGCAGATTTCTCTGATGTTTTTAGTGAGAGTAAGTCTGTGTCTTTGCCTCCTCATAGGAGTTATGACTGTGCAATTGAGTTGATGCCTGGGTGTAAATTTCCCAAGGGTCGGCTTTTCAACTTATCTGTACCCGAACATGATGCTATGCGATCCTATATTAAGGAGTCGTTGGAGAAGGGTTATATTAGACCATCCTCGTCACCGTTAGGCGCTGGGTTTTTTTTTGTTGCCAAGAAAGATGGTTCATTAAGACCGTGTATTGATTATCGTTCCCTTTACAAGATGACAGTTAAATATCAGTACCCGTTACCTCTGATGCCTGATTTATTCTCCAGAGTTAAGAGTGCCTGCTGGTTTACTAAGCTTGACCTCAGGGGGGCGTATAATCTTATTCGCATCAAGCACAGGGATGAATGGAAGACGGCGTTTAATACTCCGGAGGGACATTTTGAGTACCTGGTGATGCCTTTTGGGCTCTCTAATGCCCCTTCTGTCTTCCAATCCTTTATGAATGATATTTTCCGAGACTTTGTGGATAAGTTTTTGATCATCTATCTGGATGATATTTTGATCTTTTCTAGTGATTGGGATTCCCATGTGGAACATGTCCTGACTGTGTTCTGCATTTTGAGGGAGAATTCCCTGTTTGTTAAGGGATCGAAGTGCCTCTTTGGTGTACAGAGGATTTCATTTTTGGGATTTATCTTGTCTCCACCGACTATTGAAATGGACCCGGCCAAGGTATAGGCCATTTATGATTGGGTTCAGCCTACTTTTTGAAGGCTCTCCAGAAGTTTTTGGGTTTTTCTAATTTCTATCGTAAATTTATAGGTAATTTTTCTAGTATTGTCAAACCAATGACTGATCTGACCAAGAAGGGAGCTGATGTGCTGAATTGGTCTCCTGAGGCTGTCTCAGTATTTCAGGAGCTTAAGCGCAGATTTACTTCAGCTCCAGTTTTACGGCAACCTGATGTCTCACTTCCATTTCAAGTGGAGATGGACGCTTCTGAGATTGGTGCAAGAGCTGTTTTGTCCAAAAAAGACCCTGTGACTTCTAAGATGAATCCCTGTGCCTTCTTTTCTCGAAAGTTTTCCCCATCTGACCGCAACTATGACGTGGGGAATCGGGAATTGTTGGCCATGAATTGGGCATTTAAGGAGTGGAGACATTGGTTGGAGGGAGCTAGACATCAATTTGTGGTCCTCACCGATCACAAGAATCTGATTTATCTGGAGTCGGCCAAACGCTTGAATCCTAGACTGGCTAGATGGGCCTTGTTTTTCATGCGTTTTAATTTTGTGGTCTCTTTTCTTCCGGGCACTAAGAATGTTAAGGCAGACGCCCTTTCTAGGAGTTTCTTTGCTGATTCTCTTAATGTGACCGAGCCTACTACTATCCGAGGTGAGGGGGTAGTTCTTTCTGCCATTTCGCCCGATTTGAGACGTGACCTGGAGGAATTTCAGGAGGATAAACCTGAGCGTTGCCCTATGGGAAGATTGTATGTTCCTGACCAGTGGAGAAAGAGAGTGATGTCTGAAGTCCATTGCACCGCATTGGCTGGTCATCTGGGTATTTTTGGTACCAGAGATTTGGTGAGTCAGTCGTTTTGGTGGCCTGCCTTATCTCGTGATGTCAGGAATTTTGTACAGTCCTGTGGGACTTTTTCTTGGTCTAAACCCTGTTCTCATTCTAGTGGGTTGCTGATGCCCCTGCCAGTGCCCAAGAGGCCATGGACCCATATCTCAATGGATTTTATTTCTGATCTTCCTGTCTCTCAGAGAATGACTGTTATCTGGGTGATTTGTGATAGATTTTCGATGATGGTCCATCTTGTACCACTCCCAAAGTTGCCATCTTCCACTGAGTTGGTGCCCTTGTTTTTACAACAGGTGGTTCGGTTACACGAGATTCCTGAGAACATTGTGTCTGATAGAGGGGTCCAGTTTGTTTCCAGATTCTGGAAAGCCTTTTGTTCCAATCTGGGAATTCAGTTATCCTTCTCCTCCGCGTTTCATCCCCAGACCAATGGGCAGACTGAGAGAACAAACCAGACCCTGGAGTCTTATTTAAGATGCTTTATATCTGCTGATCAAGATGATTGGGTCTCATTTTTGCCCTTGGCCGAATTTGCGCTGAACAATAGAGCTAGTTCTGCCACTCTGATGTCACCCTTTTTCTGTAATTTTGGGTTTCATCCTCGATTCTCTTCAGGGCAAGTGGAATCTTTGTCCTGCCCAGGTCTGGACACTGTGGTTGTGAGAATGCAGCAGATATGGGACAAAGTGGTGGATAAGTTGTCACTCTCTCAGGAAAAGGCCCAGCGCTTTTCCAACTGGCGTAGGACCATTGGTCCCCGGTTTAAAGTGGGTGATATGGTTTGGCTGTCATCTAAGAATATTCCTATGAAGGTTGCATCTCCAAAATTTAAGCCAAGATTTATTGGCCTTATAAGATTTTGGAGATTCTTAATCCTGTTTCTTTTCGATTGTCTCTTCCAGTTACGTTCAAAATCCATGACGTATTTCACAAGTCACTGTTGAAGAGGTTTGTTGAGCCAGTAGTTCCTGTGGCGGCACCTCCTGATCCTGTATTGGTTAAAGGCAATGTGGAATATGAGGTAGAGAAAATATTGGATTCTCGTTTGGTTAGACGGAGACTCCAGTATTTGGTCAAATGGAAGGGTTATGGCCAGGAGGATAATTCTTGGGTCTCTGCCTCCAATATTTATGCCAATAAATTGGTTTGTACTTTTCACCGGGTCCATCCTGATCGGCCTGGTGGCATGGATGAGGGTTCGGTGACCCCTCCTCAAGGGGGGGTACTGTCATGAACTCATTTTCTGCTCCACCAGTTGAGAGTTCCCCTTCCGTTCTCCCTCTGGTGGTGACAGGAGGTAGTGCAGTTGGTTTAAGTGATAGTGATCTGCCACCTGATGAGGAAGATAACGATTGGATCTCTGAAGTATCAGACTGGATATAAGACAGCCGACGCCCTATCCGGGTGCTGGTGATTCAGTCTGCTTCTCAGGTCCTGGACTTCAGCTCTCTTCCAGTCTTCTCAAGTTAAGTTTGTTTTTTGCTAATGTTCACACTTGCGCTTGTTGGTCAATTCAGTTTGTTGTGTAATCAGCCTGCCCCTGCTGGGGCTATGCTGAATTTCCACTCCTATTAATCAGTATTTGCCAATCTGCTTTTTGTCCCTTTTTAGATTGGCCTCTTTTTTGCTCTGTCTCAGAATATTTCAGAGTGCTGATATAGGTTTAGAAGTCTAGTGACTTCAGGGTTAATTTTGCTATCAGATGTGTTGGACAATATTTTTGTAGGTTGTTTTTGGCAGATTGCAGACAGTGTCTTTCCTTTTCTGTCCTTTTTAGTTAGCCAGGCCCCATCGTTTGCTCAGCCTATTTTCCTGCCTTTGTTTGTGTTTTCATGTTGTTTCCCCATCAATACATGTGGGGGGCTGTCTTTCCTTTGGGGTCGGCTCTGGGGCAGTTAGTTTTCCTCTTTTTCTGCTTTAGGCTTATGTAGTTCTCCCTTTGTGACGAGACGTCTAGGACCAACGTAGGAACGCTCCACGACTGCTGCTAGTTGTGCGGTTAATAAGATCAGGGATCTGCAATCTGCATAGTTACCAACTTCTCTTGTTTTCTGAGACTTAGCTTGTTGTCTTGTTTTTCCTCCTCGGTTTCCCATTCATAACAGTGTCCCATTATCGAACAGCTAGTGGTAAGCGGCAGCAGCCTGTTTTAAAGATGATGTCTTTGGGTGACAACAGACACACCATGGAGGTACTGGCTGACTACTTGCAGTGACAAACTGAGTCATGGCTGGGCAGTCTACATCTTGAGCCAGGCAAGGTAATCAGTGATAATGGCCGGAATTTTGTGGCAGCCATAGCCCTTGCAAAACTCACACACATACCTTGCCTGGCTCACACTTTGAACCTGGTGGTGCAGTGCTTCCTAAATAATTGTCTGGAGTTAACAGCCCTGCTCCAAAAGGTGCGAAGACTGTGCTCGCACATCCATCACTCGCCCGTACACTCCAGTTGCATGCAGAAGCTGCAGCGATTGCTCCACCTCCCCAAGCACCGCCTAATCATAGACGTTGCAACAAGGTGGAACTCCACCCTGCACATGGTTGAGAGGCTGTGCGAACAGAGGCAGGCTGTAATGCATTTGTGGGAGGATACACGGGAAGGCAGTTTGAGGGGGGACATGGAGTTGTTGGGTGTGCAGTGGTCAAAGCTGAAAGACCTCTGTAAAGTCCTTCAGTGTTTTGAGGAATGCACAGGGCTGGTAAGTGCAGACGACGCCATCATAATCATGAGCATCCCACTTATGCGTCTGCTCATGCAAAGTTTAACGTACATTAAGGATCAGGCATCTGCAGCGGAGGAGGAATAGGAGGAGGAGGAGGAGGGAAGCCTTGACTGACAGTCAGCCATTGTCTGGTCAGGGAACTGTCCTGGATGAGGTGGAGGAAGAAGAGGAAGAGGAGGATGAGGGGGATGATTATTTTGGGGAGGAGGAAGCTTCTCTGGGGGCAAGAGAAAATGTTGGCGTGGGAAGGTAAGGTACAGGGCCTGGCCTCTAGCTTCAGATGATCAATGGCTACCATTTGTAATGGACGTCAACTCACAATCGGATGCAGTGGTGCTTTATGATCAGCTTTGACAGTTTTCCCATCACAGACTTGTGACATTCCTGCCACCATTTTTCAATGTCTTCTCTCATGCCAATCCAATAGAATCGCCTATGGCCTTTGGCTTCTGTCTTTTGCACTCCAAAGTGACCAGACACATCATGATAGGCAATGAGGACCATGTCTATATCTCTCCCTGTGATCACAATTTGATGGAGATGAGTAACGGTGATGGGATCCACGCTACTGCGATACAGCAATCCTTTCTTCACAAATAACCGCTTTCGCTGTCTCCAAAGACAAAGTAATTGAGGGTCATTATCGCCTCTGCGAAATTGACCGGTAGGTTTTCCCGTGATCAGTAATTCCCACTTTTCTGCAAACACTCGACTTTCCATCTGTACCTGTATCCATCTAGTTTCCAGTAGCGGAGAGTCTGGACTGGCTTACTGAGACTGAAATATATACGAAGATTTAAAAGTACCCCAACAATATATACTGGAGTACGCTTCGAATACATTTCCCTTTTCCTACTTTTTATATTCTGGTGTAATCCATACTAAGCCTGTGAGCGTCTGTGTCTGACTCTGGAAATATAGATGGAAATTTCCAATTACCCCTAGCCTGGATACACCAGGTATCTGCTGATACAGTACCTTTGCTCTAAACCTTTTATTACGTTATAATCCATACTGAGTGAGCATGTGTGGTTTCCTCCTTCTATATACATGGAGATAAAAATTTTACCCTATACTATATACAGCTTCTATGTTGTTATACAGTACCTTTGTTCAACATTTAGTATTACGGTCAAATCTATACTGAGTGAGCGCCTGAGGGTGACTACGGGAATATCTATATGGAGATTTAAATTGTACCCTATAATATATATACTTGATATCTTGTTATCCAGTACCTTTTCTTCAACATTTTGTATTATGGTCAAATCCAGACTGAGTGACTGTCTGAGGGTGACTCCGGAAACATATACCGAAATATCACATTTGCCCAACACTGTATACAGCTATATGCTTCTGATACAGTACCCTTTTTTGCTATTTTGATTCTGGTGTAATCCATAATGAGCCTGTGAATGTCTGTCTGTTACTTCGGAAATATAGTTGGAGATTTAAGATTACACCAACTCTGTATACAGCTGTACGCTTGTGATACATTACCCATTTACTGCTTTTTATATTCTTGTCTAATCCATACTGGGCCTGAGAGCGTTTGTGTCTGCCTCCTGAAATATATAGGGAGATTCAGAATGTTTAAAATATACTATATATACCTTGTATCTGGTGATACTGTACCCTTTTTCAACTTTTTATATTATTGTGTAATCCATACTGTGCCTGTGAGTGTCTGTGTAAGACTCATGAAATATATACGGAGATTTACAATTATCCCTAGACTGTATAGAGCTGTACTCTTCTGATATAGTACCATATATCTGCTGGTATTTTGGGTACATTTTCACAAAAATTAGTAAGTATGGTGGAAGAGGCTGCGGACGTGGGCGTGGAGGGCCAGCTGGTACTGATGGTGGTGCATTTGCTGGTAGTGCCAAAAGCACAATAGCAGCAAAGGCAGGAGGTGTTGAGCCTGCGTCATGGTCTGGCTCCGGAAGGCCTGTAAGGCTCCCTTTTCTGGGAGTAGGTAAACCGCTTTTAAAGCCAGAGCATCAGGAACTGGTTTTGCCTTACATTGCTGAAACAGCCTCCAGCTCTATCGCCTCCTCTTCTGAAGTTTCAAAAAATACAAGCACTGAGTCGTCAGTGCAGGCTTCTGGTCAGGAGCAACCGTTTTCCTTGGGTCCTTCACCCACACCAAAAGTAAAGGATGTGGCAGCCCACACTTCAGATTACTCCATGGAGCTCTTTTCACATACCATGCCTGGGTTCATTCTAAATGGGGCACATTATATATGGAGCATTATTTGGGCCCATCATACACTGGAGCATCATCCATTAGGCCCATCATATACTGGAGCATTCTAAATGGGGGACATCAGACACTGGAGCAGCATCTATGGAGCACATTATACAGTGGAGCATAAGAAATGGGGTCCATTATATATGGAGCATTATTTGGGCCCATAACACACTGGAGCATCGTCCATGGGGACCATCATACAGTCATATGTTAAAGTTTGGGCACCCCTATTAATGTTAACCTTTTTTCTTTATAACAATTTTGGTTTTTGCAACAGCTATTTCAGTTTCATATATCTAATAACTGATGGAGTTAGTTATATTTCTGGATTCAAATGAGGTGTATTGTAGTAACAGAAAATGTGCAATCTGCATTTAAACAAAATTTGACCGTGCAAAAGTATGGGCACCTTAACATAAAAGTGACATTATTATTTCGTAGATCCTCCTTTTGCAAAAATAACAGCCTCTAGCCGCTTCCTGTAGCTATTATTGAGTTCCTGGATCCTGGATGAAGGTATTTGTGACCATTCCTGTTTACAAAACAATTCCAGTTCAGCTAAGTTTTAGGGTTACGGGTGTGCTGGGATAAGGGTTGGAGTTATAATTGGGGAGTTGGGGTTTCCAAGCATGACATGGCCCAACGATTGATTCCAGCCAATTTTGCGTTCAAAAAGTCAAACGGTGCTCCCTCCCTTCTGAGCCCTGCCATGCACACAAACAGTGGCTTTTCCCCACATATGGTATATCGGTGTTCTCAGGAGAAATTGCAAAACAAATTTTGTGGTCCATTTTCTCCTGATACCCTTGTGAAAATAAAAAAAATTGGTTCCAAAGTAAATTTTTTGTGAAAAAAGTTCAATTTTCATTTTTTCCTTCCACATTGCTTTAGTTATCATGAAGCATCTGAAGGGTTAATAAACTTCTTGAATGTGGTTTTGCGCACTTTGAGGGGTGCAGATTTTTGAATGGTCTTACTTTTGAGTGTTTTCTGTTATACTGACCCCCCAAACTCATTTCAAATGTGAGGTGGTCCCTTAAAAAAATGGTTTTGTAAATTTTGCTGGAAAAATAAGAAATCTCTGTTCAACTTTTAACCTTTATAACGTCTGAACAAAAAAAATTACAAAATAGTGCTGATGTAAAGTAGACATGTGGGAATTGTTATTTATTTACTATTATGTGTGACACCACTCTCTGATTGAGTTTGAAAATTGCAAAATTTTTGCAATTTTTGCCAAATTTCCATTTTTTGCATAAATAAATGCAATTAATATTGAAGAAATTTTACCACTAACATGAAGTACAATATGTCAAGAAAAAACATTCTCAGAATCAGTGTGATATGTTGAAGCGTTCTAGAGCTATAACCTCATAAAGTGACAGTGATCAGAATTGTAAAAATTGGCTTGGTGATTAAATATCAAATTGGCTCTATCACTAAAGAGTTAGCAGAAAAAGGGAATATAACAGTCATGTAAAAATGAAGCATAGGTAGCATAAAAAATAAGAAACCTACTTGAATACCATAAAAGAAAAATGCTACAGCTCTTTATACCCCATGTATGGAAAAAAAAAATGAATATGGCCCTGTCTTGGACTGGTTAAGTTGTCCCATGGTCATTTGACTGATTGATTGATGCTACATAGAAGTTATAGAGCCCTCTTGTGTTCTTCCATTCATAAAACTTTTACCTAATGTATCTTGATCTGGTATACAAAGCTTAAACATGTTCTGTCCTATTGGATATATCTTTTTACTTGTTCTCACGAGCATGGACACAGCAGGAGGACTTTTTGAAATGAAATCAAGAGAACACCAACTCATGATTTCTTAAATTATTCTAATTGAATACATGCATTGTTATCCATGATCCAACAATGAAATGTATTGTCTAATCATGAGACAACGCCTTAGTCCTTAGGGTATGTGCCCACATGGCTTTTTCAGATGGTTTCCGCTTGTAATCTGCCTGAAATAGTGTTCAATAAACATTAGGGCACCATTCAGACATCCATAATTAAACACGTATGTGCAACACGGCCTAAAAAGTATGAACATAATGAACAGCAATGTCAAAATGTCTTGCTGTTCATATGTTCTGTCTTTTTAACTTCTTTTTATAGCTTCAGGCTTCGAAAGCCATGAAGCAGCAGAAGGAAAAGATCTGTTCTTTCTTCGGGTGGCTTCCACTTGGAATCCGCAACTATTTTACACATGTAAATTTTAAATATCATTTTGTTTCAAATGTACAGATAAAAAAAAAAGAACACCGCAAAACCAATAAAAAAGACATAAAAAACTATATAGGTTGAGCATCACTAGCATTTTCCTAAAGCAAGTTCTACTTTGAAAACTAGGTAAGCACGCAGTGTGCACATTCCCAAAAAATAATACTGTATATTGGAGAACTGAATAGGAAACTATTCCAAATACATGGATGAATAAATTATGAAAATTTTGCAGGATCAATTTTTATTATGGATTATTTGTAATAGGAACTTCCATAAACATTAACGAACACAATCCAAAAATGTGGACACTAGCAGAAATTTCTACTCACATTGACTACGTTGGCTCTTGGGATAGGTTCCGTCCTAATGCTAAGTTTAGCAGTGAGAACAATCCGATAAAACTTTGCTGAAGGGAATTTCGTATTCCCCAAAGTTGTCCTAACAGTAGAAACAGGTACCTTTATGATAGTCTGTGCAGATCTGTAGAGAAACCTTAGGGAGTTGAAAATTCCCAGTAGCCCTATAGATTTTCAGGAATCGGCTAAAAGCGGAGACTCCATTTATCCATTAACAGTATGATAGAGAACTGAAGTTCATGAGATGTTTCAGAGGTTAAAGTTCAGTTTAAAGTTGCACCTTTTCCTTCTTATTGTACGTAGATAGCTGCGGCACACAGACACGTTGGTGGCAATGTCATGATGTTGTGTTTGCCAGAACTGGGATTAGATCCACCATGGAAAAGATGAGTATAGCCATTACATGCTGAAAACAAGCCTCAAACTGTCAAAGCCATGCCATATATATAAGTTCCTAATTATCTACAGCTGGCTACAAGGGGAAAACTGGATTTTTGGATATTTCTTATAATGAAGTAGACGGAGCACATTATTCTATGCTTTTCCTATTTCTGCATACATGGTGCAAGTGAAGGAATATTACCTGGCTAACGCTTGCCAGCAGAGCCTGATAATCTATCGTGTATAGGTGTGTACATGTCTGGAGTGTTTATCAGCTCAAGCAGATGCGCCACTTTATTTAAGACAGAGCAAGAGAGAGCTTATGTACAGCTGATCAGATAGAAATTGATTTAGTAGCCATTTTTCCAGTTCCCCGTCGTGATGAATCATGAAACCGTGTTAAGACAACCAGGAAAGATTATTGCGAGTATTACAAATGTAATATTGTCAGTGTATCTAGGAAAAGAAAAAAACGTGGAAGAGGGTTCGAAGGGATGGAGAATGATGATCTAATGTGTCACACCAAAACACAGCCTAATGTTTCCAATGCTTATTAAAGCAGTATTCTTTAGAACTATGTAATGCAGCATAGGCTATTGTTGACCCTTTAATCACATAGGACATTTTTCAAATTTGCGCCATAACTTTTTTTAATTTTTCCAACAACATAACCACATGACTACTTGTTATGGCTATTCAAGTTTTGAATGACACCGTTATTATGTACTGTACTATAAAATGGGGGAAAAAAGCCAAATGTGGCAAAAATGAAAAAAAGTAATGCAATTCTGTAATTTTTTTAATAAGTTTTACTTTTACAGCATTGATTGCTCTCTAAAAATGACAGGGCTATATGATTCTGCAGATCAGTGCGATCACAGTGATACCAAACATGTCTAGTTTTTTTTTATTCTAAAAAACATGAGAGGTGGTGAGTTCTTCTTCAATGGAAGTCTTCAAACAGAGGCTGGATAGACATCGTCTGAGATGGTTTAGTGAATCCTGCATTGAGCAGGGGGTTGGACATGATGACCCTTGAGGTCCCTTTCAACTCTAACATTCTATGATTCTATGAAATTATGAGCTTTTTTTTTTTTAAAAAAAAAAATGCTTTTGTTTGTGGTGGCATTTTCTGAGACTTATACATTTTTCCTATGGAGCTAGGTGATGGCTTGTTTTTTGTATGCTGAATTGAATTTTGTGTATCATCTATCACTAAAATAAGCTGTGCGTTATAGTCCAAGAATAAACATAAAGTCTATATTAAAAGTCTACACACCCTTGTTAAGAAATCATACCAAGAAGAATTGTTTCAGAACTTTTTTCCACCTTCAATGTCAACCCAAAATTTGTACAATTCAATTGAAAAATAAAATCAAATCTTTTTAGGTGGAAGAAGAAAAATAAAATCTAAAATGGATTGCTGCTTCACTGTGGGTATGATATTTTTTGTTGATGTTGTGCAAAACATACTATAACTTTTGGAACGTGTTTTGGAAACCAATGTCAGAATAAGAAAATAAACATATGCTCAAAGAAAATTAATAACTATCTCTCTCGTGAAATGGCCAAAAAATTATACTAATGAAAAATAATAATATAAATTAAAAATAATAAATATGGATGGAAACGAAAATAAAAAACAATAAAAATAAAAATAAAAAATAAAACTTGGAAATACAAATAGAAAAAATATAAGTAATAAACGAAAGATAAAACATAAAAATGGGTGAAGAAAAATAAAAATAAAAAAGGAAAATAATGAAAGAATAACAAAATAACAAATTGGAAATTTAGAACTAAAAATTGTATAACTGAAAAACTTGATAATGGTAGCACCAAAATATACGTGTCAAAACGAGACAATATGTGATAGAGCAGCAAGGAAGTAGACTCTATGTCTCATTAATGGAAGATTTTTTAATTAACAATATTGACAAGATTAAAGATAAGACTAACTAAAGCCCAGGGCCAGGAATGGAAAGAAAGGAAGTACATGAGCGTTATGGTAGAATGAGGCAATCGCTGTATCAGAGCATAAAGTAGGTAAATCGACCTCAAATGTTCCGTGGGCAAGTGGCGAATGGCTCATATTAAATGTAGCACAGGGTCCCCCTTTCGTAAGATTATTCAGTACTATTCAGGATCATTAGCACAATAATTTGTAATACAGAATATATGGGTCCAATCAGAAGGCAAAGAAGGTAGGTTTTAAGGAAGAGGTGACCCATATTTTCCTATGGTTATAGCCCTTTCCACACATGCTTGATTTGGTTGCTCCCTTGGTACTCCTTTTGCTCCTTTGTTGACTTTTCTTTGTGTCTTTCTGTCTCCAGTTTATCATATATTAATAACGTCTTTAGGGTATTGATTATATTGGATAGAAGGGGTGTCTCTTTCTTCAGCCAGTTTCTAAGTATGCATTTTTGACCAGCAATAGAGCTACATGTATTTTCTAGATAGATAGTATTCTGTCACTGCCTTCTTGCTGTTCTGTTACAATGTAATGGAATAGACATAACTGGGGGGATTTTGAGATTTTAATTTTCCATATTTTGTCTATATATAGAAGGGACTCTTCCCAAATCACTTAGATAGATGAACATTCCCAAATACCATGGAATAGATTTGCTTTAAGTAAATTGCATTTAGGGCATTTCCTTAAATAGTGTGCTGGGGCATGATATAGAAGGGTTAATGGTTTACCTTTAAGTGCCTTTAATTGCCTTTCACCTCTCATTGCTAGAATTTATTCTCATGACACAGCAGTCTGTCAGTCTCCTCCTCAAGGAGACTATACTTCTTATCATATATGTTCTCATCTCAAAAGTCAGCCACAATGTGTTCTGGGTACATGGTAAATGAATTATGACCCTGGGTAGCGGTGGGGGCTATACGAGCTACATAGAGTTACATTTTTTGTAAATGGTATAAAATATTGCCTTGCGTTTCATTATGTCAGATAAAGTGATTTGCCCATGACCTGTGTGCAGTCTCCTTTGTCTCCAAGCACGTTTGTAAACTAATGGCGTAAACTCCTAATTTGGCCTCACTGGTGATCTGGCATGCCTGACTTTGGGTCAGAACTAAAACAGCTACAACAGGCATCTTTGTATGAGAAATTAAAGGCATTTATAGTGTTATGCATCAATTGAAACTGCATTTATCTCCATTGATCACTGATGATTTCCTTCTTGACTTTATCCCATCCTGCCACCAGAATCTTACCCTCTATCTCTGAGTCATTCCATGTTTTATTCTAATGGATAAATAACTTGGGAGTTGTCGAAGAAAGATAGAGTTTGTGTTAAAATTTTTTGGTGCCATGTGGATAAAGATTCTACCCCTAAGCCACTTCCTATCAAGGAATCAAAATCACATTTCCTTTCCGCTCTCCTGAAATCCTTTACCACTGAGCTATAGTAACAAATCGTTTGACAATATTGCAGTTATTGCTAATCTCTCATGTTATACTTCTCTGAGAATTCTTGCCAAGTAAGTATCCTTCCCTCATTGATATTCAGTAGATCTCCTATTTTTGTAATCCCTTTCTGTTTCCATTGTTCAAAAAAAATTTCTGTTTACCCTGAAGAAAACCAGGATCTTCCCATAGAGGGACTATTTTCGATAATCGGAACGGTAATTTATATAGTTTTCTTAAAGCTTTCAAGCACCTATGTGCATGACAGCATGGCAAACACCTCTTTTGATCGGTGGTGAAATCATTCACGTGGTCAGAGTGCCGCGGTTCCCACTTTGTCAAAAGCCAGTGTGAGTGCTCAGCTGTGATTAGAAGTAGAAAGTTTACCTCCGGTCACTGGTGTCAGCTGATGGGACTACTGTTCACATCATCTGACACCTGCTGCCGCTAATTACAGTGAGAGCCAGAGTGGCAGATGGGAGTATTCATCAGCTTTTTCTGCACTGTAAATAAATCATTAAAAAAAAAGGCGTGGGTTCCCCTGTATTTTTGCTAAAAAGCCAGGCAAAAATTGCAGCTCGGGGCTGCAACACTCAGCTGTCAGCTTCAGCAAGGCTAGTTATCAAAAATAGAGAGGTCTCCATGGTGTTTTTTTAATTATTTAAAAAAGCAATTTACAAAAATGGTGTGGGGTCCACCCAATTTTTGAGAACCAGCCTTGATAAAGCAGACAGCTGGGGGCTGGTATTCTCAGGCTGGTAAGGGTCCATGGATATTGCCCCCCAGCCTAAAAATTGCCAATTCTGGTGCTTTGCCTGGCTCTTCCAACTTGCCCTGTAGCGGTAGCAATTGGGGTGATAGTTGGGGAGGTTGAAGTCATCTTAATATTGTCAGGTGACATCAAGCTCCGAGGTTAGTATAGGAGAGGCATCAATAAGACACCCCCCATTACTAACCTTATAGTCACATTGTAAGAAAACAGACACACAGAAAAAAAGTCCTTCAGTTGAAAGAATGACACAGACTTCTTTAATAATCTTAATTAAACCATACTTATGACTTCACCTAATTCCAACAAAGTCCTCAATCTCCTGTAATAAAACTAAAATAAAAAAATGACAATATACCATACCTGTCCTTCTTTCTGTCCCACTCCGTAATCCATGTATGGGGATAAACAGTTTTCAACCTGGATGGTGCCAAGATGCGACTGTCCAGACTGAGAACCATTGGTGACTAAGCAACTGCAAGCACGGCCTCAGTGACCGGTGGTGACGTCATCGAGGTTACGTCCGGTCACTAAGGGTCCATTCCCAGCCAGGCTGAACTGCAGTTACAATGGTAAGATCCCCGCTAGCACCCTGAGAAAAATTCTCACGTTGCTAGCGGGGATCTTACCGACCGATCTTTGACAGCGTGGGAACTGCGGCTCTCTGACCGACGGGGATGGTTTTACCACCGATCAGAAGTGGTGTTTGCTGCGCTGTCATGCACATGGCAGCATGGCAAACACTGAATGTTTGGGCCCACCATTCAAGTGAATGGGGTCCGGGTTCAGGTCTGGGTACTCTTCTGGTACCCAAACCCGAACTTTTTGTAATTGTACAGCTGAACCCACCAGACCCGAATATCCAGGTGTCCGCTCATCTCTAGTTGGTACATAAATACTGGTGTGCATATTCTGGCTTGTGAGTTCCTATATAGGGACGTTAGATAATTTCTAAATGCCCCTGTTATGCCAAACTTGTCTAGTACTTCCTCCAACCATTGCCAATTCACATTATCAAATGCATTTTCTGCATCTACGGCACGCAATTCTGAGTTCCCCACTTTCGTTTTCCTCAATTTTATCATATCTTGAACTGTTAAAACTGTACAGATGCTTGCGACCGCCGCTCTGTTAGTTAAAAGTCCAACTTAGTGTGGGCCAATTGACTTAGGTATTAAAGCCAGGCAGTCAGCCATAATTTTGGACATTATTTTCACATCTTGGTTTATTAGGGATATGGGTCTGTATGACCCTGGATTGGTTGGGTCTTTGCCTTGCTTGTATAATACTTTAATATAGGCTGTATTTCCTGTTGACAGGCATTTTTTTTCTTTTAGAATATGATTTAAAACTTCTACCAGTGGAGTAGAAACCTCTTCTAATAATATTTTGTAGAACTCCCCTGGCAGCCCATCTAGTCCAGTGGCTTGATACTTTTCAGGGATTTAATGGTCTCAACTATCTATTTTTTTATTGGATAGTTTAATCTTTCTCTCTCAACCTCTGAGATTGTTGGGAGGGATAATCTATCTAGGAATTTATTTCCCTCTTCTCCATCTACATGTTCTTGTTCATATAATGTGCTATAGTATTTATGCAAGATGTCATTTATCATTTTTGGAACTGTGTGTACCTTTGTGATCATTCAAGCTACCTATAAATGTCATAGGTGTTCGGCCTTTCCAATAATTCGGCCTTGCCAATAATGAACCAGACTTATCTAAAAAATTCCAACATTTTTTGTTTCCCCCTTATTCTTTGAAGTCGTTCCAGCCAAAGGTCAAATTCTGCTTTAGCTTTGATCCATTTATACCTGTTTTCCAAATTAGGGTTCGGTTAAGTTCTTAGTGTAGAGGCACCATAGCTCTTCATTTGCTGTATTGTAGGTATAAGGAGAGGACCCGTACCAGGCCTACCTACTCTATGATGGATCTAGAACTGTCAGGGCTGTCACCTAGGTTTCATAGGGAAAAGTTTAAGGCCCCGGACCGACCTCTGCACCTAGGAGTAGGTGGGCATGGCTAAGATAAAAAGGCCACAGTGCATGGGAAATCAGTTAGTTTCCGTGGCAATGTGCAGCATGCAGGAGGGCAGTGTCAGGGCTTCTGTGGAAAAGCCAACTGCCATAGCAGCCTTTAACCAGCAGAGGCTAAAAGCTGCTAACAGAGACTGACGACAATGACGTACCTGGTCCCCGCTGACATCGCTGACTGTGAGTGACAGGATGCCCACTCAGGACATAAGCGCACGCACCAACGTGAGAATTGGGACACCCACTGTGAGGGGTTTCCCTTTGTACCTGAATCGAGTCGCTCATTGTCCCTGTACGCTGAGAGGGGGAAAGACTGTGCTCTGTCCGGCTCGTCGTTTGCTGACACACCGATCACTGACCGGACCACAAGGAATCACCGTCGCCACCAGGAGCCAAGACGTCATCTTTTCCAGGACTACACCAGACCACAAAGAATCACTGCCGCCACCAGGATCCAGAACGCCATCTTTTCCAGGACAATACCGGACCCCTTACGCGCCACTACTTTGGCACCAATGTCCACATCCTGAACTAACCGCATTCTGAAGTCGTTGGACTGATAAGCTTGCTATTCTTGAACTTCCTACCCTATTCTTCACACCCGTATACCCTGAGTTACTTACCCTGTGTTCCTTTATACTGTTTTCCCTGTTTTCTCCCTGCAAGGATTATACTTGTTAAATTAAACCCCACATTAACCCTTGCTCTGCCTCCGACCCGTTACTGCATCTTGCAACCTGCTCACATAGGCTAATGTAGTTTTAGTCTTAATAGATATTATATACCCCATGATGCATTCCTTAATCACCACCTTTGCTGCATCCTAGATAAGATGAGGGTTTTCTATATGTCTGTTAATGTCTATGTTATATTCCATCCATCACTCATTCAACAGTTTATGAAAGTTTTCATCTCTGGTTAAAAAAAAAGTCGGTAATATTCAAATAATATCCGTCATTTGGGAAAGAAAGGCAACTGTCAAGGATATCAGTATTGGTGCATGATCAGAAATGACCAAATCTTTTATGGCAATATGATTAACTTTGTTTAGTGTTTCTTGGGATATTAGAAAATAATCAATTCTAGACCAGGTATTGTGAACATGAGTAAAGTGTGTATATTCAGGAATTCCAGTGCCCAGTATGGAGCTGAAAAAGATTCTGTTCCATCTCCTGGTAAAAATATTTTGAGGATGGCTGGGAATTGTAGTGAAAAGTGGATTTTCTCCTTTACCAGTTCAGTATAGTTTCCACTGCATGCCCGTCATCTTTTTGAATCTTCCACTGAGTAATCTCCAAAGATTAACACTTTATGTCTTTTTAATCTCAAAGGTGGTGAGGATTTTCTGTATCTCTGAAGGATGTTAGCTTTGTCTGCATAGTCCAGATATTTCACTATAACTGGTCTGTGCCTGTTTGTAGCAGATTCCTGCCCAGGCTGACTAAGGGGACCTATTCTGTGAGCCCTCTACACTTTTAACAGTGCATTGATGCCCAGTACCTTAGGTAAGTCTTCTGTGCATATCAATATAAGTTGACTGGGAGTAATGGATTCTGGAAGGCCAATGATACTCAGATTGTTTCTCCGGGACCTATTTTCCATGTCGTCAACTTTATCAATGAGTTGACGAGTTAGCTTATTGGCTTTTTGGAGATCTGCACAGGCTCTCTCCAGTTCATCCTGCAAATTGCTGATTCTATCTTCAGCTTTATCAAGTGTCTCACTTTCACGTAATATATCACCCTCCAGCTGTTTCAGTGTAATGGTGACTGTAGATTCCAGTGATTGTTTTATCTCTGGAGCAAGCAATTTGGCAACTTCAGCTGCTAATGTTTTGCAAGAAACACTGAAATTAGTTATACATGCCTCACCCTCTCCTATTCCTTCTTGCTCCTATGCATCTGTTATGGGCTATCACCCTTTGGTATGTCAGGCGCCATCTTGCCTCATGGGGAGTTTCTCTGAGGTAATGGTGCAAGTTGTGTAGGGGTCCTGTTCCTTTGTTCCTTGTGAAAAACCTCGCCATACACTCTGGGAGGTCTTCTGGTAGTTTTTCTCAGGTTTACACACAGTTTTGTGCAAATAGGAAGCAGACTCCCCTGATATAGAGTGAAGGAGACTTGGAGCAGCAATCAACAGCATCTGTTCATGTGAGCTCCTGAGCCAGAAGTTTTGTTCTGTCCTTTAAGCTGCTGTATGAACTTGCTACCTGTATGAGTACTGCACTTTAAGTCGCTGTGTGCACTCTGCACCCATATCTGTAAGAGCATTGTCCTTTAAGCTTCTGTGTGTACTCTACACTCCCCCGCCTGTGGGAGTATTGTCATTTTAGCCACTGTGTGTACTCTACACCCATAATTATGGGAGTACTGTCGTTTAAGCTGCTGTGTGTACCCTGCACACCCCAACCTGTAGGAGTACTGCCCTTTAAGATATCGTGTTTATTTTACATCTTCCTGCTCACGTCTCTCAGATGGCCTTGACTCCATGTGGGGACCTCATCATTCCCCATCGCATCATCACACCTCTCCAGTCTATCCATAACGCTGCTGCCCTACAAATCCATTTCTGTCCTCGCTACTCCTACACTTCTCCCCTCTGCAAATCCCCTATTTGTCTCCCAATTCCACAATGTATCCTCTTCAAGCTATTAACACTGACTTACAAAGCCATGTATAACCTGTCTTCCACATATACAGTTGTGTGAAAAAGTGTTTGTCCCCTTCCTGATTTCCTATTCTTTTGCATGTTTTTTACATGTAAATGTTTCAGATCCCCAAACAAATTTAAATATTAGACAAAGATATCACAATTAAACACTAAATGCAGTTCTTAAACGACGGTCTTTATTAATAAGGCAAAAAAAAGTAAAACATAAATTAACTGTGGTTTATCACATCTTTGGGGAGCTGAATTCTAATTCCCTAGCCAAATGCAGGCCTGATTACTGCCACATCTTTTCTCAATCTAGAAGTCACTTAAATAGGACCTGCCTGACAAAGCAATGTACACAAAAAGATTCTCAAAAGCTAAACATCATGTCGTGATCCAAAGATTCCAAATTCTGGAATAAATGAGAACGGAAACCCTCCAATGTGGCTGAATTACAGCAATTCTGCAAAGATGATTGGGCCAAAATCCCTTAAGTACGTTGTAAAAGACTCATTGCCAGCTATCACAATTGCTTGATTTCAGTTGTTGCTGCTAAGGGTGGCCCAACCAGTTATTAGGTTTAGGGGCAATCACTTTTTAAAACAGGGCTGTCATGGTCCAGTCCGGAGTTTATTTTCTGCTGTCTTCACTCCGGACTGGTCATGCGGGAGTTAATCTCCTCAGCCTCGTTCTGGAGCTAGCTGGGCTATTTCAGTCTCTCACAGCCTGCTGACCAGTGTTAGTGATAGCTCAAGCTTCCAGTTTAGAGCCTCTGACCCTTGTACCTTGGTGATCCTCCTGCCTTTGACTGATATTCACGTGTATGACCCGGACTGATTTCTAACCCCGTCTTTTGGTATTCGTCTCTGCTGTTACGTTCCCTCTCTGGTATCTGACTCCCCGGCTTGTACCCCGACCACGTATTTCGTCTCATGTTTTGGACCCCGTGCTCATGTTCTGGCTTTCTGACTCTCGGCTTGGTATTTTGACTACGTGTATTGCTGCTCCTTCTGGTACGTCTGCTCCTGCTAGTTTCTGACTCGGTTCGCCTGACTATTCTCTCTCGTTACCTGTGGCACCTGTGCTGTTGCTCAGGGTTGCTGCTCTTAGTGTGTAACCTCTCTTCCCTCACCAGCTCACCCTGATGGAGGTTTGGCAGATCAAGTATCTAGTTTGACGCAGATGGCGCAGGACTTTTCTGTGAATCATCAGTCCCTTGTCATGTCTCATACCCACTTACAGAAAGAACTGACTGAGACTATTAAGACCATGCAGGGAAACACCTTTCATATTGTTTGTCCACCAGGTGACTCTGTAGATGTTATTTTGCACTCTCCTGAACCCTCAGTTAAACTTCCTGACACATTTTCTGGTGAAAAAGATAAATTTCACATATTCAGGGAGAGTTGTAAATTATGGTTTTCTCTTAGACCCTGATCGTCTGGGGATGAGACTCAGCGGGTGGGGATTGTTAACTCCTTACTTATGGAGGGTCCCCAATCCTGGGCTTTTTCATTGCCCCTTACTGCCCCTGAAGGGATGTTGGTAGATAGGTTCTTTGAGGCCCTAGGACTTATCTATGACGAACCGGACCGTGTTAGGGTGGCAGAGGACACTATTTTGGGTCTGGGGCAAGGGAAGCACTCAGTCGAATGGTACAGCTCCGAATTTCGTCGATGGTCCACTGAGGTGTCCTTGGACGACTCCGCACTGAGATGTCTGTTCAGGAAGGGACTGTCGGATTGCTTGAAGGACGCTCTAGCTCTCCATCCACCTCCCAGCTCATTGGAGGAGGCTATGGCTCAGGCTATCCATATGGATCGGAGACTGCGGGAGAGAGGTGTTACTCAGCGCGGGTTTCCATTTCTCCCTGCTAACCCTGATGTTTTGCTTCCATGTGAACTTATGGAGGTGGGAGCCACCAACCCCCAGGAGAAAGAGAGGAAATGGCGACGTGATGGAAGATTGTGTTTTTACTGCGGAGATCCCGGACATTGGAAAAAAGAAAAAAGACTGCCCCTCCTGTCCTCCGACTAACAAGCGGCTGAGTCTGGGTGATAATCGTGGAGATCACCCAGACTCTCAGGTACCTTTTTCTTCTTTTTCAAAGATACTGCTAAAGGTGGAATTTGGTGTTAAGAACGGCTTTTTCCATACTTCGACTTTTGTAGACTGTGGGTCATCCCTGAACCTGATTGACTCTAAGCTGGTGGCTCGCTGTAGATTAGGGACAGTTAGGTTGGGGACTCCACTAAAAATTGTGGCTATTGACTCTACACTTCTCACTAAGGATGGTCTCCATTTCATTTCTAAAGAATTCACCCTCAGGGTGGGGGCCCTACACCAGGAGCGCATGTCATGCTTTGTTTTGGATAACCTCCCTGCTGGCCTGGTGTTAGGATTTCCCTGGTTGCAACGGCATAACCCGGTTATTGACTGGGGGTCCCGGAATATTGTTAAATGGGGACCTGGTTGTTCTAAAAACTGTCTTGCTACTGTGTCTATGTCATCCGACAGTCTGGAGGGTATTCCGGAGTACCTGAAGGATTTTGAGGATGTGTTCTCCGAAAAGGAGGCTGAGGTTCTACCACCACACCGCCCATTCGATTGTGCCGTGGATCTTGTTCCCGGTGCCAAATTGCCCAAAGCCCAGCTGTACAATCTCTCCGGCCCTGAGCAGGCTGCTATGAAGGAGTATATCTCTGAGAGCCTCCGTAAAGGGCATATACGGCCATCTGTCTCTCCCGTGGCAGCGGGGTTCTTTTTTGTGAAAAAAAAGGATGGTGGTTTACGCCCATGCCTCGATTTTCGAGAACTGAATAAAATAACCATAAGAAACGCTTATCCTCTCCCACTGATGCCTGATTTGTACAATCAATTGTAGGGGGCCAGGTGGTTTTCTAAGTTGGACCTCAGGGGAGCATGCAATCTTATCCGTATGCGGGAGGAGGATGAATGGAAAACTGCGTTTCTCACCTCTGAGGGTCTGTTTGAAAATTTGGTTAAGCCCTTCGGTTTGACTACCGCACTAGCGGTATTCCAGCATTTCATTAACCATGTTTTTTCTGATTTTATTGGACGATTTGTAGTTGTTTATCTTGTTGATATACTCATATATTCTTCTGATAGACAAAGTCATATGGGTCATCTTCATGCGGTTCTCCAGAGGCTCAGGGAGAACTCACTCTTGGTCAAATTGGAGAAATGTTCATTTTTTACTCAAGAATTGTCCTTTCTAGGGGTCAAACTGTCCGCTGAGGAGTTTTGTATGGACCCTAGGAAGGTACAGGCCATTGTGGATTGGGTGCAATCCAGAGATCTCAAGGGTCTTCAGTAGGGATGGGCGAATCCTGAAATACTCGGAATCGCTAGACTCTAACGAGTCTGACTCGGAAACTCGCTACTTGTTGCCAGTCTAGCGAGTCCAATGTTAATGAATGGGGATGCGAGTATTGCAGCGATTCCTGTGCTGCCATTTTTTTTGTTCCGCTTACTTCCCGCATGTGGCTGTGCCCACCATGCGGAAAGTAAGGAGAACAATTGCGGATTGTACCCACGGTCCGGAGGAGAGGAGACTGTCCTCCGGGCTTTGGGTACTATATCCCTGTAAAAAATAGAATTTAAAAATAAAAAATATTGTTATTCTCACCCTCCGACGTCCCGCGCAGCCTTCCCGCCTCTCCACGCATCCGTTCCCAGTAGTCCTTTGCGAAAATGCCCGCAATGGCGTCCGTTCTCGCGGGATCGCGAAGTCTCACGGTCATTCGCGCGACGTCATAGCGAATTACCGCGAGACATCGCGATCCCGCGAGAACGGACGTCATTGCGGGCATTTTCGCAAAGGATTACTGGGAACGGGAGCGTGGAGAGGCGGGAAGGCTGCGAGGGACGTCGGAGGGTAAGAATAACACCATTTTTTATTTTTTTTTACATTCTATCTTTTACTACTGATGCCGCATAGGCAGCCTCAGTAGTAAAAAGTTGGTCACACTTGTCAAACACTATGTTTGACGAGTGTGACCAACCTGTCAATCAGTTCTCCAAGCGATGCTACAGATGGCTTGGAAAACGCTAGCATTTTGCAAGCTAATTATGCTTGCAAAATGCTAGTTTTTCCGTGGGAAAATCGCGGGAATTTAAAATGCGATTTTCCCGCAGAATGGAATTCCGGAATTCTCGCGGTAATTTCCGCGAGAGTTCCGGTACGTGTGCACTTAGCCTTATTTGCATTGGATTCGTTACTGTGCGAGTAATCGCTTGGAAACTCGCAGAGTACCGACTCCTGCGAGTCCCCTACTACTCGCAGAGTAACGAGTCCTAACGAGTAGATTCGCCCATCCCTAGTCTTCAGCGATTTCTGGGTTTCGCCAATTATTATAGAAAATTCATCAAGGGGTTCTCTCAAGTGGTCAAACCCCTCACTGATCTCACCCAAAAGGGGGCAGATCTCAAAAACTGGTCAGCTCCAGCTGTGGCGGCGTTTTCTTTGTTAAAAGAACGTTTCATGACTGCTCCGGTACTGGTGCAACCTGACTTGTCTAAACCATTCATCATAGAAGTGGATGCCTCTGAGGTGGGAGTGTGGGCTGTGATGTCCCAGGGGCCCACCATATTAACTAACTTAAGACCCTGTGCCTTCTTTTCTAAAAAAATTTCCTCTGCTGAAAGGAATTATGATGTGGGTAACCGAGAGTTGTTGTCCATTAAATTGGCTTTTGAAGAATGGATGCATTTTTTGGAGGGGGATGTCCATCGTATCACTGTCATTACAGATCACAAGAACCTGTCTTACATTGAACCCGCCAAACGTCTGACTCCGAGACAGGCAAGGTGGTCACTTTTTTTTCCCCGATTTCAGTTTTCCATCACTTTCAGACCAGGTTCCAAGAATGTGAAGGCGGATGCCTTGTCTCGCAGCCTAGATCCATTATCACCTCCTGAGCCTCCTTCCCTCCATTCTTCAGCGCGAGGTGGTGGTGGCTGCGGTGTCCCCGAGATTGGAGCAGGAGATTCGTGAGGCCCAATCTCTTGCTCCTCCGTCCATACCTGAAAATAAGCTCTTTTTGCCTGTCCAGTATCGGTGAAGGGTGCTTTGGGAGTTCCACGACTCAGCTCTGAGTGGGCATCCTGGAATCTCGGCCACTCGTAAAGCCATCACTAGGCTGTTCTGGTGGCCCTCGTTGACTTCTGACGTCACTGGTCTTGTGTCCTTCTGTGAAACTTGTGCCCGCGCTAAAGCCTCCCACAACCGGCCGGCCAGGGAATTGGTGCCACTGCCAATTCCGGATAGACTGTGGACTCACCTGTCCATGGATTTTATCACCGATCTCCCACCCTCTTATGGCAAAACTGTGATCTGGGTAGTTATGGATAGGTTCAGTAAACAAGCACATTTTGTACCCTTATCGGGCCTTCCTAATGCTGAGACTCTATCTAAGCTATTCATTGAGCATGTGATTCGGTTGCATGGTGTGCCTGTCAGTGTGGTGTCTTATAGGGGGGTGCAATTTGTGGTCTTACAGTGGGGGAAGTGATGGAGCGTTGCTGGCTACCTTCAGTCAGAACAGGTGCACATGTGCTACCTGAGGTTTTGTAGTCCGTCCACGCTTGGAAGTGCATGTTGATTAAATGTCTAAGCATGCAGCTGGTATTCACATTTCTGAGTTGTTTACCTCGGCTAAAGGTCCTTCCGCACTTCTTACAGGTAACCTTTGCCTCATCAGTAGGATTTTGGACAAAGAAGTGCCACACTGCACTCTTCCTACTATGGTATACATTTTCAGGCCTTGCACGCTGTGCTAAGTTGACTGTCTGGCCAAGCTGTCATGCAACTCTTTTAGTTTTTGGTCCACGCTTTTGGACAGCTACGGGCCTGCCAGATAACCGCTGCTGCGATGTCAATGCCTGCTGTGGATCCTTCTCCTTATCTGAACTATTGCCAGCGCCTCCCTCCTCCCCAAATGGATGCCAATCCGGGTCAAGAGCTGGGTCATCCATCACCTCCTCTTCAAAGTCATCTGCACCTTCCTCTTTACCTTCCTCTGTGTCACTGTGTAAGATGGTATAGTATGCGGGAAGGGGCACCTGAGTTTCATCAGGGTCAGATTCTGGCTCAGTAGACTGTGAGGGCAATGTAGTGCTCTGGATCAATGTACCAGCAGAATCATCTAGCATTGGCTGTGCATCAGTGCACGCCATGTCAGATTCATCTTGGACTGGGGAATTCAGGATTTGACTGGATAACCCAGGCATGGTATGTGAAAAGAGCTCCATAGAGTAATCTGAAGTGTGGGCTGCCGCGTCCTTAAATTTTGGTGGGGGTGAAGGACACAAGGAAAGGTGTTTTTCCTGACCAGAACCCGGCACTGACGACTCCATGCTTGCAGGTTTCGAACGTTCAGAAGAGGAGGCAATAGAGCTGGTTGCTGTTTCGGCAATGTACGCCAAAACCTGTTCCTGAAGCACCGGCTTTAAAAGCGGTTTTCCTACTCCAAAAAAAGGGAACCTTACAGGCCTTCTTGGGCCAGACGATGATGCAGGCTCAACACCTCCTGCCTTAGCTGCTATTGTGCTTTTGCCTGAACCAGCTGATGCACCACCACCCTCAGTTCCAGCCACGCCCCCCTGCCCACATCCGTGGCCTCTTCCACCATACTTCCTCATGTTTGGGAAAATGTACCAAAAATACCAGCAGAGAGATGGTACTGTATGAGGAGTGTCCAGCTGTGTAAGGTGTATTAAAAAAAAAATAAATCTACGTATATATTTTGTTAGTCACAGACGCTCTCCCAGTATGAATTTGACTCTAATCCAACAAGCAGATATACGGTACTATATCAGAAGTGTACAGCTGTATACGTTTTTTGTGTAACTAACAATCTCCGTATATGTATTTATGGAGTGTCACACACACGCTGACTCTGTATAGATGTGACTGTAATGCGAGCAGTAGGTATACAATACAGTTTGAGAATCGGACAGCTCAATACGGTGTATGGAGAAATGGAAATGTCCGCATATGTATTTAGGGAGTGTCACACACACGCTGACTCTGTATAGATGTGACGGCAATGCGAACAGCAGATATACAACACTGTTTGAGAATCAGACAGCTCAATATGGTGTATGCAGAAATGGAAATGTCCGTATATGTATTTACGGAGTGTCACACACACGCTGACTCTGTATAGATGTGACCGTAATGCGAACGGCAGATATACAATACTGTTTGAGAATCGGACAGCTCTATACGGTGTCTGTATGTCATGATCTTGGTTGGATTTTGACAGATAAATGCACTAGTAACCTTTTTTTTCCTTAAGCTGTGTGCTTAAAGATAGTTTTGCCCCCCGGTGACCATTAGGGTGATTGCACTGTGGTGGTTTCAGTTCTAGTTTTGCCCCCGGTGGCCATTAGGGTCAATGCACTTGTTACTTTAGTTTAGTGCACGTGATTATAAAGCAGGTGTGATTGCTCTGGCTCTGCTATAAAACTGTGTCAGGTGTTGCAATCACTGTTGGTGATATTGCTCATTTCCAGCCAAGTCTGGTGGAGGAAGGAACTACAGAGAGGGTTTCCTTGCAGCTCAGGAGAGCTCTGGTGTATAGTCTGGTGAAGGAAGGAATTACAGAGAGGTGTTCCTTGCAGCTCTGACAAAGCTTGGTGGCAGCTATTCAGGAGGAAAGCTGCATTCTGGTGGTGGACTCTGTTGCTGGGAGCAAGAGCAACAGAGCAAAGCTAAGTGGTGTTTCCCTGTTTGTCACTTTCCTCAATGTGTGTTTTTGTGTTTTAGTGCAGTGGTGGGATTAGTTTCTGCACCGTCCATTTCATTAGAAAGGGCTAGTTGCAGGGCGAGCTAGGGTTCTTAGGTTCCAGCTCGGCGACAGGTGTGGAGCCTGTATAGGGACTGTTAGGAGTGTAGAGACTGGCTCAGGGGAGTTCAGGAGGTCTCCACGTCCCCGTTCCCTATCGCAGGGTCCTCCATTGTGTCGGTTTCCCTGGTGTTTCCCCTTATTATTTAAATTCGCCCTGCAGAAGGCGGTGTATCCAGTTTCACGTGTAATTCTGAAATTCGCCTGCTGGAGGCGGTGTATCCGGCTGCATGTTATATTATTTAAATTCGCCCTACTGGAGGTGGTGTATCCAGGGTCACGTGTGTGATAAAAATTCGCCCTGCTGGAGGCGGTGTGTCCAGTCACACGTTGACCATCACACTGTATGGAAAATTGTAAATCTCTGTCTATTTTTATTAGGAGTGACACACGCTGTCTCTGTATAGTTTTGACCGTGATCAAACAGCAGATATGCAAAACTGTTTGAAAAGTGGACAGCTCTATACGGTGTAGGTCTGGAAAAATGGAAAATCTCCTCGGTTTGCTTTTCCAGACTCACACACAGATAGCTTTTATTTGTCCGTGATACCATCGGTACACGGTAGTCTGTGAGGAGTGTACACCGCTATGCGGTGTCTGTATGGAAAATTTTAAATCTCCGTCAATTTTTATATGGAGTGACACACGCTGTCTCTGTATAGTTTGGACCGTAATCAAACAGCAGATATCCGAAACTGTTTGAAAAGCGGACAGCTCTATACGGTGTAGGTCTGGAAAAATGGAAAATCTCCCTGGTTTGTTTTTCCAGAGTCACACACAGAGAGCTTGTATTTGTCCTTGATACCAGCCGGTACACGGTAGTGTGTGAGGAGCGTACACCACTATACGGTGTCTGTATGGAAAATTTTAAATCTCCGCCTACTATTTTTATGCGGAGTGACACACGCTGTATAGTTTGGACCGTAATCAAACAGCAGATATACGAAACTGTTTGAAAAGTGGATAGCGCTATACCGTGTAGGTCTGGAAAAATGGAAAATCTCCTCGGTTTGTTTTTCCAGAGTCACACACAGATAGCTTGTATTTGTCCGTGATACCAGCCGGTACACGGTAGTGTGTGAGGAGCGTACACTGCTATACGGTATGCAAAAAAAATGAATGCTCGGTAACTCACCAGAACAAAATAGTAAAAGTTGGAGTGCTTTGAAAAAAGCAGTTTGAACAGCAGTGTGCACACAGCAATGCAGCTATCAGGTAGCCTTAAAAGGCAGCCTAATCACCATCAGCGCTCCTGCACACAACAAAAATCCTCCCCTGTCACTGCACACTAACTGTACAGTGAAAACCGCTATCAGCAGAAGCTTTTTTTTTTCTTCTTCCCTGCCTAACGCTCTCCCTATTCAGATATCAGCAGCAGCACCTCCCCTATTCTAAGACTGTCAGAAGTAAGATGGCGGTCGGCGGTCACGGCCTTTTATAGCCACTGTGATGCCACACAAAGCCAGCCAATCACTTCAATGCCCTTCTCTAAGATGGTGGTGGCCGCTGCCCATGTCATCGCGTTGCCCACAGTGTGCGTCCTCCATCATTGGCTGAGAAAAGGCGCTGGAAGCATTATTTGAAACGCGACTTTGGCGCTCGGCTCGGAGACCTCATGGCCGACCTCATGCTACGGTCGGGTTTCGATCGGCGAAACCCGACTTTAGCTAAAATCAGCGGTTTTTCAATTTGACCGACCCATTTCGCTCAACTCTAGTTCTGGCCTCACCATTCATCCAACGTTATTCAGGCCTATGAAATTACACAGAACGTCCTGTTGCCTGCTTGCATTGGATTGTCAGCAGGTACACCACCAGCAAGACAGTCACATCTCCTATTTGATGTTTTTCTCATTGTTTTAACTCACAAAATTGCAGTGTATTACATGACCTGTATACAGAGAGAAAGAGTAACCAGCAGATTATTACATTGCCTGTTTTCAGAGTACATACCAAAAAAAAGAATAAAAAAAAAAAACAGTGTTGGCTACCTTCTCCTCGGACTTTTTAAAAAGTCTGCCAGGTGTACCCAAACATTCAAAAGTTCACTCATCGCTAGTTATCAATATAAAAACATAGTCTAGAAGATTGATAACAATATGACAGTAAAACAAGCCATCACACCTTATACTTATTTTATTGCTGTATAATCACAATATAACACAACTCAGTTATGAACAAAATTGAAATAAAACGCTGTTCTGATACACAGAAATAGTCTTTTGTAACCTTATCACGATACGTTATATTACTGTAGTTAAATTGGAGAACCACTAATATGATAAATAAAAAGAGAATTCAGCATGGTAAAGGGAGTCTGTCACCAAATTTTTGCAATGTGATCTGAGAGCATATAGTTGATACAAACAAAAATAGGTGAGAAGGAGTAAAGATTATATGCAGAGACGCACAATAAATAGAATTAAATACCAACATAAAAAGAAGTGCCAAATAAGTCTCATAAAATATACAGTTTATTGAAAATATTAAAACAAATACATTAAAAATCACGATATCAAGTAAGGCAGAGTACCAAATAAATAGAGGATAACACTGTGTCACTTCCCATGATGAAGCTTAGGTGAAACGCGCGTTGGGGCTGGGGATTCAACACTAAACTGTCATCTGACTGAAGTACATCACTTAATGCAAGTACTATGCCTACTCCTTGAATACCTCTTTGCTCGTTGCACATACCACTTCACTCAGCATAGCTGCGTGCTGCAGGCCGACACACTGTGGTCTATGTACTTTTTTTAATGTTTTTTATATGTTTTTTACTACTTACATTTATCTTGTCATCTAGTGTTATCCCTTATTTCTTTGGCACTCTGCTTTACTTCATATCTTTATTTCCTATGTATTTGTTTTAATATTTTCAATAAACTGTATATTTTATGAGATTTGGTTGGCACTTCTTTTTATGTTGGTGTAGTAATCGCAGGTATGCAGGATGCAGTAACGAGGTTGGAGACGGGAGGAACTTTAAGATGTAACTTTTATATATATATATATATATATATACATATATATGGGAGTTGGGGGCTATCTCGAACAACCAAACAAGTTAACGGCAGTTATCCTCGCAGGGATCAACACAAGAATACACTAGTAACACAAACACGACTAACCCGGTAAAGACCGGTCACTACAGTGCCGTGATATGGCCGACTACGGGTCCAGAATGTTAACTACAACGTGTCACTTATCCTCTCTGATGTCCGGCAGAGCGATGGTCGATGGTGACTCGGCGTATCAGCCCATGGGCCCAGCCGACAAGGATTTGGCGGAGACTTTGGGCATTCCTACACCCCGGCGAAGTGGGGACACAGTAGGGCCCTGAAGAGTTCCTCTGCGTCGCACCTCCCGATGGAGGTGGGACAGCGTTGCCCAGAGTCCGGATGGTGTAGGCTGCAGTCCCGGGCCGGAGACGAGCTGCGGGGGCCGCAGGCGGCAGACAGGCTGCAAATGCGGGCTGGAGTGGAGCTGCGGTGGCCGCGGGCTGCAGCAGATGGGCCGCACCCACAGGGTGGAGTTGGCGTTGGCTGCCATGGGTAGGAGCGGTTGGACCGCACCCGTGGGCTGGAGTCGGGCGTCAGCTGCCGCGGACAGGCGCAGACGGGCCGCACCTGTGGGGTGGAGTCGGGTGTCGGCTGCTGCTGGCGGTAGCGATCGGGCCGCACCCGCAGGGTGGAGTCAGGCGTCGGCTGCCGTGGACGGGAGCAGACGGGCTGCACTCACGGGGTGGAGTCGGGTGTCGGCTGCAGCGGGCGGGAGCGGTCGGTCTGCACCCGTGGAGTGGAGTCGGGAGGTGGCGGCCGCGGGCGGCAGCAGATGGGCCACACCCATGGGGCGGAGCCAGGCGGTGTCTCTCCATTGGACCATTTGGTGCCGTCTCCCTTTTGTTAGCGGTGAGTCTCCCTTCACTGTCTCCCGTCGCTGCTCTGCTCTCCTTGCTCTGGTTCTGGCTCTTGCTCTGGTTCTCTGGTGCCCTCTAGCTTCCTCTCTTCTCCTCTCCTGCTGCGTCAACTGACTCCTGCTGGCGTTCTCAGCCCCTTTTATAGTAGCTCCTCCCCCAACCTTTCTAGAAGTCTCTGCGGTCCGTCCCCCAATTGTGTCCCCCGGAAACAGTCTCCCTAGGAACCTTGGTGACAGCCTCCTTGGTTCCAGCCCAGATACACAGCGGGGACTCCTCCTCCTACACTACCCCTTCCTGTATGCTCGCCAGTCCTCAGGCAAGGGCTTGGGGAGGCCTGGGTCGGTGTCTTAAGATGAAAGTTTCCTTTGCCATATGAAGTGATCCTGTTCGTAGCGTTCGGGAGGTTTGCCAGCTGTTGACTGCTCGGAGCGTCTGGTTCGACTGTGGTGGAGTCTTCTGGGGTGGTGGAAGGTGACCGGTCAGTCGGGACTAGTGAGTCCATTTGTACTGCTGGGAGGTTTTCCTCGTCGTCCTCATCCCATACTGCTGGCAGAGGTTCTGAGACCTGAGGTGTGGTCTTGGGTCGTGTGGGGTCAGTGGAAGTAGAGGGCCGTAACATATTATGGTGCACGGTACAGGTAGGGAGATCCCCTTCTTTCTCAGGTTGTATTTCGTACACTGGTCCGTCGGGGCTTACTCGGCACAACACTCGATATGGACTCTCATCCCAGCGGGGTTCCAGCTTGTTCTGAGGGCGCTGATCTCGCACGAGTACCCGATCCCCGGCCCGGAGGTCGATGGGTTGAGGCAGAGTCCCCCCTCGATGTTCCAGGTCCTGGAGTTTTGTGTGGACGGTGCAGGGTTTGTAGCCGATGCCTGTGGTTCCGGACCCGCGACGAGACCCCTGTCCACGGTTGTTGCTCTTCCAGATTTCATTCCACCTCTGTGATCCCCTTGCATTCCCGTCCAAATAGCAGCGAGTAAGGGGTGTAACCGGTGACTCGGTGTACCCGGTTGTTATAAACCCACACCAGTTCAGGGATGTACTCAGGCCAGCGTGCCTTCCGGTCGCTCTCCAGAGTGTGTAACATTTGAATTAGCGTTTGATTAAATCGTTCACAGGCCCCATTCCCCTGTGGGTGGTAAGGAGTGGTCCGGGACTTATCGATACCATATAGATGGTGTAGCTCTTCCATGACCTTTCCCAGGAAACATGCCCCCTGATCTGAGTGTATTCGTTGGGGGCAGCCGTATACTTTGATAAAGTTTTTGCAAATCGCGTAGGTGGCAGACTCTGCAGTTCGATCTCGGGTAGGGGTTACCACGGCGAATTTGGTGAAATGGTCCACCATGAGGAGACAATGTTCATACCCCTGGTGCACGGGGCCAATGGTCAAATAGTCAATCATCAAGAGTTCAAGGGGTGCTGATGTTACTATTGTTTGTACTGGGGCCCGCTGTGCAGGTGGTTTAGCTAGCTCGCATAGGCGGCACGCCCGGCAAGCCTCTTCCACTGCAGTTTGTAAGCGAGGCTGGTACGCCATTTGCTGTAACCACTGAAAAGTATTTTGAGCCCTGAAATGAGCCCCTTTTTCATGGGCCTCTCGAGCTAGTTCACCAAGTTGGGCTCCCGGCACGACTACTTGCCAAGCTGTTGCTGATGTCGTCCGCGATACTGCCTTGTGGTAGAATAGTGCCATTCTGATCACTAATATCTGCCATTGGCGCAGCATTAACAACGTGTCCTGAGTCAAGGTCTGCCTCTGGGAGTCATTAGGTATTTTGCCGGTGGCCACCCATTGACGTAGGGGTCCAATTTCTCCATCTTCCTGCTGTTGCTGGATCCACTTATCACGGGGTTGTTGTTCTAGCATGCCTCTTGGGGGCTCCATATGGGATTGTTCTTGCGTGGTGGCTGTGAGTTCGGCGGGGGCCAGAGCGAACGGCACTTCCTCTCCTTCCAGTTCATCATCTCAACTCTGCCCTGGGGTTGTACGCCGGGTCCTGGAGATGGAGTCAGCATGCACATTCTCCGCTCCCCTTTTATAGATGATTTTGTACTTGAATTTGGCCATCCGGGCCAACCATCGTTGCTCCAGAGCCCCTAATTTGGCATTTTCAAGGTGGGCCAGCGGGTTATTGTCAGTTCGTACCACCACCTCGGAGCCCGCCAGGTACTCTGCGAACCGCTCCGTCATAGCCCACTACTGTGAGGAGTTCGAGCTTTAAGGAGCTGTAATTGTCGGGATTACGTTCGGAGTCATGGAGTGATCGACTGCTGTAAGCGATCACTCTTTCCCGGCCATCTTGGACTTGGGACAATACAGCTCCTAGCCCGTGTAGGCTCCCGTTAGTGTGCAGTATGAACGGCTGTGAGAAATCCGCATATGCTAACACCGGGGCGTCCGAGAGGGCAGCTTTGAGATCTCGGAAGGCCTCTTCTTGCGGTTCGCAGCACTGAATCTTCCATCTATTCACTCTGACAGGGGCCTCTTTCACCAGGTCTTGCAGGGCTCTAGCACATCGTGCAAGGTTCTTTACGAAGTGACGGTAATATCAGGCCAGCCCCAGGAAGGCTAGTACATCTTTTATAGTCTCAGGAGTAGGCCACCCTTGGATCGCGGCGACCTTTTACATGGATGGTCTAACGCCTTCGGTGGAGACAGTATGCCCCAGGTATTCGATCTGTGTACAAAACAAGTGGCATTTCTGGGGCTTTACCTTCAACCCGTACTTCTGCAGCCGCCCGAGCACCTGCCCCAACCGCCGCAGGTGGTCCTCAATTGTGCCGGCATAGATGATGATGTCGTCCAGGTATATGAATGTTGCCTCGAAGTTGAGATCTCCCAGACACTGCTCCATCAGCTGTTGGAAGGTCCTGGGGGCGTTGGCCAGCCCGAACGGCATAAGATTAAATTTGAACAGTCCCATGGGGAGAATGAACATGGTCTTGGCACAGTCTTCCTCTGACATTGGCACCTGCCAGTACCCGCTGGCCAGATCTAAAGTCGAGAAGTATGTCGCCTTCCCCAGGGCGGATAGGGACTCCTCTATCCGAGGCAGCGGGTATGAATCTTTGATGGTACAAGCGTTCAATTTCCGATAGTCCACACAGAACCGCAAGGTGCCATAATTCTGGTGGAATAACACGACGGGGGCCGGCCAGGGACTCTGGCTTTCTCGGATACCTCCTTTCCGCAGCATTTGGCCCAGTAAAGTTTTCACCTCCTGATATAGTTGCGGGGGAATCTGCCGATACCGCTCTCTGATGGGAGCCGTTCTTGCTGTGGGAATGCCGTGCGCAATGGCTGTGGTACAACCAAAATCATCCTCGTGTTTGGCGAATGCCTCCTGGTACTGGCCCAAAAGCATATCTACCTGGAGAATTTGGGCCGGGGTAAGGCCAGAGAGTTCTGCTCGCATTCTCTCCAGGATGGCTCGGCCCTTTTCTTCGGTCGAGGTCCTGGTAGTCTGAAGAGACCAGATAGACACCGCCCAAGGATCCCCGGCCTGCACTTTTAGTTGGAACGCAGGGGTAGGAAGCACCTCTTCCAAAGGTCTCACCCGCTTCGCCATTTAGGCTCATGGCTTCAGGCTGATGTCTTGGTCTTCTAGGTTGACACAGTGCACCAGGATGGTCCCTTTCCGCACAGAGGCTAGGGTGCGGGCCACCAGAACTCCAGAGGGTAGGCGCTCTGAGAAGCATGGCTCCACCTGCATCTCTGCTCCCTCCAGGGGCACAGGGACCTGGATAGGCAAGGCCACTACTGTCTGCCCAAGCGGCAGCAAGAGTGGACGAGCCGCCGGCGTTGCCTCCTTCCCCAGTACCTCGTCCTCCTGGCAGTCCTGGAGGACTCGCGCTTCCCGCACCAACTGCTGGAAGACCCGCCCTTGGGGAGTGCAGGAGCCCCACTGGCTCAGAGTCTCTTGCGTGGGCTCACTGAAGAGGAGGTTGCCGAACTCCCGCAGTATGTTCATACCCAGGGTAACCGGGTTGTTTGCATCTCCCTGGGTCAGGACCACTCCCCAGCGGCCGAGTGATTTGCCGCTTAACGAAATCTGCATCCAGACTACTCCGACAACAGCAACCGGTAGCTGGTTGGCTGCTACCAACTTTATCACGGACCCCCACTGAGGTCTCACTGCTTCGGGAAAATGCTGCCGAAAATAAGTCTCTGGCATGGTCGTTACTTGTGACCCTGGATCTACTAGACATCGTACAGCAGGCCTTCGACCTCTGTCCATACCACTGGACACTGCGCAACCAGGTCTTTGTAACTTCCAGCAACTCGTATGGTGGGCTCTGGCCCCGAGCGGCGTTCCCCCTGCTCAGGGTCCTCTGATCTTATTGGCCAGCGGGGCAGGTTCCTCCTGCAATGTGGGCACTCTCAGGCGGAGTGTCCTAATCCTCCACAATCGTAACAGGCGAGTGGTCGTGGGAACCGACTCTGGTGAGGGTCGCGATGGTTCATGACTTCTCTGCTCGGCCCTAGCCTACTTCTTGTGGCCTTTTTTTCTCTTCGGCCAATTCGCCTTTAATACTTTGTATCTCTTGCTTCATCTCTTGTACCCAGTGGGGTTCACCCAGGGCACTTACGGATGCTTCGATACTCTGAGCCATCCCCACAGGGACCGTCAACCCTTGCTCCTGTTCCCGAACACGTGCCTCCTTTCCTATCTCTGAAAAGGTCAGATGCGGGTCCACTCGCACCCGCTCTCGCAGAGTTTGTTTCGTCAGGGTGTCTCTTAGCCCGGTCACTAAAAGGTCACGTAATGTTACGTCTACGTTCCCCACGCCGACCCCATCCTTCCTTTCAAGGGCTACAAACAATTCCTGCAAAATATTCATATATTGCATCATGTTTCCCCCTCTTTCTGCATGTGACTAAACATCTGGGTTCTCAGTTCTCCCACATCAGTCGGGTCCCCATGAGTCTCCTCTAAGATCTGTAACACCCTGACGAAGGTGTTTTGCTGCCCCGGGGGGCCTCAACATTACGGAATCTCGGGCCTCCCCGCCCAACGACAATAGGGCCACCTCTGCCTCTATGTCAGAGGTCAGCGGATGCATCCTAAATAGCCCACACATTCGCTCCGTCCAGTTCCACAGCATAGTATTGCTGCCGGAGAACCTGGGTAGATTGCTCAGCATAGCCCCCAAGGATAGGCTGAGCCGGGGCCCACCATTGCTCCCCTGACCCACACCATCTCTGCTTGGAGACTGCATCCTGCCGACTATGCCAAATGTAGTAATCGCAGGTACGCGGGATGCAGTGATGAGGCGGGAGACGGGAGGAACTTTAAGATGTAATTTTTATATATACAGTATATATATGCCTATAGGGGCTATCTCGAGCAACCAAACAAGTTAACAGCAGTTATCCTCGCAGGGATCAACACAAGAATACACTAGTAACACAAACACGACTAACCCGGCAAAGACCGGTCACTATAGGGCCATGGTATGGCCGACTACGGGTCCAGAATGTTAACTACAAAGTGTCACTTATCCTCTCTGACGTCCTGCAGAGCGATGGTCGATGATGCTTCGGCGTATCAGCCGCTGGGCCCAGCCGACAAGGATTTGGCAGAGGCTTTGGGCGTTCCTACTCCCCGGCGAAGTGGGAACACAGCAGGCCCCTGAAGAGTTCCTCTGCGTAGCACCTCCCGGCGGAGGTGGGATGGTGTTGCCCAGGGTCCGGACGGCATAGGCTGCAGCCACGGGCTGGAGCCGAGCTGCGGGCTGCAGCGGATGGGCCGCACCCGCGGGGTGGAGTCGGGCATCAGCTCCCATGGGTGGGAGTGGTCGGGCTGCACCCGCTAGGTGGAGTCGGGCGGTGGCAGGCCGTGGTGGCAGCAGACAGGCCACACCCACGGGCGGAGCCAGGCGGTGTCTCTCCATTGGACGGCTCGGTGTCGTCTCCCTTCTGTTAGCGGTGAGTCTCCCTTCAGACTCTCCCATCGCTGCTCTGCTCTCCTTGCTCTGGTTCTGGCTCTCGCTCTGGCTCTCTGTCACCCTCTAGCTTCCTCTCTTCTCCTCTCCTGCTGCGTCAACTGACTCATGCTGGCGTCCTCAGCCCCTTTTATAGTAGCTCCTCCCCCAACCTTTCTAGAAGTCTCTGAGGTCCGTCCCAATTGTGTCCCCCGGAAACAGTTTCCCTAGGAACCTATCACGCTTACCCTTAGTTGCCGGGGGTAGCGTGACCGGTCAGCTGTCCCTGCGTAGGTGCAGAAACCCGGACCACGGGGCTGTCAGAGGGGCCCGTACAGGAGCTCAGGTTGGAAGGTCGCAGGACCTGTGGAATGGGCGGAGTGTTTGCAGAAGCACTAGGAGGCTGCAGGACCTAGCACCACGTGACCAAGCGACGTCAGAGAGGGCAGAGCTTATCGCAGAGACCCTGCGGTGACGGGCAGGGGATACAGAGAGCCAGGCGCTTACATAGTAGCAATGGTCAGACAATACAAAAGTCATACACAGGAGGAGCAAGGCGGTACAGAATCAGGCAGAACAAGAAAGGTCAGGGAAGCAGAAGGTCAGGCACGGGTCGGGCTGCACGGTACAAAATCAGAGAGTCAGAGAATAGTCTAGGGAAGCCAAAGGTCAGAATACGGGTTGAGCAGTACGGTACCAAATCAGAAAGCCCAGAGACGTAAACCAAAATCCAGACCAGGTCATACACATCACAAGTATGGAAACAGGCGAGAGGCACTTAGCAAAGGCAGGGTCGGGCACACTCAAGTTAGAAGTATAAACGACAGGGAAGGGTGTTCACCTGAAGCCATAAATACCCTCCCTGAGGCCAAAGAGAGGCTCTCACCATTACCCCTTCACTTGTCAGACCAGAATTCCAGATAAACCATGACAGTATCCCTCTCTCAATGGGGGCCTCCGGACTCCCAGGTCTTCCTGGGTATCGAGCATGATATGCCCTGACCAGACGATATGCGTGTACTGACCTGGCCGGTACCCAGGAGCGATCTTCCGGGCCATACCCTTTCCAGTGAATGAGGTACTGCAAAGAACCACGAACCCATCGAGATTGCACAATTTTATGCACTTCGAATTCCATCTGGCCGTCCACTGATATCGGCGGTGGTAAAGGAGTACGTTCCTCCCTCACTGGACCTACCGGCTTAAGTAAGGATTTATGAAAAACATTATGCACCTTCAAGGAGGATGGGAGACGTAGCCGATAGGCCACCGGATTAATCACCTCCATTATAACATAGGGACCAATAAATTTGGGACCCAACTTTGCTGACGGCAGTTTTAACGTTATGTTCCGTGTTGAGAGACAAACCTTATCCCCACAATGCAAGTCCTGACCCGGATCCCTCTTTTTATCAGCAAAACGTTTGTACTTTCCCTGAGCCTTTTCAATACTTGCGCGAACCTTTGACCATAAACCACTAATCTGACTAACCGAATCTTCTACCCCTGGACAGTTTGAATCCAAACGTGAAAACTCACCAAAATGAGAATTTATTCCAAGGTTAATAAAAAAAGTGACCTACCGGTGGATTGGTTAATTCGGTTATTAAAGGCGAATTCCACCAATGGTAACGCATCACACTAGTCATCTTGCAGTGTTGAAGTCAAACATCTGAGGATTTGTTCCAAAGACTGGTTGGTGCGCTCCGTTTGTCCATTGCTCTCCGGGTGGTAGGCTGAGGAAAAAGACAAAGCTATCCCCAACTTCCTCCAAAAAGCTTGCCAAAATTTTGCTATAAATTGTGTCCCCCTATCGGAAACAATATTAGTAGGTACCCCATGGAGACGAATGATTTGGGAAAGGAAGTGTTTAGCAAGGACCTCGGCAGACGGTAGTTTGGGCATAGGTACGAAATGTGCCATCTTTGAAAACCTATCTACCACTACCCAAACGACGGTATTACCTTTGGAGGGGGGGAGGTTGGTAATGAAATCCATGGACAAATGGGTCCATAGTCTTTCTGGAATTGGCAGTGGTACCAATTCCCCGGCCGGCCGGCAATGAGAGCTCTTAGAACGGGTGCACACACCACAGGCCATGACATACCCCTTAATTTCTGTACACATTTATGGCCACTAAAACATTCTCTTTACTGCTTCATAAGTGGCCGCAATACCTGGGTGGGCACACAACTTAGAATCGTGAAACTCCCATAAGAGCTTGGATCGTAAGTACTGTGGTACAAACAATCTATGAGGCGGTTTGGCCCTTGGAGCTAAAGATTGAACCCCCACAATCTCACGCTCCAACTTTGACGAAAGCTCGGCTATTACCACCCCGGGTTGAAGAATGGACGAGGGAGGTTCGGGGGCAGACAGAGGTTCAAAACTTCGTGACAAGGCGTCTGCCTTCACGTTCTTAGAGCAAGGCATGAAAGTTATGGAGAACTGGAGCCGAGAAAAAAAAAGTGATCATCAAGCCTGCCTGGGAGTCAATCTTTTCGCTGTCTTAATGTACTCCAAATTTTTGTGGTCAGTGATGACCGTAATTGGATGTTCTGCCCCCTCCAAAAAGTGCCTCCATTCTTCAAACGCCAGTTTTATAGCCAAGAGCTCTCTATTCCCCACATCATAATTTCTCTCTGCCGGAGAGAATTTTTTGGAGAAAAATGCACAGGGTCTGAGATTAGTTAACGTATCCGGTCCTTGAGACAAAACAGTCCCCACCCCCACCTCGGACGCATCCACCTCCACCACAAATGGCTGAGACGGATTAGGCTGCACCAGAATTGGCGCGGACATAAAGCAATTCTTTAATTCTTTAGACTCACAAAAGATTGTTTGGCCGGCAGAGACCAATTCTTTATATCGGCCCCTTTACATGTGAGATCAGTAAGAGGTTTCACAATCTGAGAAAAACCCCTGATAAACCTCACATAATAATTTGCGAATCCCAAAAAGCGCTGCAGGCCCCTCAGATCCTGGGGTTGGACCCAATCCGCAATGGCCTGCACCTTCTTGGGATCCATACGAAACCCCTGTGGAGAAATAATCAGCCCTAGAAAACTTAGTTCTTGCACAAAAAAGGTACACTTTTCCAATTTAACAAACAATTGGTTCTCCCTGAGTCTCTGGAGAACAATCTTAACATGTGATAAGTGAGACTGCTTGTCACTGGAAAAAATCAAGATATCGTCCAAATAAATGACAACAAAGCGGCCAATCAGGTCCGCAAAAATCACATTAATAAAATTCTGAAAAACAACCCTTCAGTAGTAAGAACCGCCATTTTCCATTCATCCCCCTCTTTAATCCTAATTAGATTATAAGCCCCCCTAAGGTCTAATTTAGAGAACCATTTTGCTCCCGAGAGTTGATTGCACAGATCGGGGATCAGAGGTAAGGGATATGCATTCTTAACAGTAATTTTATTGAATTCCCGAAAGTCGAGGCAGGGACGCAGGCCACCATCTTTCTTTTTAACAAAGAAGAACCCTGCTGCTATTGGAGAGACCGAAGGTCTGATATGCCCTTTACGGAGACTTTCTGTTATATATTCTTTTATTGCCAACCGCTCAGGCCCTGATAAATTAAACAGATGGGCTTTGGGTAATTTGGCCCCTGGGACTAAGTCAATGTTGCAGTCAAAAGGCCTATGTGGGGGTAATGCCTCGGCCTCGCTTTCGGAGAACACGCCCTCGAAGTCTTTCAGGCACTCCGGAATGCCCTCCAGACACACAGAAGACTCCAAGACAGGTTTTGCAGGGGAAACACAACACACAGCTTTATAGGAACAGTCATCACATTTCGGACACCATTTAACAATTACCCTCCTTTCCCAGTCAATTACCGGGTTGTGCCGTTGAAGCCACGGCATACCCAACACCAGCCCTTCAGGTAGATTGTCCATAATGAAACATCTCATCTCCTCCATGTGGGAGTAGCCAACCTGTTAAAAAAAGGTATTGGTGGCATAATGAATCCCCGAATGAGTGAGAGGGGAGGAGTTAATGGCCATGATTTTCAAAGAGGTCTCTAACCTGACTGTCCCTATCTTGACCCTGGAGACGGTGCTGGCACTGACCAGGTTAAGGGAAGAACCGCAGTCCACCAAGGCTGTAGAAACAAAATGACATTTGTCTACCAGCAGTTCAACATCAAGTAACAACTTGGGGCATGAGGAAAAAGGTACCTGAGGGTCTGGGCAGCTTCCTCGATCACTACCCAGACCTAGTAGTTTCCCAACGGCTGAGAAGACGAGGGACAGGATGGACAGTCTCTCCTCCAATGTCCTGCTTCTCCACAATAGAAGCACAGTTGTTTATCCCGCCGATGTCTCCTCTCTTTCTCTTTGATGGATGTGGCACCAATCTCCATGGGTATAGAACTGGCCCCAACCTCCTTGCTCCCAGTGAACAGAGGTGATTCGGAGTGCATCACTCCTCGGGCTCTTAACCGTCGATCCATCCGAACTGCCTGCGTCATGGCATCTTCCAAGGTATCAGGAGGCGGATGTAGGGCTAGTGCGTCCTGAAGGCGTTCTGCTAAGCCCCTACGGAACAGTCTGCGGAGAGCCGCATCATCCCAAGTGACTTCAGCTGCCCACCGCCAAAACTCAGAACAATACCACTCTGCAGAGTGCCGACCCTGACGTGCACTTATCACCATGTCCTCCGCCAGGCGTACTCTATCAGACTCATCGTAAATACGGCCCAAGGCCTCAAAAAACGCATCCACAGTCATACGTTCTGGTGCTGTAAGTGCTAACGAAAATGCCCAGGCTTATGGGGCACCTTGCAACAGGGAGATAACTACCCCCACCTTTTGAAATTCTCCCCTGGACGAGCGAGGTCTCAGAGAGAAAAACAATTTGCACCCCTCCCAGAAAGCCCTGAACTCATTTTTGTATGCAGAAAAGGAGTCAGGCAATTTAACCGGGGATTCAGGGGACGTAAGGGACACATCCCTACTCTCGGAAGACATAGCCCCCTGCACAGTACTAACCAGCTGCTGCTGGGTATGAGCCCTACTGCACTGTTCCACACTCATTTTCTGGAACATTTGGGAGAGCTGCTTCACTTGCTCAGACAATGCCTGCATCGGGTCCATGACCGCAGCAGACCCCCACACACTCACACACAATATCTACTCAGGTAACAACAAAAAGATGAGCAGGGGGAAAAAGAAGTGGGTCGCTTATAATATCACACTTACCCTTAGTTGACAGGGGGTAGCGTGACCGGTCAGCTGTCCCTGCGTAGGTGCAGAAACCCGGACCACGGGGCTGTCAGAGGGGCCCGTACAGGAGCGCAGGTTGGAAGGTCGCAGGACCTGTGGAATGGGCGGAGCGTTTGCAGAAGCGCTCGGAGGCTGCAGGACCTAGCACCACGTGACCAAGTGACGTCAGAGAGGGGGGAGCTTATCGCAGAGACCCTGCGGTGACGGGCAGGGGACTCAGAGAGCCAGGGGCTTACACAGTAGCGATGGTCGGACAATACAAAAGTCATACACAGGAGAAGCAAGGCGGTACAGAATCAGGCAGAACAAGAAAGGTCAGGGAAGCAGGTCAGGCACGGGTCGGGCTGCACGGTACAAAATCAGAGAGTCAGAGAATAGTCTAGGGAAGCCAAAGGTCAGTATACGGGTCGAGCAGTACGGTACCAAATCAGAAAGCCAAGAGGCGTAAACCAAAATCCAGACCAGGTCATACACACCACAAGTACGGAAACAGGCGAGAGGCACTTAGCGAAGGCAGGGTCGGGCACACTCAAGTTAGAAGTATAAGCGACAGGGAAGGGTGTTCACCTGAAGCCATAAATACCCTCCCTGAGGCCAAAGAGAGGCTCTTACCATTAACCCTTCACTTGTCAGACCAGAATTCCAGATGAACAATGACAGAACCTTGGTGATGGCCCCCTTGGTTCCGGCCCAGATACACAGCAGGGACTCCTCCTCCTACACTGGTACATGATATGAGAGAAGCATGATGTTGAGGCTGAGACCTTGATTCCATCGCTATATCACTTAGTTTACTTAGTGCAACAGTTATGATGCAATCACCGTTTTATCTGCTGCATATATAGCACTGTACAAAATATCATGTATGATATTCTGTTCAATACCTTCACTAACATGTTGTGTGTGTGTGTGTGTTGTTTCTGGGAACATTCATGGGGAAGTTTCAGTAGTTGAGTTATTGGTGTGAATGGATGGCATCTGGTCTGTGGCTTCAGGCAATATTTCTCAGTGAATGAATGTATGATCCTCAGATAACTGATGCTGCATAGGAGAGTTGTTACTACACAGTGTACAAATGGTGCAAAATACATCTTATATATTGGTGCAAAAAATGTATGTGGCATTGTGTACTTAGCTCAACTTTTCCCAGCATTCGAGGTCAGTCACAGCAGTATACTACAGGTGTAAGCTGCTTGTTCCGAAACAGGTTGAAATTGGCAGCAGAGTGATGGGAACTCTTAGGCTGTGTGCCCACGTTGCGTTTCTTTAACGTTTCTGCCGCGTTTTTGAGGCCACGTAAATGCTTAAAAAACACTTTAAAAACGCATCCCCATGCAATCCTATGGGATTCAGTTGTTACTGTGTCAATGGTGCGGATTTTACCATTGCAGAATCGCATAGCGGTAAAATCTGCAGCATGTCCATTATTTCTGCGGAATTGCTGTGATCCCGCCACCATAGGATTGCATTGAAACGCTCACTTTACGCATATGGCTATGCCCACCATGCATGAAGTGAGCGCTTCACGTGCGGATGGTACCCAGGGTCTGGAGGAGAGGAAATTCTCCTCCATGCCCTGGGTACCATTTCCCTGTAAAAAATAGAATTAAAATAAAAAAAAATAGGGATATACTCACCTTTTGGCGGCCCCCAGAGCCCTCCAGGTTGTCATTACCGGCAATTTCCGGTCCCTGGGATGCCTTGTGTGAATGACCTCTGATGACGTTGCGGTCTTGCGAGACCGCAACGTCATCAGAGGTCATTGTCGCAAGGTATCCCTGGGAACGGAACTTGCCGGCAGCGACAATGAAGACTGGGAGAGCCGCCAGAAGGTGAGTATATCCCTATTTTTTATTTTTTTTTATTATTTTTAACATTCTATTTTTTATTATTGATGCTGCATAGGCAGAATCAATAGTAAAAAGTTGGTCACACTTGTCAAGCACTATGCTTGACAAGTGTGACCAACCTGTCAATCACTTTTCCAAGGGATGCTTCAAATCGCTTGGAAAAGCGCAAACTTTCTGCAAGCTAAAAACACTTGCAAAATGCTTGTGTTTTGCGGGAAAACGCATGCGAATTCCGCATGTGTTTTTCCTGCAGCAGGGAGTTGCGGAAATGCTGCGGACATTTCAGATGAGGGCTGACCAAAGATGAGTACAGGGAAATAATGACTTCACGCTATCTAGACTGTATGCTTCTGTTAATACATCCTAGAATTGCATTTGCCTTTTTTGCTGCTGCATCACACGGTTGGCTCATGTTCAGTCTGTGATCTATTAGTATACCCAAGTCTTTTTCACGTGTGCTGTTGCTTAGCCCTATTCCTCCCATTCTGTATATGCTTTTTTCATTTTTATTGCCAGATGTAGTGCTTTGCATTTTTCTCTGTTAAAAACCATTCTGTTAGTTGCTGCCCACTGCTCCAGTTTATTTATATCTTTTTGAATCCTATCTCTCTCTTCTCTAGTATTAGCTATCCCTCCTAGCTTTGTGTCATCAGCAAATTTAATCAGTTTACCCTCAATTCCTTCATCTAAATCGTTGATAAAGATGAACAATACAAGGCCCAGGACAGAGCCCTGTGGTACCCCACTTGAGACATTCTTCCAACTGGATGTGCAGCAATTTATGACCACTCATTGGGTCCGATCACTAAGCCAGTTATGAATCCACGTAACAGTTGCCTTGTCCATTCCATACTTAGTCAGTTTTTCAATAAGGATGGTGTGAGATACTTTGTGAAAAGCTGCAATAATCAAAAAACACCACAAAGAAAGACCAAAATTATTGCCAAAGTATGATTGCAAAAAAGGGCTGGCTACAGACCAGTGAGCATATGCATCAGTAGGCAGGTAGAGAGAGATTTTTGCAAACTGCAGATGTGGTGAGGAGGCAAAAATAGGAGAAAAAAAAAGGAGTATCAAATGAATTGGGTAAAAAAGTACAAATTTTATTAGAGTATAATAAAGTTCATATGTGGTGAGCATTAGGGAAAGATGTGAGAAACCAGTTTTGGAGAAGTCCACATTCATTCACCCAGGCCAAAGAGGTACATGCAATGGGTATACCACTTCCTCCACTAGAAACTAAAAAAGCAAATAAAGAGATTGGTAATTCCATTATAGCGGCTTCATTAATTCTGATACAGTAAATGGCAGAGAGGACTGACTTTTTCTTGGATGAAAACTTGTAAAAACTGTGTGAGTGAGTGACGCAAACGCAGGTTGCCAGCCAATCCTGCAATCCAAAGACTGTAGTTATGTAACAGCGTCTTAATCAAATTCCTCCCGTTAGAAGAATTCATATACACAACTTGTTGAACTGTTTTCCTGGCATGTCTCCTGTTAGGGTTACTTTTGTAATACTAATGTAGTACTGGTTCCAAGTATGAACATCTGGTGCACATCTTCATAATAAGCACAAATGCTACTCTGACATTATATTAATACATATTTGAAATAAAAGTTAATTATTCATTTTACAATAGGATATGTTAATACGTATCAGAATTATATCACAATTAGAATAAAAGTCATTCCACCTCTACACCTCTTGTCCTATGTTGTCATATTTAGCAGCAGAATCTCATGACCTACCAAGGTCGGGGACCTGATTGTGACTGATAATTCTACATTACTGATCCTATACTACCTCCAGCAAAGTCCCTATGTTGTTGCTATTCTCATCACAGTAAGATTACCTCTGTGCAACTATGCTCTTATGTGTAAATCTATTTGCATTATTTAATTACTAAGGCTGGGTTCATATTGCGTTAAGGGGATGCGTTTAATGCATCCGTTACATAGTGGCATTAACGCTAAGTAATGGATGCGTTAACGCACCCATACACTGCTATAGACGAGCGCATCGCTAACGCAAGTCATAATTGGCATGCGTTAGCGTTGTGCCGTCATTCTGTGACGGACCCTCAGACGTGGTCTTCAGTGTCCGAGGGTCCGTCACTGCATCTGCGCTAGCGGAATCGCATAACGCAATCGCGTTAGGAAATAGCGTTAATGCAGTCCATCAACGCTATGTGCACCTGGCCTAACACTGGCAGTGAAACAATACAAAAAAAAATGTTTGCAAAAGTGGACAAATAGCCTTTAAAATAGAGTAAAAATCCATGGATATATTCAGATACTTTTTAGTTACTCCTACAGAAAATATTTCCCTTTTAAAGGTTAGCTCTGTAATGTAGTGTTGAAGAAAAACAATAAATAACCTTGCTTTGTATAAAAAGTGTTGAATTGGTTTCTGAGTGTGAAGTATTGATAGGAATGCACTTAAACATCAATACCATCCTTATCAGTACCAAGAAAGCATTGCCATATAGAGGTCAGCAGGATGCTTAACACTGACTTCTGCCTTTTGCTTACAATAGCTACAGACCATGTGCAAAATGTTTATTTTTTAAGTAACATCCAGCTATGTTCACATGATCATTTATCCTTTCCGTCTTTCTGTTCTGTTTAGAACAGACAAAAAGGATAGATAAGAAAAGTAATCAACCAGAAACAAAGGGGCCCTTTTGATTTATATGGGGTCCATTTGGTTCCTGATTCAGGTTAAATTTTGCAAAACCCCACGAAAATCAATGTGACCCTTAATGCAATATAAAAAATGGATACAGTGGCAAGAAAAAGTTTGAGCATCCCAGATCAAAATTAGTGTCATTGAGAACAGTTAAGCAAGTTAAAGATGAAATGATCTCTAAAAGGTCAAAAGTTAAATATGGTACATTTGTTTTGTATTCTAGGCAAAAAATATCTATATTCATCTTTTCCATTTTTAAAATTACAAAAAGGAAAGTGGCTCAATGCAAAAATGTGAGCATTTTGCATGGATAGTACCTAGAAACATCACCTTTTGCAAGTATTGTAAATGCTTTTTGTAGCCAGTCAAGAGTCTTTCAGCTCTTGTTTTAGGGATTTTCATCTATTCTTCCTTGGAAAATTCTTCCAGTTCTGTGAGATTACTGAGTTGTCATGTATGCACTGCTATTTTGAAGTCTAGCTACAGATTTTCAATGATGTTCAGATGAGGGGAATGTGAGGGCCATTGTAAATCCTTTGGCTTGCACCTTTTAAGGTGGTCTATAGTGGATTTGATGGGTGTTTGGGATCATTATTCATTTGTAGAAGGCATCCCATGATGCTAGTCACTTCTCACGGCCAAGCCATGAGTCAGCATAATGAAGGAGTGCAAGCTCAGAAGCCAGGAGGGTACATCATAAACAGAAGGAAGAGACAAAGGCATAGTCAACTAGTCAAGTAACCGTTACGAAGTCAGAATACCATAAGGATAGCGCATGAGAACATAAGGGGTTAAACAGACAGATAGTAAGAACGAGGTCCAATATCAGGCAATGAAAGATCTATAAACAGAATGCAAGACTCAGAGAGAAAATCCACACAGTAGTTGAATGAACATCTGGCAGAGGTCTGGAAGAAACAGTTTAGTTAAGTAGCCTGGCAATCACCTGGAATAATGAACACCTAGAGACAGCCAAATGGCGAGGCCAGGCAGTCAATCAATAGACTAATAGCTCAGCTTGCCCCTGTACCAGTCTGGATGACTGAGCTGTCAATCAAATTACTGACAGATTCAGCATGCCCCCATACCAGAATGGACAGATAAGCTGTCTGTAACAGCATCCCAGACACACTGAGGGGTGTAACTGTGACACATCCTATATTCAACTTCAGCTTTTTTACAGATGGTGTTATGTTTGCATCAATAATTTGTTGAAATTTCTTTGAATCCATTCTTCCCTCTTCCCATAAAATGTTCCACTTGCCATTGGTTGCAACACAACTCCAAAGCTTGATTGATCTACCCCAATGCTTAATGGTTAGCGAGGTGCTCTGTTCTTGAAATTATGTGCCCTTTTTTCGCCACACATACCTTTGCGCCTAGAGTTCTGTTTTAACCTCATAGGTCCACAGGATTTGTTTACAAAATGTGTCAGGCTTGCTTCGATGATCTTTTGCATACTTTTGACATTGAATTTTATTGTGAGGATGCAGGAGAGGGTTTATTCTGATGACTGTTCCAAGAATGTCATATTTGCACAGGTGTCTCAGAACAGTAGAACAATGTAACACAGCTACAAAGTCTGGTAAATGTTTCTGAAAGTCTGTTGCAGTCAAGCAGAGGTTCTTATTTACCTCTCTAGCAATCCTTCAAGCAGCTCTCACTGAAATTTTACTTGGTCTTCCAGTACTTATCTTGATCTCCACTGTTCCTGTTAACTGCCATTTTTTAATTACATTGGATGAAAGGGCAACTTGAAAACGCTTTGCTATCTTCTGATAGCCTTCTTCTGCTTTGTGGGCTTCCATCATTTTCATTTTCAGAGTGCTGAGCAGCTGATTAGAAGAACCAATGGCTGCTGTTTTTTGGCACAAGGTTAGAGGAGGTTGGGTTTTTATACAGCTGTGAAATTTGCATTACCTGGCCTTTCTTAACAATAGTAGTGAACAAACCATAAGGCTAATTAAGGTCTGAAACCTTGTTATCAAAGCACAAACATTTCTAATGGTGCTCAAACTTTTGTATAGGCCCACTTTCTTTTTTGTAGTTTTTAAAATGAAACCAAAAAAATGACAATTTATTTTTGGCCCAAAATACAAAGGAAATGTGACATATTTAACTATAGACCTTTTAGAGATCATTTAATATTCAACTTGCTAAATTGTATCGTAATATATCAAAATATATATCATTATACTGTATATTGCTTATTTATATATACACACACACATATATATATATATATATATATATATGTATAGACATACATTCCTGATCATTAACATTGCTACGCCACCAGGTGAAAGTCATGTAATTATGGAAATCACTAGCTGGAAAGGCATGTTAATCATAGTCAAATGGAAACATAATTTCCAAAGAATTGCGATTTTTACAGTATTAAATATGAGAGCCACACACAGAAATACACGCAGTTACAAGCCTTGGTATACTATGAATGGGGTCATCAATGATTTTCTGAGAAATGCTCTGCCATGCTGAATGAACTTGGATGTGTACATCAGCAAGATGTTTTGAAAATTTAGTTTTAATTTTTTCAATAATTGCATATCATTAAAGCAATATGTCATTCTATTCTGTGATTTTCACAATTCCATGACTTTTCCTTCTTGGTGTTGTACTTTAAAGAGAACCTGTCACCCCCTAACTAAAAGAGCCACCTTCAGCAGCACTATGGCTGCATTCTGTGTAGGTGACTCTTCTGTATCTGACCCCATTAACACCAAAATATAGATTTTTATAAATAGATCCTCATACCTGCATTCATTCACAGAGGTATGGAGTGTCCCTCTGTTTAAGCTGTCTCTCAGCTGTCCATCAACCCCCCTCTATAGTGTCCCTGCACTGCCTCCTCCTGTGTTGTTGCCGTTACATGTTGTCGGGCGCCTGCACTGTGACAACATTTCTCAGGCATGCGCGCTGACCGGGAACTGCCATCAGGCTATCGCGCCTGCGTATTTCTGAGTCCCCAGATCCTGCCCCACAGTGTGTTATGAAGTATTCACACTGTGGGGCTGGGGCCTCCGCAACACGCAGGTGCGTTAGCCTGATGTCAGTTCCCGAGCAGCGAGCACTGCGCATGCCCGAGAACTGTTGTCACAGCGCAGGCACCCGATAACATGTAACGGCAACAACACAGGAGGAGGCGGTGCAGGGACGCTATAGAGGGGGGTTGATGGACAGCTGAGAGATGGCTTAAACAGAGGGACACTCCATACCTCTGTGACTGAATGCAGATGTGAGGACCTATTTAAAAAGTCTATATTTTGGCGTTAATGAGGGTTAGAAACAAAAGAGCCACCTTCACAGAATTATAGCTGTAGTGCTGCTGAAGGTGGCTCTTTTAGTTAAAAATGCCCTGGGGGGTGACAGGTTCCCTTTAAGGGTATGTGCACACGTTGCAAATTAGCCTGTGGAATTTTCTGCAGAGAATCCGCATCTCTTGGCAGAAAACACAGGCTAAAACGCTTGTGGTTTTCATGCGGAATTGATGCGAATTCCTTGTGGATTTTAATGCGTTTTTGCTGTGTGGATTCGGTTTGTGAATTTGCTGCCTTGTGCTTCTGGATGAGAGAGAGACAGAGAGAGAATTAATTTTTCTGTGCCAGAATGGAAAATGCAGCAGCGTATCCGCAAAAAGAATTGACATGCTGCAGAAAAAAAAAACGCTGCAAATCTGCGGGAATTTTTCCGCAGCATGTGCACATCAATTCTTCATTTACCATAGACTAACATTGCCTGTGCAGTACAGTGCAGATTTGATGCAAATCCGAGCTGAAAAAAACGCTGCGGATCCGCATCAAAATCCGCAACGTGTGCACATAGTCTAAATGTTGAATAGGGTAAATTTTACTTTCTGAATATTATTTCCATATGTGGAGTTATAGATCACAATAATAATCTAACAAATTAGGGTAACATTAAACTGAAATTGTACTACAATCTATAGTTATACAATCTTAAGCCCATCATACGCATTAGGTGGCTGCTAGCCAAATGATAATTTGGCCCATCATATGGCAGGCAGCCATCTCTCCCAAATCACTTATTTGACTGAGAACTCCTGTGTCCTGGCAAATTATACAATACAATCTGCAGCACGAAATCGGACATGCTGGATTCATTTTTTTCTCTCCAATATATTGCCTGGTCTTCCATACACATTAGATTGTCAGCCGAATCTGTCGATATCTTTGGATTTGGCCGACATTAATCTAATGTGTATGGGGCGCAGTAGGAAAAGGTTAAGGATATGTGCACACGTTGTGGATTTGGCCCTGCGGATACGCAGCAGTTTTCCATGCGGCGTACAGTACCATGTAAACCTAAGGAAAACAAAAACCGCTGTGCACATGCTGCGGAAAATTCCATGCAAAAAAGCAGCGATTTATTTTCCGCATCATGTCAATTCTTTGTGCGGATTCCGCAGTGTTTTTACACCTCTTCCATTATAGGAATCCGCAGGTGTAAAAACGCAGGCGAATTCTGCACAAAATCTGCAGAAAACCCGCGGGGAATATGCAGGTAAAACACAGGTCATTTTACCTGCGGACTCTGCAAAATCCACTTGGAAAAATCTGCAATGGAATCCGCAACGTGTGCACATACCCTAAGGAGTACATTACTGAATTCTAAAGATTTAACCTGAAATACATAGAAAATTTAAGAATTTAAAAAAGAAAGGGAAACTCTTTACTTAGGTTTTTTTCTATTACTTTTTCATTCTAGTAACTTTTAAAATATCCTAAAAATACCTAATTACCACCATGATTTAATTGATTTCTTCACTTCTTGTTATTGACATTGCTTATGTGAAATTGTGTTATTTCCATTGTCTCAGCATGCCCCACTCATCTTATTGCTATAAGGACTTTATGATCAATACACTCTATTTCCGACTATATGCCATACCTCAATGTCAGTACATAAGATGATGAGCAATGGTAAATTCAGTTCAATGCTGGAACTGATCAATAGATTTCACAAGATAATATAAAAAATTAAGCTCATAAGTGACAGTTTTAAATGGAAAAAGAATTTATTGCAGAAGGAGAAAGATCAAGAGAGCACAAATAATTACATGCACAGCCGAAACATAAGAAATAGCAAACTACTCAATAGTCTTGCATTTCACGGTTATTCATCTTCCACATCCTGAGGTTTCGTATACAGTAAATGGACAAATTAATTTCAGTTCATTCAATACATCTACCATCCAATGTACAGCAACATCAAACAAATGCAGGAGAAGAAGCATAGCAATTAAAATAATTGTTAAAGTAATAACAAGCTTCGTATATATATTTATAATAGTTGATGAAAAAATATTAGGAACACTAAAAGAAACGTACTCTAAAAGGCCTAACTTATAAAAATTAAAGCAAGCACAGAGCCAATACTATTCCCATAATAACCAACTAATTAGTAGTTTCATTTAATATAAAAATCCATTCTGAAATGTAAATGCTCTTTATTGAAAACTATGTTACTTGTCTTGGCATTGGTGGTAACTGCAGATGAGTGAATCTTTGGAAATTCCAATTCATCAGCTTTCACAAAAATCTTATTTGCGGCAAATTAATTTAAAAAAGCTGCAAAGTCCTCCAATTGCTTTAAATAAACTTGTATAACACTCTGATAAATGATTTCTTTCATGGAGGCAGATGTCTGCCATGCCAGTGTTTACACACAAGAGTGTTATGATTAGGTAACCGAGGAGGATAGCAGGGGAATAGACTAGGCAACCAGATAACTAGAGAGGTTGGTAACTTAGCGGATTGCAGACCCCTAAACTGACGACACAACTAGAATTAGCTGTGGGACGTACCTACGATGCCCTAGACGCCTCGGCACAGCCAAGAATTAACTAAGCCTAAAGAGAGAAAAGGGAAAGCTAAACTGCCCCTGAGTAGAACCCCAAAGGAATAGCTAGCCCCCGAACATATATTGCCAGTGAAACAAGATGAGGCACAAAATAACAGGAAGAAAATAGAGTAAGCAAATGATGGGGTCCAAACTGTCTAGATAGAACAGGGCAGGAAAGGGTACTGTCTGCAATCACTCAAAAAACCCTAAGAAAAAATCCAACACACCTGATATGCAAAAATACTGAGGCCACATGACCTCTCCCCCACTAAATCAGAACTCTGGTGTGAACTGGATGCAAAACAAAAGATACTGATATAACAGGGGATTAGAAATACTGAAAAGACTGACATGAGCTGTGACATAAGGAGCAGAGTCCAGCACAGGTCCCAGCAGAGGACAAGGCTGAACTCACACCAGCAAAGCAGAAATCAGAGAAAAGCAAAAAATGGATCAAATGCAGGACAAAGCAGAAGGCAAGCAGACTTCCAAAATTCTCAGGAAGAAAACCCAATAACCGTCAGCAACTGAGGGAAGGTTGCTCACTTAAAACTCTCCAGTCTATAACACCTGACCTCCAATCATCCTCCTCAGGTGATTGACTTCTGTCAGCCAGACCAGCTCCATCACCAGCAGCAACCACCAGAGGGAGCCCAAACTCAGAAGCCAGGTCAAAAGTGTTCACAACACAAGAGGTGTATATGGAGGAAGCAATGACTATTTGTCAAGGAGTGGTCCAAAAATTGATCCCTTTATTGAAGCAGCAAGAGGTTTGCAGTTTGAAAAGTGAAAAAGCAATGTATTTTTAATAAGCCAATCAAATTTAATCATTTTTGGGATCCGTTTTTTCTATATTTACCCTGTTCTGGGAAGGATTCCCATTGGCAATTCTTTATAGATATAGTATACAATGGACATGCAGGAGATGTGCTTATAAGCAGTGGTAGAGGCAGAATTAGCACAATATAGAATACGATGGGAGAAGCAAGAAGATGTTCAGATGTGTAGGTTCAGTACTGGTACATTCAGCTTTGTTAGTACTAGTCACAGCATCATCAGTACAGTACTGATACAGAAAATAATGGGAATGTGGGAGATGTGTGGCTGTCTATTGACAGAGACTGCAGCTACACATATACAGTGGGATAGACAGACATTAGATCTGCAGCTTTTCTAGAACCAGCTCTATCATTCTCTGCAGTAGCACAGTAGAGATAGAACATTGCATTTCTGAAGTAAAATAGTAAAGAACACACTGGACAGGCAGACAGATGCTACGGCTGATTCATATTTGCATTGGGCAATCTGGTTTGTTTGGTCATGAGAATGTCAACTTTAAAGCTGAAGAACCTGACTGACAGCATGCCAAAGACTGGAAAAGTTAGTATATCCATGGTAAAATTAGCCAATTCTAGTCAGGGCCGGCTTCAGCACCCGACGCACCCAGGCAAGTGCCGGAGTCCTGAGCAGGCGGGGGGCCCACTCGCCCTTGGGGATGCTAGCAAGCTATGGGAACCCGGTGTCAGCTCTCGCCAGTGTGCCCCCCCTCCTGCTCATGTACCCAGTACTTGAAACACTTACTTCTATCTGAATTGGAATGCACACTGTGTGCATCACTGTTGTCTTGGGGTAAACCACTCTTAAAATTGTCAACAAGCGTGTTTCGATACTCCAGAATGCGTGCGTCCCTTTTCAGGGGGGAAGCATTTGGCTTAATATACTTTTGTACCATGGATCTAACAGAGTAGCAACTCAGTAGTCAACACTATTTCTATCCATTAGAATATGGGCGTCATTTTGAAGATAGTGCAGCAAGAAGGTGCTCATATGTCGGACGCCTCCATGAGATCTAAGTGCATGGTGTGTTGGTGGTGGGGTAACACTCAAGGTTGCTCCCTCTGTACCTTCCCACCAACCAAGGACAACAGATAGGTGAATCATTATCTCCTTCATCTCCTGTCTGTTGTGCATCCATCACCTCATCCTCTTTGATTTGTTCCTTGACTCCTATACCTTCAATGCAGTTTGTCTTCTGCCATGAGCCCCCCTCAATTGCTGTAAGTCACCTTCCCATGGAACCTGCCTGTGTGACGACAGTCTGGAAATTTGAGATATCACTTTCTCATCCTCCTATTGAAAGTGTGCTCCAGTATGTAGATGGCTGGAATAGTGAAGCTGATGATGGCACTGTCAGTGCTATTCATCTTAGTAGCCATTTCAAAACTGTGCAGAAGGGTGCAGAGGTCCTTCATCTGTGCCCACTATGCAAGTGTGATTTTTACCATGTCTGCACTGCGGTGGCCCAGGCTATGCAAAAGATCATACTGCACCAAGGCTCATTGATGCTGCCACAGTTGCTGCAACATGTACAGAGTGGAATGTTACTGTGTTGGAATATTGCAAATCAGTTAACCAGTGGGCCGAAAGACTTCTGTTGCAAAGCAAGTCGATGACCTGTGGGGTGCGATAAGCAGAAGTGAGCACACAGTGACAGTGCTTCTGCAGCAGCGCATCCAGGCTGGGATAGTTGCAGAGAAATCGCTGTACCACCAGGTTAATGACGTGAGCCATGCAAGGCATGTGTGTGAGGTTGCCCTGGCATAGGGATACCACCAAGTTTGCACAGTTATTGCACACAGCCTTCCCTGGATCCAGGTTCAGTGAAGACATCCATTGCTCTAACTTGATCAGAATAGCTATCTATAACTCTTGAGCGGTGTGACTGCGATCTCCAAGCGATATTAATTTTGAACACTGCCTGATTGCGGTGAGCCATGGGTGCGCATTATGGAGGTGAAGAAAATTCTATCTGCACTGTTGGAACGCACGTCTGCTTAAGGGAGAGGTTGAGGGCACGAGTGGAGGCCCTAGAGGAGGTGGAGGAGCCAGAAGCAGAGGAGGAGCTGTTAGATAGAGTTTTGTCCCGCAAGCCAGGCATATTTAAAGATTTGTGGAGCAGCCCCTTGACTGCTTGCCCCTACAGCCATCAGAGTTATCCAGTGCCCAGTCGGTAAGATGTAATGCTCCTGTCCAGGTGTCAGTGGTGAAGTGCACAATGGCAGGCATGGATTTTTTCTGGGAATAGATGTTGTTGTCGGCGACATTCTGGTGTAGCGCAGGTACAGCTTTCTTATAGAAGTAAGAGACGCTCTCACAAATCACTTAACCATCTGCTCACTCTTTCTATCCTCCTTCTCCTAGTCGCAGGAGACATTGCTGCCAACCCTGGTCCCCCATGTTATAGAAAGTCAAACCCCCCAACTGCTACACTCAGAAACCCCTCTAATCTTATTAATATTCCCTGCATGCCATCTGTCTCTCTTAATTGTGCACTTTGGAATTCTCGCTCAGTGTGTAACAAACTCTCCTTCACTCATAACTTTTTCCTTTCTATTTTTCTTAACCTCTTGGCTCTTACTGAATTCTGGATCCAGCAGTTAGACACTACCACTGCTGCTGCTCTTTCATACGGGGGACTACACTTCTCTCATACCCCAAGATCAGACAATAGAGCAGGTGGAGGCGTTGGTCTGCTCCTATCACCAAAATGTACCTTTCAGGTTATCCCTCAACTACCCTCACTAGTCTTCCCTTCTTTTGAGGTCCATGCCGTCAGACTCTACACCCCCTTCTCCATGCGAGTGGCGGTGGTGTATCGTCCTCCCGGCCCCTCCCATCAGTTCCTGGATCATTTTGCCACTTGGCTTCCACATTTTCTCTCCTGTGACATCCCTACCCTCATCATGGGAGATTTCAACATCCCCATTGCTCTTCCCCTCTCTCCATTTGCTACTCACCTTTTATGTCTAACCTCCTCGTTTGGTCATTCGCAGCTTACTAATTCTCCAACGCATGAAGACGGAAACTCCCACGACTTGGTCTTCTCTCGGCTTTGTACAGTGGATGATTTTGCAAACTCCACTCTCCCGCTCTCTGACCACAATCTGCTTTCATTCTCTATCAAGAACTGCCAGGCTGCTCAGGTCACCCCCACTGTCCATATTTATAGAAACATACAGGCCATTAACACCCAGAAACTTACAAAGAACTTGCAGTCTTCATTGGCCCCTATCTCCTCCCTCTCATGTTCTGATTCTGCATTGAAGCATTACAATGAAACACTTCAAAGTGCCCTGGATGAATTTGCACCCCCTATAAATAGAACACCACAACACAGATGGCGACAACCCTGGCACACCCTGCAAACACGTTTCCTGCAGGGGTGCTCCTGGTGCGCAGAACGTCTGTGGAGAAAATCCAATCTACACGAAGATTTCATCCATTATAAGTTTATGCTTAGAACATACAACACTGCCCTTCACCTCTCCAAACACACCTATTTCAACACCCTCATCACCTCACTGTCCAATAACCCAAAACGTCTCTTTGACACTTTTCATTCTCTACTCAACCCAAGAGTACAGGCCCCAACCACGGAGCTCCGAGCTGACGATCTGGCCAATTACTTCAAAGAAAAAATTGACCTGATTCGACAGGAAATTATCTCCCAATCACCTCGTACCATGCACCGTCCTCCCTCCCCCACTGCATCTAGCTCACTCTCTGTTTTTGAACCAGTCACAGAAGAACAAGTAAGCAGGCTCCTGGCATCTTCTCGCCCAACCACTTGCACCAGTGACACATTTCCATCACATCTCCTCCAGTCCCTTTCCCCTGCTGTCACCCCTCACCTAACTAAAATATTTTTAACCTCTCTCTCTCTTCTGGTATCTTTCCCTCCTCATTTAAGCATGCCATCATACATCCACTACTTAAAAAACCATCTCTCGACCAAAACTGTGCCGCTAACTATAGACCTGTTTCTAATCTACCCTTCATCTCTAAACTCCTGGAACACCTGGTCCACGCCCATCTTATCCGCTATCTCTTTGATAACTCTCTTTTTGACCCTCTCCAATCCAGTTTCCGCTCTTTACACTCTACTGAAACTGCCCTCACTAAAGTCTCTAATGATCTACTAACAGCTAAACCAAATGGTCATTATTCCTTGCTAATTCTCTTGGATCTCTCTGCAGCATTCGACACTGTGGATCATCAGCTCCACCTCACTATGCTCCGTTCCATTGGCCTCAAGGACACCGTTCTCTCCTGGTTCTCCTCCTATCTCTCTGACCGCTCCTTTACTGTATCTTTTGCCGCTTCCTCCTCCTCTCACCTTCCCCTTACTGTTGGGGTTCCTTAAGGATCGGTTCTAGGCCACCTCCTCTTCTCCTTGTACACTGCCCCTATTTGTCAAACAATCAGTAGATTTGGTTTCCAGTACCATTTCTATGCTCCTTCTCCTGACATCACGCCAGCCTTTCTAGAAAACACCGGCGATTGTCTAAACGCTGTGTCTAACATCATGTCCTCACTATATCTGAATATATGCAAAACACCAGCCGCGGAGACACCATCACATGTTTCTCAACGCAAGCAATGACTAGCCAGGTCTTTCCCTGGGAGGAAACAACCACGGGAAGGGCAGTGTCCAATGAAGGAAACCACCTATGCCAAAACATGGTATCCATCCACAGACAGCTGTTTCGGGGTATTGCCCCTCATCAGTGTGGAGTAGGAAACTGGCCAGTAGGAGCAATGCCTAGTAGAAGACTGTGAAAAATGAGGGCAGTTTCCTTCATTGGAGACTGCCCTTCCCGTGGTTGTTCCCTCCCGGGGAAAGACCTGGCTAGTCATTGCTTGCATTGAGAAACATGTGATGGTGTCTCCTCAACTTGTGTTTTGCATATATTTACATATTTCCCATAAGGGTGGGGGCATTGTCCTAGAATCACTGCGTTGAGAAACATGTGATGGTGTCTCCGCAGTGTTGGATGTTGATCTCCAGGACTTCATTCATCCTCATTTTTCACAGTCTTCTACTAGGCATTGCTCCTACTGACAAGTTTCCTACTCCACACTGATGAGGGGCAATACCCAGAAACAGCTGTCTGTGGATGGATACCATGTTTTGGCATAGGTGGTTTCCTTCATTGGAGACTGCCCTTCCTGTGGTTGTTCCCTCCCGGGGAAAGACCTGGCTAGTCATTGCTTGCGTTGAGAAACATGTGATGGTGTCTACGCGGCTTGTGTTTTGCATATACTTACATATTTCCCATAAGGGTGGGGGCATTGCCTTAGAATCACTGCGTTGAGAAACATGTGATGGTGTCTCCGCAGTGTTGGATGTTGATCTCCATGAGTTCATGCATCCTCATTTTTCACAGTCTTCTACTAGGCATTGCTCCTACTGGCCAGTTTCCTACTCCACACTGATGAGGGGCAATACCCCGAAACAGCTGTCTGTGGATGGATACCATGTTTTGGCATAGGTGGTTTCCTTCATTGGAGACTGCCCTTCCTGTGGTTGTTCCCTCCCGGGGAAAGACCTGGCTAGTCATTGCTTACGTTGAGAAACATGTAATGGTGTCTCCGCGGCTTGTGTTTTGCATATATTTACATATATCCCTTAAGGGTGGGGGCATTGCCCTAGAATCACTGCGTTGAGAAACATGTGATGGTGTCTCCGCAGTGCTGGATGTTGATCTCCATGAGTTCATTCATCCTCATTTTTCACACTCACTATATCTGAAACTGAACCTGTCGAAGACTGAACTCCTTGTGTTTCCTCCCTCTACTAATGCACCTATACCTGACATTGCCATTTCTGTGTGTGGTTCCACTATTATTCCCCAGCAACATGCCCGCTGTCTTGGCGTCATACTTGACTCCGAGCTTTCCTTTGCCCCCCACATACGTTCACTGGCTCGCTCTTGTCATCTGCACCTCAAAAACATTTCTATAATTTGATCTTTTCTTACTTTTTACTCTGCAAAAACTCTTACTTTTTCTCTTATTCATTCTCGTCTCGACTATTGTAACTCTCTTCTAATTGGTCTCCCTCTTACCAAACTCTCCCCTCTCCAATCTGTCTTGAATGCTGCAGCCAGGATCATATTCCTCTCCAATCGTTACACTGATGCCTCTACCTTGTGCCAGTCATTACACTGGCTACCCATCCACTCCAGAATTCAGTATACACTTATTACCCTCACCCACAAAGCCCTCCATGGCTCAGCACCACCCTACATCTCCTCCCTTGTTTCAGTATACCACCCTACCCTCGCCCTCCATTCTGCTGATGACCTGAGGTTAGCATTCTCAATAATCAGAACCTCCCACTCCCGTCTCCAAGACTTTACACGTGCTGCGCCAATTCTTTGGAATGTACTTCCCAGGTCAATACGATTAGTCCCCAATCCCCACAATTTTAATCGTGCCCTGAAAACGCATTTTTTCAGTCTGGCCTATCGCCTCAACACATTAACCTAATCTATCCCTGTGTGGCACAGCCAAAAGTTTTACCATAACCAGGTTCCCCGCATCATGTTCCCACATGCTTTATGCATCCATTAGCCCTCTGTGTCTGTACTGTTACACACTTAACATTATGGCTGGTCCATACAAACAGGGCAACTGTTACCACCCACCTTTCATGTCTACCTCTTTCCTCATAGACTGTAAGCTTGCGAGCAGGGCCCTCATTGCTCTTGATATTTGTTATAATCTATGTGATTATTGTTATGCTGTAATGTCTATTGTCTGTACAAATCCCCTCTGAAATGTAAAGTGCTGCGTAATATGTCGGCGCTATAGAAATAAAATGTATTATTATTATTATTATTATTATTATTATTATTATTATTATTATTATATTAAGTAATGGTGGCTGGGCAACAGGTACTGGGTGACTGCAACTGCCATCAACTTTCTGAAACCATCTGTGTCCACCAGATGGAAAGGCAGCATTTCTATGACCAACAGATTGGAGATGGTGGAATTCAAGCTCTTAGCTTTGGCATGTGTAGGAGGAAATATTATTTTACATGACCACAACCTCCTCTGCTGAGCTACTCAGTTGTCTACCTCTGAGTTCACACCAAGCGGGATGTACGACCTCATCATCATCCTCTCTGTTCTCACACTCCTCACTCTGATAGTCATCCTTCTACTCTTCCTGTCCTGACACCACAGTTCAGTCCGTGTGTGCCTCTGGTATCTGAGTCTCATCAGAATCACCTCCACCCTCAATGGTTAATGTCTGATGATGAGGGTCTGAATTCTGCTTGGACCTTACTTTGTCTGGCCCCGGATCCAACATAAAAACATTTTTGGGCATGAGTGCAGATGCTTTCCTCCTCTGGATTCTGTAATTCTTTAAAGCAAAACTCTGATACCCATGAAATAGTATGTGTGAATAGTTCTGCAGAATGGATGATCTGTGGTTCTCCTCAGTCAGTTGAGTGTTTGTACATTTTTTACATGAAGGGCAAACAAGGGTGATTGGGGTTTCACCGCTGAGGATTGTACTGTGTGTGATGTTAAGGTGCAGGAAGAGGAGGAAAGGCCACTTGATGCAGTGCATGCCATCCACTTGAACACATGCTCTTTCTGAGCCTCATCTACAAGGCGTACAACTGTGCGGCTGCCATAGAAAGGGAGTTGAATAACCTGTCCAGTAACAAATGTGTTCAGTGGTCTTTGGATAATACAAGACGGTATTTGTTCAAATGTGCTTTCATTAACATTAACACCTAACCCACATACATGTCGTACATCAAGCCAATTTCACCTTCAACCACAACCTCGATTTTTCCTGCTCATGTTATATGTAGCCTTCCCCTCTTGTAACCTGCTGTTTCAAAACCTTAGGCCCATAGCTGTCAGACACCTGTCACTAAATTAACAATCACTATTTATTTTTTTAGATAGTGTCCCTAAACAACACTGTTAAACCTATCAATTTTTAAGTAGAAATCTGTCCCTCTGATTTTACAATTGGCACTGAAACATAGTTTTAGCACAAACCATTTGGATTAGCTAATTGGGCATACTGGCTGCACCCCAATATTAGACCTAACGATTTTTAAGTGGAAATCTGGCTTTCTGATTTCTCACTGCAACACAGTTTTATCACAAACCATTTGGAATAGGTAATTGAGCCTCCTGGCTGCACCCCAATGTTATGCCTAACAATTTTTAAGTGGAAATATGGCTTTCTGATTTCTCACTGAAACACAGTTTTATCACAAATGATTTGGATTAGCTAATGGCCTCCTCCTCGCTGCACCCCAATATTAGGCCTAACAATTTTTAAGTGGAAATCTGATCTTTTGATTTCTTACTGACGCACAGTTTTATCAACTGGGGCCCCTGAGACTGCCAAACAGGTTTTGCACAACCTAGTTTGATGCTGGAAGATCGATTTCACACTGGAAACTAGCTAACTGGCAAGGTCACTTTCAGAAGCAGCAGTAGCAGGAAAAGCCTCTCTGCACTGTGACATAGAGCAAATGGCGCCAGCTTTTTATATGGACAGGGCATAAGACTTTGGCAACTTATCACAGAAGACCTTGTGTCATGTCGTTGTGTATGGTATCTGCGCTGTGATTGGCTGCCAGAATCAACACACTTAAAGGGAAAAAAAGTGCACCACTCCTTTAACCTATCCACACCACCTCCCCTCATCAAACACGTCTCCCCATTTCCCCTGGTCATCGTACAGCACCACTTTCCTAGCCAAGGTAATAACAAAAGCATTATTGGAGAAGCGATGATTTACTGAACTATGATAAAATTTTGCCAACTTTGAGTAAAAATGTTTGTGAAACCGAACACAAATCCAAATGTGCAATGTACCTGCTGAATTTGAGATTGGCGAAATGTTTTCTGAACAAGTTCCCTTATCTCTATTCACCCGTCCAATAAAGCTTGTTGAAAGGCTGTAGCGCAGCTAATCATGCTTTCAGACTGTGCGCACTTCCGGAGCCATCAAAGCCATGACAAGTATTGGGATGGCTGTGATTGGTGACACAGAACGTGACCCCAACTGTATAAAGGTCGGATCACGAGTGCCATCACCATTATACTCTCATTAGTGTAGGACTAGGCTGCAGCTGGAGTAAGGGACAGATTGGTATTGCATATGACTCGCCCCCATAGGCCGTGGGGTACTTGGTGCCTGGCCCGTTGACTTCAATGGGTGATGTCACAGTGGCAGTGACCCGGTCCGTGGCCTCAGGCGGTCAATGTAAAAGGGGTAGAGTGATGGGGATAAAGTTGTTGAGATGATTCGTGACGCCACCAGTGGTTTCTGGTCAGTTTGACCAGCGCTGCAGGGTTGCTTCTCTGGGACAGATGGTGTGGTGCAGCAATGATATTGAAGCTCCCCACAGGTGGAGCTGTAGTCCCATGGCAGTGTAGATGAGGTTGGCAAGTGGGGAGATGGTGTAAAGAAGTAGATGTAGCAGAGCAGGGTGTAAGGTGCAAGAATAAGTGAAGGACTCAAGGGCATGTAGTTCCAAGGCTTTACTCACAGTCTGGTGCACACAGATGCCCGCTTCGGTGCTGTGTCCTCCAGGTCAGGGGCTCAGCCAACTCCCAGGCAAGGTAAAGTACACCTTTCCAGTACTCCTCCAACATGTGCCTTCTCTGAATGTCTCCACACTAGCGCTTAATCAGAAGTACTTGTAGCTGCGTATTAAACTCAAGTTCCTCCTTCTTGATGTTACTTAGAACTCTACTTATACGGCAGACAGCTGTAGCCTGCTTCGGGGACTTCTTGCTATCATGTCCCGGCTCACCCACATTGCTGTTGTGCCCCCAAGTCTTAGATGGGAATGAAGTGGTGACGACTTCTATTCCTCCGGTTTCTGCTGCAGAAACATCAGTATCCATACAACCTCGGGGACCAGACCCCGGCCATGCGCTTCAAACTTGAGGAAGGGCTCTGCTCTGACCCTAGTCCTTAGTTCACTTCTCCTTATGTTCCGCACTAATCTTTCTTCCCTCTGAAGAATCAGGCTTTCTATGGCTCTTTCCTGTGCCAGCAGCTCCAGGTCACAGGAGTCTGCTGCAGCACTTCCCTCACTCCATCCCTCTCAGGGGATCTTCTCTCACAGACTGACCCTTTCCTAATATTCTCCCACTCTCTTGTGCAGTCTAAGTTCCACCCACCTCCCATCACTCTTCATGTTCCAAGCAGGGAGCCACAAAGGTTGCTCTGCTACACTACTGGTGTGCGTGTGGGATGTGAGTGTTGGAGTGTGGTCAGGTGTCTCCACCTTACCTGGATAGTAGAGTACCACATCTCAGGAGGAGGTGCAGTACCTCTGTGGCGACTGAACCCTCAGGGGTGCCACACATACTCCGAAAAAATAAATACTGAGTGTACTCTGAAACCCATATCTGTACTAGCACTGTGCTAAAAGCTGCTGTGTGTAATCTTCAACCCTCTGCCTGAGGGAGTACTGTGCTAGAATCTTCTGAGTGTTCATTCACTCCCCCAGCTGTGGGAGTACTCTCCTTTAAGCCACTGTGTGTACTCTGCAACCCTCGCCTGTGGGATTACTGTCATTTAAGTCATTGCATGCACTCTGCAGACACGTCAGTGAGAGTACTGTGCTAAAATCTGTTGTGTGTACTCTGCATTCCCCTCTATGTAGGAGTACCATCCTTTAAGCTGCTGTGTGTACTCTGCACCTATCGACTATGGGAGTACTGTACGTTAAACCGCTGTGTGTACTCAGCACGCCCTGCTCTAAGAGATCTGTCTTTTAAGCCAGTGGGAGTAGTGTCCTTTTATGCCGTTATGTGTAGTCTGCAAACCCATCTGAGAGAACACTGTTGTAAATTCTGCTATATGTACTCTGCATCACTCTGCCTGTGGGAGTACTGTCCTTTAAGCTGCTGTGTGTATTCTGCACCCCTGCTGTAAGAGTCTTTTAAGCCACTGTGTGCACTATGCAAACCCATCTGTGAGAGTACTGTGCTAAAATCTGATGAATGTACTCTGCACCCCCTTCTGTTGGAGAACTGTCCTGTAAGCTGCTGTGTGTTTTATGGTAGTTTGAGAAATAAATATTTGGCATCACCCGTCTCATTGCCATTAGTAGTCCAAAAGTTTTTCAGGACCTCTATATGTTTTCTGGTAGTTTTGCAAAGCAATATATCGCATCAGAAATCTCATTGCCATTTCTAGGCCCAAATAATAATTTTTGGACTGGTATGTGTTTTTACTAGTCTGTGTAATAAATAATTTGCATCAGCCGTCAAGTCGCCATTTGTAAGCTAAAGAAATAATTTTTCAGGACCATTATGTCTTTTCTAGTAGTGTGACAAATAAATAGTTTGCATCAGCTATCACATTGCCATTTGTAAGCCAAATAAATAATTTTTCAGAACTGCTGTGCCCTTCCTATTAGTTTGCAAATAAATAATTTGCATCAGTCATCTCATTGTAATTTCTAGGCCCAAAAAATAACTTTTCTGTACTAGTGTGTTTTTTTAGTAGTTGACTGGGAAAGAAATAATTGGCATCATTCATCTAGTTGGCATTTCTAGGCCAAATGAATAATTTTTCAGTACTGATTTGTGTTTTCTGATCATCCTCTAGTGAGGAAAGTAAGGATGGAACATTGTGCTTGTAGTGGGGATCCAGAAGGATGGCCACACAGTAATCAGCACTTCATATATTGCCTCATGTTTGCCAGGCTGCACAGAGGCAATGACAAGCTCAGTGGGAGGTTTATCATCTGGGTCCTTTGTTTCTTCTGCTGTGAACACGGTGGTACACATCCTCATTTTCCTCCAAAACTGTTCCCTATCTGGACATTTGTGTACCTGGCTGCTGCTGGTAGAGGAACTCATCCTCCAAGACATGTGTGGACACCTGGCCTGTAAATAGTGTGAATGGTCCTTGTTCCTTCCCCTCTTCCTTCTGTACCGCCACCTCAACCATCATCACGTGAAGCTTTGCTTTTGTAAGAGGCATAGAAGTGGGATAGCAATGCTGATGATGGCGTCATCAGTTATGGCCATGTTCATGGAGTACTCAAAGCAGTGCAACATGGCACACACGTCCCACAAGTGTTGTTCCGCAGAGTGACTCACCCATGCATGCTGCAGCTCAAACTCCAGTTTCAACTGCTGCTGCTCACAAAGTCTCTCCAGCATGTGCAAGGTGGAGTTCAACTGTCAGGGCTCTGTTGTCAGGTGTCCCGGGACCGGTGCTCCTTCCCTGTCCCTAACAGTAGGGGTGGCCTAGCACGCCCTGCTTCCCGGATTACTTCTGATGGTGAATATGCCGGGGCCACGTACCTTGTCTTAGCTCCTGAATCCACCCTCAGTTTGTACCCTTCCCCCACTATAAGAAGACTATGTAATACGAACAGGGGTATCAAAGAGAAAGAGGTGAACCTGAAGAGTAAAGTTCTGCATCCACACCAAACACGGATTTCACTAGGAAGTCTGTTTTACTGATCGTGTTCGGCCACCCGAACACTGGGTGTTTGTCTTGCTGTCATGTGCATGACAGAGCGTAAAACACTGTTTCTGATCGGCAGTAAAATCATCACCACCAGTCATACAGCCGCGGTTCAAATGACAGTGTGAGCCCGCAGCTATGATCGGAAGTATAAAGTTTACCTCCAGTCACTGGTGTCAGCTGATGGGTCTACTGCTCTCTGGGGAACCCAAGCCTTTTTTTTAAATTATTTATGTATAGTACAGGAGCTACCTGATAAATTCTCCCCTCAGTCGCTCCTGCTCTCACTGTTATTAGCAGCACCAGGCATCGGCTGATAGGAGCAGTAGTCCCAGCAGCCGACACCAGTGACCGGAGGTGAGCTTTATTCCTCCAATCATAGATTCGCGCTCACGCTGTAATTCAGGTGTCCACCCATTTCTAGTAACGAATAACACCAAACTTACAAATATTCTCACACATATAACAGAGGAATGTACTGGGGAGTGGAGGATGGGGTTAAACCAAAGTAGAAGAAGAAAGGGAATTAACACACACTCAAAACTTAGCAACAGTCACTCACAGATAAATACACTAAATGCCTTTTACAATAATAACCAACAACGACCTCCATCCATGCAGTATTATCTACTTCTGACATTGAGTGCTAGTCAGGACCCAGTTAATATAGGAGATGGCAGTGACTAACAGTGCACAGCTGAGAGCCTTAATGCTACAGGAGCTCTCAACTCAGCAGATTAACTCCTGCACTGCTAAAATAAATTTACACAGTTTAATATGAAGGTGATGTGTTTCTAATCAGTGCAGGAGAAGGAGAAATCAGATGCTGCAGTCTTCTGGCTCCTCTATCCCTCGCGGCACATAACATAGGAGGTGGTGAGCAGGAAGTCAGAAGTTCAGCTGCAGCGCAGACAGCAGCAGGGTGAGAATGTATAAAGAGCACACAGATGGCCTGTAGTTTCAGCAGCAGCTCTGAAATATCTGTCATTTTTAAGGAAGCTCTACACCACCAAACTCAGCACATTTGCCTGGCAAGGGATGTGCATAAAACTGGTTAGGCCAAGAACTGCTACGAAATTTCACCCGTTATTGCACAACACTAGGCCAGGCTGGAGGTTTAGCAGCACCAACTACACATCTGTCTGTTCTTTGATCCACAGTTCCTGCGTAGTATGGGATTTTTCCCACGAACAGATGAGTTGTAGAACAGCCTGCTGCAGTTTTCCACTGGCTGTGCTGAAATTGGTTATATAGGTGTTAGTTACATTGATTGGGAGAGGAAGCGGATGAAGAGGCGGTGGTGGAAGAAGAGTCAACATGGACAGAGGAACCTCCAGCAGTGGTGAGTAAGACAAGTGCCAAAATGCTTTCCGCCTCAGGCCTTTCAGCTACTGCATTTGTCAAATGGGAAGATAGGGAGGTATTACTTCAAGACTAACTTACAGCACAATTTTTGCAGAGATTGGACAGTATCCATTTCAATTTATCCAATTTATGTGTAATAGGGATTACAATCACCCAATGGCACTTATGAATAATATGCATAATTTCTACTTGTTTTAAACACAATGGATTGATTCAGTAGCATGTAAAAGTTTGGACACCCCTGGTCAAAACAACTGTCTTTTTGTGAACAGTTAAGCAAGTTGAAGATGAAATGATCTCTAAAAAGGGCAAAAGATAAAGATGACACATTTTCTTTGTATTTTAGGCAAAACACATGAATATATTTTAATCTTTTATATTTAAAAACAATTACAAACAGGAATATGGGCAGATGCAAATGTTTGAGGACTCTTTATGGTTAGCATCTAGCAGGACCCCCTTTTGCACGTATCACAGCTTGTAAATGCTTTTTGTAGACAATTTTGTAGAAAATTTTTCCAGTTCTGTGAGATTCCTGGGTTGTCTTGCAAGCACTGCTCTATTGAGATCTAGTCACAGATTTTCAATAATGTTCACATCAGAGGACTGTAAGGGCCATTATAAAACCTTCAGCTTGTGCCTTTTGAGGTCGTCGATAGTGGATTTTGATGTGTACTTAGCATCATTATTTCATTTGTAGAAACTATCCGCTTTTCAACATCAGCTTTTTACACATGATGTTAATTTTGCATCAATAATTTGTTGAAATTTCATTCCACTACCAGTGAAAGGTTTATTGTGCTATTGGCTGCAACAAAACTCCAATGCATGATTGATCCACTCCCACAGTTAATGGTTGGGGGTATGTTCTTTTTTTCCTAAAATTCTGAGCTCTTTTTTCTCATACACATACCATTGCTCTTTGTGGCCAAAGAATTCTATTTTAACCTCATCAGTTCACAAGACTTGTTTCCAAAATGCATCAGGCTTGTTTAGATGTTCTGTTGCATACTTCTGATGATGATTTTTTTTGTCTGGACTCAGGAGAGATTTTCTTCTGATGACTTGACCAGGGGTGCCCTAACTGTCACTGCATGTACAAATCTTTTTCTAAACAAAGTGATAATTACTCAACAAATGTGTAGGGGCAATATTGCTCCCCAAAGCAATCAAAGAGATCTATTTATTAAAAGCTCCACTATGCCCTTCATTGTCTCCCAATTCAACAATGTATTTGATAGGAATAGCTGCTATGGATGCAATCATTTTTCTTCAATTTCCAGACTGCTCCGTTTGTTAGTCTGCGCTTGGGGCAGAGCTAGTGCACACCTAGTGCCTCGTTTGTGGAAGTGGTGAGCAATGTTGGAACATGGGATGCTTTTCATCCCACTGGTTTTGCAGCCGGGATACATGGTACGGAGTCTCTCGGTTGCCAGGCAACGCAGGACGCTGCCTTGCCTGGTGTTAGCCAATGGTGGGAATTTGTGCACCCTGGTATTCAGGTGAGCAGGGAGTGGCTCCCTGTACATGACTGGGAGGAATGCGTCACCTGATTATTACCCTTGGATTAAGGCTGGCTTTAAAGGACTACTTCCAATCAAGTTCAGTGCTGTTTATTCAATTCCCTTCCATAGTGGTATGGTGAATGCTCCTTGGTTGAGCTCTGGTTGCTTCTCAGTTGTTGCTAATGGTTGTTATTGGTTCTTCATTATTAGGTATTGTCATGAGGTTTCCTTTGGGTTTTCATTTGTATTTTTTTGCTAGCTTTGGATTTAGGCTAAGTGCACACGTAGCAGAAAATTTCTGCTAAAAAACCTGACTCCCTTCCCAGAAACCGCGCGTTTTTTTCTGCTCGTTTTCCGTGCGTTTTCTGTGCGATTTTTGACCTAACACCACATGTGCAGCTATGCAGCAGAGCAGGCTCCACACAGGTAAAAGCCAGCAGTATCCCAGCTCAATTAGTGGGAAAGGAGTAAGGGGTTGAAGCAAAAAACATGCATTGTCACGCCGACAGTCAAATACAAACAGAACGGCGTGACATTGGGGCTCAGACTGCTCACCTGGTTTGCAAAGGGATGAGGGAGAAGATATGCTCATGGTCTACAAGGGCAAAATCTGCACTTTCAGCAGGGGGGACTGGAAAGAAAACAAAGCACAGGAACTGAAAGCACTTTCAGCGAACCAATATTAAACCACCTTTACTTGTTCAGGCCTCACCATTTGTCTAGAGCTGCTTATGCCTTTAAAATTATGTAGAATGTCCTGTCACCTGCGTGCACCAGAGGAAGGTGTTTCTTTTGGGCATGTAGCAAGTACAGACTGACCATGTCCTCTCTGCAGCAGCTACATCACCACCAGCAGCAACATGGCCACGTACGCTTTTTGTTGCTTTCTTCATTGTTTTCAAAGTTTTCAACCAAAAATGTGCAGAATTATACTCAGCCTCCATATAGAGAGATAGTGGCAAGCATATTAATAATTTCTGTTTTCAGAGTACTCTACTAAAAAAAAAAAAATAAACACAAAACTAGTGTTGGCTACTTCCTACTCTTTCTATGCCTCTTCCATCTACAATTGTTCTCAAAGGTTTATATACCCCAGCAGAATTTTTGCTTTCTTGGCCTTTTTCCAGAGAATATGAATTATAACACCAAATAAATGGCTTTACCTAACCACAACCCATGAGTGGAGAAAATGTTTTGGTGTTATCATTCATATTCTCGGAAAAAAGGCCAAGAAAGCAGAAATTCTGCCGGGGTATGTAAACTTTTGAGCACAACTGTACACCTCAAAATCCCCCTCCAATTCATCTTCATCCTCCACTTGTGCCTCCACCTCCTAGTGCTAGATTGTTTTTTTTTTTATGTTATGTTCCATTAAATCAATTCACTAATAAAAACAAAAAATAAAACAAAAGATACATCCTTTCTTCCCTCTTCCACCTTCCACCTCTACCACCTCCACCTCCTCTACTTCCTCCTCCACTTGGACCTCCTGCTCCTGGTGTATGATTATTATTTTTTCCTTTTTTTATTCTTTATAATTTTAAGTCATTTTCCAATCAACATTTCTTTGAAGAGCAATTGTCTTGCTCTTACCCTTCATTTACTTTACGTTTGCAGCCTCCTAGCCCAGACTACAACCATTTTACAGCCATTTTAATGCATCAACGTTTGGGTCTCCATTGACTTTTATTGGGTTCGGGTATGGGGTTAAGTACCAAATCAGGTTCGGACCTGAACTGAACTTTTTATTGTATATTCGTCAAACCCATTGAACTTGAACATCCACAGATCCGCTCATCACTAACCATGATTCTTATTATTCTAATCATTAGGTTTCAATAAATCTTAAAATATTACATTTACAGTGGCATGTTAAAGTTTGGGAACTTCTGCTCAAAATTACTGGTATTATGAATAGTTAAGCAAGTTGAAGATTAAATGATCTCTAAAAGGCCAAAATTTAAATGTGAAACTTATTTTGTACGTTAGACAAAAAATATATATTTTTGTCTTTTACATTTTAAAAATTACAAAATGGAAAATGGGGAAATACAAAAGTTTGGGCACCCTTGAAGATTTGTGTGCTCAGATAACTTTGTTTCAGACCTCAATTACCCTGTTAGAGTTATGGCTTGTTCACTATCATCGTTAGGGAAGTCAAGGTAATGCAAATTTCACAGATAATTAAAAAAGTCTCTTCTAAGTATGTGTCAAAAAACAGCAATCATGGTTTCTTCTAAGCAACTGCCTAGCACTCTGGAAATGAAAATGGTGGAGGTCCACAAAGCAGGAGAAGGCTGTAAAAAAATAGCAAATTGTTTACAAGTTGCTCTTTCCTCAGTTTTAAATGTAATTAAGAAATCGTAAGAGAAGGCAGTAAACAGGAACAGTGGAGGTCAAGATAAGGTCTGGAAGACCAAGCAAAATACCTTCTGAAAGATTTAACAGACTCTTGAGTTGTGGTACATTGTTCTACTGTTCAGAGACACCTGCACGAATATGGCCTTCATGGACGAGTCATCAGAAGAAAACCTCTCCTGCATCCTCACCATAAACCTGATGCATTTTAGAAACAAGTCATGTGGACTCATGAAGTTAAAATAAAACTCTTTGGCCACAATTATCAAAGATATCTATAGAGAAAAAGGCACAGAAATTCAGGAAAAGAACATGTCGCCAACCATTAAGCACGTGGTTTGATTAAATATACTTTGTGGTTGTGTTGCAGGCTTGCAGCCAATAACACATGAAACATTTCGCAGGTAGAGTGATGAATGGATTCAATGAAATTTCAACAAATTCTTGATGCAAACATATCACCATCTGTAAAAAAAGGCTGACGTTCAAAAGAGAATGGCTTCTAAAAGTGACTAATGATTCTAAAAACATGTCAAAATGTAAAAATCCACAGAAGATTACTTTAAAAGGCGCAAGTTGAAGGTTTTACAATGGCCTTCACAGTCCTCCACTACAGCCAACCCAGCAGATGGACCTTGTAATGGGCAAGGTGGTAGAATCACTGTTCCGCATCCCTGAAAGCCTGGAAGGAGAAAACTAAGTGGCCTATCAATTCCCTGCTCGGACAAGTTGCAGCAGGCAAAAACTGCGACCCTAGGAGGGACAAAGAGGTGGCAACAGGTGCTACTCCATGGCTGACCTACAGAATGTGGTCAGCTGCTAAGGCCCAAAGGAGGGATGAAAAATACAGGCAGGCACTGTAGGGACTCTGGAACCACGGGTGCAGATGAGACTGGCTGAAGAATAGAAAAGCACTGGCAGGTGCGGGCTGGACCAGATGTTAGACAGACGGGTGCTGACAGGTGTGATCTTGACTGGTTGATGGACAGAAGAGAGCAGACAGGTACAGGGTAGACAAGCAGACAGACTGAGCTGGGGAACCTGACAACTAGCAAGTTTGAACGGAAACATTTATGTGGCAAAGTACAGAGATATCCAAGATGAAAACCTCTTCCTGATTGCTCTGGACCTCAGTCTTGGATGAAGGTTAACCTTCCAACAAGACAATGACCCTAAGCACACAGCTAAAATAACAAAGGAGTGGCTTCAGAACAACTCTGTGAACATTCTTGACTGGCTCAGCCAGAGCCCTGACCTAAACCCAATTGAGCATCTCTGGAGAAACCTGAAAATGGCTGTCCACCAATGTTCACCATCCAACCTGATGGAACTGGAGAGCATCTGCAAGGAAGAACGGCAGAGGATCCCCAAATCCAGGTGTGAAAAACTTGTTGCATAATTCCCAAGAAGACTCATGGCTGTACTAGCTTAAAGAGTGGTTCTACTCAATACTGAGCAAAAGGTCTGAATACTTACGACCATGTAATATTTCAGTTTTTCTTTTTTTAATAAATTTCCCAAAATTTCTACACTTCTGTTTTATTCAGTCAAGATGGGGTGCAGAGTGTACATTAATGAGAAAAAATAACTTTTTTGAATTTGCCAAATGACTGCAATGAAACAAATAGTGAAACATTTAAAGGGGTCGGAATACTTTCTGTACCCACTGTATATATACTAGCTGAAGAGCCCGCCATTGTTTGGGCACAGTAACTAACAGTGGTTAGCTATGGCAAATTATAATTATTATATTGCACATAAAAACATTTCACATCATGTATTCAACACTACAGATTTGCAACGCAAATTAACTAAATGATTACCCAAGTATTCATATACCTCATGCTTCTGCTTTTTACACAGCCTCCTCCTGCACCTCACGCTCCTCCTTTTAGTATCAGCCACAGGGGATATATAGTATAGTAGTATCATCCACAGGGGATATAAAGTATAACAGTATAATCCACAGGGGATATATACCGTCCCACTCTCTCCCTCCGCAGCCCCACTCTATATTCACCGTCCCGCTCTCACTAAGCAGCCCCGCTCTCCACTGGCCATCCCACTCGCTCCATCTGCAGCCCCGCTCTCCACTCATCATCCCGCTCTCCACTCGCCATTCCGCTCACTCCCTCTGCAACCCCTGTCTCCACTGGCCATCCCTCTCTCTCCCTCAGCAGCCCAGCTATCTACCCCCTCCTGCTCTCTCCCTTAACAGCCCCGCTTTCCACTCGCCATCACGATCTCTCCTTCCGCAGCCCCGCTCTCCACCCGCCATCCCGCTCTCTCCATCTGCAGCCCCGCTCTCCATGCGCCATCCTGTTCTATCTCTCCGCAGCTCCACTCTCCATCTATGTCCCTCTCTCCCTCCACAGCCCCACACTCCATCCATGTCCCGCTCGCTCCCTTGCAGCTCTGCTCTCCACCCGCGTCCTGCACTTTCCCTCTGCAACCCTGATCTACACCCGCCAGGGGGTGTGGCTATGTGGAGTAGGCATGGCTTGATACATACACACACATACATACACTCCACTTTACATATATATATTTATATATATATATATATATACTGTATATATTTTATGTACTCTATAAGCATACAACAGCCATGGCTGTGTGCTCTTTTCATTTTATTGTACTGTGAATCAAAAACTATTCGAGCTTGCACTCAATTATCTTTGGGAATTGAGTATATCATTGTGTTTAAGCTGTTAATATTATGCTTGCATAGACTATTTTCCATGGATGTTTAGGTTCTTGCATATTTAATATATTTCCTTCATTGTCAGTGACATTGGTAGTGTCGTTTTTTCTTATTAATGCTCTGAGTTTCGTGTTGTCACTTACTAAATTAAAACTTGTGTTAGATTATTTCTGGTAATGGCATGCATTACTGTGCTTATATTATTTATTTGTGTCTGTTTGAACTGCATTGGACATTTGTTTATTGGCTTATGAACTTGAGCATATTTTATACATTTTTGATATGCATGCTGGAGTTAAAATCTTTTTCTTTTCTTTTTTTGTATATATGTTTTCATACTAATTGAGCATATACTTACCATGTTCTATTTATGCAGTATATATCCGTGCATACTGTATGTGTCAATATTCTTATTGATATAACTAAGGTCATTTGCGTGTACATGAATATTCATCTGTGCTTTGCAAAAAAAAAAGTAATAATTAATTGCATATTTCTTCTAGCACGTAAGTGGCTGATATGGATTTTAGCTTACTTGATATACTACACGCACACATTATGTCTTCAATCAACTTTTTTTTAGACATTTTTGTTTGCGCAAGTGCAATGGATGTTATGCTATGCCTCCATGATCCTTCACAGCTGGTAACAATCTGTCTAATATTTATATATATATACAATATATTGTATTGTGAGCCTTATTCTTAGCACTTTTTTTTCCCCTGAAGAAGCCACAGTTTAGTGCCGATACGTGTGGAGCTTTTCCCTATCTTTTCAGAACACAGGTTCTATTGATTTACACTATTTATTTTCCTTACTTATTGATTGTTCTCTTACATTTTCTTTTAATTTTTTTTTCTACAATTTACATGGCAGCAGTCACATTACTGCCGTGATCTTGCATGGCTGCTTACATTTCTAACATATCATCCAACATCAATTTTTCTTGAATTATATTTTTATTGCAGATTGTTCTGGTAGTATATTAAATTTGGTTCCGGCTTGCCATTAACTATCATTCTTTTTTATCACTTGGCATACTTTATCGTTAGGCATTGGGTTCCTGCAACTGCACAGCAGGAATCCAGAGCCTTGCATTCAGCGGTCTCCCATTTTCCATTGACCGCAGAGGAGCCTGCTGAGGCAGTCCCGTTGTTCCCGATGCTCTGCTCAGACCAGCTCTGTGGGTCTGGCTGTTGCTGCCACCTCTGGGCCAGCAATAGCAATGCAGGCTGCTCAGCAGCAAGCCACTCTTTGAAAAAGCCACGGTGGGCGAAACGCACGTTGGCGGGAGCCTGGACACATTGAGCCACACATTACGGGTATATATGATTTGGATTTATATATTAAATAATTTTTACACATTATTTATGCACTTTATGAGTAGCTGATTTTTCAGCCCATATATATTATGTACTTTATTATTATTATCCTCATCATTTTTGTATGATTATTTATTTATAGTGGTCATTTTGTCCTTTTTATATGTATTTTTTATATGTATTTTGCTGTAATTATGGTATGTTACTATGTCTGGTTCTGTATACTCATTTGTAATTATGCAATAAATTTATTTGAGTCTTAATGTTTTGGACTCCGTTTGGTGTATTCATTTTTTGAGTAGGTTATTGTATTTATAATGAATATCCATTTATGATTTTTTATTTTGTGAATTTTCTTTCACTTAGTTGTTGGCTTAAGCCACTCCAGAGGTTAAGTCCTTCCGTCACTCCACTGAGCATGCTCACGAGACGATCTCCCATTGGAGATCGGGAGTCACATGCACAGGTCCTTCTCCAGATCTGATAGGTCTATCTCAGGGATTTGGAAGATTCCAGAAGGTCCTGGCTATAAAAGGTTCGCATGGCCGCTTGGCCATGTGCTAGTATAGACTCTAGTTGCTACATGTGTGAATGATGATGGATGCATGGACTTGCAAATTACTCATTAAGATTCCCCTCCCTCTGATATTAGGTGTGTGGATAGGGAACTAGTGATAGAGTCAGCACCAGTCAGAGGCAAGCTACAGGCCACAGTGCATATCTTCCACGGTACTAGTGTCCGACAGTATGCCTGCTACCGGGCAGTGTCATCCTGCGGCAGTGTCTGTTGCCGCAATGCAGTCAGCAGTACTTATTGGCGGTACGGTAGGTCTAGAAGGATGCTGACCCTGTGTCTTGGGTCCGAGTCCTGTGACCATATATCGTGCGTGCATTCCGCTGAGACCTGTGAGTTCATCAGGCTCAGCATTTGTGAATTAACAGAGTCCACCCACCGCACACCGGGTGACGTTCAACCCGCGTGCGCAATACCGCCAAATCTAGCATCTGACATAACAGAGCAGCAGTGTAACACCTCTGCACGGTGGACCCCGGGCGGCGAACGCACTTTCTATTATTTATTATTTAGTGCGTTCCGCCGTCCCTAACATTATACTAGCGCCAGGGTCTGGCTATTTATGGCGGACAAGGAGCAGCTACTGCAGTACATTCGGCAGCTGGAGGGCAGGTTGGTGGCTCTTGAGAGTCCCACCTCAGCTGCGAATGCTACCACAGCCGCTGTTAAGGCAGTCGCAGAGGCTGTCTCTCGTATGCCCACGCCCACGTCTGCGCCGACATTATCCTGCCTCCCATTGTCCGACAAGTTTTCGGGTGACAGTGCCACCTGTAGCGGTTTCGTGAGCCATTGCTCTATCCAGCTTGAGTTACTGGCCACACGATTCCCTAAAGAGCGGACTAAGGTGGGGTTTATTGTCTCCCTCCTGTCGGGCAGGCCGTTAGAATGGGCCATGCCACTGTGGGAGCGTGATGACCCCGTGGTTCTGAGCACTGCTCAGTTTCTAATGTCCCTAAAGCAGGTCTTTTTTGGACTACAAGTCACTCACGACACCTCTTTCCAGTTATTAGCTTTAACACAGGGGTCCCTCTCGGTCAGGGTCTATCTGACAAGAAACCTTTCTCCCCCAAACTGGTATTCCAAGGGACACTAAATAGCGGTGCCCCCACATGGGAGGTAGAGGTCACGTGGACTCTGGGGCAGAAGGAAACTTTATGTCCTTGGCGTTCGCCCAAAAGCACGCAATCCCACTGGTGCTACTGCCTCACCCAGTGACCGTCAGGGTGGTCAAAGGTTCGGCCTTACCATCCCAGATTACCCACCAGACAGCACCCCTTTGTCTCTCAATCCCATCATCTCACCATGAGACGTTGTCCCTGTTCATTATGCCAGAGGACATCGACCAGGTGCTTCTCGGAGTTCCGTGGCTCCGTTGCCATTCCCCTCATATAGAGTGGTCCTCGAGGAGTATACTGGGTTGGAGCAAGGACTGTGAGGAAAGGTGCATGAGGGGCAGCATTCAAGTAGCCTCCACGGAAGTGCCCGCGGATCTCTCCGCGCTTCCCAGACACTACCAGCAGTATGTGGACGTCTTGTCCAAAAAATCAGCAGAGACGCTTTCGCCGCACCGCCCTTACCACTGTCTGATAGACCTTTTGCCAGGTGCGGAACCTCCTAGAGGCTTCGTGTATCCTCTATCTCTCCCGGAGATGGAGGCCATGTCACAATATATCCGGGAGAACCTGGCGAGAGGGTTTATCAGAAAGTCGGTGTCGCCATCTGGGGCAGGGTTCTTCTTCGTACAGAAGAGTGGAGAGCTGCGTCTCTGCATTGACTACAGAGGTCTCAATGCTATTACTGTAAAAAACAAATACCCTCTTCCTTTGATCTCTGAGTTGTTTGACGGTTGCGAGGGGCCCGGATCTTCACAAAGTTGGATCTATGGGGGGCTTACAACCTGATCCACATACGCGAAGGAGACAAGTGGAATACAGCCTTTAATACCAGGGATGGCCACTATGAGTACCTGGTCATGCCCTTCAGCCTCTGTAATTCACCTGCTGTTTTCCAAGACTTCATAAACAACATCTTTCGCAACATGCTCTCCACCTCAGTGGTGGTCTATCTGGATGACATCCTCATCTTTTCTCCAGATTTGGCCTCTCACCGGAGAGACATATGCAAGGTCTTCGACCGTTTGCGGGCGAACTCTCTCTTCGCCAAGTTAAAGTGCCAATTTGAGGAGGAGTCCTGGCCATTCCTGGGCTTCATCATCTCGGCCCAGGTGTTGGCTATGGATCCTGCCAAGCTGCAGGCGGTAATGGACTGGCAGGAGCTCTATTCTCTTAAAGCGGTGCAGCGCTTTTTGGGTTTCGTTAATTACTACCGTCAGTTCATTCCCCACTTCTCCACACTGGTAGCTCCTTTGGTCGTCCTCACCAAAAATGGAGCTAATTCCAAGGTTTGGTCAGAACAGGTCTCCATGGCCTTCTCGTCTCTGAAAACCTATTTTGCTGGCGCTCCTATACTACACCGTCCCGATGTGGATAAACCTTTTGTCCTAGAAGTGGATGCCTCATTCATCGGTGCAGGAGCAGTCCTTTTCCAGAAGGATGCTCAAGGTTGGAAGCATCCCTGCTTATTCTTCTCAAAGACCTTCTCACCGGCGGAGAAAAACTACTCCATCGGGACAGGGAGTTGCTGGCAATGAAGTTGGCCTTATCTGAGTGGAGACATCTCCTGAAAGGAGCCCGGTTCCCCTTTCAGGTGTACACTGACCATAAAAACCTGGTCTATTTACAAATGGCCCAGCGCTTGAACTCTCGTCAAGCTAGGTGGTCGCTCTTCTTCTCCCGCTTCCCCTTCACCTTGCACTATCTGTCCGGCGACAAGAACTTCCGTGCTGATGTTCTCTCTTGCTCGGTAGTCTCGGCGGAGGAGGAGGCTGAGCCTTGGCTTATCGTCCCCACTGAGAGTCTGAGGACCGTGGCCCTGGTTGCTCTCGAGTCAGTGCCGCCAGACAAGACCTTTGTCCCTCCTTGCCTGTGGCCGGAGGGTCTCACTTGGGCACACGCGTCCAGGGTGGGTGGTCACTTTGGCAATAAGCGAACCACTGAACTCCTGGCAAGATCTTATTGGTGGCAGGCACATGGCTTGGGACACAAAAGGTTACATTCAGGCATGCGTCTCTTGTGCTCGGAACAGGTCCTCTAGGCTAAGGCTGGCTGGGTTACTGTATCCCTTGCCGGTGGCAGACAGACCCTGGGAGATGGTTGGCATGGATTTTGTGGTCGGCCAGCCCAAGTCCGGTGGCAGCATGGTCATCTGGGTGGTCACCGATCATTTTTCTAAAATGGTGCATCTGGTGCCACTCGCGCGACTGCCTTCCGCTTGAGGTCTCGCCGCACTGTTCATAAAGCACGTATTTCGTTTGCACTTTATGCCGGTCAAAAAGATTAGTGACTGAGGTCCCCAATTTGCGTCTCGGTTTTGCAGGGAGCTCTGCAGTCTACTCAGTATCGAGCTAAATTTGTCCTCCGCCTAACATCCCTGGTTGAGAGAGCCAATCAAACTCTGGTCACGTATCTGTGACATTTTGTCTCTGCCAGGCAGGATGACTGGGCATCCTTACTACCGTGGGCCAAATTTGCCCTGAATAATGCAGTGGCTGATTCCACTGGTCTGACGCCGTTCCTTCTTAATTACGGCCAGCATCTGCGCGTCCCCATCCCGATGCCAGTGTCTTCCACTGATTCCAGGGTGGCAGACTTGGCAGTGGAGGCCCGCGACATTTGGGATCGCACCAAGGATGCCATTCGAGCCTCTAAGGAGAGAATGAGGGCGTCCGCCGACACACATCAGTGCCTCGCTCCAACTTTTGCCCCTGGCGACTTGGTGTGGCTCTCTGCCCGAAATATCAGGCTGCGGGCCGAGTCTACCAAGTTCGCACTGTGATACATTGGTCCCTTCAAAATCCTCAAGCGGATCAGCTCGGTGGTCTACCGTGTTTTCTCTTCCACCACACTTAGCCATCTCTGACGTCTTCCACATGTCCCTTCTCAAACCTGTTCACACATCCCAGTTTTCCGAGTCATCTTCCGGGACATCAGACTTGTCTTCGGATGAGTTTGAGGTCAACTCCATTGTGTGACACAAGGTGGTGCGTGGTAAAAAGTTTTATTTGGTGGATTGGAAGGGTCATGGTCCAGAGGTCCGGACCTAGGAACCAGGGGGCCCTAGGAGGGGGGTAATGTTAGGAGTCGGGTTCCTGCAACTGCACAGCAGGGATCCAGAGCCTTGTATTCAGCGGTCTCCCATTCTCCATCGACAGCAGAGGAGTCTGCTCAGCAGTCCCATCATTCCCGACGCTCTGCTCAGACCAGCTCTGTGGGTCTGGCTGTTGCTGCCACCTCTGGACCAGCAATAGCAATGCAGGCTGCTCAGCAGCAAGCCACTCCAGAGGTTAAGTCCTTCCGTCACTCCACTGAGCATGCTCACGAGACGATCTCCCATTGGAGATCGGGAGTCACATGCACAGGTCCTTCTCCAGATCTGATTGGTCCATCTCAGGGATCTGGAAGCTTCCGGAATGTCCTGGCTATAAAAGGTTCGCATGGCCGCTCTGACATGCGCTAGTATAGACTCTAGTTGCTACCTGTGTGAATGATGACAGATGCATGGACTTGTAAATGACTCATTAAGATTCCCCTCCCTCTGATATTACGTGTGTGGATAGGGAACTAGTGATAGAGTCAGCGCCAGTCAGTGGCAAGCTACAGGCCACAGTGCATATCATCCACGGTACTAGCATCTGACAGTGTGCCTGCTACCGGGCAGTGTCGTCCTGTGGCAGTGTCTGTTGCCGCGCTGCAGTCATCAGTACTTATTTGTGTCCGCGGTTGCGACGCCGCACGCCCAGTAGGTCTAGAAGGATGCTGACCCTGTGTCTTGGGTCCGAGTCCTGTGACCATATACCGTGCGTGCATTCCGCTGAGACCAGTGAGTTCAACAAGCTCAGCATTTGTGTTTAACGCCTCGGCATCTTTGTGAATTAACAGAGTCCACCCACAGCACACTGGGTGACGTTCAACCCGCCATATCTAGCGTCTGCCATGACATAGCAGCAGTGTAACACCTCTGCACGGTGGACCCCGGGCGGCGAACGCACTTTCTATTATTTATTATTTAGTGCGTTCCACCGTCCCTAACACTTTATATTAAGCAATGTCTTTATTATTGGTTACCTGTTTACTATGCCTTTAGAAAGGGCAGACTTTACCTCTATCGTGAGTTTGTCTGGTTAGATTCAATTCCCGTTGGGCTTTTTTAAGTGTTTTTAATTGTATTTTTGGCACTGTGTTTCAATAAAAAAAATATAGAGGAGATCCCCTGTTTGTGGCACATTTTATTTCTTGTTTTGAGTTGCTTAGTTTGTCAACCAGAGGAAGCACCCAAACGTGGAGGCTTCACCACCTGGTCACTGGTTACTGCAGTCTATGACTGGCGCCCAAATCATTAACCCAGTAAGCCTTAAAGACATGTACTGTTTTTGTTCAAAATTGATGCTCAACTTATGGATAGTGCAGTGTTTTTTTTCTAAATTTTACACCTTCTCTTGTACAGAAGAGCACAGAGCAGGCCCTTTTTTTTGCAAGAAATTATAGTGGCAGGATATCTTTCAGCAAGGCTTAGTACACGCATTCATAAGAGCCCACACATAGCCCCCTATATACCGGAATAGCCCCCACATAGCCTCCTATATACACTATATACAGTTTGGACCCTCACATAGCCTCCTATGTACAGTATGAGAAAAAGAGTAACAATGTTTTGAACTTTTCAGACTCCGTATCCCATCACTTACTACAGCTTTGATCGTGAGACTGCCATCATTTTATAGACGCTCTCAAATTCTTATTTACAGATGTCACTGTATGTTTTATTGCTGATATCACTTCTGTTTTTACCACACATTTTTTTACTGGACTAGATTTAATAATTGTCATGGTTTTCAACAATAATTTCACAAAAAAAAACCTGAAAAAGAAATACATGGCACACTTAGAAAACAGCAACAGCAACAAATAAAATTTATCCCTGAGCGACCGAGCCAATTTTGACCTTAATGACTGGGCCATTGCCAGTTTATGAGGTAACTCTGGAATGCTTCTTTGGATCCTGGTGAGTCAGAGAATTTTTTTTTTTTGTGACATATTGTACTTAATGATAGTGGTAACATTTATTCGATATGACTTGTGTTTATTTGTGAAATTTGGCAATAAATTTGAAAATGTAGGAATTTCCAAACTTGTATTTTTTATGCCCTTGAGTCACAAAATAGTTAAGAAATAACATTTTCCACATATCTACTTTACATCAGCACAAATTTTGAAACATAATTTTAGTTTTTCAGGAGATTAGAAGGGTTAAAAGATGGATGACCACAACTTTTTTTTCTAACAATTTACAAAACCATTTTTTTAGGGACCACCTCACATTTGAAGTGAGTTTGGGGGGTCTATATGACAGAAAATACCCAAAAGTGACACCATTCTAAAAACTCTACCCCTAAAAGTCCCCAAACCACATTCAATACATTTATTAACTCTTCAGGTGCTACCCAGGAATTAATGCATAGTGGAATGAAAAAATAAATAAATATAATTTACCTCTAAATTCTTGCTTCAGCTCCAAATTGACCCCATTTTGGAAACTACGCCCCTCAAGGATTTTATCCAGGGATATAGTGAGCATTTTGAACAAACAGGTGCGACAAAGAATTTTATAGCATTAGGTCATCATATTGAAAAAGTTCATTATTTTCACAAAAATCTTGCTTTAACCCCAAATTTTTCACTTTTGCATGAGGTAACACCAAAATGTGGACCCCACAGTTTACTACCCACTTTCTTACGAGTGCAGTGATACCCCACCTGTCATTGGTGACATCTGATTTTATTCCAGGGGCTACTAAAAAAGGGGCTGTTTGAAGGGAAAATGAACTGTCGGGATGCCACAACAACGGTGGGACTGCGGTACTTTGTCCTGCCTCTGAAGCTTCAACAGTGATGACTGACTCTGCTACCATCAGACTGCAGGATCCCATTGAGGAAGAGTTGGCGTCAATCGCTGAAAACTGCTCTACTTCAGAGGAAGATTCTCTTTCACTGCCGGAGCTGTCGAAGCAAAGCTGGGTGTACGCCTTCTCCTCGCTGAATGTTCTGCAGGCCATTAGTGTTTTCTATATGCCTGCCTACAAAAAAAGCCTAAGCCTAAACTTAATCTAACACTACTAGATCTAAACCTAACCCTACTTGACCTAAGCCTAATCAAGCACTGGTATTGTTATATATATATATATATATATATTACTTTTGCAAATGCTGTAAGCTTCTCCCTAATAAGCCTAATTCTAACTCTTACAAGCTTAACCCTAATGCTGGCTGCATAGAATGATACTATTATTTAAAAAAAATGTAATCCGACAAAGGGGTTAACATGGAAGGTGGGGTGATGATCAATTATGTTTAGGAGATTTACAGAAACAGAGCTAGAAATTAGATTTTTGTAACATTCTCTTCACTGAAAGGACAGCCCTTTGGGTGTAGTTTATCTCTTTTCTCTGCGAGAAAAACTATAAGAAGAGAAGACAAAAGCCATCAGCCAATGACAAAAATCTCAGCGGTTGCTGAGTGCAGAGAGGCAGATCCCAGCGGGCGCACTGTGCATGCGTTCACCATTTTTTTTTAGCAGAAGAAGGGAGGAGGCTGGAGGATTACGGATCCGGTACCAAAGGTACGGTGGAGAGCTTGGGCACCCCATTTCTCTCTTCTCTGATATGTTAGATCTTATCAGCCTGTAAGAACTTTGCACCTTACTTTATATTTTATTAATTTGGACTGTCACCTTAATCATGTTGAGAAATTCTGACATTTTTCACTAAGTATTACAATCCTTATTTTCATTTGGATCTCGTACTATCATATCCCCCTGATTATTTTGCCAGTCTTGTCCTTAATTTATGTAAAGTGAATTACACATTATTCAAATTTGCCAGGTTCAGCAGCTTCCTAAAACTTCAACAAGACAATTTGCATTTATTTATTATTATATATAGCACCATCATATTCCACAGCACTTTATAGACATTATCATTGCTGTCCCCATCGGGGCTCACAGTGTAAATTGCCTATCAGTATGTTTTTGCAGTGTGGGAAGAAACCGGAGAAGCTGGAGGAAACCCACTCAAAACAGTGCTAACTAGAGTTGAGCGAAACGGGTCGAAAAATTTCAAAAGTCGCCGACTTTTGGCAAAGTCGGGTTTCATGAAACGAAACCCGACCCTAGGATGAGGTCGGCCACGAGGTCGGCGACTTACGCGCCAAAGTCGCGTTTCAAAAGTTTGTTTTGCGCTCTTTTTCAGCCAATCAGGATCCACGGACACTGCGGGCAACGTGATGACATAGGCAGGGGTCACCACCATCTTTCAGAAGGGCATGCAAGTGATTGGCTTGCTTTGGTGGGCATCACAGGGGGTATAAAAGGGCGTGCACGCCGACCGCCATCTTACTTCTGCCGATCTCAGTATAGGGAGAGGTTGCTGCTGATTCTGTAGGGAGAGCGTTAGGCAGGGAAGAAGACAAAAAAACTGCTTCTGCTGCTAGCGATTTGGCCTGCACAACACACAAGTCACTGTGTGTGCACTGCAAGGGGAGGCTATATTGTGGTGTATCAGTGGTGTTGGTTGTTGGGCTGCCTTCTAAGGCTTCCTGACATTCCTGCATTGCTGTTTACCCACTGCTCCGCAAACTGCTTTTTTAAAAGCAATCCCAATTTTTTTTTTTTGTCCTGCTGAGAAGAAAAAAAAACTGCTTCTGCTGCTAGCAATTTGGCCTGCACAACACACCAGTCACTGTGTGTGCAGTGCAAGGGGAGGCTATATTGTGGTGTATCAGTGGTGTTGGTTGTTGGGCTGCCTTTTAAGGCTTCCTGACAGGCTGGCATTGCTGTTTACCCACTGCTCCGCAAACTGCTTTTTTAAAAGCAATCCAATCTCCCTTATCCTCTAGTCACTTTTGTCACAGCTGTGCCATCGAGCCTGTCACATAGCGCTCAGATATTCATTGGGCCTCACACAATCCAAAAGTGTCCAGTGTCCAAAAGTGTGTGCAGAGATTCAAAATCTCCCTTATCCTCTAGTCACTTTGGTCACAGCTGTGCCATCGAGCCTGTCACATAGCGCTCAGATATTCATTGGGCCTCACACAATCCAAAAGTGTCCAGTGTCCAAAAGTGTGTGCAGAGATTCAAAATCTCCATTATCCTCTAGTCACTTTGGTCATAGCTGTGCCATCGAGCCTGTCACATAGCGCTCAGATATCAGTGGGCCTCACACAATCCAAAAGTGTCCAGTGTCCAAAAGTGTGTGCAGAGATTCAAAATCTCCCTTATCCTCTAGTCACTTTGGTCACAGCTGTGCCATCGAGCCTGTCACATAGCGCTCAGATATTCATTGGGCCTCACACAATCCAAAAGTGTCCAGTGTCCAAAAGTGTGTGCAGAGATTCAAAATCTCCCTTATCCTCTAGTCACTTTGGTCACAGCTGTGCCATCGAGCCTGTCACATAGCGCTCAGATATTCATTGGGCCTCACACAATCCAAAAGTGTCCAGTGTCTAAAAGTGTGTGCAGAGATTCAAAATCTCCCTTATCCTCTAATCACTTTGGTCACAGCTATGCCATCGAGCCTGTGACATAGCGCTCAGATATCAGTGGGCCTCACACAATCCAAAAGTGTCCAGTGTCCAAAAGTGTGTGCAGAGATTCAAAATCTCCCTTATCCTCTAGTCACTTTGGTCACAGCTGTGCCATCGAGCCTGTGACATAGCGCTCAGATATTCATTGGACCTCACACAATCCAAAAGTGTCCAGTGTCTAAAAGTGTGTGCAGAGATTCAAAATCTCCCTTATCCTCTAGTCACTTTGGTCACAGCTGTGCCATCGAGCCTGTGACATAGCGCTCAGATATTCATTGGACCTCACACAATCCAAAAGTGTCCAGTGTCTAAAAGTGTGTGCAGAGATTCAAAATCTCCCTTATCCTCTAGTCACTTTGGTCACAGCTGTGCCATCGAGCCTGTGACATAGCGCTCAGATATCAGTGGGCCTCACACAATCCAAAAGTGTCCAGTGTCCAAAAGTGTGTGCAGAGATTCAAAATCTCCATTATCCTCTAGTCACTTTGGTCACAGCTGTGCCATCGAGCCTGTCACATAGCGCTCAGATATTCATTGGGCCTCACACAATCCAAAAGTGTCCAGTGTCCAAAAGTGTGTGCAGAGATTCAAAATCTCCCTTATCCTCTAGTCACTTTGGTCACAGCTGTGCCATCGAGCCTGTGACATAGCGCTCAGACATCAGTGGGCCTCACACAATCCAAAAGTGTCCAGTGTCCACAAGTGTCTGCAGAAATTCAAAATCTCCCCTGTCCTATAGACACCTTGTACCTTGTTTTACATTACTATATAGTTTGTTGGATTTTGTCTACATTTCTACCAAAAATGAGGAAGGCTGGTGGAAGAGGCCGTGGAATTGGGCGGGGGTTGGCAGCTGGTAATGATGGTGTTGGTGGTGGATCTGATGGTAGTGGCAAGAGCAAAATAGGACCGAATGCAGGAGGTGTTGAGCCTGCGTCATCGTCTGGCTACATAAGGCCTCGAACGCTTAGTTTTCTAGGAGTTGGCAAACCGCTTTTAAAGCCAGAGCATCAGGAAAAAGTTTTGTCTTACATTGCTGACTCAGCCTCCAGCTCTATCGCCTCCTCTTCTTCAGTTGTAAAAAGTAAAAGCACTGAGTCGTCATTGGAGGCTCATGTTCATGAACCACACCTTTCCTTGTGTCCTTCACCCCAACCAAGATTGAAGGATGACGCAGGCCATACTACTGATTACTCCATGGAGCTGTTTTCACATACCATGCCTGGATTATCAAGTGAAATGGTGAATTACCCAGGCCAAGATGAATCTGACATGGAGTGCACTGATGCACAGCCGCTGATGGATGATTCTGCTGGTACATTCACTCAGAGCACTACATTGTCCTCGCAGTGTACAGAGCCAGATTCTGACCCTGATGAGACTCAGGTGCCCCTTCCCGCACACTATACCACCATACACGGTGACACAGAGGAAGGTGCACATGACATAGAAGAGGAGGTGATGGATGACCCAGTTGTTGACCCAGATTGGCATCCATTGGGGGAAGAGGGTGCTGCTTCCAATAGCTCAGATGAGGAGCATCCACAGCAGACATCGACATCGCAACAGCTGTTATCTGGCAGGCCCAGAGCACTCCAAAGACAGGTTCCAAACATCAAAAGAGTTGCTGGACAGCTTGTCCAGAGGGTCAAAAGATCACAGCGTGCTAGGCCGCAAAATGTCTGCCAAAGTAGGAAGAGTGCAGTGTGGCACTTTTTTGAACAAAATCCTCATGATCAGGCCAAGGTTCTCTGTAAGAAGTGTGCAAATACCTTTAGCCGAGGGAAAAATCTGAAAAATTTGAATGCCAGTTGCATGCTTAGACATTTAACCAGCATGCACTTGCAAGCGTGGACACAACACCAAACCTCAAGTGCCACATGTGCAACTGATCACAACGAAGGTAGTCAGCAACGCTACATTGTTTCCCCCACTGTAAGCCCACCGGTTAGCACAGCAGCAAATGTTGAGGTGTCGTTGCAAGGCCACAGCAGTCAGGGAATCCCACTGTTATATCAATGAAAGACTGATTCTAGGCCATCAGAAAGAACACCAACTCCATCACCATCATCAACCCTCTCTCAGTCCGCCCTGTCCACCGCTACTTCCACCTTATGCAGCTCTCAAGTCCAGCTCACCCTCCCAGACACTATGAGTAGGTCAAGAAAGTACTCAGTCTCTCATCCGCGTACACTGGGTTTGAACGCCCACATTGCCAAACTAATCTCGTTTGAGATGATGCCCTTTCGGTTGGTGGAAAGCACAGCTTTCCGCGAACTCATGGCCTATGCAGTACCACGCTATGACCTACCCAGTCGCCACTTCTTCTCTCGCAAAGCCATCCCAGCCCTCCACCATCATGTGAAAGACCGCATTGTCCATGCACTCAAGCAGTCAGTGAGCGGAAAGGTGCACCTCACAACTGATGCATGGCCCAGTCGGCATGGCCAGGGCCGTTACGTGTCCATCACTGCGCACTGGGTTAATGTGGTGGATGCAGGGTCCACAGGGGACAGCGGTGGTGGGACAGTGCTGCCTAGCCCACGGTATAGGAAACAGTTGGCTGTAGGCGTTCGACTCCTCCTCCTCCTCCTCCTCCAGAAGCGAAAGCTCGTCCACAGAGCGCAGTCGTACGAGCACTCCATCTGCAGCTGCCACTGTTGCACACGAGGTGTCCCCCTATCGAGCAGCTAGTGGAAAGCGTCAGCAGGCTGTGTTGCAGATGATGTGTTTGGGCGACAGACACACCGCCGAGGTGCTGGCCGAGTACTTGAAGCGACAAACTGAGTCATGGCTGGGCAGTGTACATCTTGAGGCAGGCAAGGTAGTTAGTGATAACGGCCGTAATTTTGTGGCAGCCATAGCCCTTTCAAAACTCAGCCACATACCTTGCTTGGCTCACACCTTGAACCTGGTGGTGCAGTGCTTCCTCAAAAATTATCCGGAGTTAACAGCCCTGCTCCAGAAGGTGCGAAGGCTGTGCGCGCACATCCGTCGGTCGCCTGTACACTCCGTTCGTATGCAGAAGCTGCAGCGATTGCTCCACCTTCCCAACCTCCGCCTCATTATCGACATTGCAACAAGGTGGAACTCCACCCTGCACATGGTGGAGCGGCTGTGCGAGCAGAGGTAGGCCATAATGCATTTGTGGGAGGATACACGGCCAGGCACTTTGAGAGCAGACATGGAGTTGACAGGTGTGCAGTGGTCGAAGCTGAAAGACCTCTGTAAAGTCATTCAGTGTTTTGAGGAATGCACACGGCTGGTAAGCGCAGACGACGCCATCCTAAGCATGAGCATCCCACTTATGCGTCTGCTCATGCAAACTTTGACGCACCTTAAGGAGCAGGCGTCTGCAGCCAATGTTGATGAGGAAGAAGAGGAGGAGGGAATCCTTGATGACATTCAGCCATTGTCTGCTCAGGGACCTCTCCTGGATGAGGTGGAGGAAGAAGAGGAGGAGGAGGATGATGATGGGGATGATTACTTAGGGGAGGAGGATGCATCTCGTGGGGCAAGTGAAAATGTTGGCGTGGCAAGGTCTGGTACAGGGTTTGTGCGTGACTGGAGGGATGTGGATTTGCCAGAAAGTGCTCCTCCACCCAGCACTCGCAGTGCATCATTGACACCGGGAACATTGGCCCACATGTCAGATTATGCCTTGCAGATCCTAAAAAGGGACCCCCGCATTGCCAAAATGATGAACGATGACGACTACTGGTTGGCCAGCATCCTGGATCCACGCTATAAAGGCAAATTACAAAACATCATGCCACAGGAGAACCTTGACCTAATATTGGCTAATAAACAAGCAACTCTGGTAAATCGGTTGCTTGAGGCATTCCCAGCACACAGCAGCGGTGATGGTTCTCACATGAGCCGTACGGGCCGGGGGCAACTTGGCAGAGGTGTTCGTGGTGCACACAGCAGAAGTGGCGTTGGAGACAGGGGTTTCATGACAATGTTGTGGACTGATTGTTCAAATACCGCTCACACAACTGGTAATACTGCATCGATGGAAAGTGACAGGAGACAGCAGTTGTCAACTATGGTTACAAACTACTTTTCCTCCCATATCGATGTTCTCCCACACAGGTCATTCCCCTTTGACTATTGGGCCGCTAAACTGGACACCTGGCCTGAATTGGCCCAATATGCCTTACAGGAGCTCGCTTGCCCAGCTGCAAGTGTGCTATCGGAAAGAGTCTTCAGTGCAGCTGGATCAATCCTGACAGAAAAAAGGACCCGTCTGTCAACCCAAAATGTGGATGATCTAACTTTCATTAAAATGAACCATGCATGGGTTTCCAAGGATTTTGTCCCACCTTCCCCTGATGACACATAGGGTGACAGAAAAATGGCTTGCTTTGGTCCACCTCTTCCTGGGACTTCACCTATTTCGCCTTTTGCATCAGCTGAATGTCCAACATCAACATATGCCACGTTCTAAAACTCCCTAACTGTGCTGCCTCCCCCCCATGGCCGGGGTCACCACCTAGCGCACGACACCGTGCGAGTGCCGTTGCCCTGGACAGGTGGGTAGGCCGACTCTTGGGCGCGGGCACTGGCACAGGGTCCCTCATAGTGCAATCAAGTGTCTCTGACGGTGGTGGTGCACACCCGCCGTCAGACACACCGCTGTACTATGAGGGGCCCAGTGCCAGTACCGACGCCCACGAGTGGGCCCCCCTTGCTTGGGCAGGGCCCCAGCATTTGCAATCTTTACCTCTCCCTGCTCCTCCGCTGTGTAATCTGGGCCGTCAAATCCATACTGTGCCTGACACCGTCTGAGCCTGCCTCCTGATGTATAGACATATATTTTGAATGTGTACGCTATCCATACATGTTATCCGGGGAAACGGTACCCTTTCTAACCTTTGTGCAATCACGTGCAATCCATACTGGGCCTAACACCGTCTGAGCCTGCCTCCTGATGTATAGACATATATTTTGAATGTGTACGCTATCCATACATGTTATCCGGGGATACGGTACCCTTTCTAACCTTTGTGCAATCACGTGCAATCCATACTGGGCCTAACACCGTCTGAGCCTGCCTCCTGAGACATATATTTTGAATGTGTACGCTATCCATACATGTTATCTGGGGATACGGTACCCTTTCTAACCTTTGTGCAATCACGTGCAATCCATACTGGGCCTAACACCGTCTGAGCCTGCCTCCTGATGTATAGACATATATTTTGAATGTGTACGCTATCCATACATGTTATCCGGGGAAACGGTACCCTTTCTAACCTTTGTGAAATCACGTGCAATCCATACTGGGCCTAACACCGTCTGAGCCTGCCTCCTGAGACATATATTTTGAATGTGTACGCTATCCATACATGTTATCTGGGGATACGGTACCCTTTCTAACCTTTGTGCAATCACGTGCAATCCATACTGGGCCTAACACCATCTGAGCCTGCCTCCTGAGACATATATTTTGAATGTGTACGCTATCCATGCATGTTATCAGGGGATACGGTACCCTTTCTAACCTTTGTGCAATCACGTGCAATCCATACTGGGCCTAACACCGTCTGAGCCTGCCTCCTGATGTATAGACATATATTTTGAATGTGTACGCTATCCATACATGTTATCCGGGGAAACAGTACCCTTTATAACCTTTGTGCTATCACGTGCAATCCATACTGGGCCTAACACCGTCTGAGCCTGCCTCCTGAGACATATATTTTGAATGTGTACGCTATCCATACATGTTATCCCGGGATACGGTACCCTTTCTAACCTTTGTGCAATCACGTGCAATCCATACTGGGCCTAACACCGTCTGAGCCTGCCTCCTGATGTATAGACATATATTTTGAATGTGTACGCTATCCATACATGTTATCCGGGGAAACGGTACCCTTTCTAACCTTTGTGCAATCACGTGCAATCCATACTGGGCCTAACACCGTCTGAGCCTGCCTCCTGAGATATATATTTTGAATGTGTACGCTATCCATACATGTTATCCGGGGAAACGGTACCCTTTCTAACCTTTGTGCAATCACGTGCAATCCATACTGGACCTAACACCGTCTGAGCCTGCCTCCTGAGACATATATTTTGAATGTGTACGCTATCCATACATGTTATCTGGGGATACGGTACCCTTTCTAACCTTTGTGCAATCACGTGCAATCCATACTGGGCCTAACACCGTCTGAGCCTGCCTCCTGAGACATATATTTTGAATGTGTACGCTATCCATACATGTTATCTGGGGATACGGTACCCTTTCTAACCTTTGTGCAATCACGTGCAATCCATACTGGGCCTAACACCGTCTGAGCCTGCCTCTTGATGTATAGACATATATTTTGAATGTGTACGCTATCCATACATGTTATCCGGGGAAACGGTACCCTTTCTAACCTTTGTGCAATCACGTGCAATCCATACTGGGCCTAACACCGTCTGAGCCTGCCTCCTGATGTATAGACATATATTTTGAATGTGTACGCTATCCATACATGTTATCCGGGGATACGGTACCCTTTCTAACCTTTGTGCAATCACGTGCAATCCATACTGGGCCTAACACCGTCTGAGCCTGCCTCCTGAGACATATATTTTGAATGTGTACGCTATCCATACATGTTATCTGGGGATACGGTACCCTTTCTAACCTTTGTGCAATCACGTGCAATCCATACTGGGCCTAACACCGTCTGAGCCTGCCTCCTGATATATAGACATATATTTTGAATGTGTACGCTATCCATACATGTTATCCGGGGAAACGGTACTCTTTCTAACCTTTGTGCAATCACGTGCAATCCATACTGGGCCTAACACCATCTGAGCCTGCCTCCTGAGACATATATTTTGAATGTGTACGCTATCCATACATGTTTTCCGGGGAAACGGTACCCTTTCTAACCTTTGTGCAATCACGTGCAATCCATACTAGGCCTAACACCGTCTGAGCCTGCCTCCTGAGACATATATTTTGAATGTGTACGCTATCCATACATGTTATCTGGGGATACGGTACCCTTTCTAACCTTTGTGCAATCACGTGCAATCCATACTGGGCCTAACACCGTCTGAGCCTGCCTCCTGATGTATAGACATATATTTTGAATGTGTACGCTATCCATACATGTTATCCGGGGAAACGGTACCCTTTCTAACCTTTGTGAAATCACGTGCAATCCATACTGGGCCTAACACCGTCTGAGCCTGCCTCCTGAGACATATATTTTGAATGTGTACGCTATCCATACATGTTATCTGGGGATACGATACCCTTTCTAACCTTTGTGCAATCACGTGCAATCCATACTGGGCCTAACACCGTCTGAGCCTGCCTCCTGAGACATATATTTTGAATGTGTACGCTATCCATACATGTTATCCGGGGATACGGTACCCTTTCTAACCTTTGTGCAATCACGTGCAATCCATACTGGGCCTAACACCGTCTGAGCTTGCCTCCTGATGTATAGACATATATTTTGAATGTGTACGCTATCCATACATGTTATCCGGGGAAACGGTACCCTTTCTAACCTTTGTGCAATCACGTGCAATCCATACTGGGCCTAACACCGTCTGAACCTGCCTCCTGAGACATATATTTTGAATGTGTACGCTATCCATACATGTTATCCGGGGATACGGTACCCTTTCTAACCTTTGTGCAATCACGTGCAATCCATACTGGGCCTAACACCGTCTGAGCCTGCCTCCTGATGTATAGACATATATTTTGAATGTGTACGCTATCCATACATGTTATCCGGGGAAACGGTACCCTTTCTAACCTTTGTGCAATCACGTGCAATCCATACTGGGCCTAACACCGTCTGAGCCTGCCTCCTGAGATATATATTTTGAATGTGTACGCTATCCATACATGTTATCCGGGGAAACGGTACCCTTTCTAACCTTTGTGCAATCACGTGCAATCCATACTGGACCTAACACCGTCTGAGCCTGCCTCCTGAGACATATATTTTGAATGTGTACGCTATCCATACATGTTATCTGGGGATACGGTACCCTTTCTAACCTTTGTGCAATCACGTGCAATCCATACTGGGCCTAACACCGTCTGAGCCTGCCTCCTGATGTATAGACATATATTTTGAATGTGTACGCTATCCATACATGTTATCCGGGGAAACGGTACCCTTTCTAACCTTTGTGCAATCACGTGCAATCCATACTGGGCCTAACACCGTCTGAGCCTGCCTCCTGAGACATATATTTTGAATGTGTACGCTATCCATACATGTTATCCGGGGATACGGTACCCTTTCTAACCTTTGTGCAATCACGTGCAATCCATACTGGGCCTAACACCGTCTGAGCCTGCCTCCTGATGTATAGACATATATTTTGAATGTGTACGCTATCCATACATGTTATCCGGGGAAACGGTACCCTTTCTAACCTTTGTGCAATCACGTGCAATCCATACTGGGCCTAACACCGTCTGAGCCTGCCTCCTGAGATATATATTTTGAATGTGTACGCTATCCATACATGTTATCCGGGGAAACGGTACCCTTTCTAACCTTTGTGCAATCACGTGCAATCCATACTGGACCTAACACCGTCTGAGCCTGCCTCCTGAGACATATATTTTGAATGTGTACGCTATCCATACATGTTATCTGGGGATACGGTACCCTTTCTAACCTTTGTGCAATCACGTGCAATCCATACTGGGCCTAACACCGTCTGAGTCTGCCTCCTGAGACATATATTTTGAATGTGTACGCTATCCATACATGTTATCTGGGGATACGATACCCTTTCTAACCTTTGTGCAATCACGTGCAATCCATACTGGGCCTAACACTGTCTGAGCCTGCCTCCTGATGTATAGACATATATTTTGAATGTGTATGCTATCCATACATGTTATCCGGGGAAACGGTACCCTTTCTAACCTTTGTGCAATCACGTGCAATCCATACTGGGCCTAACACCGTCTGAGCCTGCCTCCTGAGACATATATTTTGAATGTGTACGCTATCCATACATGTTATCCGTTGAAACGGTACCCTTTCTAACCTTTGTGCAATCACGTGCAATCCATACTGGGCCTAACACCGTCTGAGCCTGCCCCCTGAGACATATATTTTGAATGTGTACGCTATCCATACATGTTATCTGGGGATACGGTACCCTTTCTAACCTTTGTGCAATCACGTGCAATCCATACTGGGCCTAACACCATCTGAGCCTGCCTCCTGAGACATATATTTTGAATGTGTACGCTATCCATACATGTTATCCGGGGAAACGGTACCCTTTCTAACCTTTGTGCAATCACGTGCAATCCATACTGGGCCTAACACCGTCTGAGCCTGCCTCCTGATGTATAGACATATATTTTGAATGTGTACGCTATCCATACATGTTATCTGGGGATACGGTACCCTTTCTCACCTTTGTGCAATCACGTGTAATCCATACTGGGCGTGAGAACGGCTGGCGAGCTGTTAAGCAAGCTACAGCACCTGTGGTTTGCACACGTAAGTTTTTCATTTTTTCAGGAATGACGGTTAGGCCTAATTCCGGAACTGCGGTTGACCTGCACTTACTGGGAAATCATTGTTCGCGGGTAATAATTGTAATCAGTGATCCCCATCACTAACATTGTTCAGCGGGTTATCTGCACCTGTAAGCGACAAACGCTGGCCTTTTCAGTGTAGCGCACATGCAGCCACGGACATGTAGGGGCATGACACACCAGTTATTGGCCAATCTCATGTGCCAGATCCTCACGTGTCCCTCTAGTAAGCCGGACTCGGACCGCGGGGCATGACGGAGTCTCGTTCGTTAACGGAATTAAGCTTGCAATGTGTGCATCTGTTCTGTAGCTGGCATGGTTGAGGTTTCCCAGGTGGAGTCGAGTTTAACCGTAGGCTCCACTCCTGGTGGTGCCCTTCTGGACATTCCTTTAAGGGTCAGCTTTGCAACCATACTGCCCACGTAAAACAAACACTTTGCCTTCATGAACGCTGTTTGGAGGGTCATGACTCGTGGGAATAACGCCGCCCAATCAGTTAACCTGCTAGAGAGATCCTTCGTTGCTCCCAAGCATGACATCACACTCCCTAGGAAGAAGGTAATGCCACTGTGGCGACCGTACTTCTGGGGGCGACACAAGTGCACTGATGCCCAGCCACTGCTCGATGAATCTGCTGGTACATTGACCCAGACCACTACATTCCCCTCGCACGCTACACGACCTGAATCTGACCCTGATGAAACTCAGGTTACCCTTCCCATATACAGTTCCATCTTACACGGTGACAAAGAGGAAGCTGCAGATGAAAGTGGAGGTTCGGCCCACCCGCCATCAGACACACCACCGTACTATCAGGGGCCCTGTGCCAGTGCCGTCACCAACGAGTGGGCCCCCCCTGCTTGCCCAGGATCACAGCACTTGCAAAGTTGAAATACTGTGCAGTGAGATGGAAGATGGGGACGACGAGGAGTCCAGACAAGTACAGGGATTCCCTAGCGAGGAGACTTATTTGATTGTTTTCAATGTTGGGACAGCAATTTTTGGGGAGCACTATACTCTGGAGAATGATAGATGGGGCCCACCATACACTGGAACATTCCAAAGGTGGACATCAGACACTGGAGCAGCATTTACAGGGCCCATTATACACTAGAGCATTAGAAATGGGGCCCATTATGTTTGGAGCATTATTTGGGCCCATAAGACAGTGGAGCTTCATCCATGGGGACCAACATATACTGTAGCATTATGTGGAGCTCATCATATACTGTTTCAAACATTATATGGGTGTCATGATCCAGGACGGGATTTCGCTTTGACCCGTCCTGGTTAGACTATGGGTTAATTGTGCTGCCTCTCTCTGGCAGCAGGAGGCAATTTAGTGTTCACTGGACCTGGGTCCGGTGTCAGTTATACTCCTGCCCTCGGCTGAGTTAAGTGACCTCTTGTATACGTGTGCCTTGTGCCTGATATCTTGCTTGTTTGTTCGGTTGTGATCTGGTTCTGTCCGTGTTACGAGTTCTGCCTGACCCTCTTGTACTGTGCTACCTCTCGTGTATGACTCTCTGCTTGTGACCCGACTTCTCTCTGCTCGTCCCCTTGGTACCACGTCGCCCTCTTGTGTATGACCCTTGGCTCTGTCTGACTACCCGTCTGTTCATCTCTCCTGTACCTCGTTTGCCCGTACTGTGTGTGACCTCTGTTTTGCCTGACTCTGAGTTGTTGTATGGTGTCCTGTCCTATCTGAATACAGGACGCTAAGCCCCGCCCCCTTGCAGTCACATGACCATAGGTCCCGTGCACATTATTCAGTTTCAGTGTCCGCAGGTCCTATGCATCTTTACTTTCCAGCACTGACTGGATCCTGACACTATTAGCCTGAAGCACGCATGGTCACCTCTGCTGCACACTCCACAGGTATCTTTTAGCACTGCTTCTGTTCTCAGGACACGCGCACTGGCTCTATGAGCAAGTGCAGTGCGGTGTCTCTGACAATGGGACCAATGATTCTGTATGGAGAAATAGATGGGCCTCGTCATGAGATGTAAAAAGTGAGGTATTTTTCATTGTACTATACCGCTATTTCTCTGCCGTATCGGAGTATGATGAGTTGTGGTATGTGTTAAAGGGGCGCTCTTTCGCCCAGGGCACATGAAAACCTGCAGCCAGCCCTCCCCCCCCCACAACTTTAGCCAAATAACCCCCATTTTTCAGTGCGTAACTTGTATTATGAAGTTAATTAAGGTTGACAAGCTTAAGTAAGAAGAATTGATGCTTTTGGCATTCAAATGGGCACTGTTGGTGTGTTTCCTGTCCTCCTCTCACTGCCGACTTTTATTCCCCATTGACTTACATTGGGTTTCGTGTTTCGGGACGACCCCGACTTTTCCCTATAATAGGACGATCTTGCTCGACCCGACTTTTGGAAAAGTCGGGTTTCACGAAACGAAACGCGACCCTAAAAAACCAAAAGTCGCTCAACTCTAGTGCTAACCACTGAGCCACCGTGCTGCCCCAAAAATTCCCAGAATCAATTCACTCATCTCTCACAGTAACAATTTATTGATGAAGTTTTCCAACAATTTTCATGACATCAAAGTGTAATCATTAGGTTTGCCTCTAAAACCTCCACAATCCTGAGTATGTGGGTATGCAGTCCAAGATCTTAGCTGGAAAATGCAATATCATTCTCCATTTCCGTTCATAGTAGATTGGAAACAGCTAAGGGCCCCGTCACACAAGGCGACTCACCAGCGATCCCGACAACGATATCACCTTGTCAGGATCGCTGGTGTGTTGCTACATGATCGCTGGTGAGCTGTCAATCAGGCAGCTTCACCAGCGATCAGGACCAGCGAAACTGTGGGTAACAAGCAACGCATGTTGTTTAGTTACCCGCAGTGTATCTTAGTTACCTGCGCGCTGATACAGGGACCTGGTAACCAAGGTACACATCGGGTTTCTAAGTGACGCACGCCCCTGAGAAACCCGATGTGTACCTTGGTTACCAGCTCCTGGTCGCTAGTCGCTGGTCTCTCGCCTGTCACACGCAGCGATGCGTGCTGGCCAGCGGGAGACCAGCGACCCCAAAAATGACCAGACGTTTCAACAATGATCAGCGATACCCAGCAGGGGGGCCGGTCGCTGATAGCTGTCACACACAGCGATCTCGCTGGTGAGATTGCTGTTGCGTCACAAAACTTGTGACTCAGCAGCAAGATCACTGTGTGTGACGGGGGCTTAAAGGGAATCTGTCACCCCTTTTTTGAGATATCATATAATGATATCATTCAATTGTGTGTCACATAAGGATTCTCTTAGTACTTTTGCTTCCCCCTGACCCCGCACCTTTCATGCATAAATACCTTTTTTATATCGGTTCAGATGTATGTAAACTGCCGCCGTCCGGTCCACTGGGCGGGGCTTATTCACCTGCTCCCCCCTCCCTGACTTGCTCTACGCATTTTTTCTTGTGCATAGGGACAAGTGATCATTACTACAAATTAGATAAACAGTTATCACATCCCTTTTTACATTAGGGAAACGAGAAGACAGCAATCAATAAAATTTGCATGCCTGCAAACAGATGCGATCAGCCAACAAAAGAGCCTATTTGGAGACTGATCACTGAACATTTTTACATGAGTAATGATCGTGATTGAGTGATCTTATGAATGTTTTTCAATCATTGGCCCGTAGAAAGGGGCTGTTGATGAGCTACAACAGCATGGAAAAGTTTGGACACACTTCGTCAAAATTACTGTTATTGTGAAAAGTTAAGCAAGATGAAGATGTAATGATCTCTAAAAGGCTTAAAGTTAAAGATGACACATTTCCTTTGTATTTTAGGAAAAATATATATGTTTTTGAATATTTTAAAAGGAAAATGGGCTGATGCAAAAGTTTCCGCACCTTGCAAGGTTAGTACATAGTAGCACCACCTTTTGAAAGTATCACAGCTTGTAAATGCTTTTTGTAGCCAGCCAAGAGTCTTTCAATTCTTGTTTGAGAAATTTTCATCCATTCTTGCTTGGAAAATTCTTCCAGTTCTGTGAGATTCCTGGGTCATCTTACATGCACTGCTTTTTTTGAGATCTAGCCACAGATTTTTAATGATGTTCAGATCAGGGAACTGTGAGGGCCATTGTAAAACTTTCATCTTGCTCCTTTTCAGGTAGTCTACTGAGGATTTTGACGTGTATTTAGGTTCATTATTCATTTGTTGAAGACATCCTCTGTTCAACTTCAGTTTTTTTTTAAAGATGGTGTTATGTTTGCATCAAAAATGTAATTGAATCCATTCTTCCTTCTACCCGTGAAATGTTCAACTTGCCTTTGGCTGTAACACAACTCCAAAGCATGATTGATCGACCTCCATGCTTAATGGTTGGCAAGACGTTCTTTTCCTGAAATTCTGTGCCCTTTTTTCTCCACACATACCTTTGACCATTAAGTCCAAAGAATTCTATTATAACCTCATCAGTCCACAGGACTTGCTTAAAAAATGCATCCTGCTTGTTAAGATGTTCTTTTGCATATTTCTGATGTTGGATTTTATGATGAGGATGCTTGAGAGGTTTTCTTCTGATGATTGTTCCATGAATGCCATATTTGTGCAGTAGAACAATGTACCACAACTTCAGAGTCTTCTAGATCACATATTGACCTACACTGCTCCTGTTAACTGTCATTTCTTAATGCTTCATGTTTGGGACAGTGTTCTTGGGGTTCTACTCATCCTTTTTCCTCCAAATATGGCGAGTGGATTTGATACCAAAAAGTTCTATTTTAGTCTGAACTGACCACATGAACTTCTCCCATGCCTCCTCTGGATCAGCCACTCATTGGTGAAGTTTAAGTGGGCCTGGACATGTGCTGGCATGAGCAGGGAGGCCTTGAGTGCCCTTCACAGTTTTAATCGATGACAGCATAGTGTGTTGCGAATGGTAATATTTGAGACTCTGGTCCTAGCTCTATTAAGAACATTGACCAGGTCCTCCCATATAGTTCTGGTCTGATTTCTGACCTTTTTCAAAATCAACCTTACCCCATAAAGCCAGATATTGCATGGAGCCCCAAACTGAGGAATATTGACAGTCACCTTGTGTTTCTTCCATTTTCTTATTATTGTGCCAACAATTGTTGCCTTCTCACCAATCTGCTTGCCTATTGTCCTGTAGCTCATCCCAACCTTGTGCAAGTCAACAATTTTGTCCTTGGTGCCCTTAGACAGCTCTTTGGTCTTGGCCATGGTGGAGAGGTTGGAGTGTGATTGTGTGTGTGTGGACAGACGTCTTTAATTCAGGTGACAAGATGAAACAGGTGCAATTGATACTTGTAATGAGTTCAGAGTAAGAGAGCTTCTTAAAGAAAAAACTAACAGGTCTGTGAGAGCCAGAATTCTTGCTGGTTGTTAGGTGATCAAATACCTATTTCATGCAAGGAAATTCAATTTAATTATTTAAAAATCATACAAAGTGATTTTCTGGTTTGTGTTTTTATATTCTGTCTCTCACAGTACCTACGATACAAATTGCAGACCTCTCCATGCTTTTTAGGTGGGAAAGCTTTAAAAATGGGTTGTGTATCAAATACTTTAGTTTTCCAACCGCATGTAGATAAAAAAAATTGGTGGATTTCATCATGCCCTATCATTTGCTCTGATAGGAATTAAACGGAATCTGTCAACAGGTTTTTGCTATCTTATCTGAGAGCAGCGTGATGTAGGTTGAGATCCAGAATGCCATGATACATCACTTAGTTTACTGGATGCAGCGTTTCTGACACAATCGGAGTTTTTAGATTTAGCAATGAAGCAGAGCTCAGTAATCTAACCCCACCCACACCAAGCTCTGTCTATAGACAGCGAGGTGCTTGTCTCAGAAGGGGGCAGAGTCAGACTGGGATTCACGTGACCAGCTAGTCACAGCAATGTTAATCCCAATATGATAGAATTTTCAGTCTAAGTAAACAACACCACACAACTGGACATGTGACACGTCATTGAGTTCAGTGTTTTTTATCCCCTACTTCATGCCTTCCTCAGATTATGTAGCGAAAACTTGCTGACAGATTCCCTTTAAGCTAAATTCAAAGGTGTCTGATAGCCACCTGTTCCCATTTCTCATGAGAAAATTGCACTTACCATGCATCATATTCCTAAAGAATAGAATTAAGACTACAATTAAATTGATAATTTTAGTTTAAAATATTACTTTACATAGTGCACTATGGTCAAATATGATTGCCAAATGACAATGTTGTATAGATGTTAAATACATTAGATAGGAACACACCATCCATTGCTTATAATGCCAGACATATAAATGTAAATACTTTGCCCCAAAAAACAAAAAATATTTTAATACTAGTCACCAGTTTGCCTAACAGAACACACAATGATAAAAATTGCACAAATACAACAAATTGGACTGGAGCAGCATCATGTCAAGTCATTATTGAGAAGTTATATGTAGAGATGAGCGAACATGTTTGGAAAATTTTCGCCAGTCTCAAATTCAGCACTAACATATCACATTCGGATTTGTGTTTGGTTTCACTAGCATTTCTACTCAAAGTCGGCAAAATTCAGTCACAGGTCAGTCAATCATCTTGTTTTCACTAAAGCTTTTGTTATGACTTTGGCTAGGATAGTGGTGCTGTATGGTGAGGGGGGGTGATGAAGGGACATGTTTGATGAATGTAGGGGGTGAGGAGCAGTTAAAGGAGCAGCACTCTCGTTTTTTTCCCCTTAACTTCATGTGTGTTGATTCCGACAGCCAATCAGGGCGCAAAAACCACCCACAACGTCCAATCACAAGGGCTTGTGTCAATAGTTGCTGAAGTCACATGTCCCTCTCCATAGAAAGAGCGTACATGCTGTTTTGGCACTATTTTGTCAGTGTAGCAGGGAAGAGATGTCGCTCCTGGTAAGACAGAAAGCTATTTTGGCAGTTGATTGTCAGTCAGCTGGTTTAGATACATAGGATTCTCTGTGGCTGTGAAATCGACATTCCAGCAGATAAGGCTACTTTCACATTAGCGTCGTGTGATGGCCGTCGCCCTGCGTCGGGGCGACGTACCGTCGCACGCTGTGAAAGTTGTGCACAACGGGGGCAGCGGATGCAGTTTTTCAATGCATCCGCTGCCCCATTGTAATGTCCGGGGAGGAGGGGGTGGAGTTTCGGCCGCACATGCATGGTCGAAAATGGCGGAGACGACGCACAAAAAAACGTTACATGTAACATTTTTTTGTGCGTCGCGGCCGCCAAAACACGACGCATCCGTCGCACGATGGATGCGACGTGTGGCAATGCGTCGCAATGCGTCGCTAATGTAAGTCAATGGAGAAAAAACGCATCCTGCGGGCAACTTTGCAGGATGCGTTTTATCCCCAAAACGAAGCATTGTGACGTGCGTCGCACGACGCTAATGAGAAAGTAGCCTTAATCGTTTTTGCTCAGTGTGTGACACCAGAGCGCATTTCAGCAAATAACTCTTTTTGTGCTGCTAATATTGTGCTTGATTGAGGAGTCCACATGTGAGAATCTAAATTATTTGTTCTAATAGGATGCTCTAGAAAGCAGGGGATATTGTAATATCTAATTTTTTGCTGATATTTTTGAATCATCCATGAGTCCACATGTTAAAATCTAAATAGTTAGTTATAATACCATGCTCTGGAAAGCAGGGGACATTTCAATATGTAATAATTTTTTGCTCATATTTTAGCCCCGTCCGTGAGTCCACATTTGAGAATCTAAATAGTTTGTGTTAATACAAACACTAACAATTTAGATGGTCCTGAAACAAGGTCACATTTGTGCTGAAAAATATTTTAGGCTGGTAATACTTAGGGGTAGGCAGGAGAACAAATTGTACAAAATATGACAGAACCATGAGTAAGTACCATATTCCATATAGGAAGCTCCCAACACAACGAGGACAATGTCAGAGGACAGGCTGGAACCTATGTACTCCCCAAAAATATAAAACTTACTTCTTGTAAAAAATATACATTTTATTGAACATATTTAAAAATGAAATAATCACAAAAAGAATAGATAACTTGAAAAAGACAGTAATCAGTATCAGGAGGGTGGTGAAGAAACAAAATATGTGGTAGCACAAACAGGCAGTTAGCACTAAATGATAGTACAGAGAATGTATATATATTTTAATATTCCAGAACAGTCCAATATAAATCACAGTGGATTACAGAAAGCTAATTCTTAGGGGGAGCTATCAGAAACACTGTAAATTCATCATATATGAGGTCCAAGGACTCTGAAAATATATTTTCGTGATAAAAAAATCTAATGTACAATTGTGCATGAGTGCAAAGATAGATGCCAAGAAGATTCACATACCGTATAAACTCGTGAATAAGCCGAGACTTTCAGCCCATTTTTTGGGCTGAATGTCCCCCCCTCTCAGCTTATACATGAGTCATATACCGGGGGTTCGGCAGGGGAGGGGGATCGGGGGTGTCAGAGATCATACTCACCCCCTCCTGGCTATTCTCTGCAGCCCCCCTGCTTGCTCCTTGTTGTCAGCGCCCCTGCTCTTCCTGCTTCAGCGGTCACGTGGTACCGCTCATTAAACTCATGAATATGCGCATATTTATGACTTTAGTGAGTGGTACCACGTGACCGCTGAGGCAGGAAGAGCACAGAGCAGCAACACCGAGAACATGGAACAAACAGGGGCTGCGCTGCAGAGACGAGCACCAGGAGGGGGTGAGTATGAACTGGAGGAGCCATATTCACCTGTCCCCATTCCAGAGCTGGCAATGCTGATGAGCAGCGGGCAGGAGGAGGTGAGTATACAGTTTTTTTTTGTAACGGAGGCAGTGGCAGCAGCAGCAACACGATGGGGCCACTCACTGTCCTCTTTATCTGAGGCCACACACTGTGCAGCAAAACTGGGGACCCTCACTGTGCAGCATTATCTGGGGTCACTCACTGTGCAGCATTATCTGGAGCCACACACTGTGCAGCATTATCTGGGGCCACACACTGTTCAGCATTATCTGGGGCCACTCACTTTGCAGCATTATCTGGGGCCAATCAATGTGCAGAATTATCTGGGGCCACTCACTGTGCAGCATTATCTGGGGCCACTCACTGTGCAGTATTATCTTGGGCCACTCACTGTACAGCATTATCTGGGGCCACTCACTGTGCAGCATTATCTGGGGCCACTCATTGTGCAGTATTATCTGGGGCCACTCACTCTCCAGCATTATCTGGGACTACTCACTGTGCAGTATTATCTGGGGCCACTCAGTGCAGCATTATCTGGGGCCACTCACTGTGCAGCATTATCTGGGCCACTCACTATGCAGCATTATCTGGGGCCACTCACTGTACAGCATTATCTGGGGACACTCACTGTGCAGCATTATCTGGGGCCACTCATTGTGCAGTATTATCTGGGGCCACTCAATGCAGCATTATCTCAGGCCACTCACTGTGCAGCATTATCTGGGGACACTCACTGTGCAGAATTACCTGGGGCCACTCACTGTGCAGCATTATCTGGGGCCACTGACTATGCAGCATTAACTGGGGCCACACATTGTGCAGCATTATCTGGGGCCACACACTGTGTAGCATTATCTGGAGCCGCTCACTGTGCAGCAAAACTGTGGCCACACACTGTGCAGCATTATCTGGGGCCACTCACTGTGCAGCATTATCTGGGGCCACACACTGTGCAGCATTATCTGGGGCCACTCACTGTGCAGCATTATCTGGGGCCACTCACTGTGCAGCATTATCTGGGGCGAATCACTGTGCAGCACTATCTGGGGCCACATACTGTGCAGCATTATCTGGGGCCACTCACTGTGCAGCATTATCTGGGGCGACTCACTGTGCAGGATTATCTGGGGCCACTCACTCTCCAGCATTATCTGGGACTACTCACTGTGCAGTATTATCTGGGGCCACTCAGTGCAGTATTATCTGGGGCCACTCACTCTCCAGCATTATCTGGGACTACTCACTGTGCAGTATTATCTGGGGCCACTCAGTGCAGCATTAGCTGGGGCCACTCACTGTGCAGCATTATCTGGGCCACTCACTGTGCAGCATTATCTGGGGCGAATCACTGTACAGCATTATCTGGGGCCACTCACTGTGCAGCATTATCTGGGGCCACTCATTGTGCAGTATTATCTGGGGCCACTCAATGCAGCATTATCTCAGGCCGCTCACTGTGCAGCATTATCTAGGGCCACTCACTGTGCAGAATTACCTGGGGCCACTCACTGTGCAGCATTATCTGGGGCCACTGACTATGCAGCATTAACTGGGGCCACACATTGTGCAGCATTATCTGGGGCCACACACTGTGTAGCATTATCTGGAGCCGCTCACTGTGCAGCAAAACTGTGGCCACACACTGTGCAGCATTATCTGGGGCCACTCACTGTGCAGCATTATCTGGGGCCACACACTGTGCAGCATTATCTGGGGCCACTCACTGTGCAGCATTATCTGGGGCCACTCACTGTGCAGCATTATCTGGGGCGACTCACTGTGCAGCACTATCTGGGGCCACATACTGTGCAGCATTATCTGGGGCCACTCACTGTGCAGCATTACCTGGGGCCACTCACTGTGCAGCATTATCTGGGGTGACTCACTGTGCAGGATTATCTGGGGCCACACACTGTGCAGCATTTTCTGGGGCCACGCACTGTCCTCATTATCTGGGGCCACACACTGTGCAGCAAAACTGGGGCCCCTCACTGTGCAGAATTACCTGGGGTCACTCACTGTGCAGCATTATCTGGGGCCACTCACTGTGCAGAATTACCTGGGGCCACTCACTGTGCAGCATTATCTGGGGCAACTCACTATGCAGCATTATCTGGGGCCACACATTGTGCAGCATTATCTGGGGCCACACACTGTGTAGCATTATCTGGGGCCACACACTGTGCAGCATTATCTGGGGCGACTCACTGTGCAGCATTATCTGGGGCAACTCACTGTGCAGCATTATCTGGGGCGACTCACTGTGCAGCACTATCTGGGGCCACATACCGTGCAGCATTATCTGGGGCCACTCACTGTGCAGCGTTATCTGGGGCCACTCACTGTGCAGCATTATCTGGGGCGACTCACTGTGCAGGATTATCTGGGGCCACACACTGTGCAGCATTTTCTGGGGCCACGCACTGTGCAGCAAAACTGGGGCCACTCACTGTCCTCATTATCTGGGGCCACACACTGTGCAGCAAAACTGGGGCCACTCACTGTCCTCATTATCTGGGGCCACACACTGTGCAGCAAAACTGGGGCCACTCACTGTGCAGCATTATCTGGGACCACTCACTGTGCAGTATTATCTGGGGCCACTCAATGCAGCATAATCTGGGGCCGCAAAATGCACAGCATTATCTGGGGCCACTCACTGTGCAGCATTATCTGGGGCCACTCACTGTGCAGTATTATCTTGGGCCACTCATTGTGCAGTATTATCTGGGGCCACTCACTGTGCAGCATTATATGGGGCCACTCACAGTGCACCATTATCTGGGGCCACTCACTGTGCAGCATTGTCTGGGGCCACTCACTGTGCAGCATTATCTGGGGCCACACACTATGCAGCATTATCTGGGGCCACTCACTGTGCAGTATTATCTGGGGTCACTCACTGTGCAGGAAAACAGGGGCCACACACTGTGCAGCATTATCTGGGGCCACTAGCTGTGCAGCATTATCTGGGGCCACTCATTGTGCAGCATTATCTGGGGCCACTCAATGCAGCATTATGTCAGGCCGCTCACTGTGCAGCATTATCTGGGGCCACTCACTGTGCAGCATTATCTGGGGTCACTCACTGTGCAGCAAAACTAGGGCCACTCACTGTGCAGCATTATCTGGGGCCACTCACTGTGCAGCATTACCTGGGGCGACTCACTGTGTAGCATTATCTGGGGCCACTTACTGTGCAGCATAATCTTGGGCCACACACTGTGCAGAATTATCTGGGGCCACTCACTGTGCAGCATTATCTGGGGCCACTAGCTGTGCCGCATTATCTGGGGCCACTCATTGTGCAGTATTATCTGGGGCCACTCAATGCAGCATTATCTCAGGCCGCTCACTGTGCAGCATTATCTGGGGCCACTCACTGTGCAGAATTACCTGGGGCCATTCACTGTGCAGCATTATCTGGGGCCACACATTGTGCAGCATTATCTGGGGCCACACAATGTGTAGCATTATCTGGAGCCGCTCACTGTGCAGTAAAACTGGGGCCACACACTGTGCAGCATTATCTGGGGCCACTCACTGTGCAGCATTATCTGGGGCCACACACTGTGCCGCATTATCTGGGGCCACTCATTGTGCAGCAAAACTGGGGCCACAGACTGTGCAGCATTATCTGGGGCCACTCACTGTGCAGCATTATCTGGGGCGACTCACTGTGCAGCATTATCTGGGGCCACACACTGTGCAACATTATCTGGGGCCACACACTGTGCAGCATTATCTGGGGCCACACACTGTGCAGCATTACCTGGGGCCACTCACTGTGCAGCAAAACTGGGGCCACTCACTGTGCAGCATTATCTGGGGCGACTCACTGTGCAGCACTATCTGGGGCCACATACTGTGCAGCATTATCTGGGGCCACTCACTGTGCAGCATTACCTGGGGCCACTCACTGTGCAGCATTATCTGGGGCGACTCACTGTGCAGGATTATCTGGGGCCACTCACTCTCCAGCATTATCTGGGACTACTCACTGTGCAGTATTATCTGGGGCCACTCAGTGCAGTATTATCTGGGGCCACTCACTCTCCAGCATTATCTGGGACTACTCACTGTGCAGTATTATCTGGGGCCACTCAGTGCAGCATTATCTGGGGCCACTCACTGTGCAGCATTATCTGGGCCACTCACTGTGCAGCATTATCTGGGGCCACTCACTGTACAGCATTATCTGGGGCCACTCACTGTGCAGCATTATCTGGGGCCACTCATTGTGCAGTATTATCTGGGGCCACTCAATGCAGCATTATCTCAGGCCGCTCACTGTGCAGCATTATCTGGGGCCACTCACTGTGCAGAATTACCTGGGGCCACTCACTGTGCAGCATTATCTGCGGCCACTGACTATGCAGCATTAACTGGGGCCACACATTGTGCAGCATTATCTGGGGCCACACACTGTGTAGCATTATCTGGAGCCGCTCACTGTGCACCAAAACTGTGGCCACACACTGTGCAGCATTATCTGGGGCCACTCACTGTGCAGCATTATCTGGGGCCACACACTGTGCAGCATTATCTGGGGCCACTCACTGTGCAGCATTATCTGGGGCCACTCACGGTGCAGCATTATCTGGGGCGACTCACTGTGCAGCATTATCTGGGGCCACATACTGCGCAGCTTTATCTGCGGCCACTCACTGTGCAGCATTACCTGGGGCCACTCACTGTGCAGCATTATCTGGGGCGACTCACTGTGCAGGATTATCTGGGGCCACAAACTGTGCAGCATTTTCTGGGGCCATGCACTGTGCAGCAAAACTGGGGCCACTCACTGTCCTCATTATCTGGGGCCACACACTGTGCAGCAAAACTGGGGCCCCTCACTGTGCAGAATTACCTGGGGTCACTCACTGTGCAGCATTATCTGGGGCCACTCACTGTGCAGAATTACCTGGGGCCACTCACTGTGCAGCATTATCTGGGGTGACTCACTGTGCAGGATTATCTGGGGCCACACACTGTGCAGCATTTTCTGGGGCCACGCACTGTCCTCATTATCTGGGGCCACACACTGTGCAGCAAAACTGGGGCCCCTCACTGTGCAGAATTACCTGGGGTCACTCACTGTGCAGCATTATCTGGGGCCACTCACTGTGCAGAATTACCTGGGGCCACTCACTGTGCAGCATTATCTGGGGCAACTCACTATGCAGCATTATCTGGGGACACACATTGTGCAGCATTATCTGGGGCCACACACTGTGTAGCATTATCTGGGGCCACACACTGTGCAGCATTATCTGGGGCGACTCACTGTGCAGCATTATCTGGGGCAACTCACTGTGCAGCATTATCTGGGGCGACTCACTGTGCAGCACTATCTGGGGCCACATACCGTGCAGCATTATCTGGGGCCACTCACTGTGCAGCGTTATCTGGGGCCACTCACTGTGCAGCATTATCTGGGGCGACTCACTGTGCAGGATTATCTGGGGCCACACACTGTGCAGCATTTTCTGGGGCCACGCACTGTGCAGCAAAACTGGGGCCACTCACTGTCCTCATTATCTGGGGCCACACACTGTGCAGCAAAACTGGGGCCACTCACTGTCCTCATTATCTGGGGCCACACACTGTGCAGCAAAACTGGGGCCACTCACTGTGCAGCATTATCTGGGACCACTCACTGTGCAGTATTATCTGGGGCCACTCAATGCAGCATAATCTGGGGCCGCAAAATGCACAGCATTATCTGGGGCCACTCACTGTGCAGCATTATCTGGGGCCACTCACTGTGCAGTATTATCTTGGGCCACTCATTGTGCAGTATTATCTGGGGCCACTCACTGTGCAGCATTATATGGGGCCACTCACAGTGCACCATTATCTGGGGCCACTCACTGTGCAGCATTGTCTGGGGCCACTCACTGTGCAGCATTATCTGGGGCCACACACTATGCAGCATTATCTGGGGCCACTCACTGTGCAGTATTATCTGGGGTCACTCACTGTGCAGGAAAACAGGGGCCACACACTGTGCAGCATTATCTGGGGCCACTAGCTGTGCAGCATTATCTGGGGCCACTCATTGTGCAGCATTATCTGGGGCCACTCAATGCAGCATTATGTCAGGCCGCTCACTGTGCAGCACTATCTGGGGCCACTCACTGTGCAGCATTATCTGGGGTCACTCACTGTGCAGCAAAACTAGGGCCACTCACTGTGCAGCATTATCTGGGGCCACTCACTGTGCAGCATTACCTGGGGCGACTCACTGTGTAGCATTATCTGGGGCCACTTACTGTGCAGCATAATCTTGGGCCACACACTGTGCAGAATTATCTGGGGCCACTCACTGTGCAGCATTATCTGGGGCCACTAGCTGTGCCGCATTATCTGGGGCCACTCATTGTGCAGTATTATCTGGGGCCACTCAATGCAGCATTATCTCAGGCCGCTCACTGTGCAGCATTATCTGGGGCCACTCACTGTGCAGAATTACCTGGGGCCATTCACTGTGCAGCATTATCTGGGGCCACACATTGTGCAGCATTATCTGGGGCCACACAATGTGTAGCATTATCTGGAGCCGCTCACTGTGCAGTAAAACTGGGGCCACACACTGTGCAGCATTATCTGGGGCCACTCACTGTGCAGCATTATCTGGGGCCACACACTGTGCCGCATTATCTGGGGCCACTCATTGTGCAGCAAAACTGGGGCCACAGACTGTGCAGCATTATCTGGGGCCACTCACTGTGCAGCATTATCTGGGGCGACTCACTGTGCAGCATTATCTGGGGCCACACACTGTGCAACATTATCTGGGGCCACACACTGTGCAGCATTATCTGGGGCCACACACTGTGCAGCATTACCTGGGGCCACTCACTGTGCAGCAAAACTGGGGCCACTCACTGTGCAGCATTATCTGGGGCGACTCACTGTGCAGCACTATCTGGGGCCACATACTGTGCAGCATTATCTGGGGCCACTCACTGTGCAGCATTACCTGGGGCCACTCACTGTGCAGCATTATCTGGGGCGACTCACTGTGCAGGATTATCTGGGGCCACTCACTCTCCAGCATTATCTGGGACTACTCACTGTGCAGTATTATCTGGGGCCACTCAGTGCAGTATTATCTGGGGCCACTCACTCTCCAGCATTATCTGGGACTACTCACTGTGCAGTATTATCTGGGGCCACTCAGTGCAGCATTATCTGGGGCCACTCACTGTGCAGCATTATCTGGGCCACTCACTGTGCAGCATTATCTGGGGCCACTCACTGTACAGCATTATCTGGGGCCACTCACTGTGCAGCATTATCTGGGGCCACTCATTGTGCAGTATTATCTGGGGCCACTCAATGCAGCATTATCTCAGGCCGCTCACTGTGCAGCATTATCTGGGGCCACTCACTGTGCAGAATTACCTGGGGCCACTCACTGTGCAGCATTATCTGCGGCCACTGACTATGCAGCATTAACTGGGGCCACACATTGTGCAGCATTATCTGGGGCCACACACTGTGTAGCATTATCTGGAGCCGCTCACTGTGCACCAAAACTGTGGCCACACACTGTGCAGCATTATCTGGGGCCACTCACTGTGCAGCATTATCTGGGGCCACACACTGTGCAGCATTATCTGGGGCCACTCACTGTGCAGCATTATCTGGGGCCACTCACGGTGCAGCATTATCTGGGGCGACTCACTGTGCAGCATTATCTGGGGCCACATACTGCGCAGCTTTATCTGCGGCCACTCACTGTGCAGCATTACCTGGGGCCACTCACTGTGCAGCATTATCTGGGGCGACTCACTGTGCAGGATTATCTGGGGCCACAAACTGTGCAGCATTTTCTGGGGCCATGCACTGTGCAGCAAAACTGGGGCCACTCACTGTCCTCATTATCTGGGGCCACACACTGTGCAGCAAAACTGGGGCCCCTCACTGTGCAGAATTACCTGGGGTCACTCACTGTGCAGCATTATCTGGGGCCACTCACTGTGCAGAATTACCTGGGGCCACTCACTGTGCAGCATTATCTGGGGTGACTCACTGTGCAGGATTATCTGGGGCCACACACTGTGCAGCATTTTCTGGGGCCACGCACTGTCCTCATTATCTGGGGCCACACACTGTGCAGCAAAACTGGGGCCCCTCACTGTGCAGAATTACCTGGGGTCACTCACTGTGCAGCATTATCTGGGGCCACTCACTGTGCAGAATTACCTGGGGCCACTCACTGTGCAGCATTATCTGGGGCAACTCACTATGCAGCATTATCTGGGGACACACATTGTGCAGCATTATCTGGGGCCACACACTGTGTAGCATTATCTGGGGCCACACACTGTGCAGCATTATCTGGGGCGACTCACTGTGCAGCATTATCTGGGGCAACTCACTGTGCAGCATTATCTGGGGCGACTCACTGTGCAGCACTATCTGGGGCCACATACCGTGCAGCATTATCTGGGGCCACTCACTGTGCAGCGTTATCTGGGGCCACTCACTGTGCAGCATTATCTGGGGCGACTCACTGTGCAGGATTATCTGGGGCCACACACTGTGCAGCATTTTCTGGGGCCACGCACTGTGCAGCAAAACTGGGGCCACTCACTGTCCTCATTATCTGGGGCCACACACTGTGCAGCAAAACTGGGGCCACTCACTGTCCTCATTATCTGGGGCCACACACTGTGCAGCAAAACTGGGGCCACTCACTGTGCAGCATTATCTGGGACCACTCACTGTGCAGTATTATCTGGGGCCACTCAATGCAGCATAATCTGGGGCCGCAAAATGCACAGCATTATCTGGGGCCACTCACTGTGCAGCATTATCTGGGGCCACTCACTGTGCAGTATTATCTTGGGCCACTCATTGTGCAGTATTATCTGGGGCCACTCACTGTGCAGCATTATATGGGGCCACTCACAGTGCACCATTATCTGGGGCCACTCACTGTGCAGCATTGTCTGGGGCCACTCACTGTGCAGCATTATCTGGGGCCACACACTATGCAGCATTATCTGGGGCCACTCACTGTGCAGTATTATCTGGGGTCACTCACTGTGCAGGAAAACAGGGGCCACACAATGTGCAGCATTATCTGGGGCCACTAGCTGTGCAGCATTATCTGGGGCCACTCATTGTGCAGCATTATCTGGGGCCACTCAATGCAGCATTATGTCAGGCCGCTCACTGTGCAGCATTATCTGGGGCCACTCACTGTGCAGCATTATCTGGGGTCACTCACTGTGCAGCAAAACTAGGGCCACTCACTGTGCAGCATTATCTGGGGCCACTCACTGTGCAGCATTACCTGGGGCGACTCACTGTGTAGCATTATCTGGGGCCACTTACTGTGCAGCATAATCTTGGGCCACACACTGTGCAGAATTATCTGGGGCCACTCACTGTGCAGCATTATCTGGGGCCACTAGCTGTGCCGCATTATCTGGGGCCACTCATTGTGCAGTATTATCTGGGGCCACTCAATGCAGCATTATCTCAGGCCGCTCACTGTGCAGCATTATCTGGGGCCACTCACTGTGCAGAATTACCTGGGGCCATTCACTGTGCAGCATTATCTGGGGCCACACATTGTGCAGCATTATCTGGGGCCACACAATGTGTAGCATTATCTGGAGCCGCTCACTGTGCAGTAAAACTGGGGCCACACACTGTGCAGCATTATCTGGGGCCACTCACTGTGCAGCATTATCTGGGGCCACACACTGTGCAGCATTATCTGGGGCCACTCATTGTGCAGCAAAACTGGGGCCACAGACTGTGCAGCATTATCTGGGGCCACTCACTGTGCAGCATTATCTGGGGCGACTCACTGTGCAGCATTATCTGGGGCCACACACTGTGCAACATTATCTGGGGCCACACACTGTGCAGCATTATCTGGGGCCACACACTGTGCAGCATTACCTGGGGCCACTCACTGTGCAGCAAAACTGGGGCCACTCACTGTGCAGCATTATCTGGGGCGACTCACTGTGCAGCACTATCTGGGGCCACATACTGTGCAGCATTATCTGGGGCCACTCACTGTGCAGCATTACCTGGGGCCACTCACTGTGCAGCATTATCTGGGGCGACTCACTGTGCAGGATTATCTGGGGCCACTCACTCTCCAGCATTATCTGGGACTACTCACTGTGCAGTATTATCTGGGGCCACTGAGTGCAGCATTATCTGAGGCCACTCACTGTGCAGCATTATCTGGGCCACTCACTGTGCAGCATTATCTGGGGCCACTCACTGTACAGCATTATCTGGGGCCACTCACTGTGCAGCATTATCTGGGGCCACTCATTGTGTAGTATTATCTGGGGCCACTCAATGCAGCATTATCTGAGGCCGCTCACTGTGCAGCATTATCTTGGGCCACTCACTGTGCAGAATTACCTGGGGCCACTCACTGTGCAGCATTATATGGGGGCACTCACTATGCAGCATTGTCTGGGGCAACACATTGTGCAGCATTATCTGGGGCCACACACTGTGTAGCATTATCTGGAGCCGCTCACTGTGCAGCAAAACTGTGGCCACACACTGTGCAGCTTTATCTGGGGCCACTCACTGTGCAGCATTATCTGGGGCCACACACTGTGCAGCATTATCTGGGGCCACTCACTGTGCAGCATTATCTGGGGCAACTCACTGTGCAGCATTATCTGGGGCGACTCACTGTGCAGCATTATCTGGGGCCACATACTGTGCAGCATTATCTGGGGCCACTCACTGTGCAGCATTACCTGGGGCCACTCACTGTGCAGCATTATCTGGGGCGACTCACTGTGCAGGATTATCTGGGGCCACACACTGTGCAGCATTTTCTGGGGCCACGCACTGTGCAGCAAAACTGGGGCCACTCACTGTCCTCATTATCTGGGACCACACACTGTGCAGCAAAACGGGGGCCCCTCACTGTGCAGAATTACCTGGGGCCACTCACTGTGCAGCATTATCTGGGGCCACTAGCTGTGCCGCATTATCTGGGGCCACTCATTGTGCTGCATTTTCTGGGGCTACGCACTGTGCAGCAAAACTGGGGCCACTCACTGTCCTCATTATCTGGGGCCACTTACTGTGCAGCATAATCTTGGGCCACACACTGTGCAGAATTATCTGGGGCCACTCACTGTGCAGCATTATCTGGGGCCACTAGCTGTGCCGCATTATCTGGGGCCACTCATTGTGCAGTATTATCTGGGGCCACTCAATGCAGCATTATCTCAGGCCGCTCACTGTGCAGCATTATCTGGGGCCACTCACTGTGCAGAATTACCTGGGGCCACTCACTGTGCAGCATTATCTGGGGCCACACATTGTGCAGCATTATCTGGGGCCACACAATGTGTAGCATTATCTGGAGCCGCTCACTGTGCAGTAAAACTGGGGCCACACACTGTGCAGCATTATCTGGGGCCACTCACTGTGCAGCATTATCTGGGGCCACACACTGTGCAGCATTATCTGGGGCCACTCATTGTGTAGCAAAACTGGGGCCACAGACTGTGCAGCATTATCTGGGGCCACTCAATGTGCAGCATTATCTGGGGCGACTCACTGTGCAGCATTATCTGGGGCCACACACTGTGCAACATTATCTGGGGCCACACACTGTGCAGCATTATCTGGGGCCACACACTGTGCAGCATTACCTGGGGCCACTCACTGTGCAGCAAAACTAGGGCCACTCACTGTGCAGCATTATCTGGGGCGACTCACTGTGCAGCACTATCTGGGGCCACATACTGTGCAGCATTATCTGGGGCCACTCACTGTGCAGCATTACCTTGGGCCACTCACTGTGCAGCATTATCTGGGGCGACTCACTGTGCAGGATTATCTGGGGCCACTCACTCTCCAGCATTATCTGGGACTACTCACTGTGCAGTATTATCTGGGGCCACTCAGTGCAGTATTATCTGGAGCCACTCACTCTCCAGCATTATCTGGGACTACTCACTGTGCAGTATTATCTGGGGCCAATCAGTGCAGCATTATCTGGGGCCACTCACTGTGCAGCATTATCTGGGCCACTCACTGTGCAGCATTATCTGGGGCCACTCACTGTACAGCATTATCTGGGGCCACTCACTGTGCAGTATTATCTGGGGCCACTCATTGTGCAGTATTATCTGGGGCCACTCAATGCAGCATTATCTCAGGCCGCTCACTGTGCAGAATTACCTGGGGCCACTCACTGTGCAGCATTATCTGGGGCCACTGACTATGCAGCATTAACTGGGGCCACACATTGTGCAGCATTATCTGGGGCCACACACTGTGTAGCATTATCTGGAGCCGCTCACTGTGCACCAAAACTGTGGCCACACACTGTGCAGCATTATCTGGGGCCACTCACTGTGCAGCATTATCTGGGGCCACACACTGTGCAGCATTATCTGGGGCCACTCATTGTGCAGCATTATCTGGGGCCACTCACTGTGCAGCATTATCTGGGGCGACTCACTGTGCAGCACTATCTGGGGCCACATACTGTGCAGCATTATCTGGGGCCACTCACTGTGCAGCATTACCTGGGGCCACTCACTGTGCAGCATTATCTGGGGCGACTCACTGTGCAGGATTATCTGGGGCCACACACTGTGCAGCATTTTCTTGGGCCACGCACTGTGCAGCAAAACTGGGGCCACTCACTGTCCTCATTATCTGGGGCCACACACTGTGCAGCAAAACTGGGGCCCCTCACTGTGCAGAATTACCTGGGGTCACTCACTGTGCAGCATTATCTGGGGCCACTCACTGTGCAGAATTACCTGGGGCCACTCACTGTGCAGCATTACCTGGGGCAACTCACTATGCAGCATTATCTGGGGCCACACATTGTGCAGCATTATCTGGGGCCACACACTGTGTAGCATTATCTGGGGCCACACACTTTGCAGCATTATCTGGGGCCACTCACTGTGCAGCATTATCTGGGGCAACTCACTGTGCAGCATTATCTGGGGCCACTCACTGTGCAGCGTTATCTGGGGCCACTCACTGTGCAGCATTATCTGGGGCGACTCACTGTGCAGGATTATCTGGGGCCACACACTGTGCAGCATTTTCTGGGGCCACGCACTGTGCAGCAAAACTGGGGCCACTCACTGTCCTCATTATCTGGGGCCACACACTGTGCAGCAAAACTGGGGCCCCTCGCTGTGCAGCATTATCTGGGGCCACACACTCTCCAGCATTATCTGGGGCGACTCACTGTGCAGCAATATCTGGGGCCAATTGCTGTGCAGCATTATCTGGGGCCAATCAATGTGCAGAATTATCTGGGGCCACTCACTGTGCAGCATTATCTGGGGCCACTCACTGTGCAGCATTATCTGGGGCCACTCACTGTACAGCATTATCTGGGGCCACTCACTGTGCAGCATTATCTGGGGCCATTCACTGTGCAGTGTTATCTGGGGCCACTCACTCTCCAGCATTATCTGGGACCACTCACTGTGCAGTATTATCTGGGGCCACTCAATGCAGCATTATCTGGGGCCACTCACTGTGCACCATTATCTGGGGCCACTCACTGTGCAGCATTATCTGGGGCCACTCACTGTACAGCATTATCTGGGGCCACACACTGTGCAGCATTTTCTGGGGCCACGCACAGTGCAGCAAAACTGGGGCCACTCACTGTCCTCATTATCTGGGGCCACACACTGTGCAGCAAAACTGGGGCCCCTCACTGTGCAGCATTATCTGGGGCCACACACTGTGCAGCATTATCTGGGGCCACACACTCTGCAGCAAAACTGGGGCCCCTCACTGTGCAGCATTATCTGGGGCCCCTCACTTTGCAGCATTATCTGGGGCCACACACTGTGCAGCATTATCTGGGGCCACACACTGTGCAGCAAAACTGGGACCACTCACTGTCCTCATTATCTGGGGCCACACACTGTGCAGCAAAACTGGGGCCCCTCACTGTGCAGCATTATCTGGGGCCACACACTGTGCAGCATTATCTGGGGCCACACACTGTGCAGCATTATCTGGGGCCACTCACTGTGCAGCATTATCTGGGGCCACTCACTGTGCAGCATTATCTGGGGCCACTCACTGTGCAGCATTATCTGGGGCCATTCACTGTGCAGTGTTATCTGGGGCCACTCACTCTTCAGCATTATCTGGGACCACTCACTGTGCAGTATTATCTGGGGCCACTCAATGCAGCATTATCTGGGGCCACTCACTGTGCACCATTATCTGGGGCCACTCACTGTGCAGCATTATCTGGGGCCACTCACTGTATAGCATTATCTGGGGCCACTCACTGTGCAGCTTTATCTGGGGCTACTCATTGTGCAGTATTATCTGGGGCCACTCAATGCATTATTATCTCGGGCCGTTCACTGTGCAGCATTATCTGGGGCCACTCGCTATGCAGAATTACCTGGGGCCACTCACTGTGCAGCATTATCTGGGGCCACACATTGTGCAGCATTATCTGGGGCCACACAATGTGTAGCATTATCTGGAGCCGCTCACTGTGCAGTAAAACTGGGGCCACACACTGTGCAGCATTATCTGGGGCCACTCACTGTGCAGCATTATCTGGGGCCACACACTGTGCAGCATTATCTGGTGCCACTCATTGTGCAGCAAAACTGGGGCCACAGACTGTGCAGCATTAACTGGGGCCACTCACAGTGCAGCATTATCTGGGGTGACTCACTGTGCAGCATTATCTGGGGCCACTAACTGTGCAGCATAATCTGGGGTCACACACTGTGCAGCATTTTCTGGGGCCACTCACTATGCAGAATTATCTGGGGCGACTCACTGTGCAGCATTATCTAGGGCCACACACTGTGCAGCATTACCTGGGGCCACTCACTGTGCAGCAAAACTGGGGCCACTCACTGTGCATAAATATCTGGGTCCACACACTGTACAGCAAAACTGGGGCCACTCACTGTGCAGCATTATCTGGTGCCACTTACTGTGCAACATTATCTGGGGCCACTCACTGTGCAGCATTATCTGGGGCCACTCACTGTGCAGCGTTATCTGGGGCCAATCACTGTGCAGCATTATCTGGGGCCACACACTGTGCAGCAATATCTGGGGCCACTCACTGTGCAGTATTATCTGGGACCACTCACTGTGCAGCACTATGTGGGGCCACACACTGTGCAGCATTATCTGGGACCACACACTGTGCAGCATTATCTGGGGCCACTCACTGTGCAGAAAAACTGGGGCCACTCACTGTGCAGCATTATCTGGGGCCACACACTCTGCAGCATTATCTGGGGCCACTCACTGTGCAGCAAAAATGGGGCCACTCACTGTGCAGCATTATCTGGAGCCACAACACACTGTGCAGCATTATCTGGGGCCACTCACTGTGCAGCATTATCTGGGGCCACTCACTGTGCAGTATTATCTGGGGCCACTCACTGTGCAGCATTATCTGGGACCACTCACTGTGCAGTATTATCTGGGGCCACTCAATGCAGCATAATCTGGGGCCGCAAAATGCACAGCATTATCTGGGTCCACTCACTGTGCAGCATTATCTGGGGCCACTCACTGTGCAGTATTATCTGGGGCCACTCATTGTGCAGTATTATCTGGGGCCACTCAATGCAGCATTATCTGGGGCTGCTCACTGTGCAGCATTATATGGGGCCACTCACTGTGCAGCATTATCTGGGGCCCCACACTGTGCAGCATTATTTGGGGCCACACACTCTGCAGCATTATCTGGGGCCACACACTGTGCAGCATTATCTGGGGCCACTCACTGTGCAGCAAAAATGGGGCCACTCACTGTGCAGCATTATCTGGGGCCACAACACACTGTGCAGCATTATCTGGTGCCACTCACTTTGCAGCATTATCTGGGGCAATTCACTGTGCAGTATTATCTGGGGCCACTCACTGTGCAGCATTATCTGGGACCACTCACTGTGCAGTATTATCTGGGGCCACTCAATGCAGCATAATCTGGGGCCGCAAAATGCACAGCATTATCTGGGGCCACTCACTGTGCAGCATTATCTGGGGCCACTCACTGTGCAGTATTATCTGGGGACACTCATTGTGCAGTACTATCTGGGGCCACTCACTGTGCAGCATTATATGGGGCCACTCACTGTGCACCATTATCTGGGGCCACTCACTGTGCAGCATTGTCTGGGGCCACTCACTGTGCAGCATTATCTGGGGCCACACACTATGCAGCATTATCTGGGGCCACTCACTGTGCAGTATTATCTGGGGTCACTCACTGTGCAGCAAAACAGGGGCCACACACTGTGCAGCATTATCTGGGGCCACTAGCTGTGCAGCATTATCTGGGGCCACTCATTGTGCAGCATTATCTGGGGCCACTCAATGCAGCATTATCTCAGGTCGCTCACTGTGCAGCATTATCTGGGGCCACTCACTGTGCAGCATTATCTGGGGTCACTCACTGTGCAGCAAAACTAGGGCCACTCACTGTGCAGCATTATCTGGGGCCACTCACTGTGCAGCATTATCTGGGGCCACTCACTGTGCAGCATTACCTGGGGCGACTCACTGTGTAGCATTATCTGGGGCCTCTTACTGTGCAGCATAATCTTGGGCCACACACTGTGCAGAATTATCTGGGGCCACTCACTGTGCAGCATTATCTGGGGCCACTAGCTGTGCCGCATTATCTGGGGCCACTCATTGTGCAGTATTATCTGGGGCCACTCAATGCAGCATTATCTCAGGCCGCTCACTGTGCAGCATTATCTGGGGCCACTCACTGTGCAGAATTACCTGGGGCCACTCACTGTGCAGCATTATCTGGGGCCACACATTGTGCAGCATTATCTGGGGCCACACAATGTGTAGCATTATCTGGAGCCGCTCACTGTGCAGTAAAACTGGGGCCACACACTGTGCAGCATTATCTGGGGCCACTCACTGTGCAGCATTATCTGGGGCCACACACTGTGCAGCATTATCTGGGGCCACTCATTGTGCAGCAAAACTGGGGCCACAGACTGTGCAGCATTATCTGGGGCCACTCACTGTGCAGCATTATCTGGGGTGACTCACTGTGCAGCATTATCTGGGGCCACACACTGTGCAACATTATCTGGGGCCACACACTGTGCAGCATTATCTGGGGCCACACACTGTGCAGCATTACCTGGGGCCACTCACTGTGCAGCAAAACTGGGGCCACTCACTGTGCAGCATTTTCTGGCGCCACTTACTGTGCAACATTATCTGGGGCCACTCACTGTGCAGCATTATCTGGGGCCACTCACTGTGCAGCATTATCTGGGGCCACACACTGTGCAGCATTATCTGGGGCCACACTCTGTGCAGAAATATCTGGGGCCACTCACTGTGCAGCATTATCTGGGACCACTCACTGTGCAGCACTATGTGGGGCCACACACTGTGCAGCATTATCTGTGGCCACACACTGTGCAGCATTATCTGGGGCCACTCACTGTTCAGCAAAACTGGGGCCACTCACTGTGCAGCATTATCTGGGGCCACACACTGTGCAGCATTATTTGGGGTCACACACTGTGCAGCATTATCTGGGGCCACACACTGTGCAGCATTATCTGGGGCCACTCACTGTGCAGCAAAAATGGGGCCACACACTGTGCAACATTATCTGGAGCCACAACACACTGTGCAGCATTATCTGGGGCCACTTACTGTGCAGTAAAACTCGTGCCACTCACTGTGCAGCATTATCTGGTGCCACTCACTGTGCAGTATTATCTGGGGCCACTCACTGTGCAGCATAATCTGGGAGCACTCACTGTGCAGCATTATCTGGGGCCACTTACTGTGCAGCAAAAATGGGGCCACACACTGTGCAACATTATCTGGAGCCACAACACACTGTGCAGCATTATCTGGGGCCACTTACTGTGCAGCAAAACTCGTGCCACTCACTGTGCAGCATTATCTGGTGCCACTCACTGTGCAGGATTATCTGGGGCCACACACTGTGCAGCATTTTCTGGGGCCACGCACTGTGCAGCAAAACTGGGGCCACTCACTGTCCTCATTATCTGGGGCCACACACTGTGCAGCAAAACTGGGGCCCCTCGCTGTGCAGCATTATCTGGGGCAACACACTCTCCAGCATTATCTGGGGCGACTCACTGTGCAGCATTATCTGGGGCCAATCGCTGTGCAGCATTATCTGGGGCCAATCAATGTGCAGAATTATCTGGGGCCACTCACTGTGCAGCATTATCTGGGGCCACTCACTGTACAGCATTATCTGGGGCCACTCACTGTGCAGCATTATCTGGGGCCATTCACTGTGCAGTGTTATCTGGGGCCACTCACTCTCCAGCATTATCTGGGACCACTCACTGTGCAGTATTATCTGGGGCCACTCAATGCAGCATTATCTGGGGCCACTCACTGTGCACCATTATCTGGGGCCACTCACTGTGCAGCATTATCTGGGGCCACTCACTGTACAGCATTATCTGGGTCCACTCACTGTGCAGCATTATCTGGGGCCACTCACTGTGCAGTATTATCTGGGGCCACTCATTGTGCAGTATTATCTGGGGCCACTCAATGCAGCATTATCTGGGGCTGCTCACTGTGCAGCATTATATGGGGCCACTCACTGTGCAGCATTATCTGGGGCCCCACACTGTGCAGCATTATTTGGGGCCACACACTCTGCAGCATTATCTGGGGCCACACACTGTGCAGCATTATCTGGGGCCACTCACTGTGCAGCAAAAATGGGGCCACTCACTGTGCAGCATTATCTGGGGCCACAACACACTGTGCAGCATTATCTGGTGCCACTCACTTTGCAGCATTATCTGGGGCAATTCACTGTGCAGTATTATCTGGGGCCACTCACTGTGCAGCATTATCTGGGACCACTCACTGTGCAGTATTATCTGGGGCCACTCAATGCAGCATAATCTGGGGCCGCAAAATGCACAGCATTATCTGGGGCCACTCACTGTGCAGCATTATCTGGGGCCACTCACTGTGCAGTATTATCTGGGGACACTCATTGTGCAGTACTATCTGGGGCCACTCACTGTGCAGCATTATATGGGGCCACTCACTGTGCACCATTATCTGGGGCCACTCACTGTGCAGCATTGTCTGGGGCCACTCACTGTGCAGCATTATCTGGGGCCACACACTATGCAGCATTATCTGGGGCCACTCACTGTGCAGTATTATCTGGGGTCACTCACTGTGCAGCAAAACAGGGGCCACACACTGTGCAGCATTATCTGGGGCCACTAGCTGTGCAGCATTATCTGGGGCCACTCATTGTGCAGCATTATCTGGGGCCACTCAATGCAGCATTATCTCAGGTCGCTCACTGTGCAGCATTATCTGGGGCCACTCACTGTGCAGCATTATCTGGGGTCACTCACTGTGCAGCAAAACTAGGGCCACTCACTGTGCAGCATTATCTGGGGCCACTCACTGTGCAGCATTATCTGGGGCCACTCACTGTGCAGCATTACCTGGGGCGACTCACTGTGTAGCATTATCTGGGGCCACTTACTGTGCAGCATAATCTTGGGCCACACACTGTGCAGAATTATCTGGGGCCACTCACTGTGCAGCATTATCTGGGGCCACTAGCTGTGCCGCATTATCTGGGGCCACTCATTGTGCAGTATTATCTGGGGCCACTCAATGCAGCATTATCTCAGGCCGCTCACTGTGCAGCATTATCTGGGGCCACTCACTGTGCAGAATTACCTGGGGCCACTCACTGTGCAGCATTATCTGGGGCCACACATTGTGCAGCATTATCTGGGGCCACACAATGTGTAGCATTATCTGGAGCCGCTCACTGTGCAGTAAAACTGGGGCCACACACTGTGCAGCATTATCTGGGGCCACTCACTGTGCAGCATTATCTGGGGCCACACACTGTGCAGCATTATCTGGGGCCACTCATTGTGCAGCAAAACTGGGGCCACAGACTGTGCAGCATTATCTGGGGCCACTCACTGTGCAGCATTATCTGGGGTGACTCACTGTGCAGCATTATCTGGGGCCACACACTGTGCAACATTATCTGGGGCCACACACTGTGCAGCATTATCTGGGGCCACACACTGTGCAGCATTACCTGGGGCCACTCACTGTGCAGCAAAACTGGGGCCACTCACTGTGCAGCTTTTTCTGGCGCCACTTACTGTGCAACATTATCTGGGGCCACTCACTGTGCAGCATTATCTGGGGCCACTCACTGTGCAGCATTATCTGGGGCCACACACTGTGCAGCATTATCTGGGGCCACACTCTGTGCAGAAATATCTGGGGCCACTCACTGTGCAGCATTATCTGGGACCACTCACTGTGCAGCACTATGTGGGGCCACACACTGTGCAGCATTATCTGTGGCCACACACTGTGCAGCATTATCTGGGGCCACTCACTGTTCAGCAAAACTGGGGCCACTCACTGTGCAGCATTATCTGGGGCCACACACTGTGCAGCATTATTTGGGGTCACACACTGTGCAGCATTATCTGGGGCCACACACTGTGCAGCATTATCTGGGGCCACTCACTGTGCAGCAAAAATGGGGCCACACACTGTGCAACATTATCTGGAGCCACAACACACTGTGCAGCATTATCTGGGGCCACTTACTGTGCAGTAAAACTCGTGCCACTCACTGTGCAGCATTATCTGGTGCCACTCACTGTGCAGTATTATCTGGGGCCACTCACTGTGCAGCATAATCTGGGAGCACTCACTGTGCAGCATTATCTGGGGCCACTTACTGTGCAGCAAAAATGGGGCCACACACTGTGCAACATTATCTGGAGCCACAACACACTGTGCAGCATTATCTGGGGCCACTTACTGTGCAGCAAAACTCGTGCCACTCACTGTGCAGCATTATCTGGTGCCACTCACTGTGCAGGATTATCTGGGGCCACACACTGTGCAGCATTTTCTGGGGCCACGCACTGTGCAGCAAAACTGGGGCCACTCACTGTCCTCATTATCTGGGGCCACACACTGTGCAGCAAAACTGGGGCCCCTCGCTGTGCAGCATTATCTGGGGCAACACACTCTCCAGCATTATCTGGGGCGACTCACTGTGCAGCATTATCTGGGGCCAATCGCTGTGCAGCATTATCTGGGGCCACTCACTGTGCAGCATTACCTGGGGCGACTCACTGTGTAGCATTATCTGGGGCCACTTACTGTGCAGCATAATCTTGGGCCACACACTGTGCAGAATTATCTGGGGCCACTCACTGTGCAGCATTATCTGGGGCCACTAGCTGTGCCGCATTATCTGGGGCCACTCATTGTGCAGTATTATCTGGGGCCACTCAATGCAGCATTATCTCAGGCCGCTCACTGTGCAGCATTATCTGGGGCCACTCACTGTGCAGAATTACCTGGGGCCACTCACTGTGCAGCATTATCTGGGGCCACACATTGTGCAGCATTATCTGGGGCCACACAATGTGTAGCATTATCTGGAGCCGCTCACTGTGCAGTAAAACTGGGGCCACACACTGTGCAGCATTATCTGGGGCCACTCACTGTGCAGCATTATCTGGGGCCACACACTGTGCAGCATTATCTGGGGCCACTCATTGTGCAGCAAAACTGGGGCCACAGACTGTGCAGCATTATCTGGGGCCACTCACTGTGCAGCATTATCTGGGGTGACTCACTGTGCAGCATTATCTGGGGCCACACACTGTGCAACATTATCTGGGGCCACACACTGTGCAGCATTATCTGGGGCCACACACTGTGCAGCATTACCTGGGGCCACTCACTGTGCAGCAAAACTGGGGCCACTCACTGTGCAGCATTTTCTGGCGCCACTTACTGTGCAACATTATCTGGGGCCACTCACTGTGCAGCATTATCTGGGGCCACTCACTGTGCAGCATTATCTGGGGCCACACACTGTGCAGCATTATCTGGGGCCACACTCTGTGCAGAAATATCTGGGGCCACTCACTGTGCAGCATTATCTGGGACCACTCACTGTGCAGCACTATGTGGGGCCACACACTGTGCAGCATTATCTGTGGCCACACACTGTGCAGCATTATCTGGGGCCACTCACTGTTCAGCAAAACTGGGGCCACTCACTGTGCAGCATTATCTGGGGCCACACACTGTGCAGCATTATTTGGGGTCACACACTGTGCAGCATTATCTGGGGCCACACACTGTGCAGCATTATCTGGGGCCACTCACTGTGCAGCAAAAATGGGGCCACACACTGTGCAACATTATCTGGAGCCACAACACACTGTGCAGCATTATCTGGGGCCACTTACTGTGCAGTAAAACTCGTGCCACTCACTGTGCAGCATTATCTGGTGCCACTCACTGTGCAGTATTATCTGGGGCCACTCACTGTGCAGCATAATCTGGGAGCACTCACTGTGCAGCATTATCTGGGGCCACTTACTGTGCAGCAAAAATGGGGCCACACACTGTGCAACATTATCTGGAGCCACAACACACTGTGCAGCATTATCTGGGGCCACTTACTGTGCAGCAAAACTCGTGCCACTCACTGTGCAGCATTATCTGGTGCCACTCACTGTGCAGGATTATCTGGGGCCACACACTGTGCAGCATTTTCTGGGGCCACGCACTGTGCAGCAAAACTGGGGCCACTCACTGTCCTCATTATCTGGGGCCACACACTGTGCAGCAAAACTGGGGCCCCTCGCTGTGCAGCATTATCTGGGGCAACACACTCTCCAGCATTATCTGGGGCGACTCACTGTGCAGCATTATCTGGGGCCAATCGCTGTGCAGCATTATCTGGGGCCAATCAATGTGCAGAATTATCTGGGGCCACTCACTGTGCAGCATTATCTGGGGCCACTCACTGTACAGCATTATCTGGGGCCACTCACTGTGCAGCATTATCTGGGGCCATTCACTGTGCAGTGTTATCTGGGGCCACTCACTCTCCAGCATTATCTGGGACCACTCACTGTGCAGTATTATCTGGGGCCACTCAATGCAGCATTATCTGGGGCCACTCACTGTGCACCATTATCTGGGGCCACTCACTGTGCAGCATTATCTGGGGCCACTCACTGTACAGCATTATCTGGGGCCACAAACTGTGCAGCATTTTCTGGGGCCACGCACAGTGCAGCAAAACTGGGGCCACTCACTGTCCTCATTATCTGGGGCCACACACTGTGCAGCAAAACTGGGGCCCCTCACTGTGCAGCATTATCTGGGGCCACACACTGTGCAGCATTATCTGGGGCCACACACTGTGCAGCAAAACTGGGACCACTCACTGTCCTCATTATCTGGGGCCACACACTGTGCAGCAAAACTGGGGCCCCTCACTGTGCAGCATTATCTGGGGCCACACACTGTGCAGCATTATCTGGGGCCACACACTGTGCAGCATTATCTGGGCCACTCGCTGTGCAGAATTATCTGGGGCCACTCACTGTGCAGCATTATCTGGGGCCACTCACTGTGCAGCATTATCTGGGGCCACTCACTGTGCAGCATTATCTGGGGCCATTCACTGTGCAGTGTTATCTGGGGCCACTCACTCTTCAGCATTATCTGGGACCACTCACTGTGCAGTATTATCTGGGGCCACTCAATGCAGCATTATCTGGGGCCACTCACTGTGCACCATTATCTGGGGCCACTCACTGTGCAGCATTATCTGGGGCCACTCACTGTATAGCATTATCTGGGGCCACTCACTGTGCAGCATTATCTGGGGCTACTCATTGTGCAGTATTATCTGGGGCCACTCAATGCAGCATTATCTCGGGCCGTTCACTGTGCAGCATTATCTGGGGCCACTCGCTATGCAGAATTACCTGGGGCCACTCACTGTGCAGCATTATCTGGGGCCACACATTGTGCAGCATTATCTGGGGCCACACAATGTGTAGCATTATCTGGAGCCGCTCACTGTCCAGTAAAACTGGGGCCACACACTGTGCAGCATTATCTGGGGCCACTCACTGTGCAGCATTATCTGGGGCCACACACTGTGCAGCATTATCTGGTGCCACTCATTGTGCAGCAAATCTGGGGCCACAGACTGTGCAGCATTAACTGGGGCCACTCACAGTGCAGCATTATCTGGGGTGACTCACTGTGCAGCATTATCTGGGGCCACTAACTGTGCAGCATAATCTGGGGCCACACACTGTGCAGCATTTTCTGGGGCCACTCACTATGCAGCATTATCTGGGACGACTCACTGTGCAGCATTATCTAGGGCCACACACTGTGCAGCATTACCTGGGGCCACTCACTGTGCAGCAAAACTGGGGCCACTCACTGTGCATAAATATCTGGGTCCACACACTGTACAGCAAAACTGGGGCCACTCACTGTGCAGCATTATCTGGTGCCACTTACTGTGCAACATTATCTGGGGCCACTCACTGTGCAGCATTATCTGGGGCCACTCACTGTGCAGCGTTATCTGGGGCCAATCACTGTGCAGCATTATCTGGGGCCACACACTGTGCAGCAATATCTGGGGCCACTCACTGTGCAGTATTATCTGGGACCACTCACTGTGCAGCACTATGTGGGGCCACACACTGTGCAACATTATCTGGGACCACACACTGTGCAGCATTATCTGGGGCCACTCACTGTGCAGAAAAACTGGGGCCACTCACTGTGCAGCATTATCTGGGGCCACACACTCTGCAGCATTATCTGGGGCCACTCACTGTGCAGCAAAAATGGGGCCACTCACTGTGCAGCATTATCTGGAGCTACAACACACTGTGCAGCATTATCTGGGGCCACTCACTGTGCAGCATTATCTGGGGCCACTCACTGTGCAGTATTATCTGGGGCCACTCACTGTGCAGCATTATCTGGGACCACTCACTGTGCAGTATTATCTGGGGCCACTCAATGCAGCATAATCTGGGGCCGCAAAATGCACAGCATTATCTGGGTCCACTCACTGTGCAGCATTATCTGGGGCCACTCACTGTGCAGTATTATCTGGGGCCACTCATTGTGCAGTATTATCTGGGGCCACTCAATGCAGCATTATCTGGGGCTGCTCACTGTGCAGCATTATATGGGGCCACTCACTGTGCAGCATTATCTGGGGCCCCACACTGTGCAGCATTATTTGGGGCCACACACTCTGCAGCATTATCTGGGGCCACACACTGTGCAGCATTATCTGGGGCCACTCACTGTGCAGCAAAAATGGGGCCACTCACTGTGCAGCATTATCTGGGGCCACAACACACTGTGCAGCATTATCTGGTGCCACTCACTTTGCAGCATTATCTGGGGCAATTCACTGTGCAGTATTATCTGGGGCCACTCACTGTGCAGCATTCTCTGGACCACTCACTGTGCAGTATTATCTGGGGCCACTCAATGCAGCATAATCTGGGGCCGCAAAATGCACAGCATTATCTGGGGCCACTCACTGTGCAGCATTATCTGGGGCCACTCACTGTGCAGTATTATCTGGGGACACTCATTGTGCAGTATTATCTGGGGCCACTCACTGTGCAGCATTATATGGGGCCACTCACTGTGCACCATTATCTGGGGCCACTCACTGTGCAGCATTGTCTGGGGCCACTCACTGTGCAGCATTATCTGGGGCCACACACTATGCAGCATTATCTGGGGCCACTCACTGTGCAGTATTATCTGGGGTCACTCACTGTGCAGCAAAACAGGGGCCACACATTGTGCAGCATTATCTGGGGCCACTAGCTGTGCAGCATTATCTGGGGCCACTCATTGTGCAGCATTATCTGGGGCCACTCAATGCAGCATTATCTCAGGCCGCTCACTGTGCAGCATTATCTGGGGCCACTCACTGTGCAGCATTATCTGGGGTCACTCACTGTGCAACAAAACTAGGGCCACTCACTGTGCAGCATTATCTGGGGCCACTCACTCTGCAGCATTACCTGGGGCGACTCACTGTGTAGCATTATCTGGGGCCACTTACTGTGCAGCATAATCTTGGGCCACACACTGTGCAGAATTATCTGGGGCCACTCACTGTGCAGCATTATCTGGGGCCACTAGCTGTGCCGCATTATCTGGGGCCACTCATTGTGCAGTATTATCTGGGGCCACTCAATGCAGCATTATCTCAGGCCGCTCACTGTGCAGCATTATCTGGGGCCACTCACTGTGCAGAATTACCTGGGGCCACTCACTGTGCAGCATTATCTGGGGCCACACATTGTGCAGCATTATCTGGGGCCACACAATGTGTAGCATTATCTGGAGCCGCTCACTGTGCAGTAAAACTGGGGCCACACACTGTGCAGCATTATCTGGGGCCACTCACTGTGCAGCATTATCTGGGGCCACACACTGTGCAGCATTATCTGGGGCCACTCATTGTGCAGCAAAACTGGGGCCACAGACTGTGCAGCATTATCTGGGGCCACTCACTGTGCAGCATTATCTGGGGCCACTCACTGTGCAGCATTATCTGGGGCGACTCACTGTGCAGCATTATCTGGGGCCACACACTGTGCAACATTATCTGGGGCCACACACTGTGCAGCATTATCTGGGGCCACACACTGTGCAGCATTACCTGGGGCCACTCACTGTGCAGCAAAACTGGGGCCACTCACTGTGCAGCATTTTCTGGCGCCACTTACTGTGCAACATTATCTGGGGCCACTCACTGTGCAGCATTATCTGGGGCCACTCACTGTGCAGCATTATCTGGGGCCACTCACTGTGCAGCATTATCTGGGGCCACACTCTGTGCAGAAATATCTGGGGCCACTCACTGTGCAGCATTATCTGGGACCACTCACTGTGCAGCACTATGTGGGGCCACACACTGTGCAGCATTATCTGTGGCCACACACTGTGCAGCATTATCTGGGGCCACTCACTGTTCAGCAAAACTGGGGCCACTCACTGTGCAGCATTATCTGGGGCCACACACTGTGCAGCATTATTTGGGGTCACACACTGTGCAGCATTATCTGGGGCCACTCACTGTGCAGCAAAAATGGGGCCACACACTGTGCAACATTATCTGGAGCCACAACACACTGTGCAGCATTATCTGGGGCCACTTACTGTGCAGCTAAACTCGTGCCACTCACTGTGCAGCATTATCTGGTGCCACTCACTGTGCAGTATTATCTGGGGCCACTCACTGTGCAGCATAATCTGGGACCACTCACTGTGCAGTATTATCTGGGGCCACTCAATGCACCCTAGGCTTATACGCGAGTCAATACGTTTTCCCAGTTTTTTGTGACAAAATTAGCGGGGTTGGCTTATACACGAGTCGGCTTATGTACGAGTATATACGGTATTTAACATGAAAATATAATACATGTGTTGCCACATCACAGCACTATCCCTTGGGCAGATGCTTCTAAAGGAACACATCGTAGTGGTACAATTGAATACATTATGGCTCACCCATAAAGTGCAAAACTTGCCTTGTGAAAATGTTACGTATTTGTGCTAATACTGTCTTCCTGAAACAAGTCCAAATTTCATTATATAAATACTAGCTATGAACCCATTCTATGCACGGGTGGCAGGCATTGTTATTGGTATATGGTCTTGCATCCTGGTATTTGCTGCCCCCCTCCTATCCTGGTGTACATGGCACCCCTCATCCCTATCCTGGTATGCATGGCCCCCTCACCCTCAAACCTGGTATGCATGATCCCCTCACCCCCCCTATCCTGGCATGCATGGACCCTCACCCCCCAATTCTGGTATGCATGGTTCTCTCACCCCCCCTATTCTGGTATGAATGGTCCTCTCACCCTCCTATCCTGGTATGCATAGTCCTCTCACCCCACTATCCTGGTATGCATGGTCCTCTCACCCCCCTATCCTGGTATGCATGCTCCTCTCACCCCCAATACTGGTATGCATGGTCCTCTCGCCCCCCAATCCTGGTATGCTTGGTCCCCTCGCCCCCCAGTCCTGGCATACATGGTCCACTCACCCCCCTTTTTGAAGTATGCATGGTCCCCTCACCCCCCTTTCACGGTATGCATGGTCCCCTCACCCCCCTTTCGTGGTATGCGTGGCCCCCTCACTCCCCTTTTGAGGTATGCGTGGTCCCCTTACCCCCCTTTCGTGGTATGCGTGGTCCCCTCACTCCCCTTTCATGGTATGCGTGGTCCCCTCACTCCCCTTTCATGGTATGCGTGGTCCCCTCACTCCCCTTTCGTGGTATGCGTGGTCCCCTCACCCTCCTTTCGTGGTATGCATGGTCCCCTCACCCTCCCTTCGTGGTATGCGTGGTCCCCTCACCCTCTTTTTGTGGTATGCGTGGTACCCTCACCTCCCTTTCGTGCTATGCGTGGTCCCCTCACCCTTCTTTCGTGGTATGCGTGGTCCCTTCACCCCTTTTCATGGTATGCGTGGTCCCCTCACCCCCTTTTTGCGGTATGCATGGTCCCCTCACCCCCCTTTCATGGTATGTATGGTCCCCTCACCCCCCTTTCGTGGTATATGTGGTCCCCTCACTCTTCTTTTGTGGTATGCGTGGTCCCTTCACCCCCCTTTCATGGAATGTGTGGTCCCCTCACCCCCCTTTCGTGGTATGCATGGTCCCCTCACCCCCCTTTCCTGGTGTGCGTGGTCCCATCACTCCCCTTTCGTGGTCTGCGTGGTCCCCTCACCCTCCTTTCGTGGTATACGTGGTCCCCTCACTCCCCTTTCATGGTATACGTGGTCCCCTCACTCCCCTTTCGTGGTACGTGTGGTCCCCTCACCTTCCTTTCGTGGTATGTGTGGTCCCCTCACCCCCCTTTTGTGGTATGCGTTGTCCCCTCACCCCCCTTTCGTGGTAAGCATAGTCCCCTCACCCCCTTTCGTGGTATGTGTGGTCCCCTCACCTTCCTTTCGTGGTATGTGTGGTCCCCTCACCCTCCTTTCGTGGTATGCGTGGTCCCCTCACCCCCCTTTCATGGTATGCGTGGTCCACTCACCCCCTTTTGTGGTATGCGTGGTCCCCTCAACTCCCTTTCATGGTATGTGTGGTCCTCTCACCCACCTTTCGTGGTATGCGTGGTCCCCTCACTCCCCATTCGAGGTATGCATGGTCCCCTCACTCCCCTTTCGTGGTATGCATGGTCCCCTCACTCCCCTTTCATGGTATGCGTGGTCCCCTCACCCTCCTTTCATGATATGCGTGGTCCACTCACCCTCCTTTCATGGTATGCGTGGTTCCCTCACTCCCCTTTAGTGTATGCATGTTCCCCTCACCCTCCTTCCGTGGTATGCGTGGTCCCCTCACCCTCCCTTTGTGGTATGCGTGGTCCCCTCACCCCCTTTTTGCGGTATGCATGGTCCCCTCACCCCCCTTTCCTGGTATGCGTGGTCCCTTCACCCCCATTTCGTGGTATGCGTGGTCCGCTCACCCTCCTTTCGTGGTATGCGTGGTCCCCTCACCCCTTTTGTGGTATGCGTGGTACCCTCACCACCCTTTCATTGTATGCGTGGTCCCCTCACCCTCCCTTTGTGGTAAGCATGGTCCCCTCACCCTCCTTTCCTGGTAGCCTTGGTCCCCTCACCCCCCCTTTCCTGGTATGCATGGTCCCCTCACCCCCCTTTTGTGGTATGTGTGGTCCCCTCACCCCACTTTCGTGGTATGCGTGGTCCCCTCACTCCCCTTTCATGGTATGCGTGGTCCCCTCACCCTCCTTCCATGGTATGCGTGGTCCACTCACCCTCCTTTCATGGTATGCGTGGTTCCCTCACTCCCCTTTAGTGGTATGCGTGTTCCCCTCACCCTCCTTCCGTGGTATGCGTGGTCCCCTCACCCTCCCTTTGTGGTATGTGTGGTCCCCTCACCCCCTTTTTGCGGTTTGCATGGTCCCCTCACCCCCTTTCCTGGTATGCGTGGTCCCTTCACCCCCCTTTCGTGGTATGCGTGGTCCCCTCACCCCTTTTGTGGTATGCGTGGTACCCTCACCACCCTTTCGTGGTAAGCGTGGTCCCCTCACCCTCCTTTCCTGGTAGCCTTGGTCCCCTCACCCCCCCTTTCCTGGTATGCATGGTCCCCTCACCCCCCTTTTGTGGTATGTGTGGTCTCCTCACCCCTCTTTAGTGGTTTGCGTGGTCCCCTCACGCCCCTTTCGTGGTATGCATGGTCCCCTCACCCCCTTTTCGTGGTATGTGTGGTCCCCTGACCCCCATTTCCTGGTATGCGTGGTCCCCTCACCCCCCTTTCGGGGTGTGCGTGGTCCCCTCACTCCCCTTTCGTGGTATGCGTGGTCCCCTCACCCCCCTTTCGTGGTGTGCGTGGTCCCCTTACCCCCCTTTTGAGGTATGCGTGGTCCCCTCACCCCCCTTTCATGGTATGCATGGTCCCCTCACCCTCCTTTCGTGGTATGCATGGTCCCCTCACTCCCCTTTCGTGGTATGCATGGTCCCCTCTCCCCCTTTCCTGGTATGCATGGTCCCCCTCACCCCTATTAAACTACACACATACAAAAAAAACATTTATATTCACCCTTCTTCCCTGTGCTGCAGCGCTGCTTGTCACATTCTGCTGGAGGCCGGGGGATGAGTCTGGAGCCGGAATACGTGCATGCCCATAGCGCTGTCCGGCGCCATATTGCTGAGACACACTGCAAATGTGTCTTCAGTAAAATGGCGCAGATCGTGCTATGCGCACGCGCGATTCCGGCCGCACTCCTGCCCCGGTCTCTGGCCGAAGAGAAGCGCCGCGGTAACGCTCCTCCCAGTCAGGTAAGTATGTAAGTATGGCGCTGGACATAGCGATATGCAGTGTGTATGCATACCGCCATCTCCGACGCCATACACACTTCTCACCGCTGGCTGCCTCATTCTGTCTGGAGCCAGACTGCGCAGTCGCGTCGCGCTTGTGCAGTCTATAAAGGCTTCGGACAGATTGACGCTTAGCGCGTTATATTATAGATTTAGTTCTACTATTTTTTTCTCCAGCCAGGAGTTCACATTTCGAAATCTAATTATTTGTACTAATAGCGTGCTACAGAAAGAAGGCTGCATTTTAATATGATAAACCTTTGAGCTATTTGTGTGTCCCAGCCAGCAGGTCACGTTTTAGCATGAAAACTTCAAAAAGCCATTTCACTAGCCTTCTGACTGAGCATTCTGCCTTTTTGCCTCACCCTACCCCTCCACAAAGATATAGATTTCAGTCCAAGAGAGGATTCATAGGTTCCCATACAGATGAAGACTTTAGTCTAAGAGAGGTTTGACAGTGATAGGTCCTGGAAAACAAGAATCGCCTTAGGCTAGTTTCACACTAGCGTTTATGAGTGCAGCGACGGCCTGCGCACGGCCGCCGCTAAGCCCCGCCCCCTGCCGCGCCCCGCCGGTAGCTCCGCCCACATGCGCATGACACTGCATGCGCCCTGCGTCCCCTATCTTTATCACAGGCGGCGCAGGCCGTGCGCAGTATGCGTTTGGCGGCGCATGCGCCTTTTTGACGGTGCGCCGACGCAACCAAACTGCAGCAGGTTGCGTTTGGCGCAAGTCGGCGCACCGTCAAAAGGACGCATGCGCCGCCAAACGCATACTGCGCACGGCCTGCGCCCTCTGTGATAAAGATAGGGGACGCAGGGCGCATGCAGCGTCATGCGCCGGTGGGCGGAGCTACCGGCGGGGCGCGGCAGGGGCGGGGCTTAGCGGCGGCCGTGCGCAGGCTCCAAAACGCTAGTGTGAAACTAGCCTTAATGTGACTTCCAGGTACACATGAATTGGCCAATTTATGCGCTAAGCATTCTCAATTTTTCATATTTCTAATGCAGTTCAACTTTCATATTTCATGTTTGCAAGCTATGGTGCTACAGAGTGCTGCCTTATTTATTTGATCACATTATAGCATGGGACAGGGTCTGGGACAGAACTTGGAACAACATTTTTAGCTTAAACATTGACAAGTAACAGGTGGATTTGTCACAGGTGTATGCCTGGTGGTCTGAGAGCCCTGTCAAATTGAAGCAAAACACATGAAGGATATCTAAGTTGGAGTCCAAACATTTCCAAAAATTAGGGGCAGACACCATAAAAGTGACATCAGATTATTTTATTTATTTGTTTATTTTACTCACTCATATAGCGCCATTACTTCCACGCAGTGCTGGTCAAACATTATCAATTTCCCCAGATTAGAAATAGTTTAATGGGGCTCTGACACCTCTTCCACTACAGGCAGCCCACCAGATTTCATAAAATTATTAGTCACATCAGTAGCAGTAGCAACAACACAGGTGCAACAGGCAAAGAAGCCACTAAAAAGGTGTGACATACTGCAATAATGCAAGATCCATGCAGCACACTAAACACAACATCACCTAGTTTGCCCAGTCTGTGACTGGGGTGCCAAAGTCATTCGAAATCCAGGACTTGTTCATCTTGATGAAAGTTAGGCAGTTTACACTTCAGGGGACATAAAAATATCCAAAAGACATATGAACATATTTATAAGGGTTTTCCCATTATACAAAGATCAATAACCGGTGGGTCCTGCTAACATATATAACCAAAGTATCCAAAAAACGCCGTTCAAAAGAGTATAAAATATAAACATTTTTATTAAGAACTAGCTGAAGAGCCCGGCGCTGTCCGGGCATAGTAACTAACTGTGGTTAGTTATAACAAGTTATAATTATCCTCCATCCCATAGTCCCATGCCCATATACCCATAATACATATCCTCCATCCCATAGTCCCATGCCCATATACCCATCATACATATCCACCATCCCATAGGCTCGTTCCCATATAACCATCATACATATCCTCCATCCCATAGTCGAGTGCTCATTTACCCATCATACATATCCTCCATCCCATAGTCCCGTGCCCATATACCCATCATACATATCCTCCATCCCATATTCCCATGCCCATATACCCATCATACATATCCACGATCCCATAGGCCCGTGCCCATATACCCATCATACATATCCTCCATCCCATAGTCGAGTGCCCATATACCCATCACACATCCTCCATCCCATAGTTCCATGCCCATATACCCATCACACATCCTCCATCCCATAGTCCCATGCCCATATACCCATCATATATATTCGCCATCCCATAGTTGAGTGCCCATATACCCATCACACATCCTTCATATGATAGTCCGATGTCCATATACCCATCATACATATCCTCCATCCCATAGTCCCGTGCCCATATACCCATCATACATATCCGCCATCCCATAGTCCCGTGCTCATATACCCTTCATACATATCCTCCATCCCATAGTCCAGTGCCCATATACCCATCACACATCCTCCATCCCATAGTCCCATGCCCATATACATATTCTCCATCCCATAGTCCAGTGCCCATATACCCGTCATACATATCCGCCATCCCATAGTCCCGTGCCCATATACCCTTCATACATATCCTCCATCCCATAGTCCAGTGCCCATATACCCATCACACATCCTCCATCCTATAGTCCCATGCCCATATACATATCCTCCATCCCATAGACCAGTGCCCATATACCCATCACACATCCTCCTTCCCACAGTCAACCATTATGACATCATAATGAGCGGCAGGGCTTGCAACCTATGATGACATCAGCGTCGCCATGGCAACCATTATGACATCATAATGAGGGGCAGGGCTTGATACACACACACTTTTTCTCCATTATGTAGATAGGGGCAAAATTGTTTGGTGAATTGGAACGCGCAGGGTTAAAATTTCGCCTCACAACATAGCTTAGGACGCTCTCGGGGTCCAGTCGTGTGACTGTGCCAAATTTTGTAGCTGTAGCTGCGACGGTGCGGATGCCAATCCCGGACATACACACACACATACACACACACATACATACATACACACACTTGAGCTTTATATATTAGATGAAATGTAAAATAGACATGGACATGAGAATAAATGGGACATGTAAGAGGATTCAAAAGGGGATAAAATCAAGTAGATAAAGGTGGGAGGGGTTTTTACAAACAGTAGTCTTTATTAGACTAAGCAGGGAATATTAATGAGCTTCCATGATTCACATAAGAATTTGCATGTATGGCATGATACCGTAAATCATAGTACAGACTATTAAGATAATACAGTGACAAAAATAATCAGTCCATCTGTACATCATGCAGTATAATATTGGAAGACAAAAAAAAAGACTTAATCAGTCCATATTTAATATAAAACTTCTATAGGGCTTACTTGTATTGATGTGATGGGACCCTACATACAGCCACCAGTGCCCCCCCTGTGTTGAGCGCCTCCATGAGGTCAAAGTCCATGGTGTGTTGGTGGCGGGATAACACTCAGGGTTGCTTCCTCCATCTCCTTCCGCCAGTCACAGACAACAAAGAGGGGATACTGATCCTCTTCATCTACTGTTACGTTTCCATCACCTCTTCCTTTTCATCTTCCTTCATTTCTTCCTTGGCTCCTGCACCTTCACTAATAGCTTATCTGGTACCATGAGCCCCCCTCTGTCACTGTAATCCACCCTCCTAAGGCACTTGTATATGGGACAATAGTCCAGGGCTTAGAGATATTGTTATCCCCTCCGTATCCTCCTCTGCTTCCTTCTCTTCCTATGGGACTTCCACCTCATCCCACAGACTATTCAAAGTGTGCTCAAGCATGTACAGTAGTTGAGCAGAATAATGATGCTGATGATGGCATCGTCAGTGCTGACCATCTTAGCAGCCATTTCAAAACTGTGGAGAAGAGTGCAAAGGTCCTTTAACTGGGCCCAATCTAAAAGCGTGATTTGTCACAGTCACTGCAACATATGCAGAGTGAAATTCCACCATGTCAGAACATCGCAAACCACATGGTAAATCGGTAGGCTGAAAGACCTCTGCAGCCAAGCAAGTCGATGACCTGCTCGGTGTGATTGTCGGAAATGAGCTAACACCGACTGTGCTTTCTGCAGCAGCACATCCAGGCCAGGATAGTGGAAGAGATATTGCTGTATCATCAGGTTGAGGACATGAGCCATGCAAGGCATGTGTATGAGGCTGCCCCGGCATAGGGCCGCCACCAGGTATGCATTGTTATCACACACTGTCTTTCCAGCCTCCAGGTTCAGTGGAGACAGCCATTGCTCTAATTCAACCTGGATAGCTGTCCACAACTCTTGAGCAGTGTGACTATGAGCTCCAGGGAATATTAATTTTAGCACTGCCTAATTGCTGTGAGCCCTGGCTGCAAAGTAAGGAGGTGGGGGGATTCCCTCTGCACTGTTGGAACCCATGTCTCTTTAAGGGTTGTGATTGCAGGTGGAGGTCCTAGAGGAGGTGGAGGAGCCAGAAGCAATGTAGGAACTGTTAGATAGAGAGGCTTGTCCCTCAAGCTGTGGGGAATTCAGGATTTGCTGTCTAGTGACACCTTGGTAACTAGTGTTTTAGTTCACCATCCCTTGGTGCTGGTAACAAATTTCTACTGTAGCTCAATTGATGGCACTTTTCCTGGTGTCTGCCTTTAATTTGAGTTGTTTTGGCAGCTTTTTGTCCACCCTCAAGGTGTTGTCTACGCGTTCGTTTTGCCTCCCATTGAATTTACTGGAGTTTGGATGTGTTCAAGGAACCGTTCGCCTAAACCGAACCAAACCGAACCTTGAAAGGTTCACTCATCTCTAGTTATATGAAACTTACATATGCTCTAGAATGAAGAACCATTAACAAGCTCATGTGCTACCAAATAAAAGATGAATAACTATTAAGGTCACTGAACAAAATGACTATCAGTATGAAACAAATAAATAGATTGTTTCGCTATAATAGCTTTTATTGATGAAAAGTAATGAAACATAAAATACTATATAAATAAGGTATCCTTGTAAAAATAATCCATGTAGAAAAGCCAAAATATTATTAATACTGTATAGTGAAGGGAAAGAAAACAATAGTAGAATCACTTTTTTGCATTCTCAATACAAATGTATACTTTTGACAATACAGTATGTATGTATCCCAAAATGGTGCTGCTTACCGTATTTTTTGGACTACAAAACACACTGGGCCATACGATGCACCCCATATTTTAAGAAGGAAAATAGAGAAAACAGTGCATCAAATGGGGGTCTGTCTTACAGTCCGAATTCAGCTTACAGGGGGATTGGCAGCGCTGGTGGAGCGGGGTCAAAGTGTGAAGGAGAAAATGGCTAATGAAATCAATTATTAACCTTACATAAGCTAGTAATATATGTGGTGTGGCAAGATGACATCTACATACTGGAGCTATGCTCTGGGATCCTTGGAATGTGAGGTGGATGCACTGAAGACCATATATGGAATAGACCTAGCACGGACCTAACACAGACTAAGGCAATGGCTTCTGAGAAGTTGTGCAACTTCCTGTTCCTGTCTGCTACTTGATCTTTTGTTTATGCTAATAAAGTTCAGTTCTGTGCCAGCTCTTGCCAAGAGAGAAGGGCACATCTGACCCTGTTTCCGATGTATTTCTTCTTTACATACACTTGGCTCATATTTATCAGGCAGGGGCATGCAATCACTAAGATCTCACCTTAACATCTCACCCCAACAAAAGGAGGTGTTTGGTGGTCCCGCGATGATCTGAGTATCATCCCAAGCTGGTGCAGCAAGTTCGGCGGTGCTCAGTGGTGGGGGGCTCCACCGACATTTTGTGAAAGCTCGTAGCATCCGCACTTCTAGTGCTGCAATGTGATGGCCTCCAAGAAAATGGTTGCTGGAGGCGGAGCATGCGTGGATTGAGATCTTGGCACCAGCCTGGGTTGGGAGTCAGATCATTGCCCTGCAGCATTGAACCACTGAATACCCCCTCTTCCCAGCCCAGGGCCAGCAAAAATCGCCTGACACCTGCTGTTGCCACACTCCTGGTAAGTACATTTGAACAATAAGATGCTCCCCCATTTTCCCAAAAAACTTTTTTGGAAAAAAGTGTGTCTTATAGTAAAGTACGGTAATAATACAATTTTTTTTGCTTTTCTTTATTTGTGATGAAAAGACTACAGTATATTTAACTTGCCAATTTCTCTTGTTTTGTCTGAAATTTTCTGAAGCCTCAAAGTTTGGTTTATTATTATTTATTTCAATGTTATCTTCAGATCAGACCTGCATTCGCAGATGCCTGTGTAGGTTTTCTACACTCCATGAGGTTCTCTGTGATGTCTCAGTTTGACATTTCTTGTGTAAAGGTTAATTTACCGGATAAACTCTGCATTCACCTGCTGCTTCATTTTTACTTAAACAGCCATACTGAGTTGCATGCATAAAGGTATATCAATAGAGATGCACAGCATACCAATGCTGAATTTTGATCTTTTATCACTAGTATGACTTTTTCTTCTTATTTGATGTAAACTTGCCTTTATCTAGATGAATAGCAGATGCTGAGTTTATAAAATTATGCTAGACTATGAGTAATAAAAAAATAATAAAGTATTTTATTCTTATCAAAATATACAATATAATACAGGAAAAGGAAAAATGGATACATAAAAAAACAATAAACATACACTAATATACAAAAACCATTGAACAGGCTGCGTAGTAAGCAGCACAGTAATATGGAAGCCAATCGATGTTGCAAATAAAAGCTGCATAATCTATATATATATATATATATATAATCGTGTTATCATATCTGTCTGTCTGTAACCGAAATCCCGTGTCGCTGGCGGCCGCGACCAATCAACGACAGGTGCAGCTGTTTGCAACGGTAAGCTGCGCCTACTGCTGATTGGCCGCGACCAATCAGCAACAGGCGCAGCGCTCAATCGGGCGCAGGGCTTAATCTGTAAAAAAGAGAATTAAAATAAAAAAAAGGTTATACTCACCTTCCGACGGCATCCGATCTCCTTTCCACGCGCCCGGCCTCGCGGTCCCAGTAATGCTTTGCGCCTTAGACCGGAGATGATGTCACTCTCACGAGAGCGTGACATCATCAGCTCATCAGCTGTCTAAGGCGCAAAGCAATACTGGGACCGCGAGGCTGGGCGCGTGGAAATATGCAAAAAATAGAATTAAAATAAAATATAGTTATATACTCACCTTCCGACGGCCTGTGATCTCCACTCCACCCTCCACTCTCTCGGCACCTTCCGGTCCCAGTAATGCTTTGCACGAAGGGCTGGAGATGACGTCACTCTTGCGGGAGCGCAATGTCATCAGAGGTGTTTCATGCAAAGCATTACTGGGACCGGAAGATGCCGCGCGCGTGGAGCGTGGAGTGGAGATCGCGGGCCGTCGGAAGGTGAGTATATAACTATTTTTTATTTTAACAGACACCACGCATACCAGGAAAGAGGGGTGATGGGACCATGCATACCAGGAAAGGGGGGTGAGGGGACCATGCATACCAGGAAAGGGTTGGTGAGGGTGACCACACATACCAGCAAAGGAGGTGAGGGTGACCATGCATACCAGGAAAGGGAGGTGAGGGGACCATGCTTACCAGGAAAGAGGGGTGAGAGGACCACACATACCAGGATTGGGGGGTAAGAGGACCATGCATTCCAGGATTGGAGGGTGAGGGGACCATGCTTACCAGGATTGGGGGTGAGAGGACTATGCATATCAGGATTGGGGGGTGAGAAGACCATGCATATCAGGATTGGGGGGTGAAGGGACCATGCATTCCAGGATAGGGGGGAGGGGTACCATGCATATCAGGATTGGGGGTTGAGGGGTAGCATGCATATCAGGATTGGGGGGTGCATTATTGCATTATTATTAAAACTTCATAAATAAACTACATACATATTCTAGAATACCCGATGCGTTAGAATCGGGCCACCATCTAGTAATAATAATAATAATCTATTTCTACAGAATAGCGCCGACATATTCCGCAGCACTTTACATTTTAGAGGGGACTTTTACAAACAATAGACAATACAGCATAACAATAAACACATAGATCAAAACAGATACCAAGAGGAATGTGGGCCCTGCTCGCAAGCTTACAATCTTGGAGGATGCATGTCCAGATGTAGGTTATTCATACCAAAATTGCAGAGAACAATAAACTGTGAACAAGTTGCTTAGACAGCTCTGGACATCATAGCAACAAATTAACACTACTGTATTTAATAAGTTTATTACAACATCAAAGGTTAAAATCCAGTAGATTTCTCTTTGTAATAAGTGAGATTTATTATTCACATAATCCTGGCCGTCAACTTCTTCTAATAACAACCATCTGAACATAGATACAGTGGGTATGGAAAGTATTCAGACCCCTTTAAATGTTTCACTCTTTGTTTCCTTGCAGCCATTTGGTAAATTCAAAAAAGTTCAATCTTTTTCTAATTAATTATTATTATTAATATTTATTTATATAGCGCCATTGATTCCATGGTGCTGTACATGAGAAGGGGTTACATACAAATTACAGATATCACTTACAGTAAACAAACTAACAATCACAGACTGATATAGGGGGGAGAGCGGACCATGCCCTTTTGGGTTTACATTCTACATGTATACTCTGCACCCCATCTTGACTGAAAAAAACCAGAAATGTAGAATTTTTTTTCAAACTTACTGAAAAAGAAAAACTGAAATATCACATGGTCACAAGTAGTGATGAGAGAGCTTACTCGGTAATGCTCGGTACTCACCCGAGCATCACTGTACTGGCGGTGCTCGGCGAACGCCGAACATTTCCGGGATAGTTCGGTGGGAGTTTGGGTCCCAGCACTGCATGTTTGGCGCTCTTTAGAGTGCCTATCAACATGTAGGGATTGTCTGCAATGTACTGTAATGTCGCAGCCTTGTTGTTTGTGGCATTACAGCGTCATCAGTTCTATGTCAGACCTGGCGCTGCCCTGTTCGTCCCAGTCAACTCCGGAATCACCAGTGTAGGGAGAGTTGCTGCAGTGATAAGGACAGAATAGGTGGGGTATAAGTGCAGGTATACCATTGTTTGATCCACAAATCCAGCAAAATCAACAGTCCTTCTAAGGACTAATTACGGGGTATATAGATTGCAGTGCTAGGTAGGCAGGGAGTGTATGTGGGTATATACATATCAGGGCAAGGCATGCAGGCATTGTATGTGGCATACTTAATTGTATACAGCAAGAGAGTCCATTCCATTACTGTCTGCTGCTGCTGCCTAATACATATATTGACCGTATATACATAGCCCCAGGTATAAGTGGCCAGGAATAATTTTTTTTTAATCAATCCTGATTATTTTATTCAAAAGCAATCCAGAGCACACTTTTTTTTCTTCTTTTGCTTGTTGACACTGCAGAATACAGCCAGATCCTTTTTGATAATACAGCATGAAAATCCAGCTATTTTAAACGGGTTTGTCTGTCCCAGCGATCACATCTGAGTGTGCAGAAAATTCTGCCATTTTTATGGTACTGTAAAATTTTGTTAGAGTGTCTTATACAATTTCTTGACACCATGTTGCTGCCAAAAAAAATTTAGCTGCCAAAAAAATGTTTAGATACAGGGCAGAAATTTTTCACGGGGTTTTGTCCGGCACACAGATTGCATATCATTGCGGTCAAAATTGTGCCATTTCAGGTCTCCATAGAAATATTTTTGTTGTGTCTTAGCCTACTTATTGACACAATTTTACTGGCCAAAAAAAATACAGTCCAGATATTTGAAAGTGTGGTATCTACGTTACACGCCTCATCTATCTGTGGGCTACAAATTGTGACATTTCAGGCCTCCATTCAACTGTTTTTGCTGTGTGTCACCATAGTTCTTGATACTATTTTGCTGAAAAAAATAAAAATACAGGCCACATATTTTACAGTGTGATATCTCCGTAACATGCCTCATCTATCTGTGAGCTAAAAATTGTGGCATTTCAGGACTACATTTACCTGTTTTTGCTGTATGCTACCCTAGTTAGTAACACTATTTTGCTGTAAAAACAATAAAAATACAGGCCACATATTTTACAGTGTCGTATCTCCGTCACACACCTCATCTATCTGTGGGCTACAAATTGTGGCATTTGAGGCCTCCATTCAACTGTTTTTCCTGTGTCTTAGCCTAGTTATTGACACCAGTTTTCTGAAAAAAAAATTGTTACCTACAGGCTAGATATTTTAAACTGTGGTTTTCCTGCACACGGATCACATATAAGTTCGCTCCAAATTCAGCCATTTGTAGTGAACGTGGAAAATATTGTAGTCCATTTAAAATGGGCAAGGCACGTGGCAAGGGACGGGGAAGTGGACTTGATGGTGATAGTGCATGCAGAGGCCGAGGCAGTGAGCAAGCTGAAATTGTGCCACTACAAACACCCACATCCACTCGCCCGTCCTTCCTGTCCGAATTACTAGGGGACCGCAGTACACCACTATTGAACCCAGAGCACTGTCAAAAGGTTATTGGTTGGATAGCAGATAATGCTTCCAGTCACTTTGCCACCACCCCCAGCACCCTGTCTTCCACACGGTCGAGTCTGAGTAGCCGTGAGTCTGGACCGCATATTCCTCACCATGATCCTCCTTCCTCCCACCATGCCGAGGGCCCAGAGACAACTGATCCTACACTTGGAAACTCAGAAGAGCTGTTCCATTTATAGATTCGGGCCGCTCGCCCGGTCCACTTGAAGTGGGGCAAGATGAAATTGCATGTAGCAATGCCAAAGTATTTGAGCAGCTATGGTCACATGAAGGCTATGGTCGGTGATGATGAGGCACAATTGTCAGAAAGTCAGGAGGCGGACTAGGGTGCTGAAGTGGAAGACAAGGTGGTGGATGATATAGTAACTGACCCAACCTGACAGGAGGACATGCAGAGCGAGGACAGCAGCACACAGGGAAAGGGAGATGTAGCACCCCAACAGGCAGGAAGAAGCAGTGTGGTGGAAGCAGACAGAAGACAGGCAACCGTTACTCATAACACCAACATGATGGAAGTTGGCTGTACAACTGTTAGGTCTTCCCGAGTGTGGTTGTCTTTTAAAGACTCTGCCGATAACCCCAAACAGGCCATTTGCACCACCTGCCATGCCCGCATCAGCAGGGGTAGCAAAACTACCAGCCTGACCACCACCAGCACGATCAGGCACATGGCAGCAAAGGACCCAACTTTGTGGGCTGAACCCCAGGCTTCAGGAACAGTGTCTGTGAGTGACACCACTGCTTCTTCCACTGTTGTGCAAGCCAAGCCCCTGTCCACGGTGCATGCGAAGATGCATCCTTCCCTGCACCTCGCGTTGCCCACACTCAACTAGCACAATCATCAAGCACATCCACGTCCTTGCACCAGTGCAGCCTTCAGTTGTCCATAACACAGACATTGGAACACAAGAGGAAAAAGGAAGCCAACGCCCCAGAGGCCACAGTACCAAATTCACACATTTCTCTTCTGCTTGCACTTGAAATGTTGCATTTTAGGCTCATGGAGACGGAAGCTTTCCACAACCTGATGACGGCAGCCGTCTCACGGTACTCGAACCGTAGTCTCCACTATTTCTCCCAGTGTGCCATCCCGGCATTACACAAGCACATGTCCCACAACATTACCCGTGCCCTCAACAATACTGTTACTTGGAAAGTCCATCTAACCACTGACACGTGAACAAGTGCTTATGGGCAGGGATGATGCATCTCGCTGATGGCACACTTGGTTAACATAGTGGAAGCCAGGACCCAGTCGGACATTGGGATGAAACACATTCTCCCGATGCTGAGGATTGGGGGCCATATGACAATCAGGGTTGCCCCCACAGTCTACAGCTCCTGCGCGTCCTCCTCCTCCTCCTCTTCAGCCTCCATCTCTGAAATTACCACATCAGTTACAAGCTGGAAACACTGCAACACTGCCTCAGCCAAGCGGCAACAGGCTGTGCTGAAGCTAATATGCTTATTTGACCAACAGCACAATGCTGAAGAGTTGTGGACAGCGCTGAAAGAGCAGGCAGATTTGTGGCTGACACAGCTGAACCTAAAGTCAGGCATGGTCGTGTGTGACAACGGTCAGAACCTGGTGGTGGTACTGAGGCGAAAGGAGCTCACACACATACCATGCCTGGCCCATGTGCTTAACCTTGTTGTTCAATGGTTTCTCAAAAGCTACCCAGAGCTGCGGATCTGTTTGGGAATATACGCCGCCTGTGTGCCTATTTTAGAAAGTCAGCTACAGCTTCCACAACTCTTGCCGTGCTTCAGCAATGTTTGCAGCTTCTGGCTCACCGACTGTTGTGTGATGTCCCCACGCACTGGAACTTGACACTGCATACAGTATGTTGCAAAGGAATTGTGAGCAGAAGAGGGCAGTTGTTGACTACCAGTATCAACAAGGCCATCAGTATTCAGTTCAGACTCCACATATAAGACCTCAGGAGTGCACAATCTATAAGGAGTCAACCCAGATGATGAGCGGCAATGACGCCATAATTAGCGTCACAATGCCGCGTCTCTGTAATCTGAAGAGCTCTCTGCTCACAATGAAAGAGGATGCATTGCTGGTGGAGCATGATGAGATGGAGCAAGGAACCATACAATGTGATTACACACAGCCCAGCCTCATGTCATCTCAATGTGGATTGGGTGACAATGAAGAAGAGGAGGAGGAAGAACAGGAGCTAGTTTCATGCGCTATAGATGGTACTTGTTAGCAGCGGATTAATCAGCGTAACATCCAGAGTCAGCAACACAGAATGTAGATTTATTCATATCCAGGTTGAACAGCTTACAGCATGAAATGTGATCAGTCTGGTATCTGCTGTGGCTTGCAGCATGGGAGCATTACAACAGCAAGAAGGGAAGAGAAGGAGGGGGCATCCTGTCTGTTTTTTTTTTTTTGTCACTGAACTTTGTTAACAATCTCACAATATGCACAATATATAAAACAGTACTGTAGTAGTTGTTGCAATACATACAGATCAATATGCATTATTCCAACACCCCCACTCAACAACTACTTATCCTCTTAGTCCCAGTGTGGTCCTCAATTCTTGGAACCTGGCTCATGGCAATGGCTTTGTCATAATGTCAGCTGCCATCTTATCAGTTTCACAATATACGAACTGAATTATGCCACGATATATCAAATCACGTAAATGATGATGTCTGACGTCAATGTGCTTGGTTCTAGCACTGATCTTTTCACTGCATGCAAGTTTAATGCATCCTTGGTTGTCCTCATAAATTACCGTCGGCTGAGTTGACGGTGTGCCAAGATCATCCATCAATTGTCTTAGCCAAATGACCTCCTGGCTTGCATAGGCTGCGGACACATACTCCGCTTCTGTAGACGACAAGGCAACAGACACTTGTTTCCTACTAGACCAGGAGATTAAACTTTCTCCAACTTTAAACAAGTATCCGCTTATGGATTTACGATCATGCGAATCACCAGCCCAATCTGCATCTAGATAGCCGGTGAGTTCTAGATCTCCCATTGCAGACAGCTTTAAATTTACATTTTGTGTTTCTTTTAAATATCGGAGAAGTCTCTTAACAGCATTCCAGTCTCTTTGGCGTGGTTTTTCCACATATCTGCAAAGGATTACAACTGTTGTTGTGATATCCGGTCGAGTCATAGTTGATATGTATAGAAGTGCCCCCACTGCCTGACGATATTTCTCATTGTTTGGCAACAGGTCATCTTCTCCTTCCAGCTTCAGGTAGGATGGTTCCATTGGGGTTGATATACCTTTGGCTTCTGACATTCCAAACTGATTCAGAATCAAATTAATTTTTGCACTTTGGTTTAGAAGAACACTTCCATCTTCCTCTCTCTGGATTTGGATTCCTAGATAATATGTCACATTTCCAAGGTCTTTCGTTTCAAAATGCTGGTTCAGAATTTCAGCCATTTTTCCAATTTCTGCGTCTTCCTGATGAACTACAATCACATCGTCCACATATAAGAGAATATACATCCATTTTCCATCTGTATATTTTGTGTATAAGCATGGATCCGCTTGACCTCTTTTAAAGCCTTCTTCCAACAAGACCTTATTCATCTTGGTATTCCATGCTCTTGCTGATTGCTTAAGACCATAAAGGGATTTTTGTAGTTTGCAAACAAGATTCTCTTCACCCCCTTTTACATAACCTTCAGGTTGAGTCATGTATAAGTCCTCCTCAATGTCACCTTTTAAAAAGGCAATTTTTATATCCAAATGTCTGACATTCATCTTTTGTACAGCAGCTACAGCTAACAAAGCTCTGAACGTGGTCTGTTTAGCGACTGGAGCAAACGTAGCATCGTAATCTTCGCCATACTTTTGAGAATATCCTTTTGCCACCAACCTTGCTTTAAATCTGTGGACTTTACCTTCAGAGTCATATTTGGTTTTGAAGACTCACTTGCACTTGATTGCCTTTTTGCCCTGTGGCAGCTTGGTGAGTTTCCAAGTTTGAAGTTGATGAAGCGATTTGATTTCCTCATTAGCAGCATTGATCCACTTTGTTCTTTCATGGACAGGTAGTTCTTGCATTTCATCCCATGACTGCGGCTCTGATTCAGGTAGTGTCTTGACTATGTCATGGTTTGAATAGGGTTCTTGCCCTGCATTCACAGGGTTAAGTGTTCGTGGCCTCTTTCTGGATCTGGGAGGGGTATTTATACTCACTCTTTGCCAGGGTTCTCTGTCAGCTATACTGTTGTTCTGGTGTGTCTGACCCCTGGTGTGCGTGTATTCTGCGTTGCTTGTTTGCTTCCCGTGTATGACCCGGCCTGTTCCCTCACTCTGTACTCAGTCTCTTGCTTTGGTACTATTGTCTTCTCCGGTTCTGACCTCCTGGCTTGGCTATCGTTACTCCGTTACAGTTTGTCCCTATTGTACCGTCTATTGCCCGTTCTGGTTTTCTGACCTCTTGCTACGTCCTGACTATTCGCTCTGTCTAACCCTTTGGTACTGTATTGCTATCTTGTGCTTTGACCCTGGCTTCATCTGGTTTCTGTCTCTGTCTATGCCCCTTGGTAACATTGTCCTGTAGTTACCTTTCTAGGAGTTTCCCTGCAGCTCATAGATCTGTGGAGCTTAGGTCACACCCCTAGCAGTCATATGCTTCAGGTCCTGATACTCTGAAGCACGCATCGTCACCACTGCTGCCCTGCTCCACAGGTATCTTTGAGCACTGTCTTTGTACTCAGGACACCCGCACTGGCTCAGTGAGCAAGTGCAGTGCGGGGCTCCTGACACTATGTAGGATAGACGTTTAGCTGGTACACCTCTGTTTGATCTTGAAGATCTCCTGATTTCAGATTCACCTGATTTTTCTGTTGTTCCTTCAGTGGTTGAAGAATCCAGCCAGACCTCTACATCCTCCTTGTTATTGTCTTGTAATTGTGACTTCAGCTGGACTACTGGCGTGATGTCACAAAACTTGGGGGACACAAAGTTCTCATCAATCACTACATCTCTACTTATTGTGACCTTGTTTGTTTCTGGGTGTAGAATCCTATAACCTTTCTGGGTTTCACTGTAGCCTACCAGGATCCCTTCCTTAGCGTGAGATTCCCACTTAGTTCGCCTTTCTTTGGGAACATGTACAAGCGCTTTACTTCCGAATATTCTTATATGATGTAGTTTTGGCTTTCTGCTGTTCCATTGCTCAAACGGAGTTTTCTCTGTAGCTTTACCTGGTAGTCTGTTCTGAAGATAGCAAGCTGTCATGATTGCTTCACCCCAATATGCTGTGGGCAGATTTGCATCAAACAACATACTTCTTCCACTTTCACAGAGTGTTCGGTTCCTTCTTTCCGCGACACCATTTTGCTCAGGATTGTACGGTACAGTGGTCTGAAATAGGATTCCATTTTTCTTTAAAATGCTCTGTGTCTCATTACTTGTGTATTCAGTCCCATTATCTGCATGTAGAATCTTTGGCATTCTCCCAAATTTATTATATACCTCAGCTGGATATACTTCAAGTTTCTCTGGAACTTCTTTCTTGCTGTGAAGCAGATGGACAACTGTATATCTTGAATGATCATCAATAAATGTGAGAAAATATCTCTTCTTCCCAGGAGTCTGAGTACTCATTGGACCACAGACATCTGTATGTATTAAATCTAGTGTCTGTTCTGTTCTTGTAGTACTTCTCTTAGGAAAAGCTTATCTAGACATTTTCCCTTTGATGCAGCTAGTACATTTCATTATCTGGTTACATAGATCAATTGTAATGTCCTCAGCTAGTTGCTTTTGAACTAACTTCCTTATTGCTTCTGGGTCTCTGTGTGCTAGGCGCCTATGCCATACATGAATGCAGTTATTGTGCCTTTCTTCCTGAGCAGTATACACACACTCTTTGCATTTAAGCTGGTAAAGTTCATTTGTGATTTTTCCTTCTGCTAGTGTGTGGCCCTCTTTTGAGATGATGCAGCTATCATGCTTAAATGTAACTTCATTTCCTTGTTTTGTGAGTTTCTTCACAGATAGTAAATTACTCTCAAGACTAGGCACATAGAGCACATCTTTTACTGGGATCTTCTTGCTTTGTGTTGGTGAGATTGACAATCAATATAACCATCTCCTATACCTTGTGAAGTCATGTACTGACCATTAGCCATAATCACTTTCTCTGACTTAGGGTACCGTTACACCTAGCGATGCACCAGCTATCCCGATCAGCGATATGACGCGGTCAGGATCACTGGTGCATCACTAGGTGGTCGCTAGTGAGCTGCCACAAAGGCAGATCTCACCAGCGACATCGCTGGGGACGGGGATCGCTACTTACCTGTCAGACGCGGCGATCCTGACGTCCTCCTGCCCGGCTCCACGCGTCGCTCGTCTCTCCACAGGAAGCGCAGCAGGAAGCGCCCGACGAGGAACGGTCCAGGAGCTTCTCGCGCGATCAGCGATAACCAGCGTGGGAGCCGGTCGGCGGTAAGTATCACATGCAGCGATATCGCTAGCAATATCGCTGCAACGTCACAAAATCGGTGACTTTATAGTGATATTGCTAGCGATATCGCAGTGTGTAAAGGGGGCTTTACTTTGGTTAAGCTTAGAAAAGAAGTCCCTGTTATTAGTCATGTGACTAGTTGCTCCAGAGTCTATACACCATGCATGCTTTGATGTATTTACACTGACAGTAAATGCAGTTTCAGTATTAACAGAATCTTTTTTCTGCAGACACAGCACTTTTAACCCTTTGAAGACTGCTTTGCTTTTTCAGCTGATTCATTCTAGCTTTCCAGACTCTGCAGTCGGCTTTCAAATATCCTGATTTCTTGCAAACAAAACATTCACGTGTTTCTTTTAGGTGCTTTCTGTTATCATTTAGATTTTGTGTCTGTAAAGCAGATTCTGCATCGCATGTCCTGCTGTTTACACCTTCCGCTTTCCGCTTATATTCATCTATGAGCTTCCCTCTGACATACTCCAATGTAAGCTCATCATCTTGGCGCACATGTAGTGCGGTTACAAGCGTGTCATAGTTTTCTGGAAGACCACTAAGCAGTAATGCGGCTACATGAAAGTCCTTCAAATCTTCCCCAATGCCTCTCAGGCATTCTACAATCTCTAGAATGCTTGTTATGTGGTCCTGCATATCCTGGCCATTGTGTAGTTTAGACTGGTACAATTTTCTCATGAGATAAAGTTTATTGCTTAAATTTATCCTCTCATGCACCTTTTGCAGCTGCTCCCACATTTCTCTTGCAGTTTCACTTTTACACACATGCACAATCTGACCATCATCTATACTGAGTGATATGGTACTTTGTGCTTTCTGATCCATCTCTATCCACTCCTGTGATACTGGGTCAGGTTTAGGCTCCTGTGTGTATTTCCACGTACCTTCTCTTATCAGCAGCATTTTCACTTTGATTTTCCAGGATTGATAATTCTGGTTAGTGAGACTTGGTACTGTAAACTTCATGGAGTTGCTGCTGCTGGTGGCCATCTTTGCTGTCTTCCTTTCTTTTCTTTTCTCTGTGCTCTGGGGATCTGGGACTCTAGGACTCTGGGCCCATAACCTGTTAGCAGCGGATTAATCAGCGTAACATCCAGAGTCAGCAACACAGAATGTAGATTTATTGATATCCAGGTTGAACAGCTTACAGCATGAAATGTGATCAGTCTGGTATCTGCTGTGGCTTGCAGTATGGGAGCATTACAACAACAAGAAGGGAAGAGAAGGACGGGGCATCCTGTCGGTTTTTTTTTTGTCACTGAACTTTGTTAACAATCTCGCAATATGCACAATATATAAAACAGTACAGTAGTAGTTGTTGCAATACATACAGATCAATATGCATTATTCCAACATGAAATTTTGGCCAGTTTACAGCTTTTTTTCTCTTTCGTGCCTGGCTGTTAGTTTGGCTTCAATAAAGCAGTTTTTAGGCCAAAAAAACAAAAAAGCCACCATTTTTTTGGTGCTGTGTCTTCGTGCCAGCTCTTATCTGTGTGTGGAGAAATTTTGGCCAGTTGACGGCTTTTTTTCTCTTTAGTGCCTGGCTGTTAGTTTTGCTTCCATAAAGCAGTATTTAGGCCAAAAAAAAGCCACCAATTTTTTGGTGCGGTTTCTTCGTGCCAGCTCTTATCTGTGCGTTTTGAGATTTTGGCCAGTTTACGGCTTTTTTCTCTTTTGTGCCTGGCTGTTAGTTTGTCTTCAATAAAGCAGTATTTAGGCCAAAAAAAAACAAAAATAGACCACCCATTTTTTGGTGCGGTATCTTCATGCCAGCTCTTATCTGTGCGTGGTGAAATTTTGGCCAGTTTACGGCTTTTTTCTAATTTGTGCCTGGCTGTTAGTTTCGTTTCAATAAAGCAGTATTTAGGCCAAAAAAAGGCCACCCATTTTTTGGTGCGGTATCGTCATGCCAGCTCTTATCTATGCGTGGTGAAATTTTGGCCAGTTTACAGCTTTTTTTCTCTTTTGTGCCTGGCTGTTAGTTTGGCTTCATTAAAGCAGTTTTTAGGCCAAAAAAAAAAAACACAAAAAGCCACCCATTTTTTGATGCGGTATCTTCGTGCCTGCTTTTATCTGTGTGTGGTGAAATTTTGGCCAGTTTACGGCTTTTTTTCTCTTTTGTGCCTGGCTTTTAGTTTTGCTTCCATAAAGCAGTATTTAGGCCAAAAAAAGGCCACCAATTTTTTGGTGCGGTATCTTCGTGCCAGCTCTTATCTGTGCGTGGTAAAATTTTGGCCAGTTTACGGCTTTTTTTCTCTTTTGCGCCTGGCTGTTAGTTTGGCTTCAATGTAGCAGTTTTTAGGCAAAAAAAAAAAAAGCCACCCATTTTTTGGTGCGGTATCTTCGTGCCAGCTCTTATCTGTGCGTGGTAAAATTTTGGCCAGGTTATAACTTTTTTCTCTTTTGTGCCTGGCTGTTAGTTTGGCTTCAATAAATAAACACACCAGAAAAGAAGGAGTCTATATCCCAAAATAAAATTACTTCATTATTTATTTGTACTCACAAAAGACTGTATACAATACATAGACAAAAGTGAACAACCATAAATATGCAAAGCGTTACAAAGAGACTAAGGTGCAACTAAGTGCAGGGTTACTAACAGCAAGCAAAATTATCATGTATGCAGCAAGTTCCAGTATATTCAAGAGGCCCCATGGACGATAATTAATATAGGTGTAGTAATCCCCCAGTGAGGTGTGAATTCCTAATTAATTGACCGCGACAGCCCCCAGAAGAAGCCCACGCAAAACGCGTGTTGGGGCGCAGTGTGTGGTGTTCCTGACAGCAAATGGGTGAGCAATGACCTGGAGATTATGACCTGGGGACTATTGGCAGGGGATTAATTAGGAATTCACACCTCACTGGGGTCCATATTGCTGTACTTAGGGTGCCAACCCCTGACATCAGGAATGGCTTCTTAGGGCTCAACAGGGACAGTTAACATATTTCTCTTATTGTGTCTCTCCTTATAATGTATTTTTTGCCTAATATTTACCATATTTCACGTCGAATTGGTTTGCGGGATGACCCATTAAAGTTATATTGACTCTCTTTTAACTTTTGTGAAAATTAATCTTCACGCTTCCATTTATGTTTTTAATTTTTATGCTTATTTTTTAGCAAAATATGTTTTATTATTCAAGGTGAATATTATATTATTATTTATTATTACTATACATTATATTGCGCCATTTATTCCATGGCACTTTACATGTGAAAAGGGGAAATATATGAAGAAGAAGGGGTAGGTCAGCCAGCAAGACGTAATTCCGTGCCATTCCTTCTTTTACCGCTGTGACTTGTAACTACAAAAACAGAACAAAAGGAACATTAATAGTACACATAACAGGGAGGGAGGGTGGGACAAGCACTTCCAAGATGTGCTTCCAGGAGGAAAGAGGGAGGGCGGCCTCAGATGCACTGCTATATATCCCACAGGAAGGGGCTGTGCTACCCCCTTCCTCCTCCTATTGGTCCCATAATTTTTAACCCCAACCCCACCAGAACGTAAGTGGGCAGAACCAGACACTATGATGGAAGGGGAGGGGAAGAGAGGCACAACAGTCAGTGGCACTCTCCTTAATCAGTGCAGTGCCAGCCAGACTGTTGCGACCCAGGGACAAACCCATACACATTACCTCTGCCCCCCCATAATAATTCAACTCAGAAACCAAGTGATGGGTGAAGGTCGGTCACAGCTTTATTAAATGCTTTGTTAAACAACCATATTGAAGGCACATAACTTCTCTTAACACGCGCTTGCCGCAAATGCCCTGCTCCATATCCGCAGGCAAGTCAGCCAGCAAGCCGTAATTCCGTGCCATTCCTTCTTTTACCGCCACGGAGGATCCTGTTTCTAAACAGGACTCCGACCCCCACCCATCAATAACAAAGCTTGCTCCACACCATCCTGCAATCCGGATAGGAATATATCGAGCCAGATATCGTTTAAATGAACTCCATCAGGCCTTAACAGGGCGCTGTTATCCCCTTCCAACTGTCGGTGCCGTACTACCACACCAAACCTATCACGCACAAATTTGGAAATACGAGCATTAATCGATCTCCTTGATCATTCAACCGCCATCCCATCATGAGCCCCTTGCCACACCGCCCTCGGGACAATCTCGGGCCACACCAAAACCAATTTTTGGAAGAAACTGTGGAACCGTTCCATATCAGCCCGCATCATTGTCAACAACTCTGCCACTTTGTAGGAGCATAGGTCATTTCCCCCCGCGTGCAGAACCAAAATAACAGGACCCCGAGCTCCTCTTGCCACCGAAATGACCTCAGGCAAGACCTGCGGCCATTGCAGGCCCCTAATGCCTCTCCACATGAACTCCACGTCCCGAAATCCAAGGTGTCGTCCACCTGGGCGACACTCAGCACGTTACGCCGCCCAGAATATATAAGAATGTCCCAGCAACCAAACGGTCGGTCTGATGGAACCTGCAAAAAAAAAAGAAATGTTAATACTATAAATCCGGACGAATATATCTAGCGAAGCACGCCGAACGCCACCTCCCTATCTTTTGAACTTCCGAATCCGGAAGACCCTCCTTAGCCGCTTCCGTAGCAGCACCAATGCGAAAAGAATGGGTACCATACTCACCAACTGGAACTCCTAAACCCTTCAAACATTTGTTAAACACAGACTGAAATTGATACCTGGTTAACGGTGAAAAATCGAAATGCGTGAAGAAAAATTCACCCCCACGTCTCAATGCCGCATAAGCCCGAAGCAAAGCGACCGGACACATTGAGGCTTCGGCAGCATGCAACAAAACCCAAGAACCCGACCCAACGGATCAGTCTTAGATTTGCGGATTCGTACACGAACCGACCCTTCCGAAAAAACCACGTCCTCAAAACGCAAACCACACCCCACGTCAAGCTTTGAACGCGGAACCAATTCCCCAACTCTCAGGGCCCCGAAAAACGCTAAACCAAACGCAGCGGATAAAAGGGCTGTTTCGAAAGCGGATCTGCACACCTCCTGAGCCGTAGTTATGATCCGGCTGAGCAGAGCCAGAGACACCGGGCGCCGACACTCATTACTCGGTTGCACCCTTCGCAAACCCTTCATAGCTTGACGAATAATGAAAGATTTCGGAACATCGGGCCATCCCAAAAGCTGAAAGTGGAAAGCAACCCCAGACAAACGCTGCTGCACCGATGCTCCCGATAAACCTTTGTTAGTCAACTGACACACGTACTCAACCGTAACTTGCAATCTGGAATTCTCACATGCCTGAACCGGCCTATGGCCCACCAACTGGCACCATTCCGACCACGCCTTACCATACGCACACCAGGTCGATTGAGACACCGAAGAGCGGACAAGGGACATCAACTGTTCCCGACCGCATCCCACAGGACCGACGGGCAATTGAAAACCTCCGGACTGACATTGGGGCCATGCACCGTGGAAACCTGAAAAACAGAGAAATCAGAAAGATTAGAGAACAAACCATCCTGCCCATGCACCAACTGGACCCGAAGCCAAATGTTGAACCTCAAACATAGTAGGGCAAGTCTACGCAGTAGACCCAAAACCGGCAACGACCTGGACGACATGTGATTGATACAGCGAACCACACCCGGATTGTCAGACCGCAACTGAATTTCCTGATTGCACAGTAAGTCACCCCACAACTCAAACAAAACCACGATTGGAAAAATCTCACATAGTGTCTTGTCCTGACAAAGGCCCGTCCTAAACCACGACTCCGGCCAGTCCTCCCGACATCGCCGGTTGCCAAATCCGGCCACGAAACCCGCCACAACATCGCCTTCCGAAAACAAATCCAATTCCTGAGCCGTCCGGCGCGGCAACATGAAACAAGTATGACCATTAAACGACTGCAAAAAGGAAAGTCACACTTCCAAATCCGCCTTCATGGCCCTCGTAACCCGCACCCTGTGGTGCGGGCTAGAGGCACCTTTCGTAGCCAGCGACAGCCGTCGCGAGAACACCCTGCCCACCGGCATGACCCTGCTTGCAAAAACCAACAAACCTAGCAATGATTGCATCTGCAACAGGGTGACTTTCTTAACGGACAAAAAACCCGAAATCAAGGAAACCAATTTTTGAATCTTGTCCACAGGCAAGCGAAAAACCATCGCTACCGTATCAATTTCAATTCCAAGAAACGACAAAATGCGAACCGGGCCAATCGTCTTCTCTGGAGACAGAGGAATGCCAAATTCCTTTGCCATAGCCGTGAACGCAGCGAGCAACCTGTGACACACATCCGAGTCATTCGGGCCTACAAAAAGGAAATCATCCAAATAGTGAGTCACTGACCTGACTCCTGCTTCACATCTAACCACCCATTCCAGAAAGGAACTAAAAAGCTCAAAGTAGTAGCACGAAATAGAACACCCCATGGGAAGACACATGTCAAAATAAAACTCTCCTGCAACCTGACAACCCAACAAATGAAAACAATCCGGGTGCACCGGCAACAGGCGAAAAGCCGAATCGATATCCGATTTCGCCAACCATGCTCCTTCCCCTGCGCTCCTAATCAAGGCCACAGCCCTGTCGAAAGACGCATACGATACTGACGCATCATCAGGGGAGATTCCGTCATTCACCGAAAAACCCCTCGGGTGCGACAAATGGTGAATTAACCGAAAAGAGCCCGGTTCCTTCTTTGGGACCACTCCCTGAGGAGATACTCTAAAATCCTAATAAGGCGGCGTCAAAAACGGACCCGCCATCCTACCCAGATCTACCTCCTTCTGCACCTTTGATAACAAAACATCAGGATGTTCCCGAGCAGACGTCAAATTTTCAGAAAAACCGGGGTCCTATGCAATCGAAACGGGATGAAAAACTCCTCCGAAAACCCAAAACGCAACTGACCAGCTGCCTCTTTATTAGGATACTGGTCTAACCATGGTCCCATCGCGACTACGTTCACTGGTGTCCTTCCTCTCAGTTTATTGCGGCTTGACTGGCAACTTTCCCGCAGGGCGGGAGCATCTAGCTGCCGGATGGGAACCTCCGCATGAGGAACATTCATGCCGAAATTTAAAGAGACTGAAGAATCGACAGTGTCCCTCATTAAACAGCCAACAGGTACCGGGTCTCCGTACGACCACTGAACTGGAACCCGACGAACCCTGTCCAGCGGCCGCTGTTGGAAAGGGGGATTGTTTCTGCGTCATCATAAGACGCAGCCATACCTCAGTCACCATAACCCCCCAACCAATCTCCGGATGAATAGCTAACCGCCTCCTAAACTCCTCGTCGTACCTCCACCACACAGACCCACCATGAGCCTTGTACGAGTTGTAAATCATATCCTGATAAATGAACAACTCTGAACATCTACCTGGGTGCTTCTGACCCATAACACAACCCAATACGGCAAATGCTTGCAGCCAATTATTCATAGTCCTCGCCACTTTCGGGCGCACTCTATCCGCAAACCTTTCCACAGGTCTCCTGTCCTTGTCCACGGTATGTTGGTCCACCGCAATCAGCGACCAAATATCCACATATTCATTACTCCAAATTTTCTTCTTAGTATCCTCGTCCAAGTGCGAACCCAGCGCACTAACACCGCAGAACATGGCGTCCTTGTACACCCCGGCAAGCGAGGAATCAATTTTGTTACCCTCCTTACCCGCATTGGCTGCGGGGGGCAATTGCCCAACCAACGTTCTCAAAACAGAAATCACAGTTGCATTATCCACACTTGAAGAACCCAGCAGGGAACACTCACCCGGATTCGCCATTGGAGGAGGGACTCCCATAGATGGAGGAACTCCGGCTCCCGAATAACCTGCTTGGATGCTGCTGTGATGACTTGTAGCCTCAGGAAGTGCGTTAAACGCAGCCAGGCTGGAAGTCCTTGACGGAACCCTCGACTCCCGGCGCCCAGGAGGAGGATTGAGAGCATGTTCGGGACTCGCAGACGTGCTCGACACCCCAGATACTGAAGACGGAAAGCCACACCTCGAGGACCGGGTGTGGCGGCGGCCCCTAGAGGACACGCTGTGGCCTGAACGCCGTGACTTCCTGCACCTCCCTGAAGCATGCCGCCCCTGGTGACGAGACCGCGGGGAAGAGGAATAGGAGGAAGAGGAGGAGGATCTCCGGCGCCTACGCCTGTCTCGCCTCCACTCCGGGGGGTACGTGCCAGCCGTCCCAGCCGAGAAAGCCTCCCTGCTATCCCCGGCAACGGCAGGAGCCGAAGCCGTGCTCTGGCCCAATTCCTCTCGTAAGCTTCCCACCTGTGTGGCAGGGGCGGACCCAGTACCGCCCACCAGAACCATCCCCGTGGGGGGCGAAAGTGGCAGGACACCCACTGAGGCCGAAGCCTGACCTCCCCTGGGCGAATTCCCTTCTCCCCCTTTTTGCACCGGGGGCTGAACACTTCCCGGTTCCTCCGCAGAAGCGGAGGATGTAGCGCTATGCCTTCCTCCCATCCTACGCCCCCGTGCTGTAGTAAAATTTCTTATCCCCCTCTGCGCCCCTAACCCACTCCCCACTACCGCCGCTATAGTGGGCACCGGAACCCGGTTCCCGGCCGGTGACGGGCAGTGCAGCAGCTCCCCACTAACCCGGCTCGCACCGCTGACACGTGTAGTCGCCGCTGCCTGCCCCGCGAGACCCAGCGGCCGGCAAGGTGTCTGTCAGCCATAAAGGAGGGCGGGAACGCCGAGCGGACCGCCTACCTCCCTGCAGCCCCACCGCCTCCGGCTGCTCAGCATGAAACACCGTGGCGGTGGTCAATCCCTCAGACGGGGAAATGGTGACCGGACCCGGGACCTCTATGGCAGCAGGAGCCTGAGAAGCTCCCAGGTGAGCCCCTATACCTGCCAACGCACTGTGGAGCCACGACTCCCCCTCCTGCTGCACTCGCAAGCGCAGAGCCTCAATAAGGGGATCTGCCATGGTACCGGACAGTGCTTCCAAACAAGCACTTCCAGGATGTGCTTCCAGGAGGAAAGAGGGAGGGCGGCCTCAGATGCACTGCTATATATCCCACAGGAAGGGGCTGTGCTACCCCCTTCCTCCTCCTATTGGTCCCATAATTTTTAACCCCAACCCCACCAGAACGTAAGTGGGCAGAACCAGACACTATGATGGAATGGGAGGGGAAGAGAGGCAAAACAGTCAGTGGCACTCTCCTTAATCAGTGCAGTGCCAGCCAGTATGGGGAAGCCAGTGCAATGCAAAATGATGTTTGCCTGCTCTCTGATGTTTCAGCAGTGTAATAAATGGCACCGGTCAATTGTTTTTTTTTTGCAAACTACAAAATGTTCAAATTTGCATGGAACCATGAAGCCACTATGGTGCACATGAAACAGGATGGCCCGATGCCTGTACTGGGACCCCCCAGCCTGGCATTACACATTCAACTTTCAACTGTATCCATGAGACATGGATGCAAATAAAAAGGAAATCAGAATTCTGTTTAGATTTGAGGAAATTCAGCTCGATTTTCTGCGAATTGCTTGGTTCATCCCTAGTCACAATATCTGTCTCAGCATCTCCTTAAATCTTAGACTGTAATATTTCTTTAAAAAATATATATTGCCTCAAGTAGTTACATGGAAGAAGCAGACAATATGGGCAATGTATGGAAAAAATAACTACACAAAAAGGGACACAGGATGATAATGACACAAGGGTAAAATTGCTGCATTTGCTATGAAGCCAACATGCAATAATCAAGTAAAAAACCCTTATGAACTTTCTTCTCTCTGTCTTCTGCAGATGAAGAACCCCAATCTGTAGGATATAGTTTTCATAATAAAGAAAATTCTAGTGGAGCGCCCCGCGGGGCCTGAGGGTACTCGGTACCGGGCCCGTCGACTTCCATGGGGGACGGTGTCATGGCGGCGGCGACCCGGTCCGTGGCCCAGAGGCGTCCAGTAATAAAATAGGGGAAAATTGTGTGGTATTTATGTAGTAAAAATGAAAATAAAGTTATTAGATGGTGAAATACGTGACGCCACCTGTGGTAATCTGGTCAGAGGTGATCAGCGCTGCGGTGTTGCTTCTCTGGGAAGGATGTTGGGCACAGCTATGATGTTGTAGCCCTCCACAGGTAGGGCTGTAGTCCCAGGGCAAAGATGTTAAATAAATAGTAAAAGTGGCTGTAAACGTTGGGATGCAGATAAATGAGAGAAAGACACAGAGAGGTGCAGTTTCTTTACCTTTTACTGGTAATAGGATGCAGTCCGGAGTACCACATACAGGTGATGGAATGAGTCTGGCTCACCTGGAGGCATTCAGGGGATCCACCTTGCCAGGTGGGGATTTAGGACCTTCCTTTCTGCGCTTTGTGTGTGGGTCTCCGCTGTATATAACTATGCTGCGACCCTCTATTCGTGATGGTTTCACTAACCTGTACGGCTGTCAGCGTGAGCCTATTCCACGGGTACTGTTCTCTTCACCGTCGGCCCCGGGCTCCTTATCCGCTGCCGTGCCCTCAGGTGATTAATGTGCACAGGAATTTACAATCCCCTGTGATTCAGATTCGGCTATCAGGACTTACAGTTCCTGTCAGCCTAGGACTCTGATGTCCCTTTTCTCTTTATTAGCGCTTCACTCAAGGGTCTGCTATATGCAGTATTTTAGCTTCCCTAGTATTTTTCCCTTCCTCAATGATCAGCTCCCTGTCTTGAACTGACAGGATCTTCCAGAAAGATCCTTTTACCTCACGTCCTCATGTTTAACTGTCATTATTTCTCCTCACAGCTCACAGCTGCTTCATTTCCATGACAACTCCCTCAGCTGATTTCTAGCTGACTCACCAACTCCCTCTGCTGGCCAGAATTTAAAAGGCATCTCCCTTTTCTGACCTGCAGCAGATAATTGTGATTAAATCTATGCTGCCTGGCATGGGGGTCCCTTTCTGCCTCCAAGCATGACTTCACCTCTTAGAGGGAGGCGATGTCACTGTGACAACCGGACTCTGGGGTATCACACTAGCATCCTCACTAAGGAGATGATAGAGGGACAACAGGAAAGCAATACGCTGCAGACAAACTAGCTGAACAAAACAAAAATATAGACAAATTGTTTGTTGCACTAGTTTTCTTTAAAGGACACTGGCTAACATAAAGATTTTCAATTGGGAAGGTGTGATTTGAGTGTTCTATATTAGCCACTAGAGCAAAACAAAATTAATTCAAATATTACATGGAAGATACGCACTTGCTGGTGTTATTGTGCAAATTAAAAATCCTTAAACTGGCAAATGGTTATAATCTGAATGCCAAAAATATTAAACAGCGAGTGATGTATTAATGTAGAAGCGGGTAACCTAAACTGCAGTTGCACCGTTCAGCTGTGATACCGTGCAGCTTCTGATGGTAGCTGACTTGCCAATGAAGCTGAATGGAGCCCAATGTTACAGTGGAGCATCTTGTGCAGATCGTAGAATGCACGTGCAGACCCATGGGCATTCCGGCAGGTAGCTGTCAAGGGGCAGTAAGAGGAAAACAGGTGACGTGGAACCAGGGCCCCTGAACTGCCCCTAAGGCTAAGGGGGTGTCCTGACTTTCCTTAACTTGGGAGTACACTTAATGGTAGTGAGGCCCAAGTCCCCGACCTGTCCCTATCTCCTGTTTAGCCCTGAGCTAAACCCCCAACCCCCTCCTCAGGAAGTGAGACAGGGATAAAGTGCACTGCACAAAAACCAAAGGAATGATCCAAAAGACAGGGTAAAACAAAACAACACTTAGCTTGCTCTGCTGCAATGCTCCAGGACAGCAGAGTTCGCCACTTGAATACAGCATACAATTGAAGGCCCACAGAACTCTTCCAGCTCCTAAACTCCAGCTTGGTTGGTCTCCAAAGAGGAATAATATCACCAACAGTTAGCTGGTGCATCTGGTGAGCTTATATAGGAAGGTGGGAGTGGTTTCCACTTGCCTCAACAGATAGGCCAGCCATAAAACCAAGGTTCCAGCATCAGGGCACAATTTAAGTCACATACAGAACTATAAAAAAGGAAACAATTAAAAACAATGAGAAGACAAGGACAAAAACACATAAATAAAACCAAATCCATTTAAAGGTATAGGGCAAAACTTAGTTGCTCGTTTAAACCATTTTGGACCATTGTTCCCAGTGTTGCAATCCATTTGCATTCTCTCTGAGCCAGTGTGCGTTTGTAATCACCCCCTCTAATCAACATCCGAATCCTATCAATCCCAAATATTTGAAGCTCTTTAGGGTTGCAATTGTGCTTTTCCCGAAAGTGCCTCGGGAGAGTCTTAAGGGTACTCACATCATCCACATCACGTGCTGCCATGATGTCCCTCACATGTTCACGTGTTCTTATCTGAAGTTCCTGTGAAGTCAGTCCAACGTATATCAGGGAACATGCACTTTGTGCCCAATATACTACATGGGTCGTATTACATGTAATGTGGTTCCTGATCTTGAATTCATGAGAACCGTCACTAGTAGTGAAGGATGTGGCCCTCACCAAATTACTGCAGACCAGGCAATTTCCACAGGGAAAGAAACCCTGCCTTGGTTTTCCTGCCCCAAAATAATCAGTGGGTTTTGTAACATAGTGGCTATTAAACAATATGTCCCTCAGATTCCTAGATCTTCTTGTGGTCATCAGAGGTCTCTTGGGTAGATGACTTGCAAGATTTGGATCTGTCCTTAGTGTTGGCCAATGTTTTGATATAATAGCCCTCATGTTTTCCCACTGATGACTATATGTAGAGATGAATCTAGTCACAGTAACATAGTTATTACATAGTAACATAGTTATTAAGGTTGAAGGAAGACTTTAAGTCCATCTAGTTCAACCAATATCCTATCCTAACTTGCCCTAACATGTTGATCCAGAGGAAGGCAAAAAAAACCCATGTGGCAATCAGTAAGCTTCACATTGGGGAAAAAAATTCCTTCCCGACTCCACATACGGCAATCAGACTAGCTCCCTGGATCAACGCAATATTAAGGAAACTAGTGTATATACCCTGTAATATTATACTTTTCAAGAAAGGCATCCAGTCCCTTCTTAAATTTTAGTAAGGAATCACTCATTACAACATCTTATGGCAGAGAGTTCCATAGTCTCACTGCTCTTACAGTAAAGAATCCGCGTCTGTGATTATGCTTAAACCTTCTTTCCTCCAGACATAGAGGTTGCCCCTTTGTCCCTGTCACAGGTCTAAGAGTAAAAAGATCATTAGAAAGGTCTTTGTACTGTCCCCGCATATATTTATACATTGTAATAAGATCACCCCGAAGCCTTTGATTTTCCAAACTAAATAACCCCAAGTGTAATAACCTATCTTGGTATTGCAGACCCCCCAGTTCCCTAATAACCTTGTTCGCTCTTTTCTGCACTCGCTCTAGTTCAGCTATGTCTTTCTTATACACCGGAGACCAGAACTGTATGCAGTATTCTAAGTGTGGTCGCACTAGTGACTTACATAGAGGTAAAATTATATTCTCCTCATGAGCATCTATGCCTCTTTTAATACATCCCATTATTTTATTTGCCTTTGCAGCAGCTGCCTGACACTGGCTACTAAATGTGAGTTTGTCTTCCGCTCATACACCCAGGTCTTTTTCAGTGACAGTTTTGCCCAGTGTTTTACAATTAAGCACATAATTAAACATCTTGTTTGTTCTACCCAAGTGCATGACCTTACATTTATCCTCATTAAAGCTCATTTGCCATTTATCAGCCCAAGCTTCTAGTTTACATAAATCCTCCTGTAATATAAAATTTTCCTCCTCAGTATTGATTGCCATGCAGAGTTTAGTGTCATCTGCAAATATTGAAATTCCACTCTCTATGCTCCTTACAAGGTCATTAATAAATATGTTAAAAGGAAGCAGGACCAATACTGACCCCTGTGGTACCCCACTGCTAACCGTGACCCACTCCGAGTATGCTCCATTAAAAACCACCATTTGTTTCCTATCCCTGAGCCAGCTCTTAACCCACATACATATATTTTCCCCTATCCCCATTGTTCTCATTTTATGTATCAACCTTTTGTGTGGCACCTTATCAAAAGCTTTTGAATAGTCCATGTACACCATGCCCACTGCATTCCCTTGGTCCAGTCCAGTACTTACCTCTTCATAAAAGCTTATCAGATTAGTCTGACAGGAACGGTCCCTCGTAAACCCATGTTGATATTGGGTCATGAAGTTATTCTTCTTCAGATACACCAGTATAGTATCTCTTAGAAAACCCTCGGGGCCTCCGAATCCATCTATATCTAACGTTTGATTTGGCAGATGATGAACTAAATAAAAAATGGGAGGACGCCTCCACAGCTGGTTCCATTATATTTATTGCTGTTATTGACAAAAAAAACACCAAAATGTTGGAGGAATTGGATTCACAAATTAATTTATTCCAGACACAGATTACCAAAGACCACCCTAAGGAGATGGTTAACCAATTTTTTCATGATCTAGACGTTGATCTGGAAAAATGGGAGAAGGATATCTGTGCCCTTAAAATTAAGAAATATCAGAGGGATGTAACTGATTATAAAAATAAGAAGGTTTTTAGATGGCAAACTAGGAAACAACATCTAACACCATCATCTCGAAGATCTTCAGTTACATCGATTACTTCAAGTGCTAGTCAAATTTCGACTCGGTATATGGACTCCATCAGGAATGTAAATATGAGAACAAAATTCGGTGGTAAAAGAAATTTCGATAAGAATCATTCTCGTCCAAATCATGATTTTAAGTCCACACAACCTAAGGTAACTAACCTGTTCAATCATGTATTAATAACTATGCAAGAAGAAATACTTGAACGTGGTTTAACATTTTCCCCTGCTAAACCTCTAGATGTCTTTGAGACCATAAAAGATGTACATCTATTTGCCTGAAAATTAATCCTCAAGAGGTACCATAATAAATCTCAGGTAGTGGACACTATGCATACAATCCAAGAACAGGAGGCCATTGCCATTTTAGAGTTCTTGGCCGATGAACAAGACACACTGCCAGTGAGTAATTTCCTTACTCATCTATATGGCAAATTTAAGAAATTTCCAAGTCTCAATACATGTCCGGCTCTAGAGGTGTTTGTTAAAATGGTTAGTCAGGACATTGAGAAATTAGGCTCATCCCCTAAATTCGGTGTTAATTGGGCTGAAAATAAAGCTATAAATGAAATCAAACAGTGGACAGATGTTACAATAAAATCTGCGGATAAAGAGGGTAATGTGGTCATCTGGCCAAATGACCAATATGAAAAACAGGCTTACAAGTTGCTTCTTGATAAGAAATATTATAAGAGACTTTATCATAACCCCCTTACTGAATTTCAGCAAAAATTAAATAATATTACAACACAGGCTCTTGAGGCCAATGTCATCCCTAAAAAATTAATGGATGTTGTACTTGCCATCAAACCACGTATGTCCACCTTCTATTTAGTTCCAAAATTTCATATAGACACAGCCAATCCACCGGGCAGACCAATTGTCTCAGGTAGTGAGGGCATTTGTAAACTGGCTTGTTTAATAGTGGATTATTATCTTAAATCTTTGGTGACCACCTTGCCCTCGTTCGTTAAAGATATCACTGCAGTTCTTCACGGCTTTGATGGTCTGCATGTACATGATAACATGCTGATCGTCACTGCTGATGTTGAAAGCTTATACACCTCTATTAAGCATGAGGATGGACTCAGTGCCGTTTCTTGGTTCCTTGCAGCTGGGGATTTTGATCTGTCACTTTCTGAGTTTATTTTACAACTTTTGAATTTTGTACTCACTCACAACTTATTTATTCAAGGACCAGATCTATCTCCAGCTGCAGGGGACCGTCATGGGAGGGGCCTATGCTCCGTTCTATGCAAACCTCTTTCTTGGTGCATGGGAGTGGGAAATTTTTCAGAGTAACCTGGTAGAGTAGATTGACAAAGTGCACCACTGGATCCGCTATATTGATGACATTCTTTTTATTTGGGAGGATACAGGGGAGCACTTGAATAAATTTGTCACCACTCTGAACCAAAATAACCATTATATAAAATTGAAATTTATATATGGACGTACACTCAGTTTCCTTGATATTGAAATTCGGTTTTCCCCACAGGGCCTCATCGAGACTTATGTCTATAGAAAGCCCACCGCAATGAATACATTATTGCACGCCAGTTCCTCTCATCTATCTTCAACAATTAATAGTTTAACGGTTGGCCAATATCTTCGAATCATATTTCATATTGATTTTAGTTTTTGCTTTACCATGAGATATGATGGCATTTTTGCCTTGTTATCGTCTATCCATTTGCGTTTATTTTTTTGTTTAATTCTTTTTTATTTTTGTATGTTATTGTAGACTGATGAAGGTCCAACTGGGACCAAAACGTCCTGTTATTATGAATGCATATTAAAATTTCTGGACTTCTTTACTAGAGTTGAGCGACTTTTGGTTTTTTAGGGTCGCGTTTCGTTTCGTGAAACCCGACTTTTCCAAAAGTCGGGTCGAGCAAGATCGTCCGATGATAGGGAAAAGTCGGGGTCGTCCCGAAACACGAAACCCAATGTAATTCAATGGGGAATAAAAGTCGTCAGTGAGAGGAGGACAGGAAACACACCTACAGTGCCCATTTGAATGCCAAAAGCATCAATTCTTCTTACTTAAGCTTGTCAACCTTAATTAACTTCATAATACAAGTTACGCACTGAAAAATGGGGGTTATTTGGCTAAAGTTGTGGGGGGGAGGGCTGGCTGCAGGTTTTCATGTGCCCTGGGCGAAAGAGCGCCCCTTTAACACATACCACAACTCATCATGCTCCGATACGGCAGATAAATAGCGGTATAGTACAATGAAAAATACCTCACTTTTTACATCTCATGACGAGGCCCATCTATTTCTCCATACAGAATCATTGGTCCCATATAATGTTTGAAACAGTATATGATGAGCTCCACATAATGCTACAGTATATGTTGGTCCCCATGGATGAAGCTCCACTGTCTTATGGGCCCAAATAATGCTCCAAACATAATGGGCCCCATTTCTAATGCTCTAGTGTATAATGGGCCCTGTAAATGCTGCTCCAGTGTCTGATGTCCACCTTTGGAATGTTCCAGTGTATGGTGGGCCCCATCTATCATTCTCCAGAGTATAGTGCTCCCCAACAATTGCTGTCCCAACATTGAAAACAATCAAATAAGTCTCCTCGCTAGGGAATCCCTGTACTTGCCTGGACAGGTGCTGTAGCTTGCTTAACAGCTCGCCAGCCGTTCTCACGCCCAGTATGGATTGCACGTGATTGCACAAAGGTTAGAAAGGGTACTGTATCCCTGGATAACATGTATGGATAGCGTACACATTCAAAATATATGTCTCAGGAGGCAGGCTCAGACGGTGTCAGGCCCAGTATGGATTGCACGTGATTGCACAAAGGTTAGAAAGGGTACCGTATCCCTGGATAACATGTATGGATAGCGTACACATTCAAAATATATGTCTCAGGAGGCAGGCTCAGACGGTGTCAGGCACAGTATGGATTGCACGTGATTGCACAAAGGTTAGAAAGGGAACCGTATCCCCAGATAACATGTATGGATAGCGTACACATTCAAAATATATGTCTCAGGAGGCAGGCTCAGACGGTGTCAGGCACAGTATGGATTGCACGTGATTGCACAAAGGTTAGAAAGGGTACCGTATCCCCGGATAACATGTATGGATAGCGTACACATTCAAAATATATGTCTCAGGAGGCAGGCTCAGACGGTGTTAGGCCCAGTATGGATTGCACGTGATTGCACAAAGGTTAGAAAGGGTACCGTATCCCTGGATAACATGTATGGATAGCGTACACATTCAAAATATATGTCTCAGGAGGCAGGCTCAGACGGTGTCAGGCCCAGTATGGATTGCACGTGATTGCACAAAGGTTAGAAAGGGTACCGTATCCCCGGATAACATGTATGAATAGCGTACACATTCAAAATATATGTCTCAGGAGGCAGGCTCAGACGGTGTTAGGCCCAGTATGGATTGCACGTGATTGCACAAAGGTTAGAAAGGGTACCGTATCCCCGGATAACATGTATGGATAGCGTACACATTCAAAATATATGTCTCAGGAGGCAGGCTCAGACGGTGTTAGGCCCAGTATGGATTGCACGTGATTGCACAAAGGTTAGAAAGGGTACCGTATCCCTGGATAACATGTATGGATAGCGTACACATTCAAAATATATGTCTCAGGAGGCAGGCTCAGACGGTGTCAGGCCCAGTATGGATTGCACGTGATTGCACAAAGGTTAGAAAGGGTACCGTATCCCTGGATAACATGTATGGATAGCGTACACATTCAAAATATATGTCTCAGGAGGCAGGCTCAGACGGTGTCAGGCACAGTATGGATTTGACGGCCCAGATTACACAGCGGAGGAGCAGGGAGAGGTAAAGATTGCAAATGCTGGGGCCCTGCCCAAGCAAGGGGGGCCCACTCGTGGGCGTCGGTACTGGCACTGGGCCCCTCATAGTACAGCGGTGTGTCTGACGGCGGGTGTGCACCACCACCATCAGAGACACTTGATTGCACTATGAGGGACCCTGTGCCAGTGCCCGCGCCCAAGAGTCGGCCTACCCACCTGTCCAGGGCAACGGCACTCGCACGGTATTGTGCGGTAGGTGGTGACCCCGGCCATGGGGGGGGGAGGCAGCACAGTTAGGGAGTTTTAGAAAGTGGCATATGTTGATGTTGGACATTCAGCTGATGCAAAAGGCGAAATAGGTGAAGTACCAGGAAGAGGTGGACCAAAGCAAGCCATTTTTCTGTCACCCTATGTGTCATCAGGGGAAGGTGGGACAAAATCCTTGGAAACCCATGCGTGGTTCATTTTAATGAAGGTTAGATCATCCACATTTTGGGTTGACAGACGGGTCCTTTTTTCTGTCAGGATTGATCCAGCTGCACTGAAGACTCTTTCCGATAGCACACTTGCAGCTGGGCAAGCGAGCTCCTGTAAGGCATATTGGGCCAATTCAGGCCAGGTGTCCAGTTTAGCGGCCCAATAGTCAAATGGGAATGACCTGTGTGGGAGAACATCGATATGGGAGGAAAAGTAGTTTGTAACCATAGTTGACAACTGCTGTCTCCTGTCACTTTCCATCTATGCAGTATTACCAGTTGTGTGAGCGGTATTTGAAAAATCAGTCCACAACATTGTCATGAAACCCCTGTCTCCAACGCCACTTCTGCTGTGTGCACCACGAACACCTCTGCCAAGCTGCCCCCGGCCCGTACGGCTCGTGTGAGAACCATCACCGCTGCTGTGTGCTGGGAATGCCTCAAGCAACCGATTTACCAGAGTTGCTTGTTTATTAGCCAATATTAGGTCAAGGTTCTCCTGTGGCATGATGTTTTGTAATTTGCCTTTATAGCGTGGATCCAGGATGCTGGCCAACCAGTAGTCGTCATCGTTCATCATTTTGGCAATGCGGGGGTCCCTTTTTAGGATCCGCAAGGCATAATCTGACATGTGGGCCAATGTTCCCGGTGTCAATGATGCACTGCGAGTGCTGGGTGGAGGAGCACTTTCTGGCAAATCCACATGCCTCCAGTCACGCACAAACCCTGTACCAGACCTTGCCACGCCAACATTTTCACTTGCCCCACGAGATGCATCCTCCTCCCCTAAGTAATCATCCCCATCATCATCCTCCTCCTCCTCTTCTTCCTCCAACTCGTCCAGGAGAGGTCCCTGAGCAGACAATGGCTGAATGTCATCAAGGATTCCCTCCTCCTCTTCCTCCTCATCAACATTGGCTGCAGACGCCTGCTCCTTAAGGTGCGTCAAAGTTTGCATGAGCAGACGCATAAGTGGGATGCTCATGCTTAGGATGGCGTCGTCTGCGCTTACCAGCCGTGTGCATTCCTCAAAACACTGAAGGACTTTACAAAGGTCTTTCAGCTTCGACCACTGCACGCCTGTCAACTCCATGTCTGCTCTCAAAGTGCCTGGCCGTGTATCCTCCCACAAATGCATTATGGCCTGCCTCTGCTCGCACAGCCGCTCCACCATGTGCAGGGTGGAGTTCCACCTTGTTGCAATGTCGATAATGAGGCGGTGGTTGGGAAGGTGGAGCAATCGCTGCAGCTTCTGCATACGAACGGAGTGTACAGGCGACCGGCGGATATGCGCGCACAGTCTTCGCACCTTCTGGAGCAGGGCTGTTAACTCCGGATAATTTTTGAGGAAGCACTGCACCACCAGGTTCAAGGTGTGAGCCAAGCAAGGTATGTGGCTGAGTTTTGAAAGGGCTATGGCTGCCACAAAATTACGGCCGTTATCACTAACTACCTTGCCTGCCTCAGATGTACACTGCCCAGCCATGACTCAGTTTGTCGCTTCAAGTACTCGGCCAGCACCTCGGCGGTGTGTCTGTCGCCCAAACACATCATCTGCAACACAGCCTGCTGACGCTTTCCACTAGCTGCTCGATAGGGGGACACATCGTGTGCAACAGTGGCAGCTGCAGATGGAGTGCTCGTACGACTGCGCTCTGTGGACGAGCTTTCGCTTCTGGAGGAGGAGGAGGAGGAGGGTCGAACGCCTACAGCCAACTGTTTCCTATACCGTGGGCTAGGCAGCACTGTCCCACCACCGCTGTCCCCTGTGGACCCTGCATCCACCACATTAACCCAGTGCGCAGTGATGGACACGTAACGGCCCTGGCCATGCCGACTGGACCATGCATCAGTTGTGAGGTGCACCTTTCCGCTCACTGACTGCTTGAGTGCATGGACAATGCGGTCTTTCACATGATGGTGGAGGGCTGGGATGGCTTTGCGAGAGAAGAAGTGGCGACTGGGTAGGTCATAGCGTGGTACTGCATAGGCCATGAGTTCGCGGAAAGCTGTGCTTTCCACCAACCGAAAGGGCATCATCTCAAACGAGATTAGTTTGGCAATGTGGGCGTTCAAACCCAGTGTACGTGGATGAGAGACTGAGTACTTTCTTGACCTACTCATAGTGTCTGGGAGGGTGAGCTGGACTTGAGAGCTGCATATGGTGGAAGTAGCGGTGGACAGGGCGGACTGAGAGAGGGTTGATGATGGTGATGGAGTTGGTGTTCTTTCTGATGGCCTAGAATCAGTCTTTCGTTGATATAACAGTGGGATTCCCTGACTGCTGTGGTCTTGCAACGACACCTCAACATTTGCTGCTGTGCTAACCGGTGGGCTTACAGTGGGGGAAACAATGTAGCGTTGCTGACTACCTTCGTTGTGATCAGTTGCACATGTGGCACTTGAGGTTTGGTGTTGTGTCCACGCTTGCAAGTGCATGCTGGTTAAATGTCTAAGCATGCAACTGGTATTCAAATTTTTCAGATTTTTCCCTCGGCTAAAGGTCTTTGCGCACTTCTTATAGATAACCTTGGCCTGATCTTGAGGATTTTGTTCAAAAAAGTGCCACACTGCACTCTTCCTACTTTGGCAGACATTTTGCGGCCTAGCACGCTGTGATCTTTTGACCCTCTGGACAAGCTGTCCAGCAACTCTTTTGATGTTTGGAACCTGTCTTTGGAGTGCTCCGGGCATGCCAGATAACAGCTGTTGCGATGTCGATGTCTGCTGTGGATGCTCCTCATCTGAGCTATTGGAAGCAGCACCCTCTTCCCCCAATGGATGCCAATCTGGGTCAACAACTGGGTCATCCATCACCTCCTCTTCTATGTCATGTGCACCTTTCTCTGTGTCACCGTGTATGGTGGTATAGTGTGCGGGAAGGGGCACCTGAGTCTCATCAGGGTCAAAATCTGGCTCTGTACACTGCGAGGACAATGTAGTGCTCTGAGTGAATGTACCAGCAGAATCATCCATCAGCGGCTGTGCATCAGTGCACTCCATGTCAGATTCATCTTGGCCTGGGTAATTCACCATTTGACTTGATAATCCAGGCATGGTATGTGAAAACAGCTCCATGGAGTAATCAGTAGTATGGCCTGCGTCATCCTTCAATCTTGGTTGGGGTGAAGGACACAAGGAAAGGTGTGGTTCATGAACATGAACCTCCAATGATGACTCAGTGCTTTTACTTTTTACAACTGAAGAAGAGGAGGCGATAGAGCTGGAGGCTGAGTCAGCAATGTAAGACAAAACTTTTTCCTGATGCTCTGCCTTTAAAAGCGGTTTGCCAACTCCTAGAAAACTAAGCGTTTGAGGCCTTATGTAGCCAGACGATGACGCAGGGTCAGCACCTCCTGCACTCGGTCCTATTTTGCTCTTGCCACTACCATTAGATCCACCACCAACACCATCATTACCAACTGCCAACCCCCGACCAATTCCACGGCCTCTTCCACCAGCCTTCCTCATTTTTGGTAGAAATGTAGACAAAATCCAACAAACTATATAGTAATGTAAAACAAGGTACAAGGTGTCTATAGGACAGGGGAGATTTAGAATTTCTGCACACACTTGTGGACAGTGGACACTTTTGGATTGTGTGAGGCCCACTGATATCTGAGCGCTATGTGACAGGCTCGATGGCACAGCTGATTGTGACCAAAGTGATGAGAGGATAATGGAGATTTTGAATCTCTGCGCACACTTTTGGACACTGGACACTTGTGGATTGTGTGAGGCCCACTGATATCTGAGCGCTATGTGACACGCTCGATGGCACAGCTGCCTGTGACAAAAGTGACGAGAGGATAATGGAGATTTTGAATCTCTGCGCACACTTTTGGACACTGGACACTTGTGGATTGTGTGAGGCCCACTGATATCTGAGCGCTATGTGACACGCTCGATGGCACAGCTGCCTGTGACCAAAGTGACGAGAGGATAATGGAGATTTTGAATCTCTGCGCACACTTTTGGACATTGGACACTTGTGGATTGTGTGAGGCCCACTGATATCTGAGCGCTATGTGACACGCTCGATGGCACAGCTGCCTGTGACCAAAGTGACGAGAGTATAATGGAGATTTTGAATCTCTGCGCACACTTTTGGACACTGGACACTTGTGGATTGTGTGAGGCCCACTGATATCTGAGCGCTATGTGACAGGCTCGATGGCACAGCTGCCTGTGACCAAAGTGACGAGAGGATAATGGAGATTTTGAATCTCTGCGCACACTTTTGGACACAGGACACTTGTGGATTGTGTGAGGCCCACTGATATCTGAGCGCTATGTGACACGCTCGATGGCACAGCTGCCTGTGACCAAAGTGACGAGAGGATAATGGAGATTTTGAATCTCTGCGCACACTTTTGGACACTGGACACTTGTGGATTGTGTGAGGCACACTGATATCTGAGCGCTATGTGACACGCTCGATGGCACAGCTGCCTGTGACCAAAGTGACGAGAGGATAATGGAGATTTTGAATCTCTGCGCACACTTTTGGACATTGGACACTTGTGGATTGTGTGAGGCCCACTGATATCTGAGCGCTATGTGACACGCTCGATGGCACAGCTGCCTGTGACCAAAGTGACGAGAGTATAATGGAGATTTTGAATCTCTGCACACACTTTTGGACACTGGACACTTGTGGATTGTGTGAGGCCCACTGATATCTGAGCGCTATGTGACAGGCTCGATGGCACAGCTGCCTGTGACCAAAGTGACGAGAGGATAATGGAGATTTTGAATCTCTGCGCACACTTTTGGACACTGGACACTTGTGGATTGTGTGAGGCCCACTGATATCTGAGCGCTATGTGACAGGCTCGATGGCACAGCTGCCTGTGACCAAAGTGACGAGAGGATAATGGAGATTTTGAATCTCTGCGCACACTTTTGGACACTGGACACTTGTGGATTGTGTGAGGCACACTGATATCTGAGCGCTATGTGACACGCTCGATGGCACAGCTGCCTGTGACCAAAGTGACGAGAGAATAATGGAGATTTTGAATCTCTGCGCACACTTTTGGACACTGGACACTTGTGGATTGTGTGAGGCCCACTGATATCTGAGCGCTATGTGACACGCTCGATGGCACAGCTGCCTGTGACCAAAGTGACGAGAGGATAATGGAGATTTTGAATCTCTGCGCACACTTTTGGACACTGGACACTTGTGGATTGTGTGAGGCCCACTGATATCTGAGCGCTATGTGACACGCTTGATGGCACAGCTGCCTGTGACCAAAGTGACGAGAGGATAATGGAGATTTTGAATCTCTGCGCACACTTTTGGACACTGGACACTTGTGGATTGTGTGAGGCCCACTGATATCTGAGTGCTATGTGACACGCTCGATGGCACAGCTGCCTGTGACCAAAGTGACGAGAGGATAATGGAGATTTTGAATCTCTGCGCACACTTTTGGACACTGGACACTTGTGGATTGTGTGAGGCCCACTGATATCTGAGCGCTATGTGACACGCTCGATGGCACAGCTGCCTGTGACCAAAGTGACGAGAGGATAATGGAGATTTTGAATCTCTGCGCTCACTTTTGGACACTGGACACTTGTGGATTGTGTGAGGCCCACTGATATCTGAGCGCTATGTCACAGGCTCGATGGCACAGCTGCCTGTGACCAAAGTGATGAGAGGATAATGGAGATTTTGAATCTCTGCGCACACTTTTGGACACTGGACACTTGTGGATTGTGTGAGGCCCACTGATATCTGAGCGCTATGTGACAGGCTCGATGGCACAGCTGCCTGTGACCAAAGTGACGAGAGGATAATGGAGATTTTGAATCTCTACGCACACTTTTGGACACTGGACACTTGTGGATTGTGTGAGGCCCACTGATATCTGAGCGCTATGTGACACGCTCGATGGCACAGCTGCCTGCGACCAAAGTGACGAGAGGATAATAGAGATTTTGAATCTCTGCGCACACTTTTGGACACTGGACACTTGTGGATTGTGTGAGGCCCACTGATATCTGAGCGCTATGTGACACGCTCGATGGCACAGCTGCCTGTGACCAAAGTGACGAGAGGATAATGGAGATTTTGAATCTCTGCGCACACTTTTGGACACTGGACACTTGTGGATTGTGTGAGGCCCACTGATATCTGAGCGCTATGTGACAGGCTCGATGGCACAGCTGCCTGTGACCAAAGTGACGAGAGGATAATGGAGATTTTGAATCTCTGCGCACACTTTTGAACACTGGACACTTGTGGATTGTGTGAGGCCCACTGATATCTGAGCGCTATGTGACACGCTCGATGGCACAGCTGCCTGTGACCAAAGTGACGAGAGGATAATGGAGATTTTGAATCTCTGCGCACACTTTTGGACACTGGACACTTGTGGATTGTGTGAGGCACACTGATATCTGAGCGCTATGTGACACGCTCGATGGCACAGCTGCCTGTGACCAAAGTGACGAGAGGATAATGGAGATTTTGAATCTCTGCGCACACTTTTGGACACTGGACACTTGTGGATTGTGTGAGGCCCACTGATATCTGAGCGCTATGTGACACGCTCGATGGCACAGCTGCCTGTGACCAAAGTGACGAGAGGATAATGGAGATTTTGAATCTCTGCGCACACTTTTGGACACTGGACACTTGTGGATTGTGTGAGGCCCACTGATATCTGAGCGCTATGTGACACGCTCGATGGCACAGCTGCCTGTGACCAAAGTGACGAGAGGATAATGGAGATTTTGAATCTCTGCGCACACTTTTGGACACTGGACACTTGTGGATTGTGTGAGGCCCACTGATATCTGAGCGCTATGTGACACGCTCGATGGCACAGCTGCCTGTGACCAAAGTGACGAGAGGATAATGGAGATTTTGAATCTCTGCGCACACTTTTGGACGCTGGACACTTGTGGATTGTGTGAGGCCCACTGATATCTGAGCGCTATGTGACAGGCTCGATGGCACAGCTGCCTGTGACCAAAGTGACGAGAGGATAATGGAGATTTTGAATCTCTGCGCACACTTTTGGACACTGGACACTTGTGGATTGTGTGAGGCCCACTGATATCTGAGCGCTATGTGACACGCTCGATGGCACAGCTGCCTGTGACCAAAGTGACGAGAGGATAATGGAGATTTTGAATCTCTGCGCACACTTTTGGACACTGGACACTTGTGGATTGTGTGAGGCCCACTGATATCTGAGCGCTATGTGACACGCTCGATGGCACAGCTGCCTGTGACCAAAGTGACGAGAGAATAATGGAGATTTTGAATCTCTGCGCACACTTTTGGACACTGGACACTTGTGGATTGTGTGAGGCCCACTGATATCTGAGCGCTATGTGACACGCTCGATGGCACAGCTGCCTGTGACCAAAGTGACGAGAGGATAATGGAGATTTTGAATCTCTGCGCACACTTTTGGACACTGGACACTTGTGGATTGTGTGAGGCCCACTGATATCTGAGCGCTATGTGACACGCTTGATGGCACAGCTGCCTGTGACCAAAGTGACGAGAGGATAATGGAGATTTTGAATCTCTGCGCACACTTTTGGACACTGGACACTTGTGGATTGTGTGAGGCCCACTGATATCTGAGCGCTATGTGACACGCTCGATGGCACAGCTGCCTGTGACCAAAGTGACGAGAGGATAATGGAGATTTTGAATCTCTGCGCACACTTTTGGACACTGGACACTTGTGGATTGTGTGAGGCCCACTGATATCTGAGCGCTATGTGACACGCTCGATGGCACAGCTGCCTGTGACCAAAGTGACGAGAGGATAATGGAGATTTTGAATCTCTGCGCTCACTTTTGGACACTGGACACTTGTGGATTGTGTGAGGCCCACTGATATCTGAGCGCTATGTCACAGGCTCGATGGCACAGCTGCCTGTGACCAAAGTGATGAGAGGATAATGGAGATTTTGAATCTCTGCGCACACTTTTGGACACTGGACACTTGTGGATTGTGTGAGGCCCACTGATATCTGAGCGCTATGTGACAGGCTCGATGGCACAGCTGCCTGTGACCAAAGTGACGAGAGGATAATGGAGATTTTGAATCTCTACGCAGACTTTTGGACACTGGACACTTGTGGATTGTGTGAGGCCCACTGATATCTGAGCGCTATGTGACACGCTCGATGGCACAGCTGCCTGCGACCAAAGTGACGAGAGGATAATAGAGATTTTGAATCTCTGCGCACACTTTTGGACACTGGACACTTGTGGATTGTGTGAGGCCCACTGATATCTGAGCGCTATGTGACACGCTCGATGGCACAGCTGCCTGTGACCAAAGTGACGAGAGGATAATGGAGATTTTGAATCTCTGCGCACACTTTTGGACACTGGACACTTGTAGATTGTGTGAGGCCCACTGATATCTGAGCGCTATGTGACACGCTCGATGGCACAGCTGCCTGTGACCAAAGTGACGAGAGGATAATGGAGATTTTGAATCTCTGCGCACACTTTTGGACACTGGACACTTGTGGATTGTGTGAGGCCCACTGATATCTGAGCGCTATGTGACAGGCTCGATGGCACAGCTGTGACAAAAGTGACTAGAGGATAAGGGAGATTGGATTGCTTTTAAAAAAGCAGTTTGTGGAGCAGTGGGTAAACAGCCATGCCAGCATGTCAGGAAGCCTTAAAAGGCAGCCCAACAACCAACACCACTGATACACCACAATATAGCCTCCCCTTGCACTGCACACACAGTGACTTATGTGTTGTGCAGGCCAAATCGCTAGCAGCAGAAGCAGTTTTTTTGTCTTCTTCCCTGCCTAACGCTCTCCCTACAGAATCAGCAGCAACCTCTCCCTATACTAAGATCGGCAGAAGTAAGATGGCGGTCGGCGTGCACGCCCTTTTATACCCCCTGTGACGCCCACCAAAGCAAGCCAATCACTTGCATGCCCTTCTGAAAGATGGTGGTGACCCGTGCCTAGGTCATCACGTTGCCCACAGTGTCCGTGGATCCTGATTGGCTGAAAAAGAGCGCAAAACAAACTTTTGAAACGCGACTTTGGCGCGTAAGTCGCCGACCTCGTGGCCGACCTCATCCTAGGGTCGGGTTTCGTTTCATGAAACCCGACTTTGCCAAAAGTCGGCGACTTTTGAATTTTTTCGACCCGTTTCGCTCAACTCTATTCTTTACCATAAGTTGAGTGCCAAGTTTTTCTTATTACTATTTCTCTGGCTTGGGAACCTACTTGAGCACCCTCACAGTAGTGCTACGATTTATTTACTTATCAGGTCTACCCATCCGTATGCACACTGTACGAAATGTCAACAAGCACTTTCTCTTATAATGCTGATGAGACCACTAATATTCTATCAAAATTGAACCTCCCATGTGACTTTCTTAAAGTTCCTCCTAGGGAGACCAGGGGAAGGGACTTAGAAAGAGAACTACGTCACCAGATTAATTATGAACTTCATTGCGCTACGCTATCTGAATATTTGCGGGTGAAGAGGATTCCTAGAGGACTGAGGGTGCCTTTGCAACCCACACTCTTCCGCGACTCCATAGAGTTCAGTCTCAAGTTCAAACAGATTTTGAACAAATGATCCTTTGACCTAAAGACTTTGACCATCAAACATCTCCAACAGGCCATTACCAAAACTAAGGTGGAGATTTCTAACATTGAGACCCAACTTACATCCACGGGGACCCCCGATCAACTTGCTTCTCTTAAAGCCAAAATCAAGGCCGTGATGGACCAGCATAGAAAAGATACTGAGTATAGAAAAAGAGTTAAATTTCAGCGGGACGCTGATGATTACTAACAAGGCCGCATATATTGCTGGCAATCCAATACTAATTATCGTTCTTCCTATACTAGATCTAATTACAGATCCTCTACAGATCTTTCAACGTCAGGATCAGAATCCCAAAGGAGGGATCCCCACCTAGGACCTAATCATTTTTTAGGACGAAGAACGAGGCGCCAAAGAGGAAGAGGATACGGCGAGGACAACGGAAGAAGAGACACAGATTATCGGGTCACCAGATTACAGGTACATGCCCCCTGGTGATCAATATATCCTCACGGACTTTGAATATAGCTGAAAACCATCTATTACAAAGGGGACTATCCTTTCGTCCAGCATACCGTATAAATATTTTAACCTTGATATAGCATTACAAAGTTTTTTCCAAAGTCTTAGACTCAAGGTTCATTTTGCCAATAGGGATAAGGTACTGTCATCATCTGATCCATTAGGGGACCACAGATCCTTTTCCTCCACTATCTTAGGCCTCCGCACTAAGAGTACTTATGTTCCACCACGGGGCTCACATGCCTTGGAGGCCTTTATTGAGTTAGTTGACACAGCCTCATGCCAACTTAGACAGGACATGGAGAGTGGAAAATTACATTTCATTACTAACCTCAGTCCCCTTGATTTTCAAGCCCTACGGGCCTTACATGAGGACAAGACTATAGTTATAAAACCTGCTGATAAAGGGGGGGTCTATAGTAGTTATGAACAAGTCCGATTACCTACAGGAAATACACAGCCAATTGGGGGATGACTCAGTTCACACACGATTACCAAAGGACCCCTCCTCTGAAGATCACATTCAGATTGACAGGATTCTAAACACTTTTGTGGACCTAGGAGTCATCGACACAAAAACTAAGGAATATTTAACCAAGCAGAATCCAATTACCCCGGTATTTTGTACCCTGCCCAAGGTCCATAAGAACCTTGAACATCCTCCCGGCAGACCAATAGTCGCCTCTACCGAATCTGTCTTATCTCCTCTTTCCATCTTTTTAGAGAAAATCCTCACTCCGCTAAATCATAATATACCCTTGCTCCTATTGGACACTGGTGATTTTTTGAGCAAGATTAAATCCATACGCTCTTTACCCGAGACAGCCATTCTTGTCACATTGGATGTGAAGGATTTGTACACATTCATTCCCAATAGACATGGCATTTCTGGCTTCAAAAAATTATTAGAATCCTCTAAAATGCATGATGACACCGTCCAGTTCTGCCTCCAGCTCCTCACTTTGGTTTTAACTAAGAATTTTTTTTATGTTTGAGGACCTTTTCTATCTGCAGACCAGAGGCACAGCCATGGGGTCCAATGTGGCCCCTCCTTACGCCATCTGTTATGTGGCAATATGGCAAGTTTTGAAGAGGAGGTAGTCTATTCTGATCCACTCTTCTGCACACACAACTTACTCTGGAAACAATATATCGACGATATATTCTGTATTTGGGACAGCACTGATACCACCTTACAGTCTTTTTTCAATAGACTTAACTCTGCCTGGCCAGGAATATCCTTTAGCATATCAAGTAGCCAACATAAGGTTAATTTCCTTGACACAATGCTCATCAAGGACCAATTTGGCAATCTAAGCATTGATTTATATACGAAACTGACAGACCGAAATAGCCTTCTCCATTTTGATAGTCTGCATCCCCCAGTCGTGGAACGATCAATCCCCCATTCACAATTCAAAAGGGTACAGAGAATTGTATCCGACCCCTCCAACTACAATCTCAGACATACTGAGATTTACTCCAAATTTGTTGAACGTGGCTATCCCCCCAACCTCCTGACGGAGGTCACCTTACCTCCAGAAAGGTCAAATCCTCCTATTGACAAACGATTTCCATTCATCCACACCTATCATCCCCTCGTTCATATCTTACATAAAACAATAAGAAGACATCAGAAGACACTGGGGCTTGTTGGGAAGAGCACATCCGGAGATTACGGAGTTTCAAAACCCATTTCTACCTTGCTATAAAAGACCGTCCAATCTCCATGATAGCCTGGTAAGGGCTGACATAGGCACCTCCGGTCAAACCCCCACTCAGAGGTTTTTGCAGAATCCTAGGACAGGAACCTTCCCCTGTCTACAGTGCAATCAATGCCACAATGTATTAAAAGGTAGCATCATTCACCATCCGCATTCGGGCAAACAATATAATATTAAATGCTGCTCCATGTGCAACACCTCCTTTGTTGTCTATCTGATCACATGCCCATGTGGACTTTTGTACATAGGGGCGACCACACAAGCCATAAAAGACAGGATCTAAAAACATAAATCGACCATAAGATGCAAAAACTTACTTCTACCCATTCCGCACCATTTTGTAACTACAGGCCACCAAGTCTCCCAACTAAAGTTCCAAGTCATTAGACATATTCCCATACCAAGATGGGGAGGCGACCGGATACTGACCCTTAAAAAGCGTGAAGCATTTTGGATACATGAACTCCAATCACTCTCACCTAAGGGTCTCAATAGAGATTACGATCTTCTTTCTTTTATTTGATACTCCTAGGGCCTCTACAGCCCTGTGCCCCCTGGGGAATGTTATCCTATCAGAGGTATCCATTTTCAGATGTATTGTTTAATATTTGAATTGCATCTTTTTTGCTGTACCCAGGACTATAGTATTATTGCATTGGTATATATTATGATCACTAATTGTGTGCTCCTTTTGTTACAGAGCCGATTGTACTAAATATCTCTATCTGATCCACTCTTCCTGGACTTCCCCTTCATGTTTTCCTCCCCCTACTCAGCTGCACACTGCTTTTCACTTCTGATGAATTAATAAAAAGCAATTCACAATACGTGACCATCACTGTATCCTTTATTCTCTTTATCTATAGAAACTTCATATCAGTTTTTGAACAATTGCCGTATCACCTCATCTTTCCGCCTCACTACTCCCATATTACAGCATTATAATCTCCTAGACCACGGTGGAATGTAAACAAAGATGGCGGTGGAACGCATACATCATATCCGCACTCACACTTCCAGTATGGGCGCTTCTAGGTCCTGCCCCTTCCCTATTTCATCACAGCCCGGCGCATTCTCCACATCTGACAAACGGTGGACACCGAGCCAGTGTAGGAGAGACTCTGTAAAGTGCCTAGTAAGTTAGCCTTTTATAGGATTTATACATCTTTGCATTTTTTACTATGTATGCTATTATGGTAATGACTGCGCCCCGTATATGCTCCATCAACAAGTACCACTGCCACAAATGGTCATACTGCATGAATTTCTATAACCCACTTATACTCAGGTAGCCACTTTTTCCTAAATGCGGTATACAGCACACTCTTCTCCAGGTCGCTGTTAGTTACCAGGGTCCTTCCTTTTTTTATAGCACAGTCATTATACCTATTTGGCATGTTCCCCCACAATGTACATTATAATGAAATTGATTTTTTCTGCAGCCTCCATAATTTACCCCTGGTCAGCTTGACCCACACATTTCTTGTTGAACTCGCAGGTATGCTCCTACATTCTTCAGCATTAAATTTAGGGGACACATATATCTATCTAATATGTTAATGTGCATGCTTCTTAATCATTACAGGACTACATACTCACTACTCCTGCAACTCTGTTGCCCACATTGGGCTTTCCTTAAACTCCAGGCACATATAGCCTTACCTCCATTCCATTCCTCACAGCAGTCGGGTAGGTACCTGAACCTCTCTCCCCCCTTTTTTCCTCTTCTTTTCCTTTTTTATTTTTCATATTGATTTTAGGTTTTGCCTTACCATGAGATATGATGGCATTTTTGCCTTGTTATCATCTATCCATTTGCGTTTGTTTTTTTGTTTAATTCTTGTTTTATTTTTGTATATGTTATTGTAAGGCTGATGAAGGTCCAACTGGGACCAAAATGTCCTGTTATTATGACTGCATATTAAAATTTCTGGACTTTTTTACCATAAGGTGAGTACCAAGTTTTTCTTATGACTAATATCTTCGAATCCGTCGTATCTGCTCAACGAAGAATCCTTTCAAAATCAGGATCTTTATTCCCGTTTTCGTGAATGTGACTACAGCCACAGACAAGTATGCCGTGGATTCAAACATGCTCGTGCTGTCCCCAGGAATGACCTTCTTAACCAAACTAGAAACAAAAACCCCGAAGCTTTTGATTCTAATGTACGACTGATTACCCCATTTAGCAGTTAGTGGAATGCTCTTACAGACATTATCAAGAAACATTGGGGGATTCTCCATACTGATGCAGTCCTTAAAAATGTTCTCCCTGTTAAACCATCAATTACGGCCAAAAGATCTCATAATGTGAAGGATCTACTTGTAAGGAGCCATTATTCTCCTGGACAGGAAAATACCCAGTTGAAAAATGAACCCATACATGGGTTTTTTCCTTGTACATTTTGCAAGGCCTGCAAGAATTTAATAAAAGGCAAAGATTTCTGCAATTCTGATAGAAGTTGCACTTATAAAATCCGCCATTGCTTAACTTAGTCTTCAAAAGAGGTGATTTACTATGCCCAATGTCCGTGTTGTAAAATATGCACCGGCAGGGGCTGGCTGGCACTTTTCAGCCTGGGGGGCAATCACAAGGCAGAGGCCCTCGAATTGTGGTGGCCCACCTCTGCCCTGCTTATCTCTGGCCGCTGCATTAAAGCAGCAGCAATGACAAGCTTTAAAGACAGGCTGGTACATAGATATGCAAACAGAACAAAGCTTGCTGCATAGATATGGGAGTAGAACTAAGCTTACTGCCTACACAGATACAGTAACAGAAGCAAGCTAACTACATAGACACAAGAACGGAACCAAGAATACTACTTAGATAAGGGAAGTGAAACGAGCTTACTACAGCGATAAGGGAGCAGAGCCAAGCTTAGTACAGAGATATGGGAGCAGAACCGAGCATACTACAGAGATAAGCGAGTAGAACTGAGCTTACTACAGAGCTATGGGAGCAGATCCGAGCTTACTAGAGAGATATGGGAGCAGAAATGAGCTTACTACAGAGATATGGGAGCAGAACAGAGTTTACTACAGAGATATGGGAGCAGAACAGATCTTACTCCAGAGATATGGGAGCTGAACCGAGATTACTAAGTCTACTACATAAATACGGGAACAATACCAAGCTTATGGCATACATATGGTACCAGAATCTAGATTACTACATCGATACGGTACCAGAACCAAGCTTACTGCTTAGATATGGTACCATAACTGAGCTTACCTTCAAACATACAACTCCGGAAACACGGATATGTAAACACACAGTACGCAGGGGTGTTGCTAGGGTCCTAAAAGACCTGGGGTCCAAGCCCCAAAGTGCATGTTTCCCCATATGACCGCCCTATATCCATATAAAATAGCATCTGTAATTACAGTATATCACTGTTGCTAGCCAACAACACACAATGCAAAGACCAATATTATCAAAATGACTGCTACAAAAGACCAAACAATACGGCTACACAATGTCCACTATCATCACCAATACACAGAGAATACATAATAATATGACCATTATCTCTACATAACAAAACACTCTATACAAAGACCAATGATACCACCATACACCTTCTACTACATAATGACTGAAACACATTAACCTGTTACTAAATAAAAAAAATAAAAACACTACTAAAAAGAGCAATCTTACCACCTTACAGTAACTGTATATTGGTAGATACCAGTCCCACAGAACATACACATGATTACAGTACAGTTTAACTTACACATGACATTCTTTCTGATTCGGGTTGTTCACTTTTCCAGTCTTTTCCATCTGGCCCAGACCTCCATTACCACTTCTCCAGCCACAGCTTGTCTGCACAGATTACAATAAAAACACATTTAAAGCGACGTAGCCATCTATTTCCAATCTACAAAAACTCCCCACTCTGCGTGCACTTGCGGTGTGGAGCACTGACCCCAATATTTAAAAAATTATGGCATTATTAGGATTACTCCCTCCCCAAAAAATTCTATATAATATCCCAAGTGCCCCCTTCCAGCAACAAATACTCTTGAGTGTCCACTTAAAGTTAATAATGCCCCCCCAACAAAAATAAATAATGGGACCTGAGTGCCCCTATCAAAACTAATAATGTCTCCTTTTATAACAAATAATGTCCTTTGAGTACCCACACAGCTCTGTATATACAGAATGATAGTCCTACAGCCCTCAATACACAATATGATTTTCCCCAAAGCCCTTTATAATACATTGAGGACCCCAGAGCTCCCTATATATAGTAAAATGGCTACATAGCCCCTATATACAATATGATGTCCCCACTGCCCCCTATATATAGTATGAAGGTCCTCACTGTCCTATACGAATCAAACAGTGGGGAAAAAAGTATTTAGTCAGCCACCAATTGTGCAAGTTCTCCCACTTAAAAAGATGAGAGAGGCCTGTAATTGACATCATAGGTAAACCACAGCTATGAGAGTCAAAATGAGAAAACAAATCCAGAAAATCACCTTGTCTGATTTGGCAAGATTTACTTTGCAAACTATGGCGGAACATAAGAAACATGTAAGATTTCTGGCTCTCACAGACCTGTAACTTCTTCTTTAAGAGGCTCCTCTGGCCTCCACTCATTACCTGTAGTAATGGCAGCTGTTTGAACTTGTTACCAGTATAAAAGACACCTGTCCACAACCTCAAACAGTCACACTCTAAACTCCACTATGGTGAAGACCAAAGAGCTGTCGGAGGACACCAGAAACAAAATTGTAGCCCTGCACCAGCCTGGGAAGACTGAATCTGCAATAGGCAAACAGCTTGGTGTGATGAAATCAACTAAGTGCAAAAAAAGCAACACGGAGCATTTTTGTGTGCTTGCCGCAGTGCCAAAAACGCGCAAGCACCAGCAAAAATGTACCAGCGCATGACCAGCATACCCAACGCTAACTATAGGGTACGCTGATTACATGCTGCGTCATGCGATCAGAGGAGGAGCTGATCGGAGGAGGTGGAACGGGGGCAGAGCTTAGCGGTGGCCCTGCACCTCCGAACGCAAATCTGAAAGTTGCCTTAGGCCTGTTTCACATGTCAGTTTTTTGCCATCAGTCAAGATCCGCCGTTTTCCTAAAAAAACGGATCCGCCATTTTGTTTGGCGGATCAGTTTTTTTTCCCATTGACTTGCATTACTGGCGGATCTTGACGGATGGGGAATCCGTTTTTTTGCGGATCCGCCATTTTTTTACCGTCCGCCGACATGCCCAGACGGAGCATGTAATGTTTTTTTGGCTGAATGATCCGCATTTTTGTATTGCGCATGCCCGGAGGCATGAACTCAGCCGGCAATTTAACCCTGAAATACTTTCTGGCGTACGGAAAAATTCTCTCTCTCTCTCTCTTTCTCTCTCTCTCTTTCTCTCTCTTTCTCTTCCCCAAACTGCGGTTCCTTAAAAATTCTTCAGCCAACGGATCCGTAAAAAAAACGGTCCCCTGTCGTCCGTTTGCATCAGTTCCGAACTGATCCGCTTTCCGCCATTTTGGCGGATTGTAACTGACAAGAAAAAACTGACGTGTGAAACAGGCCTTAGAGGGACACATCAGTCACAGTCACATTAACATTTTAGAGGGCCACATCCACATTATTGATGTCTGTGAATGTGGCTAAAACACATTTTCCCATACTTGCTGTGCTGGAGGAGCCTGCCTGGGCTGGAGGACACACGATCAGTAGTGCACTCAGTGGAGCGAGTCACGAGTGGACAGTTTGAGGCCTGGCTGAGGGTTGAGGCTCTCACTGTGTGAGCAATGGCGGCTGATCTCTGCTTCTTCTCTCAGATATGGCTGGGGTTCAGAGACGTGCTTACGTAGCACGCTGTACACATGACCCACCCACCCCCCTCTCTCTGAACCTCGGCCAGATCCTCCAATCACAGGCTGCCACGTCTGTGCTGTCTCACTGTCTCAGTCAGCCTGCAGTGACAGTCTGACTCTGTGTGCAGTGACTGAGTGCCCCTCCCCTCCCCTCCCCATGTCTCTGTACTGCTACACAGTACTATAATGAATGATGCAACCTATGTGTGCTGCTGTGGAGTGTGTCAGTTAATGTGCTATGTGTGTGCGGTGGCCCGCCCCCCCACCCTCCCCCCCTGTGTCTGCTAATGCTATGATAATGTCACATAGCATTTAGCAGACACAAGGAGGGAGGGCGAGTGGGCGGGGCGCCGCACACACATAGCCTATGTGTGTGTGGCTGCAGTAGTGCAGACAGCAACCCTGTCTCAGCTAATGCTAGCCTATGCCTATGCTATGTCTGTGTGGCAGGCAGCCCGCCCGGCCCCCCTGTGTCTGCAGCTGCTAATGCGGCGGCCGCTCTCCTCCTCCTGTCTCCAGTCCTCTGATGATGCCGACAGTACTATTATGTACACAACAAGCGCTGTGGCCCTGTCCTTCTGCCAAGTAACCGGCCCAGGGGGCAAATTCCTCCCTGCCACCCGGCCCAGCCCGCCACTGTGCACCGGGATGACTACACGCAAGTTGAAGATCAGAACAAGGGAACATGTTTGTGACATAGAGAAGGCTAAAACTACCCAGGACCTAACTTCACTCAAAACTTTACCTAGGCAATTCCAGCAATTTCAGTGATGCAAGTAAGCTTATGATTAAGGCTATTGATCAGGTCTCTCTGGGTCTGAAGGGGAGAGATCTCTCCAAGGCTCTCGCCTGTGTTGAGAGCCGTTGGATTTGTTGTCTAAATGCAGTTTACGCCGATGGGTGAAAGTTTGGATTTGGTTAATTTCTTTAGGGTATTTTTTCACATTTTTTAGGGGAGCTTTCTTTTCGCGTATAGCTTTTATCCTGGGTTTTATTATCTTTTATTTGTATCCGACATCTAGTATATACTACCATTCAAAAGTTTGGGGTCACCCAGACAATTTTGTGCTTTCCATGAAAACTCGTACTTTTATTAATCAAATGAGTTGCCAAATGAATTTAAAATCTAGTCCAGACATTTACAAGGTTTGAACAAAAAGATTTTTATTTGAAATAATAATTTTCTCCTTCAAACTTTGCTTTCTTCAAAGAATGCTCCCTTTGCAGCAATTACAGCATTGCACACCTTTAAAAATTTTAGCAGATATTTTGCTGAGTTAATCTGGAGAAATTTCACCCCATGCATCCAGAAGTCCCTCCCACAAGTTGGTTTGGCTTGATGGGCACTTTTTGCGTACCATACGGTCAAGCTGCTCCCACAACAGCTCAATGGGGTTGAGATCTGGTGACTGCGCTGGCCACTCCATTACAGATTGAATACCAACTGCCTGCTTCTTCCCTAAATAGTTCTTGCATAATTTGGAGGTGTGCGTTGGGTCATTGTCCTGTTGTAGGATGAAATTGGCTCCAATCAAGCGCTGTCCACAGGGTATGGCATGGCATTGCAAAATGGAGTGATAGCCTTCCTTATTCAAAATCCCTTTTACCTTGTACAAATCTCCCACTTTACCAGCACCAAAGCAACCCCAGACCATCACATTACCTCCACCATGCTTGACAGATGGTGTTAGGCACTTTTCCAGCATCTTTTCAGTTGTTCTGCGTCTTACAAATGTTCTTCTGTGCAATCCAAACACCTCAAACTTGGATTTGTCTGTCCATAACACTTTTTTACCATCTTCCTCAGTCCAATGTCTGTGTTTTTTTGCCCATATTAATTTTTTCCTTTTATTAGCCAGTCTCAGATATGGCTTTTTCTTTGCCACTGCCCTGAAGGCCAGCATCCTGGAGTCGCCTCTTCACTGTAGATGTTGACACTGGCATTTTGCGTGTACTATTTAATGAAGCTGCCAGTTGAGGACCTTTGAGACATCGATTTCTCAAACTACAGACTCTAATGTACTTGTCTTGTTGTTGGTCAGTTGTGCAGCGGGGCCTCCCATTTCTCTTTCTACTCTGGTTAGAGCCTGCTTGTGCTTTCCTCTGAATGGAGTAGTACACACAATTGTAGGAAATCTTCAGTTTCTTGGCAATTTCTCGCATGGATTAGCTATCATTTCTAAGAACATGAATAGACTGGCAAGTTTCACATGAAAGTTCTTTTTTTCTGGCCATTTTGAGAGTTTAATGGAACCAACAAATGTAATGCTCCAGATTCTCAAGTAGCTCAAAGGAAGGTCAGGTTTATAGCTTCTCTAATCAGCCAAACTGTTTTCAGCTGTGCTAACATACTTGCACAAGGGCTTTCAAGGGTATTCTAACCATCCATTAGCCTTCTTACACAGTTAGCAAACACAAAGTACCATAAGAACACTGGAGTGATGGTTGTTGGAAATGGGCCTCTATATACCTATGAGGATATTGCATTACAATCCAGACGTTTGCAGCTAGAATAGTCATTTACCACATTAACAATGTATAGAGTGTGTTTCTGAATCATTTAATGTTAGCTTCATTGGAAACAACTGTGCTTTTCTTTAAAAAATAAGGAAATTTCTAAGTGACCCTAAACTTTTGAACGGTAGTGTATATTGTTTGTGTTGTTCTCATCATGATTCCTTTGTTTATAGATGTTCACTTACCTTTTTGGTGACTTCGTCTTGACATCTGTGTTCTACCTGTTTGGACGTCACAGAGGGGAAACGGTCCATTATCATCCGCACAACTGTACATAGTCCCTTGGCAGGATAATGTGACTTTTTTCGCTTTACCTAATCCATGTGCCAATTTAATTCATCTGCAGCGGACCTATGGTGATGTGGATGACATGCTGCATTGACGTTACTGTTTACTACTATGGGGACATGTATAATGTACTAGTCATCCATCTATTATTGTCTCTTTATATCTAGGTTTAGGGAATGTGTATCTATTATGTACTTTATTTACTAGCTGAAGAGCCTGGCGTTGCCTGGGCATAGTAACCAACTGTGGTTAGTTATAACAAATTATAATGATTATATTGTACATAAAAACCGTGTATCTATTCCTATCCTGTGTGATACTGACTGCTGAGCCATGTATCTAATCCTATTCTGTGTGATACTGTCTGCTGAGCCGTGTATCTAATACTATCCTGTGTGATACTGCCTGCTGAGCTGTGTATTTAATCCTATCCTTTGTGATACTACCTGCTGAGCAATGTTTCTAATCCTCTCCTGTGTGATACTGACTGCTGAGCTGTGTATCTAATCCTATCCTGTGTGATACTGACTGTTGAGCTGAGTATCTAATCCTATCCTGTGTAATAGTTGGGTCGCCCTCCCAGGGCTGTGGGGTACTCGGTACCGGGCCCGATGAGCTTCAATGGGAGATGTCATGGCAGCTGGGACCTGGCCCGTGGCCCTGGGCGCCCATTGTAAAAGGGGGAATGTTCAGTGTGCTTATGATGATTAGAGTCTATGATGCAACCTGTGGTGTTCTGCAATGAATGATGTTAAGCCGATGCTGCAGACAGATCCTCTGGGACAGATGGTGTGTTGCAGCAATGATGTTATAGCCCTACACAGGCAGGCCTGTAGTCCCAGGGCAGAGTAGGTGAAGTGACACTTAGATGGTGTAGTGTCAGGCGCAGGGGATGTAGCAGTGCCGGGCAGGTTGACGCAGGAATAAGTGGAGGACACCAGGACATGTAATTCCAAAGCTTTACTCACAGTCTGTTGTGGCACAAGAGCCCGCATCCGTGCCGTGTCCTCCGGGTCAGGAGCTCAGCCAACTTCCAGGCAAGATGAAGTACTCCTTTCCAACACTCCGCCAACTTATGTGCCTTTTCTGAACGTCTCCCTCTTAGCGCCTTTAGTGAAGTACTCACAGTACTGAGTTACACTGGAGTTCCTCCTGTCAGATGTTCCTATGAACTCTACTTGTACGGCAGACAGCTATAGCCTGCTTCGGGGACTCCTTACTACCTAGTCCCGGCTCACTATCATTGCTGTTGTGCCCCCAAGTCTTGTGTGGGAATAAAGTGGTGATAACTTCTATTCCTCCGGTGTCTGCTGCAGGACCATTAGTATCCATACAACCTTGGGGACCAGACCCCGGCCTTGCGCTAAGAACTTGGGAAGGGTTCTCCTCTAACCCTAATCCTTAGTTCTCTTCTTCTCCTCATGTTCCGTACTAATCCTTTCCTTCTTATGGAGAGTCAGGCTTTTTATCGATGTTCCTTTCCTGTGCCAGCGGACCCAGGTCACTGAGGTCGGCTGCAGCACTTCCTTCCTCCATCCCACTCAGGGGATCTCCTTTCACAGACTGACCTCGTCAGACTCCTGTGACAAACTGACTAAATCCTCACTTCTTCCCGCTCTTTTGATGCAAAACTAAACTCCACCCACCTCCTAGCACGCTTCGTGTTCCAAGCAGGGAGCCACCAAAGGGTGATTTGCTACACTACTATGTTGTGTGGGATGCAGGTGTTGGAGTGTGGTCAGGTGTCTCCACCTTACCTGGATGGTGGGGTACCACACCTCAGGAGGAGGTGCAGTACCTCTGTGGCGACTGAACCCTCAGAGGTGCCACATACCCTCCGTTAAACACAGCACGTCCGCGGGCTGAAAAAGAAGCAAAGATGGACAAATACAGGAACATACAAAATTTTGTAATGCTAAATAAACAGTTCTTATCTAAACTTCCCAATGTGGGAGGCACTCATTCTTGAATGTTGCAAACAATTTTAACTAACTATCTATGTTCTAATACAGTATCTAATTCAAAAGTGCTATTGGCAGTAACTCACTACCACTTCAAGTATTTTTCATCAACACATTTCTTCATCATCTCTTCTTTCTCATTTTCTACTTTCTATTATTTACCTTAAGTGACAACCGCTGATACCTGGTTCGCCACCTTTCAATTTTAAATCTTTATTCACATATTAAGGCATTAGTCTAAACTCTATAAAGCATTCACTATTCTCTTTTTCTATCAAAAATGCTAGACATCATTAATAAGTGCAATATAGACATTGATCCAGCCAAGATGTCTTGAAATGTCCTTATTCTTAATGAGGTAGTCCTTATTCTTAAAAGACATATGTAAAACCAAGAAAGGGCACCTAAAGAGGTGCAACTATTTACATTACAGTTCTGGATCATTCAGTGTCCATGATCTCCACAGTTCAATAAGAAAAACGCTGCCAATAAAACTGGGCAACAAAACTGGAATCAACAGGGAAACAGAATGATAACAAAAATAGGAAAAAACAGGCACAATGGTGCAAATACCCTCCTGGGTAACAGAGTTAGTTAGTTATCTTTAATGTTGGTGGTCCCCTTCTGGGGTACTGGAAGCTGTGGACTTGGGCTGCTTCCAGGGAAGAACTTCTGGACATCCTCTTCATTCTTCATGCACCTTTCTTAATTTAATTTATTAGTGGAGATGTATATCCTCAGTTTATTAATTCGCTTTACAGCTCAGTATACTAATTATCCCTAGTACGCATGCTCAGTTCGCCTGACCTCTGTCTTTCGGGAACACGGGACCTGTGACTGCATTGCACATGTGCCGTCAATATGACGGTGGTCATATGCTTGCGTTCCACTGCTGTGGATCAGAGGACCTTATTTGAGCTCCGGGTTAATTATGCATGTGCCTACAATATGGGACACCATCCAGTCACCATGGTCACATGACCGCTTTCACTACATGCATATCTCCGTCAGGGTAATTGGACGAGGTGGATATAAATAGTCTGGCGAATCCCTCCCCCAACACACGCCTCCTGAGGAAGATTTACGAAACCTACGTTGGGTCGATGGGGACCCTGAGGTTACCGGCCAACTAACACTGTAAATGCTATATGTTACCTCTTTCATTATGGCTCTTTAGTGATCAGTATATAACCTAGTTATTACAAGGGGATGTTGCAGCGATTCCCTAGTGGCATGCTGTTCATTTTGCACTCTGTTACTATTTATCATTGTGATTATGTGATCTCACATTTCAGTCATTTGAGAGTGGTGTGTTTTGCCCACTACTTATTTATTCATCAGATAAATATTTTGAATTCTATGTATGACTTTGTGAGAATTCATTGCACTTAGCACTTTAAATTGGTACTCTCACTTTTTTGTCACACTAGTTATTATGGCTCTCTTATTGTCTGTTTCTAATATGGATAACTGACACAATGATTATGGTGTGTAACCTTGGCCTCTGTGTTTTTGGAATACAGCAGACTTTTTACTAGCATTTTATTCAAATTCTTGGATCAATAAAGATTTTAATTTATTTGGATTATACTCGGTTGGTGGTGGCTTATATCTTCCTCCTCTTTTTGTGTTTTCATGATATAGAAGCTGTCAGCGCTGCACTTACTGCACTGACCTGAGAGACTTCCTGATCATGCAGTGTGCATGACCGGGAAGTTTTCCAGTTCTGATAACCCAGATGTTGTCATGACGACATCGGGTTACCATGGCAGCGATCGGGACCCCGCGTCATGCCACCACCCGTGTACGCAGCCGATCACTGAGACGTACTATTCCGCCCATGGTCAAATTGTCCAAGGACACATGGTCAGAATAGTACGTGTGGTGTCAGAAAGGGGTTAATGGCATATCAGGATATTTTATAATTTTGTGCACTATGCAGCATATATAGGAAGTCATTTGCATATTTTCTTAATATATTTTTTCTTTCAGAGTACCACCCCCATAAAATACAGTTTGCATCACCTATATAGGTTGTCATGTCAAAGAAATTTCACTGTATACTTTTTTGGCGCTTTTCCAATATGTGTTCTGCTCTTACTGCAAATTGGCTTTGCTGAATATATCCATAAAAGAGATTTTCTTTTGTATCATTAGTAAAGCACCTACATTACAGATAGCTACGAAAGTAACAGACTGAAAGCAAGGTTGGGATGATCACAGAATGATGCCTATTTCCGCAATGTTTCCTGAATTTTATTGACAGAAATAATGATTAAACATGCACTTCTGGAGACTCAGAGTACATTAAGCCTTCATACCTCATTGAACACATTATTGCAAAAAGGATCAATTCCTTAACTATGTTTTGTCCAATGGTAAAACGACCACAAGATGGAACATTGATGTAACCATCAGCATTTTCAGTATCAACAAAAGAAAACTTCTTTGTGTGTTGATTCTTTGTATTATGTGTTTTTATTCAATGTTATTCATGTAATACACAAGTTTTACCCTTAAAAAAGTGAGCAGAAAATTGCAAATGTCTTACAGGTGTTTTCCAGTTTTATAGAAATAAAGCATGTTTATTGTAATATTTCACGTATGTTAGTTGTCAGCATTTTTGTTTACATCCATTTGATCAAAAACCGCAGCAAACTATTACTCCTCACAGCTGCAAAAATTAATGGGATTTTTCAGGATTTAGATAATGGTGACTAGAGTTGAGCGAAACGGGTCGAACAAATTCAAAAGTCGCCGACTTTCGCAAAAGTCGGGTTTCATGAAACGAAACCCGACCTAAGAGTGAGGTCGGCCACGAGGTCGGCGACTTTAGCGCCAAAGTCGCGTTTCAAAAGATGCTTTAGCGCCCTTTTGCAGCCAATCAGGAAGAACGGACACTGTGGGCAACGTGATGACATAGGCAGCGGTCACCACCATCTTGGAGAAGGGCATGCAAGTGATTGGCTTGCTTTGTGGGGCATCACAGGGGGTATAAAAGGGCGTGCACGCCGACCGCCATGTTACTCATGCTGATCTCAGAATAGGGAGAGCTGCTGCAGCTGCTGATTCTGTAGGGAGAGCGTTAGGGTGGCAAAAAGAAAAAAAAACTGCTTCTGCTGATAGCGCTTTTCACTGTAGTTACTGTGCAGTGAAAGGTGAAGATGTTTGCTTTTGTGCAGCAGCGCTGGTGGTGATTAGCCTGCCTTTTAAGGCTAGCTGCATTGCTGTGTGCACACTGGTGTTCAAACTGCTTTATTAAAAGCAATCCAAATTGTATTGTTTTGTCCTGGTGAGGTAGTGAGCGTTCATTTTTTCACACACCGTACAGCGGTGTACGCTCCTCACACAGTACCGTGTAACGGCTGTTATCACGGCCAAATTGAAGCTATATACGTGTGTGACTCTGTAAGGAAAAGCCGAGGAGTTTGTCTGTTCTTACAGACCTACACCTTATAGTTTTGGCCGTTTTTCAAACAGTTTAGTATTTTTGCTGTTTGAATACATTCAAAACTAGAGAGAGACAGTGTGCGTCAGTCCGTATACAAAAACACTGTTAAATATTAATAATTCGTTAAATATTTCTTATAAGACCCAGTTCTGTAGAATGCTTTAGCTTACACGACATAGGCTATTTTTAAGCTTGGCTCATGGTAGAAAGACAGCTCCATATATGTAGAGACCACGTGCTTTAGGAGACGTATATAATTCATGGCTAACTGTAGAGGTCGCTCTTCTTCTTCCCTCACCATCATGAGACACAGACGCAAGATGACATAACTCAACAGCTGGTATGTTACTTTAGTACGAAGAAGCCGAACTGAGAGACAGACGCCATTTGCCATGTGGGATCTCAGAGTATGAACAATGGACAATATCTCTTTCACTTATTTTTATTCACCTGTTTTTCTGTAATAACCTTTCTTTGATGGAAGAAACCAAATAAACCACTATATTTTTATCTGGTAACTAGTCCTGAGTATTTTACAGGATATGCATTATTTTACATTGGCGAGCCAGCCAGATCTGAATTTTTGTACTTTTTTGCGGATTTCCCTCAACTTGCCCACACGGGGGATTGGACTTTGCTAACGTCAAATCATATGTGCAAGTTATCGGGAATTCCACTACTTACAAGAATCACATAGAACCTAGAAGTAAGAATTACCAGATAGATTGAGAAGTACTACAAGTGCCAAAAGTACCAGACGTAAGCCAGATGTGTAAAGACAGGAACCCAGTGTTGTCCATCAAAGGAACAAGCTGAGACATTTCAAGGTAAGATAAAATGGATGTCATTAATTGTCTTGCTAAGCAGAGTAAATTGAAATTTAAGTCTGTAGACAATTCTAATTCAGAAGTTTTATGGTTAAGTTTATATGCCGAGTGTGAACTCGAGAATCAAAGGTTCGATTCTAAGTTTTTCAATAGAGAAAGAGAGAGATTAAAAAATATTCTACAGATGGTAGATATATTTCATAGATCTGTGTCAGAGAAATCCAAAAATGATTGTTGTGATGTTCTCGAGATTGGCTGTAAAGTTAGGGAGATTGACTGTAATCAAGTGTCTGTAGCAGCCATTGAAGGTGACCTTGCAGACGTGGAACAAGATGGAGAAGTAGGAGGAGACTTCAGAACTGACGTAGAGGACGTACAAGGGAAAGACGTACCACTAAAAATAGACGACTCACAGGCCCAAATCCGAAGTAGCGTGAGGAAGGATTTGATAAAGATATGCCAAATAATTCCTGCTTATGACAACAAAATAGATGTTTGCAGGAACTCTGAGATCTTTGAAAGTTGTTCTGATAAATTTGATTTATCTAACGAGGAGAAGAATCAGTTGTTCAAAATGTGGATCCCTGTAAATTTTGCTAGGAGATTGTCTTTAAAGTTATCTGGTGAAACACATGAGAATTTAACTGATAAAGACAGATTAAAAATTCTCATTTTTTGTTCATCAAATGAAAATCATCCAGATATTGATATTCTTCAAAAATTAAGAATTGGTCGGAAGGAATGTATTTTTACGTTCATGTCCATATATGAACGTTTGTACAAAATGCTGAGTGAGAATGTCAAAACACCGTCCCTCATAAGGAGTTTTGTAAGCAAATTTTGGTTTCTAAATCCTGCATCTCGTGTTATTGCGTCACAAAAAGATTCTTTGTTTGAATGTGCGCAATCCCTTGATTTTGCCAGAAAACACGAGAATCGTGAGAGGAAAGTAAATTGTGCTAATTTTGTAAAGACAGGCAGAGTAAAATCTTATCAGAAGCCTGTATTAGCAAAGCCTTCTAAAATGAGATTTCCCCAAAATCAAATCTACGAAGAAAGAAAAAGAAAATCACATGTTTGTTATAAGCCATATGGAATGATGCAAAAGAACACCGAAAAGACACAAATTGAATTAAGAAAAATGATGAGTTTTGATCTTCTTTCTGTAACAAAGATGGCCGAATTTAACAGACAGAAACAGGTGGTGAGTGACATCATGGCCTGTAAACTGAATACTCTGCTCCAAGAATCTATCAGCTTTAAAATGGCAAGAACCTTTCAGGATATTTTTTGCAGAGAAATAAGTATGGGTGTAGGAATTGGCTAGGAAAAAAGTAATTATATATATTGTGTAACAGTGTTATACAATTAGTGAGTTATATGTAATTATTTTATAGAGTATAATCCTGTAGTTTTATGGTTTGTGGATATATATATAGTCATACAGTATATATAGGGTGTTTGTAGAAGTAGAAATAGTAGAACTGTATTTTTTAATGAAAATTAAAATCTACATCAGTAATAATATTTAGAATATGAATATGATATTAACCTTATTTTTTATGTTTCCTTAGAATTTTCATTTCAAAGCAGGACTTAATCGAGAAAAATTCTCTTCCAAGGATTTATGCCTTTATTTACACAGGAAGTTGCAATATTGCATGATTTTATATATCTAACCCTTAAAAGGAAATAACTAATTGCTTTTTAAAATGTTCTGGGTGTGTGCTTTACTGCATGGTTTGAATGACAACCACAGCTGGGGAATTTGAACCTTGTTCTAATAATACAAGTATACCAGTATACTATGTCCCTGTTCCTTAGGAAAGAATTTTAAAGGGGGTCTCAACTTTTGCAAAGCAATGGAATTTTTTTTCCAGGCCTAAATGTCAAGTATAGCTATATATATATTTATGTCATATGTATTTGGGGAATATTCAAAGAAATATTAAGAGACTAAATTGAAATAGTTTACAATGCATTGATAATTAGGATAATTTGGGTTAAAATACGTGTATTCATCACACCTTCATATGTGAGGTATTTGGTTTAAAGTTAATATGTGACACAGTCTGAGTGACAGTGACTGAGTGTGTGAGCAGCTGCTGAGCGAGTAATGTGATATGTTTGTGAGACCTCAGGATCCTGAATGCATGAGAGAAAGAAAAAAAAAAAAAAAAACCCCAAAAGCTTTTATCTTTAGGAGAAATATGCAGATCAGTTAAATTATTAGAATATTAGGATATATAATGAAATATTATCTATACAACATATATTTCTATATTTCTATAGTAATTATTATTTCTTGATTTAGTTAATTGTGGATAAGTGCAAAGTGCAATTGCACATCAAAATGGTTTATGCAAATTAATTTTTCCAAAGGATAATTTTATGATATTCAAATTAATTTTGATGGTTACACATCTTCAGACAAATAATGGTATAAGCAAGTATAAATTCACATAATTTATACATTAATTATTTTTAATTTTGGTTTTGATAAATGAATTATTTCATAGAACAATATTTTTTGGTATTAAGGGGGAAAATATGTTTTTGATCCTGACTACATCATCACATTTGATTAATACTTCTTCTTCACACATTTTAATAGGAAAAAAAATATTAATAAGATACAATGGTATAAGTATTGGGTATAATAACAAGTATTATAAAGAGTCATTTCTTTACACTAAGAGGAATTACATGCAAAGTTGCATAATTTGAATATTTTGATAACACAAGTTTATGACAATTATGAAATAATCCAGATCATGGAAATATTAACGGTATATGTTACTGAAGACATAATTACTCTGCATCAACATAAAGGCCTTATTCTTATTTTTATTTTTATTCTTATTTTTCATTATTTTTAATTCTTTCACCAATATTTAGTAAAGTAATATCTACTGAGAATATTGCTTCATTAAATATAGCAATTATATGGTTCTTTTACTAAGGAAAATGTTTCACTTCTGAGTTATATGCAACAATTATTTTATTCATTCATTCGCTCACTCATATATTCTTATTTTGGTTCATGGCTATACATTCCTACATATTATTAGTATAATGAATATATTCCTTATTAATAAAGATGATAACACCGGTTACATAAAACACAGTGACACCTATGGGTTGAAAAAGATAATTACACCTATGACATAAAAAAATGTTCTATCACATGAAAAAATATGGATAATAATGTATTATCACTTATTATTGGTTTATTATTTCAAACACTGAAATCCATATACAGTACAAATTCTGATAATAATTATATGGATATTACTGATTGCTATGGTACGCTGTGATATTATGGGATAGGGAAATTACAGGATTTGGTATAGAATAGGGAATGAAGACTTCAAGCAAGATACTGAAATTATGTTAATAAAGACTTTTCACATTTCTAAACTTCATTGATTTTTATCAGTTGCAAGAAGAAGAATGCCGCGATCCAGAAGTCCCAGAAGGTAACAAAGCTATGATTACTGAGTAATAGACTGTGTTAATTACAAGTGCAGTATCCACCACTGACAATCACAAGTGCAGTATCCACCACTGACAGTCACAAGTGCAGTATCCACCACTGACAGTCACAATTAAAGTGTCTAACCTGACAACCAGAGGACGATGATCCTATGATGCTGAGAAGAACTGTGTTATCACGTTCTTATCAAGTTCCAGAGGTTTTCAATCACCTGAAAAGCTTCAATGAAAGCTGGTGAACAATGAAGGTAATTATCAGGAAGCTACAACCCTGACATATGTCCTGTGCATTAGGACAAGGACTGGTTATGGTGCTATGTTTAGCAAGGAAGAGTCATTTTAACCCTTGCTTTGCTGACCAAAGACGTCACACCTGTTCAAAGACCAGTGCCGATGGAGGATTCCAGAATATCCAAGGCGAGCCAATGTAAGCCCAGGTTTTTAAAGATGACACTGCACAGATATTAAAGCTGCATTTCATCTATAGACTTTGTTTCTTATCAACATTTGAATTTATGGACTTTGATTTGATACACCACACAATTCCTACAACATCTATATGCTATAAGAAAACTGTATTTTTAAAAGAACCAAGAAGAAGACAGAAGACATCAAAATGAAGACCAGATGACACCAGATGATGATGACTGGACCTGAGATGCTTCAATTTAGACTTAGGGAAGTATAATTATACATATTTTATATGAATATTGTTCACGGCTTACCATAACATGAATTCACATCAATTATGTCATTGAGTACTTATAACGGTAATCTAATATTATTATTATTATTATTATTATTATTATTGATATTAAATTATTTTGTCAAAGAAGAAGAAAAGAAGAAAGAAGATCTTGTTATATTTGAGGGTTCCAATTAATGTCTGTCTCCCTCAAAAGGGGGAATTGTTAAATATTAATAATTCGTTAAATATTTCTTATAAGACCCAGTTCTGTAGAATGCTTTAGCTTACACGACATAGTCTATTTTTAAGCTTGGCTCATGGTAGAAAGACAGCTCCATATATGTAGAGACCACGTGCTTTAGGAGACGTATATAATTCATGGCTAACTGTAGAGGTCGCTCTTCTTCTTCCCTCACCATCATGAGACACAGACGCAAGATGACATAACTCAACAGCTGGTATGTTACTTTAGTACGAAGAAGCCGAACTGAGAGACAGACGCCATTTGCCATGTGGGATCTCAGAGTATGAACAATGGACAATATCTCTTTCACTTATTTTTATTCACCTGTTTTTCTGTAATAACCTTTCTTTGATGGAAGAAACCAAATAAACCACTATATTTTTATCTGGTAACTAGTCCTGAGTATTTTACAGGATATGCATTATTTTACAAACACGGAGTTCAACAGTTTTACATACATCGTACAGCGGTGTACATGTATGCTCCTCTCTCAGTACCATGTAACAGCTGTTATCACGTCCAAATTGAAGCTATATACGTGTGTGACTCTGTAAGGAAAAGCCGAGGAGTTTGTCCATCCTTACAGACCTACACCTTATAGTTTTGGCCGTTTTTCAAACAGTTTAGTATATTTGCTGTTTGACTACATTCAAAACTAGAGAGAGACAGCGTGCGTCAGTCCATATAATAATAATAATAATAATCTTTATTTTTATATAGCGCTAACATATTCCGCAGCGCTTTACAGTTTACACACATTATCATCACTGTCCCCGATGGGGCTCACAACCTAAATTCCCTAACAGTATGTCTTTGGAATGTGGGAGGAAACCGGAGTACCCGGAGGAAACCCACACAAACACGGGGAGAACATACAAACTCCTTGCAGATGTCCTTGGTGGGATTCGAGCCCAGGACCCCAGCGCTGCAAGGCTGCAGCGCTAACCACTGAGCCACCGTGCTGCCCTATACAAAAACACAAAAACACAAAAACACGGAGCTTGACAGTTTTACATACACCGTACAGCGGTGTATGTGTACGCTCCTCTCTCAGTACCGTGTAACGGCTGTTATCACGGCCAAATTGAAGCTATATACAGTACTTGTGTGACTCTGTAAGGAAAAGCCGAGGAGTTTGTCCATTCTTACAGACCTACACTCTAGGGAGATTCCAATTCTGCCCAATTCTATATACACCTTGTAGTTTGTCATACACTAGGCAATTTCTGCCTGTCACATTGCGGTGTAATATAAACAGGGCCTGACAGAATAAAACTGTGTCCTGAAGTCTAGAGAGATTCCAATTCTCACCAGTCCTCTATACACCTTTCTTACACCATCCAGAATCTGCCTGTCACATTGCGATGTAATATTAACAGGGTCTGACAGTATCCAACTGTGTCCTGAAGTCTAGAGAGATTCCAATTCTCACATGCCCTCTATACACCTTTCTAAGACCATCCAGAATCTGACTGTCACATTGTGGTGCAATATAAACAGGGCCTGACAGTATCCAACTGTGTCCTGAAGTCTAGAGAGATTCCAATTCTCACCTGTCCTCTATACACCTTTCTAAGACCATCCAGAATCTGACTGTCACATTGCGGTGTAATATAAATAGGGCATGACAGTATCCAACTGTGTCCTGAAGTCTACAGAGATTCCAATTCTCCCCACTACTATATACACGTTGTACCTTGTTTTACAGGACCATAGAGTTGTTGGTTTTTTGTGGACATTTTCCCCAAAAATGAGGAAGTGTAGTGGAAGAGTCCGTGGAAGTGGGTGGGGGTTGGCAGCTGGTAATGACTGTGTTGGTGTTGGTGGTGGATCTGCTGGTAGTGGCAAAAGCAAAATAGCACCTAATGCAGGTGGTGTTGAGCCTGCGTCATCGTCTGCCTCCACAATGCCTCGAAGGCTCCCTTTTCTGGGAGTAGGTAAACCACTTTTAAAGCCGGAGCTTCAAGAACAAGTTTTGGCTTACATTGCTGACTCAGCCTCCTGCTCTATCGCCTCCTCTTCTGAAATTTTAAAAAATAAAAGCACCGAGTCGTCATTGGAGGCTCAGCTCATGGTCATGAACCACAACTTTCCTTGTGTCCTTCACCCCAACCAAAATCGAAGGATGCGGCAGTCCACACTACAGATTACTCCATGGAGCTGTTTTCACATACCATGCCTGGGTTATCAAGTCAAATCGTGAATTCCCCAGTCCAAGATGAATCTGACATGGAGTGTGGGTGGCCAGCCAGGGCAGTGGGGTTAATGGGTACCGGGCCGATGTCTCACAGGGATGTGTCACGGTGGTGGTGACCCGATCCGTGGCCCTTGGCATCCATGCAAAGGGGTGAATTACGTTTATAGGTGAATGATATGTGACATCACCTGTGGTTTCTGATTAGATTGACCAGCGCTGCAGTGGCACTTCTCTGGGACAGATGTTGTGGTGCATGTAAGATGTAGAAGCCCTGCACAGGTAGGACCGTTGTCACAGGGCAGATGAAAGAGTTGGTAGATGGTGTGCAGTGCAGGATGTAGCAGAGCCGTGTGCCAGGCGCAGGAGAAAGAGGACAGACACAGTCGTGCAGTTACTTTACATGGACTTGGTAAATGCCGTCCAGGACCCAGAGTACAGATGGAGAAGGAGTTGGTCAGCCTGGAAGCCAAATTGGAATTCTCTCTCTGCAGATGGGTAGTGTGGCCTCCGTTCTAGCGCTTATCTGAGGTACTCGCAGTGCTGAGTTCAATGAAGTTCCCCCTGTTGACTCTCTCTTGGAACTTTCTTGTATGGCAGGCAGCCGTAGCCTTTTCCTTCTGGCTCTCACATGTCGCTGCTGGGGCCTCCGAGCCTTAGTTGGGTACAGAGCATTTACAGCTGCTACTTCCTCCGGTTTCTGCTGCAGGAACGTCAGTGTCCCTACAAACTCAGAGACCGGAATCCAGACCATGCGCTCCAGCTAGGAGTGAGCCTTAACTCTGGTCATCCTCCAGCTCCCCTACTCACATCCACACACTTCCCCTTCCCTTCACAAGCTGCCCTAACTTACATCCTCCCGACCACAGAGAGCAGCTCCCCAGCAGTCAAGTTCAGAGGTCTCCCTGCTGGCCTGGAGTGGGATATGTGTTGTGTGTTGGTTTAACTGCTAGAGAGATCCTTCGTTGCTCCCAAGCATGACATCACACTCCCTAGGAGGAAGGTTATGCCACTGTGGCGACCGTACTCCTGGGGGCGCCACAAGTGCACTGAGGCCCAGCCACTGCTAGATGATTCTGCTGGTAAATTGACCCAGACCACTACATTCCCCTCGCACTCTACACAGCCAGAATCTGACCCTGATGAAACTCAGGTTACCCTTCCCATATACTGTACCACCTTACACGGTGACAAAGAGGAAGGTGCAGATGAAAGTGCAGGTTCGGCCCACCCGCCGTCAGACACACCGCCGTACTATGAGGGTCCCTGTGCCAGTGCCGTCGCCAATGAGTGGGCCCCCCCTGCTTGCTCAGGATCACAGCACTTGCAAAGTTGAAATACTTACCTCTCCCTGCTCCACCGCCATGACGTCTTACGCGTTTCCTGACAGTGATATTCTGATCAGAGAGCGCAATGACATCACGTCTGTACGCCCAAACTAGTACAGGGATTCCCTAGCGAGGAGACTTATTTAAAGAGACTTATTTAATTGTTTTCAATGTTGGGACAGCAATTTTTAGGGAGCACTATTCTCTGGAGAATGATATATGGGGCCCACCATACGCTGGAGCATTCCAAAGGTGGACGACTGGAGTGTACGGGTGACCGGCGGATGTGCGAGCACAGTCTTCGCTCCTTATGGAGCAGGGGTGTTAACTCCGGATAATTATTGAGGAAGCACTGCACCACCAGGTTCAAGGTGTGAGCCAGGCAAGGTATGTGTCTGAGTTTTGAAAGGGCTATGGCTGCCACAAAATTCCGGCCGTTATCACTAACTACCTTGCCTGCCTCAAGATGTAAACTGCCCATCCATAACTCAGTTTGTCGCTGCAAGTACCTCTGCGGTGTGTCTGTTGTCTCCCAAACACATCATCTTCAACACAGCCTGCTGACGCTTACCACTAGCTGTTTGATAGTGGGACACTTCGTGTGGAACACTGGCAGCTGCGGATGGAGTGCTTGTGCGACTGCGCTCTGTGGACGAGCTTTCGCTTCTGGAGGAGGAGGAGGGTCGAATGCCTACAGCCAACTGTTTCCTATACCGTAGGCTAGGCAGCACTGTCCCACCACCGCTGTCCCCTGTGGACCCTGCATCCACCACATTAACCCAGTCCGCAGTGATGGACACGTAACGACCCTGGTCATGCCTACCAGACCATGCATCTGTTGTGAGGTGCACCTTTCCACTCACTGATTGCTTGAGTGCATGGACAATGCGGTCTTTCACATGCACGTGGAGGGCTGGGATGGCTTTTTGCGAAAAGAAGTGTCTACTGGGTAGGTCATAGCGTGGTACTGCGTAGGCCATGAGCTCGCAGAAAGCTTTGCTTTCAACAAACCGGTAGGGCATCATCTCTAACGAGATTAGTTTGGTAATGTGGGTGTTCAAAGCCAGTGTACGTGGATGAGAGTATAAGTACTTTCTTGTCCTACTCAGAGTCTCTGGTAGGGTGAGCTGGACTTGAGAGCTGCATATGGTGGAACTAACGGTGGACATGGCGGACTGAGAGAGGGCTGGTGATGGTGTTGGTGGTGTTGCTCATGGCCTAGATTCAGTCTTTTGTAGTAATAACAATGTGATTCCATGACTGCTTTGCCCTTGCGACGACACCTCGACATTTGATGCTGGTGGTGTGCTAACCGGAGGGCTTAACATTGGGGGAAGCGATGTAGTGTTGCTGACTACCTTCATTCGGAGCAGGTGCACATGTGGTACGTGAGGTTTGGTAGTCCGTCCACGCTTGCAAGTGCATGGTGGTTAAATGTCTTAGCATGCAACTGGTATTCAAATTTCTCAGATTTTTCCCTTGGCTAAAGGTCTTTGCACACTTCTTACAGATAACTTTTGCCTGATCATTAGGATTTTGTTCAAAAAAGTGCCACATTGCACTCTTCCTACTATGGAAGACATTTTGAGGCCTTGCACGCTGTGCTAATTTGACCATCTGACCAAGCTGTCCTGCAACTCTTTTGGTTTTTGTAACACGTTTTTTGACTGCTATGGTCCTGCCAGATAACAGCTGAAGCGATGTCGTTGCCTGCTGCAGATCCTCCTCCTCCTCTTCTGAGCTATTGTCAGCGGCACCCTCTTCCCCCAATGGATGCCAATCTGGGTCAACAACTGGATCATCCATCACCTCCTCTTCCATTTCACTGGACTGGGGAATTCACGATTTGACTTGCTAACCCAGGCATGGTATGTGAAAAGAGCTCCACGGAGTAATCGGTAGTGTGGCCTGCCACATCCTTCACTTTTGGTAGGGGTGAAGGACACAAGGAAAGGTGTTGTTCCTGACCAGGAACCTCCACTGACGACTCAGTGCTTTTATTTTTTGAAACTTCAGAAGAGGAGGCTTCAGAGCTGGAGGCTGTGTCAGCAATGTAAGCCAAAACTTGTTCCTGAAGCTCCAGCTTTAAAAGTGGTTTACCTACTCCCAGAAAAGAGAGCCTTCAAGGCCTTGTGGAGCCAGACGATGACGCAGGCTCAACACCTCCTGCCTTAGGTGCTATTGTGCTTTTGCCACTACCAGCAGATGCAACACCACCACCACCATCGGGACCTGCTGGCAACCCCCGCCCACTTCCATGGTGTCTTCCACCATACTTGCTCATTGTTGTAAAAATGTACCCAAAATACCACCAGCTATATGGTACTGTAAAACAAGGTAGAAGGTGTATCTACTATTGGTGAGATTTTGAATCTCACTATAGATTTGAGGACGCAGAACTATTGTCTCTGGCCCAGTAGAGATTACACCTCAATGTAACAGACTGAAATTGGATGGTGTATGACAAGGTGTAGGGTGTCTATAGGATTGGTGAGAATTTGAATCTCACTATAGATTTGAGGACGCAGAACTATTGTCTCTGGCCCAGTAGAGATTACACCTCAATGTAACAGACTTAAATTGGATGGTGTATGACAAGGTGTAGAGTGTCTATAGGATTGGTGAGAATTTGAATCTCACTATAGATTTGAGGACTCTGACAATGATGCTCTCAGTCCAAGTATGGATGCAGGCAGCCTAATAAGCAGGACTGCTGCACAGTGCACACACAAAAGTGTGGAAAAATGAACCCTTGGTAACTGTGCAGAAAAGAGGAAGAAAAGTATTTTTGCTTTTAAAAAAGCAGTGTGCACAGCAGTGTGCAAACAGCAATGCAGCTATCAGGGAGCCTTATAAGGCAGCCTAATAACCAACAGAGCTGATGCACAAAAATATAGCCTCCCCTGTCACTGCACACAAAGTGTTGTGCTGTAAGTGGAAATCGCTAACAGCAGAAGCAGTTTTTTGGTTCTTCTTCCCGGCCTAACACTCTCCCTACAGAATCAGCAGCAGCAACAGCTCTCCTTATGCTAAGATCGGCATAAGTAAGATAGCGGTCGGCATTCACGCCCTTTTATAGCCCCTGTGACGCCACACAAAGCCAGCCAATCACTAGCATGCCCTTCTCAAAGATGGTGGTGACCGGTGCCTATGTCATCGCGTTGCCCACAGTGTGCGTCCTCCATCATTGGCTGAAAAAGGGCGAAGGAAGCATCTTTTGAAACGCGACTTTGGCGCTCTGGTCGCCGACCTCATGGCCAACCTCACGCTATGGTCGGGTTTCGCTTCATGAAACCCAACTTCAGCGGAAGTCGGCAACTTTTGAATATGACCGACCCGTTTCGCTCAGCTCTAGTGACCAACAAACAATAAATATGGAGTGTAAAGCAGTGCATCCAGTGACATGAACCTTTTATTAATCCAAGCTTGATAATAGCTCCCTGGAGCTGAAACGTTGCATGGGTTAATAAATGATGCATTGCACTGGACGTGCCTAATAACTGTCCATATTCACACTGATCAGCTGTTTTCAACAGCGCTGCATAAGCTGTGAACATCCAATACACGGTGAACGAAGCTACATTCACTGTTTACATTTACCACCGCCAGAGATCAAAACAGCTGAAAACTGATGAGTGCTGGGTGTCGGACCCCCACCAATGTGATATTGATAACCTTTGCTAAGGATAGTTGCTCTTGTTTTGTCCAAGTTGGATTTTAGTAGTACTGCACGAGTAGACAAAGAATGGATAGGACCCATGTGCAAGAACAGTGTATGTATGTGCCCTTTTCAGTCCAATAACTCATCATAATGCACAATTCTACCTGTTATAGAGGTGGAAATGGGCCCCCTTTCCTCTTGGGCCCCTGTTCGGCTGCACAGGTTGCACCAATGATATGTCCGACCCTGAGTGGTACTATTCATTTTGCACACAAAAATCCTACAAGCTACTTCTGATAACCCTTCTCATGTCAACGTGTCTTAGGCCTCTTTCACACTTCAGTTTTTGCATCCGTCAAAATCCGCCAAAAGGACGGATGGCGGATCCGTTTTAGTACTGATGACAACGGATGCCACCCGTCCGTTTTTTTGACGGATCCGACAAATGAAGAATTTTAAAGGAATCGCCGCCTGGAAAAAGAGAGAGAGAGAGAGAGAGAGAGAGAGAGAGAGAGAGAGTGTGAGTGTGAGAGTGTTTTCTGCTGTTTTTGGTCTAGAACAATTTTGTTGTTATGTTCTATGTAGAATGTAACCAGGTTTAATTACATCACAGTCAAAGCAACTAAACCACTATCTGTATGAGGTTAGTGAAACAGAAATGAGAGAGTGAGGCAGCAGAGCAAGATCCCACTGGCAGCTGTCATAACAGCAACACAAACCATTAAACATTAATACAGATTTTGGTAAACATATGCTTGTCAGATTCAGGTAAAGAAATCAGCATTTATCAGACTCTACTCGGCACTCTGACTGACAGTAATGTGCAGTTAAATGGAAATATATAATAAATTGTATTTTGCTTCTTGTGTATGACTCAGATGGCAAGCAATTCTGGTATGAACATATGATGTAGTAATGTAGAGAAACGATATAGGCTAATTTAGCTATTGTTTTATTTTTTTTAATTTTTTTTTAAAATAATTAATGGTTGTATCAGGTTTAAGGCTTACATTTCTCTAATAGATGTTTCTGTGTCTTGTAGAGTGAGAAACAAAGAAATGGGGGCACCACCGAAAGGATAATTAAGGGGATCCAACCTAGACCTAAATAGTACATATGTTTGACAAAAAGGAGAGAAAGAAATAGGCCATGAGCCTGGGATCACCCTGAAAAGGACATAGCATGTATAATACACATTTTATTAAACACAGCAAACAGCAAAAATTCTTAAAAACATTAAAAATGGTCACAGATGTGACACATACACAAATAATACAATGCTCATTATAGAGCAACCCACCTGCTACCAACTATCACCCTCACTGAGAATGATGCCTATATCCCTAAGTCCATGTAAACAGGATTCTCAATAGGAGAATTAGTAAGCCCACACTAGGTAATATAGAGCATATGAGTCAGAAACACCAATAATATACAAATACAATGAAAAAATGATGCAATTCCAACCCAATAATTACAAAAAAACAGTACAAGGGATAATGTAAACCCAAGAAGATGCTGATCACTATGAGGTGTACAAAAAAGATAGAAATGCACAATAAATAGACCTCATATATGCGTAGAGGTACCCCAGCCAAAGATCAGGCATCGGGAACATCAAGGACCAGATCAGCCAGACCAATAGGGGCTAGAGAGGGTCTAAGTGGACAGAGAAAATCTCCACAACCACCCCAAATGATAACCACACATACAAATCAGCACAATACAAAACCCATGAGAAGTGAAGTGGGGCAGGTATTCCTATTGAGAATCCTGTTTACATGGACCTAGGGATATAGGCATCATTCTCGGTGAGGGTGATAGTTGGTAGCAGGTGGGTTGCTCTATTATGAGCATTGTATTATTTGTGTATGTGTCACATCTGTGACCATTTTTAATGTTTTTAAGACTTTGTGCTGTTTGCTGTGTTTAATAAAATTTGTATTATATTTGCTATGTCCTATTCAGGGTGATCCCCTGCTCATGGCCTATTTCTTTCTCTCCTTTTTGTCAAACATGTGTCTTGTAGAGTTGAGCAAAAAGATTTATAGGACCTTGGTCCAGTGGCCATGTGTGTAGTTTATGGCTGCCAGACCAGAGTCTTTCGAATCTGCTCCTACCTGTTGTCATCCCTGGCACTCTTATTGATTAGTAGGCCCAGCACATCGTCATTGCTGGGGAGTGAAACACTCATGATGTCATGCTGGGCATACTGATCAAAAAAAGGTATGGTGGCAGGTATAAGAAGGATTGCAGAGCTTTTGTCTAGAAGCCACTGACTAATGACGTGGCCAATGGGTCAGGGTCTTTGCAGTTATTTTACTCAGCTCTAATCTCTTGAAAATTACAGTTACAAACTTGATATGGCCCCTATAATGTTGCACTGATTCCCTTTCAGAAAGTCTACCCCTGAATTGGCCAACCTGCACAATCATAGGACTCAATTAATTACCCATATAGAAGAGGATTTGGCATGTGAAACTCAGCTTTTACGCAAATGTGACTGCCAGCACTGAACAGGTAAGGTACGAGTTCTGAAATGGGGCTTGCTCAAAAGAACAACACTAAGGAAGTGGTAGCAATATCTAGGCACAGTGGAATTTTTTTTAAATTATTCAAATTAGCAAATTGGTAAAATTTGTGTGATCTAACAACTACTACTATGATGTTGATGACTTATCGTTAGGATACCATGGGTCATCATTAATTCTACAAATAAATTGTTCCCTGTTACTCTCAAATATTTCAAACTTTCATGCAACGGTCCAGAGCACCTGTTGACATTTTCTGCACTGCAATTCCTGTGTTTTCATGCATTGTTGAGGTGCATGACCTTGTTTTCATGTAAAATTTTTGGCTTCTCAGAACACTAGAAGATTGTAGCTGGATCCTACTGTTTCCTTGCAGATCTGAGCTGATGCCATTGATTTAAAAAAGAAGCAAGTGTGGTGTCATTCATCTGCTGCCATAAGTTTCTTTACTGACCACTGAATACATGGGCTTCACTGCTGTCATTTCTTGGTGTCTCCAATGCTGAGACATATAGGCAGATTCTTCTCTATAATTCCATATCATAATGGAGGATTCCTTGATGGTACTGCATAGTGAGAAGTAACAGCCAACATATCACGACACTGAAAACTGTAGATATAGTGGTCAGTCAGGGAGATTTAACAGAAAAAATAAACTAGAGTATAAGTTGGCATGCATGCCAAATGGGAGCAAGTTTACACTGGCCATTAAACAGGCAAAACCCAAACAGAAACAAAATAAACATATAACCTGCAGTAAAAAATAAGCAAAAGCAATGGTGCATATAAATAGTGTAAGGCTCGTTTCACACTTGTGTTTTTTTGCGCTGGATTTTAGAGCTAAAAAACGCATGCGTTTTTTTTCCTATATTTTGCATGGGATGCGTTTATGTGCGCATACACATGCGTTTGTATGCGTTTTTCCGCACATGCATTTTTTTGTGGTGTGCGCTCGGGCGCACAAAATGTGTCCTGTTGCATTTTTTGGGCGTCTGACTTGCCTCAAAAAAACGCATGCGCAAGACACCCATTATAAGTCTATGGGTGCGCATATGTGCGCATTGCCATGCTCATGTATGCATTTTTTTGCGCATGCGTTTTTTTGTTGACCATTAGTTAGACAATGGAATTTAGGGGTTTGGGTTATAGTTAGGGTTAGTTAAGGGGGTTTAGGGTTAGGGTTAGGGTTTGGGTTAGGGTTAGTATGGTTTGGTTAAGGGTTAGGGTTTAGGGTTCAAGGACAACATCTGCAAGGAGTTTGTATGTTCTCCCCGTGTTTGCGTGGGTTTCCTCCAGGCACTCCGGTTTCCTCCCACATTCCAAAGACATACTGATAGGAAATTTAGATTGTGAGCCTTCAGGGACAGCGATGCTAATGTGTGCAAAACTGTAAAGCGCTGCGGAATTTGTTAGCGCTATATAAAAATAAAGATTATTATTATTATTAGGGTTAGTTAGGGTTTAGGGTTAGGGTTAGGGTTTGGGTAGGGTTTGGTTAAGGGTTAGGGTTAGTATGGTTTGGTTAAGGGTTAGGGTTAGGGTCAGGGTTAGGGTTAGGGTATGGTTTGGTTAAGGGTTAGGGTTAGGGTTAGGGTCAGGGTAAGGGTCAGGGTTAGGGTTAGGGTTAGTAAAGTCATGGTTTGGGTTAGTGTGAGGGGCCAACTAATGTTGGAAAAAAACGCAAACGCGGTAAAAACGCACTAAAAACGCATACAAACGCATAAAAACGCTGCGTTTTTTTCATGCATGCTCATAAAAATGCTTGAAAAAAACGCAGCATTTGTATGCGTTTGTATGCGTTTTTTCCATGCGTTTTTTTGTGGGAAAAACGCGCTGCAAAAAAAAGCAAGTCTGAAAGTAGCCTAAGGTACTTAGTAAACACTGTTTTTGATCAAAAAAGTATAAAAGCCATCTACCAGCATCAAGGTGTACCACAATCGGGATAGTCCTAACCTCTAGTATTAAAACCTTACCATGTGTCAAAATGATATCAATGTGAATAAGGGCCAAGCAGCATTGATATCACTTTAACACATAGTAAGGTTTTAATACTAGACATTAGGACCATTCTGATTGTGTTACAGCTTGACGCTGGTGGGATGGCTTTTATGCTTTTTAAATCAAAAACGGTGTTTACTAAGTACTCTACATTTTTTATATGCACTATTGCTTTTACTTATTTACTTACAGCAGGATATATGTTCATTTTGTTTCTGTCTTTGGTTTAGTCAAGTAGTCTTAGTCTGACTGGCTTTAAATTTATTATGCAGAAGGCCAATGACCTCAAATATATAGCCAAATTTATTAAGAATTAACTTTATTGTTAATAAGAACTAATAGCCCTGGAACATTCAGTTTTTGAATAAACAATTTTCAGAATTTCAAGGTTATATTTTTATGCCCAAAAGATCAACTTACCGTTCTGAGAACAAATTCAACATTTGTCCTTCAGTTATATTCCTGATCGTTGTTTTTTCAAAATGTTCTGCACAGTTGAATAGAGAAATATTATATGCAGTACAATATAAACTAATAGGAATATAATTAGTAATTAAGCTAAAAAATATTGGCAACTCATAGATTATAAAAGCTCTCAAGACTATTTTCTTTATCAGTTTGAAACTTTTTGATTATTATTATTATTATTATTATTATTATTATTATTATTATTATTATTATTATTTTTATTATTGTGCATTTGTATAGAGCCATTTATTCCATGGCGCTTTGCATGTGAAAAGAGGAAATATAGACAAGTATAATAAACATGTGTAAGACAAGGGACACACAAGTACATAAGGAGAGGGGACCCTGCCCGTGAGGGCTCACAGTCTACAGGGATGGGTGAGGATACAGTAGGAGAGGGTAGAGCAGGTCATGCGGTGGTTCAGTAGACCGAGGATCATTGCTGGCTGTAGGCTTGTCGGAACAGGTGGGTCTTCAGGTTCTTAATGAAGGTTTCTGTTACTGGTGAGAGTCTGATGTGTTGCGGCAGAGAGTTCCAGAGTATGGGGGAAGCACGGGAGAAGTCTTGTACGCGGTTGTGGGAAGAAGACATAAGAGGAGAGTAGAGAAGGAGATCTTGAGATGATCGAAGGTTGCATGCGGGTAGGTACCTGGAGACCATGTCACGGTTGAATGGAAGAGACAGGTTGTGGATGTCATGATCCAGGACGGGGTTTCGCTTTGGCCCGTCCTGATCAGACTGGGGGTTAATTGTTCCTCCTCTCTCTGGCAGAGGGCGGCTATTTAATGCTCACTGGACCTAGGTCCGGTGTCAGTTATACTCCTGCCCTCGGCTGAGTTAGTTGACCTTGTGTGTACATGTGCCTTGTGCCTGATATCTTGCTTGCTTGTTTGGTTTTGATCCGGTTCTGTCCCTGTTACGAGTTCTGCCTGTCCCTCTTGTACTGCGCTACCTCTTGTGTATGACCTTTGGCTTTGTCTGACCACCTGTCTGTTTGTCCCTCCTGTGCCTAGTTTGCCCGTACTGTGTGTGACTTCCGTTTTGCCTGACTCTGAGTTATTGTATGGTGTCCTGTCATATCTGAAAGCAGGACGCTAAGCCCCGCCCCCTTGCAGTCACATGACCATAGGTCCCGTGCCAGCTTGCTAACTTCAGTGTCCGCAGGTCCTGTGCATCTTTACTTTCCGGCGCTGACAGGATCCTGACACCGATAGTTTGCAGCACGCATTAGCACTGTTTCTGTACTCAGGACACGTGCACTGGCTCAGTGAGCGAGTGTAGTGCAGTGTTCCTGACATTATAACTGACCATTACCATTTTTTTTTCTCTGCTCTCCTTCTCCTGTGTATGTGATGGATCCTATGCACGCTCTTTCTGAGCAGGTAAAGCAGCTGACTCAGATGTCTCAGAAACTCCTTGGAGAACAACGAGTCCTGGCTCAGTCTCAGCAGCTGATCGCTGACACTGTGCAGGGAGTATTCTCATTGGGGGCTCGGGATATTACATTAGTTTCCCCTGAGTCTCCGGTTAAGTTACCGGATACCTTTTCTGGAGATAAAAAGAAGTTCAGAGTTTTCAAGGAGGACTGTAAGCTTTTTTTTTCATTGAGACCACACTCTTCTGGGGATGAAGGTCAGAGAGTGGGGGTCATTATGTCTCTATTAAGGGGAGCCCCCAAGCTTGGGCTTTGGACCACGGCCCCTGAGGGTATGAATGTGGATGCATTTTTTGAGGCCCTGGGGCATATTTATGATGAGCCTGATCAGATGCGTATGGTTGAGGACATGGTAATGAGTGTGTGCCAGGGGAAGCACTCAGCCGAGTGGTTTTGTTCAGCGTTCAGGCGCTGGGCTGCTGAGGTCTGCTGGAATGATGTCGCCCTCCAGGGTTTGTTCCGTAGAGGCCTGTCTGAACATCTGAAAGACGCCTTGGCTTTCCACCCTCCGCCTAATTCCTTGGAGGAACGAAAGGAGACAATGGCACGTGGGAAAATGTTGTTTTCACTGTGGCGATGCTGGACATTGGAAAAAGGATTGCCTCTCCTGTCCACTGACCAACAAGCGACTGAGCCCGGGTGATTGTCATGGAGGTCACCCAGGCTCTCAGGTACCTTTTTCTGCCTTTTCAAAAATGTTGTTGCAAGTGGAACTTTCTCGTGGGAGTGTCTCTACATCCACTTCTGCCTTCGTGGATTGCGGATCATCATTGAACTTTATTGACTCTGACTTGGTGGCCAGGTGTAAGTTAGGGACAGTTAGGTTGGAGACTCCTATTCACATTTTTGCCATTGACAAACAACACTGGCGTTTTGTTTTGTACTGAAGAGTTTCTCCTTAAAGTGAGTTCCTTACACAAGGAACACATTTCATGTTTTGTGATGGACAACGTGCCTGCGGGACAGGTGTTGGGGTTCCCCTGGTTACAATTACATAATCCTGTGATTAATTGGGAATCTCGGGACATTGTTAAATGGGGTCCCTATTGTTCTGAAAAATGTCTTGTTACGCTGTCTGTGTCGTACGTCGGGTCTGGAAGGTATTCCGGAGTGCCTGAAAGACTATACGGACGTTTTCTCCGAAAGAGGGGCTGAGGTTTTACCACCACACCACCCATTTGATTGTGCTGTTGACCTGGTTCCAGGTGCTAAATTGCCCAAAGCCCGCTTGTATAACCTTTCGGGTCCAGAACAGGCCACGATGAAAGAATATATTTCCGAGAGTCTCCGTAAGGGACACATTCATCCTTCTGTTTCTCCCATGGTGGCGGGGTTCTTTTTTGTAAAGAAAAAAGACGGTGATTTACGGCCATGCCTCGATTTTTGTGAGTTAAATAAGATAACTGTGAGAAATACGTATCCCCTCCCACTTATTCCTGATTTGTACAACCAGTTGTCCGGACCTAAGTGGTTTTCAAAGTTAGATCTACGGGGAGCGTATAACCTTATTCGAGTCCGGGACGGAGATGAGTGGAAAACCGCTTTTCTCACTACTGAAGGGTTGTTTGAAAATTTGGTCATGCCTTTCGGCCTGACCAATACTCCATCGGTTTTCCAAAATTTCATTAATCATGTGTTCTCTGATTTCATTGGACTTTTTATGGTGGTATATTTGGATGACATACTGATCTAATGTCCTGATAAACAGGCTCACATTGGTCATGTTCGGGCAGTTCTCCAAAGGTTCCGGGAGAACTGACTCTTTGCTAAATTAGAAAAATGCTTATTTTTCATCCAAGAAGTGTCTTTTCTGGGGTTCATTGTGTCTGCTGAAGGGTATCGCATGGATCTTAATAAGGTGCAGGCAATCGTCGAGTGGGTTCAACCTTGTGATTTGAAGGCTCTGCAGCGTTTCCTAGGATTCGCCAATTACTACCGTAAATTTATAAGGGGGTTCTCACAGGTGGTTAAACCCCTCACAGATATGACTCAAAAGGGGGCCAATATCAAGAATTGGTCAACCGCAGCGGTAGCGGCATTTCAGTTTTTAAAAAAATGTTTCATGTCTGCCCCGGTTCTTATTCAACCGGACCCGTCTGAACCATTTATTGTTGAGGTAGACGCCTCAGAGGTGGGGGTGGGGGTGTTATTGTCCCAGGGACCCGCCACTTTGACCAATTTGAGACCTTGCGCCTTTTTCTCGAAGAAGTTCTCCCCTGCGGAGAGAAACTATGATGTGGGGAATCGAGAACTTCTGGCCGTAAAGTTGGCCTTTGAAGAATGGAGGCATTATTTGGAGGGGGCTGTCCATCCTATAACCATAATTACGGACCACAAAAACCTAGCTTACATTGAGTCAGCCGAAAGGTTGACTCCCAGACAGGCTAGATGGTCACTTTTTTTTTCCCGATTCAACTTCTCGATCACTTTTCGGCCAGGATCTAAAAATGTCAGTGCGGATGCCTTTTCACGCAGTCTAGATCCGGTGTCCCCCCCGGAACCTCCATCCTCCATTCTTCAGCCTGGGGTGGTGGTGGCAGATATTTCTAATATGTTGGAATGGATTCTGGAAGCTCAGTCTCTTGCACCTCCTACTAAGCCAGTGGATAAACTTTTCGTGCCAGCTCAGTTTTGCCTCAAGGTCCTCCGGGAGTTTCACGACTCAGTTCTGGGTGGACATCCAGGGATCTCGGCTACCCAGAAGGCCATTGCTAGAGTATTCTGGTGGTCTGCTTTAGCCTCTGATTTTGGGGAATATGTGTCTGCTTGTGATGTTTGTGCCCGTGCAAAAACCCCCCATAACCGGCTGGCCGGGGAATTGGTGCCACTGCCAATTCCTGAGAGACCATGGACTCATCTGTCCATGGATTTCATCACCAAACTTCCTCCCTCCAAGGGTTATACCGTCGTTTGGGTTGTGGTGGACAGGTTTAGTAAGCAGGCACATTTTGTACCTTTGGCAGCTCAACCTAATGTGGAAACATTGTCCAGATTGTTCGTATAGCATGTGGTGCGGTTGCATGGGGTACCCTTGAATGTGGTGTCTGATAAAGGAGTGCAATTTGTTTCCAGATTTTGGAGGGCTTTTTGTAAGATGTTGGGTATTGGTCTGTCCTTTTCATCCGCTTATCATCCTGAGACTAATGGGCAGACCGAATGGGCCAATCAGTCTCTGGAGCAAATTCTGCGTTGCTTGACCTAAGCCTGACAGGATGATTGGTGTTCTGTGTTACCGTTGGCCGAATTTGCATTTAACAACCGCATTAACCAGTCTACGGGTATATCTCCCTTTTTCTGCAATTATGGGTTTCATCCGCATTTTGGAGAATTTTCCCGTTTGAATTCTAGGTGTCCTGGGGTGGATGAGACTATCCAGCAGTTGGGGGAGGTATGGCGGGAGGTCCAGAGAAACATTACGAAGGCCCAGGACAAATTTAAATTTTTTGACGACAAAAAACAATCCGCGGGACCGGTGTTTCAGATAGGGGATAAGGTATGGTTGTCCACCAAGAATATAAGGCTCAAGGTCCCCTCTGCGAAGCTTGGACCCAAGTTTATAGGTCCCTATGAAATTACCAGTTAACCCGGTGGCTTTTCGGTTGCGTCTCCCGCCATCTCTGCGGATCCCAAATGTTTTCCATAGGGCCCTTTTGAAACCTGTGAGGTCCGGTGGGGAGGGATCATCAGCTTCCCCACCACCGGTTTTGGTAGACGGGCAGTCGGAGTACGAGGTGGAATGATTTGTCGACTCCAGGTTGGTCCGTCGTGCTCTTCAATATCTGGTACATTGGAAAGGCTACGGTCCTGAAGAACGGTCGTGGGTTCCTGCTCGATCGGTCCATGCGGATCGGTTGGTCCGGGCCTTTCATGCCAAGCACCCTGAGAGACCTGGGGGTCCAGTGGCCCCCCAGTGAGAGGAGGGTTCTGTCATGATCCAGGACGGGGTTTCGCTTTGGCCCGTCCTGATCAGACTGGGGGTTAATTGTTCCACCTCTCTCTGGCAGAGGGCGGCTATTTAATGCTCACTGGACCTAGGTCCGGTGTCAGTTATACTCCTGCCCTCGGCTGAGTTAGTTCACCTTGTGTGTACGTGTGCCTTGTGCCTGATATCTTGCTTGCTTGTTTGGTTTTGATCCGGTTCTGTCCCTGTTGCGAGTTCTGCCTGTCCCTCTTGTACTGCGCTACCTCTTGTGTATGACCTTTGGCTTTGTCTGACCACCCGTATGTTTGTCCCTCCTGTGCCTCGTTTGCCCGTACTGTGTGTGACCTCTGTTTTGCCTGACTCTGAGTTGTTGTATGGTGTCCTGTCATATCTGAAAGCAGGACGCTAAGCCCCGCCCCCTTGCAGTCACATGACCATAGGTCCCGTGCCAGCTTGCTAACGTCAGTGTCCGCAGGTCCTGTGCATCTTTACTTTCCGGCGCTGACAGGATTCTGACACCGATAGTTTGAAGCACGAATTGTCACCTCTGCTGCCCTGCTCCACAGGTATCTTTTAGCACTGTTTCTGTACTCAGGACACGCACACTGGCTCAGTGAGCGAGAGTAGTGCGGTGTTCCTGACAGTGTATGGCTTTGTATGTCATGGTTAGGGTTTTGAATTGGAGACACTGGGCAATAGGAAGCCAGTGAAGGGCCTGGCATAGGGGAGAGGCTGGGGAGTAGTGGGGAGACAGGTGGATTAGTCAGGCAGCAGAGTGTAGGATGGACTGGAGTGGTGCCAGAGTGCTAGAGGGGAGGCCAGAGAGGAGGAGGTTGCAGTAGTCGAGGCGGGAGATGATAAGAGCATGCACTAGTATTTTTGTGGTTTCGTGGTTGAGGAATGAGTGGATCCGGGAGATATTTTTGAGTTTGAGGCGGCAGGAGGAGGCGAGGGCTTGGATACGTGGTTTGAAAGAGAGCGCAGAATCGAGCATCACCCCAAGGCACCGAGCGTGCGGGACTGGGGAAAGAGAGAAGCCATTGACATTGATGGATAGGTCTGGTGGAGGGGTAGAGTGAGATGGGGGAAAGATGATGAATTCTGTTTTGTCTGTGTTCAGTTTGAGAAAGTGAACAGAGAAGAAGGCTGAGATAGCAGACAGACATTTTGGGATTTCGATCAGTAAGGAGGTGAGGTTGGGTCCAGATAGGTAGATATGCGTGTCATCAGCATAGAGGTGATACTGCAGACCGTGGGATTCTATGAGCTGTCCTAAGCTGAAGGTATAGATGGAGAATAGTAGGAGTCCTAGGACAGCCTTGAGGAACACCTACAAACAGGGGGCGAGGTGAGGAGGTGGTGTGTGAGAGGGAGACACTGAATGTTCGGTCTGTTAGATATGATGAGATCCAGTATAGGGCCAAGTCTGTGATGCCAAGAGATGAGAGAATCTGTAGCAGGAGGGAATGGTCCACAGTGTCGAAGGCAGAGGACAGGTCCAGGAGAAGGAGGACAGAGTAGTGTCACTTGCTCTTGGCAATTAGTGAGTCGTTAGTGACTTTAGTTAGGGCAGTTTCAGTTGAGTGATGCGGTTGGAAGCCAGATTGTAACTGGTCAAAGAGGGAACAGGAGGAGAGGTGGGAGGACAGTTCAAGATATACATGCTGTTCCAGTAGTTTTGAGGTCTAAATGAGAAGAGATATCGGGCGATAGTTAGACACAGAGGATGGGTCAAGGGAGGGCTTTTTGAGGATGGGTGTGATTGAGGCATGTTTGAAGGATGAGGGAAAGACACCATTTGTAAGTGAAAGGTTGAAGAGGTGTGTTAGAGATGGGATGAAGACTGTGGCCAAGTTAGGGATGAGGTGGGACGTGAGTGGGTCGAGGACACAAGTGGTGAGGTGTGATCTTCACCGAAGGGTGGAGAGCTGATCTTCTGTCATGGTGGAGAAGCTGGCTTTATACATAAACAGTTTACACATAAACAGTTTTATCAATCAGAAATCAATAACCATAAATAGATACTTTATGAGCTGGAAGTTCGCTGTTTGGAAAGAAACATTAAAGTAGAACATATTAGGGCCATAAAGAATTTCAAGGAATGGATGAGATATGAACCAAAGAACTCACTTAAGCAAATTCCTATGGAAATCATCCCAGGGGACAAGTCCCATTCACCCATTTTATGGAGCTATTTTATACCTTGTTGAGATGTCCTGTCACGAAATAATAATAATAATAATAATTTTTATTTATATAGCGCCAACATATTCCGCAGCACTTTACAGAGCTTCAGCCTTTTTCTTCCACCAACACAGGTTCACCACCTTGGGCTATAAAGAATCCTATTTACTAACCTACTATTCTACATATCTGTGCTACTGTAACTGTGGCGCCCCTGAGGGTTCAGTTGCCACAGAGGTACTGCACCTCCGCCTGAGGTGTGGTAGCGCACCATCCAGGTAAGTTGGAGGCTCCTGACCACACTCCAACACCTGCACCCATCATCACAAAGTAGTGTAGCAAAGCAACATTGCAGCTCCCTGCTTGGAGTGTAGCAGAGCACCTTTGGTGGCTCCCTGCTTGGAACACGAAACGTGCTGGGAGGTGGGTGGAGTTAGAATACATGAAAGAGCGGGAAGGGTTAGGAGTTCAGTCAGTCAGTCAGTCAGTGAGTCAGTGAGTGGAGAGTCGATTGTGGAGGAGAGGAGATCCCTGGGAGAGGGATGGAAGAAGGAGGTCCTGCAGCAGATCACAGTGACCTGGGTCTTCTGGCACGGGAAAGGAAAGAGAGAGACAGACATTGAAGAGAAACCTGATCTTCCATAAGAAGGAAAGACTAGTACGGAACGTAGGAGAAAAAGGGAACAGAGAACGTGGGTTAGGAAAGAACCCTGCCTAGAAGTTCTAAGCGCAAGGCCGGGGCCCGGTCCCCGAGGTTGTATGGATACTAAGGGTCCTACAGCAGATACCGGAGGAGTAGTGGGCTGTAAATGCACTACTCCCATCTAAGACTTGATGGCACAACAGCAACCTTGATAGTGAGCCGGGACTTAGGAGTAAGGAGTCCCCGAAGCAGGCTACAGCTGTCTGCCATACAAGTATAGTTCTTGGGAACATCTGAAAGGAGGAACTACAGTGTAACTCAGTACTGGGAGTACTTCACTCAAAGGCGCTATAGAGGAGACGTTCAGAAAGGCACATGTTGGCGGAGTGTTGGAAGGGAGCATTCCATCTTGCATGGAGGTAGACTGGGCCCCTGACCCGGAGGACACCGCACGGAGGCAGGCACCTGTACCTACTACAGACTGTGAGTAAAGCTTTGGAGCTACAAGCCCTTGTGTCCTCCATTCATTCCAGCGCCAACATCCTCAACACTGCTACATTTCTGCACCATCCACGTCTCCCCGTTATCATCCCCTTTACAGTGCCCTGGAACTACAGCTCCACCTGTGGGGAGCTTCAACATCTTGGCTGCACCACACCATCAGTCCCAGAGGATCTGCAGGCAGCGTCGGCTTAACATATTAATTGCCGAACACCACAGGTGGCATCACGAACTATTCATCTAGATCTATTGTATTTCCACCATTCAATCTCCCCTATTGATTGGACGCCCAGGGCCACGGACCGGGTCACTGCTGCCGTGACACATCCCGCTGATACTGGCCCGGTACCGAGTACCCCACAGCCCTGGGAGGACGACACATAACCCCAACAGCTGCAGTTATCTACAAAATTAACAAGCAACTACTTTTATTGTATTTTCTGTGGCCAGAAAGGAAATACAGATTTCCAGGCAGAATCAGAGATTGATTTATATAATGACATAGAAAAACTTCAGTTGCTATCTGCAAGAATAAATCAATCCTGTGGCTCTAGGTTCAGAATTATTCCACCAGGTTACTTTCTGGCCAGCAATGTGTGCAATCAACGTGTAGTATTACTAATGATAGTATAAAGAACATGTATTGTGTTTCTGTAAAAGTGATGAAAACAGTGTGCCACCTAATTCTTGTCCATGATTATAGTGCAACACATATCATGACTTTCATTTGTAGCTCTACAATTACTTTGACACCTGATGATGGAACGAAGGATGAACAAATCGATGGCGGAGAATCAATTTCAAGTCAAATTTCTTCAAATTTGCAGGCCCCAGAAATCCAACTAATCTTATTATTCGATATGCAGGATTGGCAAAAAAAAAAAACCTGACACCATTTCGCACACTGATGAAGACTCAGAGAACAGGCTAATGACTTCAAGCGCGGGAGGGCAGGCTTGCCCATAATGACTTGCAGCTATCACACCACATGGTCTAGCTCAGCCAATCAGGGTGGCTATTACATGGACTATAAACATAGAAGGGAAAGAGATCAGAGTGCACAATTTATTCCATGTAGGAGAAAATATAACTATTTCTGATTGTGGGATACTGCTGCTGTGCTGAAACACATATTGGCTTGTTAGTCATGGACTGAGATTTCCATTCCCATTTTCAAAGATTCAAGTGAAAAGGAGGTGCTGTACCTGCGTAGTCACTCAGTGTGACTGTGAATTGAGTGATCTGTGATATACTGCAGTAACAGCACTATAAATACCTGAGGCACATCTGCAAACATAGGCGTGCTGTTTGAACTCTATATAGAATACAACACAAACATGCAAAATCAGCTGCATGTAATAAGCTACCACACTACTAAAAAGAATTCTACTTGACAAAAATCAAGCATTTCAACATAACTTAAGCAAACCCCTGTCAGAAGACATCACTCTCAACTTTACCAGATGAAAGGCCAGCAAAATAAACTTTTTAGTCCTTTAGTATAGATGGCCGCCAGCTGGGTAGGGAAAGAAAATTTTCTCACAGAAAAACACTTGTTGCCTCTTGCTTGTTGTGAGTGTGAAACACTGGTAGGGAAGTAGGATATTATTATTAGCCCAGCATTTCCAATTCAATTAGATCTAGAATCATTGGAAGTTTTCTAGCAGATTCCCAGTCTGAGTAAGCCTCTTGGCAAAGAGGAGGTGGAACCTTTTTCCGCTTGGAGACTCTGATCCAGGTGGTCTTGCCTTCCAAGTTGAGCAGATTGAATACCTGGCAATGCCCTTCTTTCTTAGGTTGCAGAGATCCAGGGGTCTTTTTATCATTGCAAACAATTGTTAGAAGGAGATAGAGTTGAGTCGTGGTCAGGTCAGGGAGTGAAGCAAACACCTGCTTGTGCAACTCAGCATACAATGAAACTGCGCAACATAATGGTGGCACCCCAGGGTCCGGTTGCCCTGGTGACATTGCCTCCCTCTAAGGGGTGATGTCATGCCTGAAGGCAGGGGGGTTCCCATGCCAGGTAACACAGTGTACATGTCAATTCTTGCTCCAGGCCAGAAATGGGAGCTTCCTTATAAAGTCTGGCCAGCAGGTGGGGTTAGTGAGTCAGAAAGTAGTCAGCTGGTGGCAGGACAGTTGGAGAGGAGAGTTGGCAGTTGGCCTGTGGAGGGGGAAGGGACAGGAGCAGAGACAAGAGCTCTGGGGAACTAAAATTGCGGATAGCTGACCCCAGAGCGGAGCGCTGATAAAAACCGCAGCATCGGCCACCCATTGCCGAACACCACGGATGGCGTTACGATTAAACACTACATAACTATCCTCTATTTTATGACACGGCCAGGGCCACAGAAACGGATCATGGCCCAGTGACCTCCCCCATAGAACTGTCCAGACCGATTCCGGGTACCCCACGGCCCTGACGAGCATGTAATTTTGGCATCACGAACAGGATTTTGAGCCCTGCATAGCTGGGTACTATGTGCCAGAGACTTTATTAAATTGTGTGCTAGAGACTTTAATAAATTTTCAAAATCACCCCCATAACTGCATCACACAGTGCGCGTGAGTAGACAGGGGCATACCATCGTGGGCGGAGCCAGAAAAAGAACACGAAGCGAAGCCCTGCCCACTTGCTGACATCAGCGGGCGAAGTGAAGCTGAAGCTGTGCTCGATTGTGAGTGAGTGAAAAGCAGGAAGTCCCCACTTATAGATCAGGAGGAGCTCAATCCAGTCCCTCGGAGAACAGCTGCTGACAACGGTATAGGTAAATGTAGCTTGGCTGAGGTTCACTGAGGGGGGAAAAAATGCCCCACTCAGGTGAAGATTCAGTGGCGGTTGCAGCCGCAGCCCCCATAGTGCAGCAAGATCCAGCGGTGGCCACAGCTTCCATAATGCCGCTATCAATGCCATATATACCAGGAGCGGCCTGGTTATGACAGTACTCAGGGGAGTCGCATACCCTAAGCGATATTAAGGAAAGACTATGTAGTTTTTTCAAAGTGTACCCCTAGTCTGAATGTAAAAAAGTCAGCATACTCATTGGCCAGTTAACTCGTGCACCCAGAGGGAAGTAAAGTCCTGGCCGGACACTGATAAAGGAACTGTCAAACAAATCTTGGCCAGACTGAAGGACACTTTTGACACCTGCACTGCAGCAGAGATAAAAATGAGATTCTTCGGATGCAAACAAAGGGTGCAGGACAGTTTACGGAACTATGCTCTTAACCTTCAGGAGGTGCTACGAGCTGTAAAGCAGTTTGACCCTGACAGTGTGTAAGATGAAGATAGATTACTAATGGAGCAGTTTATAGAGGGACTCCAGTCTAACAATCATAGGACACAGCTGTGCATAATGGCCCTACAAAATCCTGAACTGGACTTTGCACACTTTAAGGATAGGGCCATCCGGGTGCTACGTGAACCAAATCCTAGCAGCACAGAGCCCTCTAGGCACCCAGCAACTACATACCAACAGGAGGAAGCATCCTTTCCCCAGACATGCCGACCCAAGATGATGACTCTGCTGCAGTCCTACATCTCCAGGTAAAGGAACTGACCAAAAGTGTGGCTGCACTCACAAAAACTGTGCAGTCCATACAAGTGTCTTCAAAGAAGAATATCCAGCTGGCCTCCAGTTCAGATGACGTCATGTGGCAACAGCAGAGGAGAATCCCACTGACCACAGGGAGAGATAGTGATCATTACGAGGATGGACAGCCCATCTGTCTCCGCTGCAACAAGGCGGGACACAAAACAAGATTCTGCCATTTAAAAAATCAACCCCTGGGGCAAAGGGCCAACCCCCAGGAGTAAGATGACCAGGCCCACCAAGTTCGCGAGACAAGTATGTAGGAGGATGGCCGGTCCTGCCAATCGTGATTGATGGTCTCCCGATGAACGCTTTACTGGACAACGGCTCACAGGTGACAACTAGAGTTGAGCGACTTTTGGTTTTTTATGGTCGAGTTTCGTTTCGTGAAACCCGACTTTTCCAAAAGTCGGGTCGAGCAAGATCGGCCGATTATAGGGAAAAGTCGGGGTCGTCTCGAAACACGAAACCCAATGTAAGTAAATGGGGAATAAAAGTCGGCAGTGAGAGGAGGACAGGAAACACACCTACAGTGCTCATTTGAATGCCAAAAGCATCAATTCTTCTTACTTAAGCTGTCAACCTTAATTAACTTCATAATACAAGTTACGCACTGAAAAATGGGGGTTATTTGGCTAAAGTTGTGGGGGGGTAGGGCTGGCTCCAGGTTTTCATGTGCCCTGGGCGAAAGAGCGCCCCTTTAACACATAATACCACAACTCATCATGCTCCGATACGGCAGAGAAATAGCGGTATAGTACAATGAAAAATACTTCACTTTTTACATCTCATGACGAGGCCCATCTATTTCTCCATACAGAATCATTGGTCCCATATAATGTTTGAAACAGTATATGATGAGCTCCACATAATGCTACAGTATATGTTGGTCCCCATGGATGAAGCTCCACTGTCTTATGGGCCCAAATAATGCTCCAAACATAATGGGCCCCATTTCTAATGCTCTAGTGTATAATGGGCCCTGTAAATGCTGCTCCAGTGTCTGATGTCCACCTTTGGAATGTTCCAGTGTATGGTGGGCCCCATCTATCATTCTCCAGAGTATAGTGCTCCCCAAAAATTGCTGTCCCAACATTTAAAACAATCAAATAAGTCTCCTCGCTAGGGAATCCCTGTACTAGTCTGGACTCCTCGTCGTCCCCATCTTCCATCTCACTGCACAGTATTTCAACCTTGCAAGTGCTGTGATCCTTAGCAAGCAGGGGGGTCCACTCGTTGGCGATGGCACTGGCACAGGGCCCCTGATAGTACGGTGGTGTGTCTGATGGCGGGTGGGCCGAACCTGCACTTTCATCTGCATCTTCCTCTTTGTCACCGTGTAAGATGGAAATGTATATGGGAAGGGTAACCTGAGTTTCATCAGGGTCAGATTCAGGCCGGGTAGCGTCCAAGGGGAATGTAGTGGTCTGGGTCAATGTACCAGCAGATTCATCGAGCAGTGGCTGGGCATCAGTGCACTTGTGTCGCCCCCAGGAGTACGGTCGCCACAGTGGCATTACCTTCCTCCTAGGGAGTGTGATGTCATGCTTGGGAGCAACGAAGGATCTCTCTAGCAGGTTAACTGATTGGGCGGCGTTATTCCCACGAGTCATGACCCTCCAAACAGCGTTCATGAAGGCAAAGTGTTTGTTTTACGTGGGCAGTATGGTTGCAAAGCTGAACCTTAAAGGAATGTCCAGAAGGGCACCACCAGGAGTGGAGCCTACGGCGTAATTTGACTCAACACGGGAACCTCAACCATGCCAGCTACAGAACAGATGCACACATAGCAAGCTTAATTCCGTTAACGAACGAGACTCCGTCATGCCCCGCGGTCCGAGTCTGGCTTACTAGAGGGACACGTGAGGCTCTGGCACATGAGATTGGCCAATAACTGGTGTGTCATGCCCTTACATGTCCGTGGCTGCATGTGCGCTACACTGAAAAGGCCAGCGTTTGTCGCTTACAGGTGCAGATAACCCGCTGAACAACGTTAGTGATGGGGATCATTGATTACAATTATCACTCACGAACGATGATTTCCCAGTAAGTGCAGGTCAACCGCAGTTCCGGAATTAGGCCTAACCGTCATTCCTGAAAAAAATGAAAAACTTACGTGTGCAAACCACAGGTGCTGTAGCTTGCTTAACAGCTCTCCAGCCTTTCTCACGCCCAGTATGGGTTACACGTGATTGCACAAAGGTGAGAAAGGGTACTGTATCCCCGGATAACATGTATGGATAGCGTACACATTCAAAATATATGTCTATACATCAGGAGGCAGGCTCAGACGGTGTTAGGCCCAGTATGGCTTGCAAGTGATTGCACAAAGGTGAGAAAGGGTACCGTATCCCCGGATAACATGTATGGATAGCGTACACATTCAAAAGATATGTCTATACATCAGGAGGCAAGCTCAGACGGTGCTAGGCACAGTATGGCTTGCAAGTGATTGCACAAAGGTGAGAAAGGGTACCGTATCCCCGGATAACATGTATGGATAGCGTACACATTCAAAAGATATGTCTATACATCAGGAGGCAGGCTCAGATGGTGATAGGCCCAGTATGGCTTGCACGTGATTGCACAAAGGTGAGAAAGGGTACCGTATCCCCGGATGACATGTATGGATAGCGTACACATTCAAAAGATATGTCTATACATCAGGAGGCAAGCTCAGACGGTGTCAGGCACAGTATGGATTTGACGGCCCAGACTACACAGCGGAGGAGCAGGGAGAGGTAAAGATTGCAAATGCTGGGGCCCTGCCCAAGCAAGGGGGGCCCACTCGTGGGCGTCGGTACTGGCACTGGGCCTCTCATAGTACGGCGGTGTGTCTGACGGCGGGTGTGCACCACCACCGTCAGAGACACTTGATTGCACTATGAGGGACCCTGTGCCAGTGCCCGCGCCCAAGAGTCGGCCTACCCACCTGTCCAGGGCAACGGCACTCGCACGGTGTCGTGCGCTAGGTGGTGACCCCGGCCATGGGGGGGAAGGCAGCACAGTTAGGGAGTTTTAGAAAGTGGCATATGCTGATGTTGGACATTCAGCTGATGCAAAAGGCGAAATAGGTCAAGTCCCAGGAAGAGGTGGACCAAAGCAAGCCATTTTTCTGTCACCCTATGTGTCATCAGGGGAAGGTGGGACAAAATCCTTGGAAACCCATGCATGGTTCATTTTAATGAAGGTTAGATCATCCACATTTTGGGTTGACAGACGGGTCCTTTTTTCTGTCAGGATTGATCCAGCTGCACTGAAGACTCTTTCCGATAGCACACTTGCAGCTGGGCAAGCGAGCTCCTGTAAGGCATATTGTGCCAATTCAGGCCAGGTGTCCAGTTTAGCAGCCCAATAGTCAAAGGGGAATGACCTGTGTGGGAGAACATCGATATGGGAGGAAAAGTAGTTTGTAACCATAGTTGACAACTGCTGTCTCCTGTCACTTTCCATCGATGCTGTATTACCAGTTGTGTGAGCGGTATTTGAAAAATCAGTCCACAACATTGTCATGAAACCCCTGTCTCCAACGCCACTTCTGCTGTGTGCACTACGAACACCTCTGCCAAGCTGCCTCCGGCCCGTACAGCTTGTGTGAGAACCATCACCGCTGCTGTGTGCTGGGAATGCCTCAAGCAACCGATTTACCAGAGTTGCTTGTTTATTAGCCAATATTAGGTCAAGGTTCTCCTGTGGCATGATGTTTTGTAATTTGCCTTTATAGCGTGGATCCAGGATGCTGGCCAACCAGTAGTCGTCATCGTTCATCATTTTGGCAATGCGGGGGTCCCTTTTTAGGATCCGCAAGGCATAATCTGACATGTGGGCCAATGTTCCCGGTGTCAATGATGCACTGCGAGTGCTGGTTGGAGGAGCACTTTCTGGCAAATCCACATCCCTCCAGTCACGCACAAACCCTGTACCAGACCTTGCCACGCCAACATTTTCACTTGCCCCACGAGATGCATCCTCCTCCCCTAAGTAATCATCCCCATCATCATCCTCCTCCTCCTCTTCTTCCTCCAACTCGTCCAGGAGAGGTCCCTGAGCAGACAATGGCTGAATGTCATCAAGGATTCCCTCCACCTCTTCCTCCTAGTCAACATTGGCTGCAGACGCCTGCTCCTTAAGGTGCATCAAAGTTTGCATGAGCAGAGGCATAAGTGGGATGCTCATGCTTAGGATGGCGTTGTCTGCGCTTACCAGCCGTGTGCATTCCTCAAAACACTGAAGGACTTTACAGAGGTCTTTCAGCTTCAACCACTGCACACCTGTCAACTCCATGTCTGCTCTCAAAGTGCCTGGCCGTGTATCCTCCCACAAATGCATTATGGCCTGCCTCTGCTCCACCATGTGCAGGGTGGAGTTCCACCTTGTTGCAATGTCGATAATGAGGCGGTGGTTGGGAAGGTGGAGCAATCGCTGCAGCTTCTGCATACGAACGGAGTGTACAGGCAACCGGCGGATGTGCGCACACAGTCTTCGCACCTTATGGAGCAGGGCTGTTAACTCCGGATAATTTTTGAGGAAGCACTGCACCACCAGGTTCAAGGTGTGAGCCAAGCAAGGTATGTGGCTGAGTTTTGAAATGGCTATGGCTGCCACAAAATTACGGCCGTTATCACTAACTACCTTGCCTGCCTGACGCAGGCGATGACGCAGGCTCAACACCTCCTGCATTCGGTCCTATTTTGCTTTTGCCACTACCATCAGATCCACCACCAACACCATCATTACCAGCTGCCAACCCCCGCCCAATTCCACGGCCTTTTCCACCAGCCTTCCTCATTTTTGGTAGAAATGTAGACAAAATCCAACAAACTATATAGTAATGTAAAACAAGGTACAAGGTGTCTATAGGACAGGGGAGATTTAGATTTTCTGCACACACTAGTGGACACTGGACACTTTTGGATTGTGTGAGGCCCACTGAATATCAGAGCGCTATGTCACAGGCTCGATGGCACAGGTGTGAAAAAAGTGACTACAGGATAAGGGAGATTTTGAATTTTTGCAGACACTTGTGGATACTGGACACTTGGATTGTGTGAGGCCCACTGAATATCACAGTGCTATGTCACAGGCTCGATGGCACAGGTGTGAAAAAAGTGACAACAGGATAAGGGAGATTTTGAATTTCTGTGAGATTTTGAATTTCTGCAGACACTTGTGGACACTGGACACTTGGATTGTGTGAGGCCCACTGAATATCACAGCGCTATGTCACAGGCTCGATGCAGCAGGTGTGAAAAAAGTGACTACAGGATAAGGGAGATTTTGAATTTCTGCAGACACTTGTGGACAGTGGACACTTGGATTGTGTGAGGCCCACTGAATATCACAGCGCTATGTCACAGGCTCGATGCAGCAGGTGTGAAAAAAGTGACTACAGGATAAGGGAGATTTTGAATTTCTGCAGACACTTGTGGACACCGGACACTTGGATTGTGTGAGGCCCACTGAATATCACAGCGCTATGTCACATGCTCGATGCAGCAGGTGTGAAAAAAGTGACTACAGGATAAGGGAGATTTTGAATTTCTGCAGACACTTGTGGACACTGGACACTTGGATTGTGTGAGGCCCACTGAATATCACAGTGCTATGTCACAGGCTCGATGGCACAGGTGTGAAAAAAGTGACTACAGGATAAGGGAGATTTTGAATTTCTGTGAGATTTTGAATTTCTGCAGACACTTGTGGACACTGGACACTTGGATTGTGTGAGGCCCACTGAATATCACAGCGCTATGTCACAGGCTCGATGCAGCAGGTGTGAAAAAAGTGACTACAGGATAAGGGAGATTTTGAATTTCTGCAGACACTTGTGGACACTGGACACTTGGATTGTGTGAGGCCCAGTGAATATCACAGCGCTATATCACAGGCTCGATGCAGCAGGTGTGAAAAAAGTGACTACAGGATAAGGGAGATTTTGAATTTCTGCAGACACTTGTGGACACTGGACACTTGGATTGTGTGAGGCCCACTGAATATCACAGTGCTATGTCACAGGCTCGATGGCACAGGTGTGAAAAAAGTGACTACAGGATAAGGGAGATTTTGAATTTCTGTGAGATTTTGAATTTCTGCAGACACTTGTGGACACTGGACACTTGGATTGTGTGAGGCCCACTGAATATCACAGTGCTATGTCACAGGCTCGATGGCACAGGTGTGAAAAAAGTGACTACAGGATAAGGGAGATTTTGAATTTCTGCAGACACTTGTGGACACTTGGATTGTGTGAGGCCCAATGAATATCACAGCGCTATGTCACAGGCTCGATGGCACAGGTGTGAAAAAAGTGACTACAGGATAAGGGAGATTTTGAATTTCTGCAGACACTTGTGGACACTGGACACTTTTGGATTGTGTGAGGCCCAATGAATATCAGAGCGCTATGTCACAGGCTCGATGCAGCAGGTGTGAAAAAAGTGACTACAGGATAAGGGAGATTTTGAATTTCTGCAGACACTGGACACTTGGATTGTGTGAGGCCCAATGAATATCACAGCGCTATGTCACAGGTTCGATGCAGCAGGTGTGAAAAAAGTGACTACAGGAAAAGGGAGATTTTGAATTTCTGCAGACACTTGTGGACACTGGACACTTTTGGATTGTGTGAGGCCCACTGAATATCAGAGCGCTATGTCACAGGCTCGATGGCACAGGTGTGAAAAAAGTGAATTGTAGAATTTTGCAGAATAGGAATCTCCCTAGAGTGTAGGTCTGTAAGAACGGAACAAGTCCTCCACAGTGACACACAGATAGCTTCACTGTGGCTGTGATAACAGCCGTTACACGGTACTGTGTGAGGAGCGTACACTGCTGTATGGTGTGAATAAATGCACGCTCAGTACCTTAGCAGGACAAAAAAAAATTGGGATTGCTTTTAAAAAAGCAGTTTGCAGAGCAGTGGGGAAACAACAATGCAGCTGTCAGGAAGCCTTAGAAGGCAGCCTAACAACCAACACCGCTGATCCACCACAATATAGCCTCCCCTTGCATTGCACACACAGTGACTGGTGTGTTGCACAGGCAAAATCGCTAGCAGCAGAAGCAGTTTTTTTGTCTTCTTCCCTGCCTAACGCTCTCCCTACAGAATCAGCAACCTCTCCCTATGCTAAGATCGGCAGAAGTAAGATGGCGGTCGGCGTGCACGCCCTTTTATAACCCCTGTGACGCCCACCAAAGCAAGCCAATCACTTGCATGCCCTTCTGAAAGATGGTGGCGACCCCTGCCTATGTCATCACGTTGCCCACAGTGTCCGTGGATCCTGATTGGCTGAAAAAGAGCGCTAAACAAACTTTTGAAACGCGACTTTGGCGCGTAAGTCGCCGACCTCGTGGCCGACCTCATCCTAGGGTCGGGTTTCGTTTCATGAAACCCGACTTTGCCAAAAGTCGGCGACTTTTGAAATTGTTCGACCCATTTCGCTCAACTCTAGTGACAACGATATCATATGTTCTCTTTAAGCGGTACTGGGCTCATTCAGACATTACTCTCAGCCCAGATAAAGACCTTGCCATCCTTGCTAGCAATGGTCATCCCCTGCCTCAGATGGGATATACTGAGGTGACCCTCAAGACTGGCCAAGTAGAATTGCAATTGCAAGGTTTCATTATAGCTGATATTGTCAAACGAGAATGCCATCCTATGATCACTTTAGGCACTAATGTAATTGAAAATTGTCTTGGAGAAATTATTGCTTTGTTACCACAGGTAGCCGAGACCACCAGCTCCTGTTAGCAGTGGGTCCTGCAAAAGGAGATCAGATCCCTGATGTAGAGACAACAGGTAGAGCTGTCTGGTGGAGAAGTCAGCAGTGTCAGAGAAAGTGATCCATTCCCCATTGCAGTACCTCCATGAAGTGAAATGTTAATTTGGTGTTGGGCAGCAATAGGCCTCAGGAGTCAAGATTACCAAGCCCTGGTAGAACCCATGTACTCTGATAGCAGGCCCACTATCCTGACAGCCAGAGGGGTAGTTGATATCCACAAAGGGAGGGTACCTATGCGCATCTTGAATTGTGATTGTGGGGAGAGAGAGTTGTCCATTTACCCTGGTATGCCACCCTTGCTTAACTGTTCACTGTCAGCAACAATGCAATAGAGGCAGCAGAACCCTTGCTTCCATCCGATCAGGTGGAAGACAGTGGCTCTGAAGGGCAGTTGGAGGATTGGTGTCAGCAGCTACATGTTGGCACTGACTGCTCCCCTTCGCACCGAAAGCATGGGGCTTACCGGGTGGCTTGAGAATTTGAACAGGTCTTCAGCAAACATCCTCTAGACTTTGGGCAGGCAAAAGGGGTCCAACACCATATCCCCACTGGAGATCATCCACCCATTAAAGAGAGGTACCGGCCTCCAGCACACTATCAATGTGCCAAGAGTATGTTACGAGAGATGAAGGAGACTGGGGTAATCCGAGTTAGTTGTAGCCCCTGGGCAGCACCTTAGTCCTCGTTAAAAATAAAGCTGGTACCATGAGAATGTGTGTAGACTACAGGCGGATTAACAGCATTACACATAAGGACACTTACCCATTACCTAGAATTGAGGAATCATTAGCTGCATTGAGAAGCGCTAGCAATTTATCTACCTTAGATCTCACCAGTGGGTATTGGCAGGTTCCTGTGGCAGTGGCAGACAAAGAGAAGACAGCTTTTAAGACACCAATGGACCTCTGTGAGTTTACCAAACATGCCGTTCGGGCTCATCAATGCTCCGGTAACATTCTAGCAGTTAATGGAATGCTGCCTTGGACATAAACCACTCTGCTGTAACTGGATGACATCATCGTCTTCTCCAAAACCTATGAAGACCACATGGAGCATCTAGCCGAGGTATTCGAAGCCCTGTCCAACTTTGGCTTGAAAGTAAAGCAGTCCAAATGTCACCTTTTGAAGTCCAAGTTGCAGTACCTAGGCCATATGGTAAGCGTGGAAGTTGTGGCACCAGACCCTGACAAAGTCACTGTTATACGGGATGGGCAAAGACCCAGCACCATTCATGAAGTAAGGCAGTTTCTTGGGTTAGTAGGATACTACCGAAGATTTATGAAGGACTTCACCAAAATAGCTGCACCCCTGCAAGATCTTCTAGTGGGCAAATCCAAGAAGGCCAAGAACAAGAGCCTTCCATTCAAGTGGAACAAAAGGATAGAAGAGTCCTTCATCATTTTGAAATTGGCCCTCACGGGAGATGAGGTCCTGGCCTACCCTGACTATGACCAACCATTTGTACTTTACACTGATGCCAGCAACCTGGGATTGGGAGCAATGCTGTCACAAGTGCAGAAAGGCAGAGAGAGAGTGATTGCCTATGCCAGCAGGAAGCTTCATCCCACTGAAAGGAACCCTCACAATTACAGTTCCTTTAAACTGGAGTTCCTCGCCATAGTCTGGGTGGAAACAGAGCACTTCAAGTACTACCTAGCTTCAATGAAGTTTATCATTTACACGGACAATAATCCGTTACCCACCTTGAAACGGCAAAGCTAAATGTACTTGAGAAGCGATGGATGGCCTGACTCTCCATCTACGAATTTACCATCAAGTACCGAGCAGGACATAAGAACGCTAATGCTAATGCAATTGTCCAGGATGCCCAATTCACCAGACGGGGGAGAAGATCCAGAAAAACTCAAAGAAATCGAGTTACCAGCCTTCCACCATCCAGTTGCAGCCCAGCACTCCCAAGGGGTGAGGAATAAGCGCTATATTGTAACAGAGGCTACATTGAACCCATTACCCCATCATGAGTGGTAGAGACGCAAGATAGTGACTCAGCCATTCTCCTAGTATAGGAGTTGCTGACACAAGCTGATTCACACGCTGGTCCAGATGCCCAACAGGATGCACAACAGTTATGAAAGGAGAGAGGCAAGCTGTTCATCTATGAGGGTAAGCTGTGTCGGAGGAACATCAACTCGCGCACACACGAACTGGTCTGGCGGGTGGTAGTCCCGAAGCGGGATGCGCCAATGGTCTTAGAGGAGTACCACAATGGAGCAGGAAACTTCGGGTGGAAGAAGTTGGAGTTCCTACTTCGTGAAAGATTCTACTGTGGTGGCATGAGGAGAGCCATTGAGAAGTAGTGCAGAGAATGTGGCCCATGCAACCTGCACAGGAAAGACCGTAACAGCGAGCAAGCCCCATTACAGTCAGTCATCACGAAGCAGCTGCTTGAACTGGTAGCCTTGGATCATGTGAAGTTGACTCCAAGTAGGACTGGCTACACCTACGCTCTGACCATCATTGACCATTATTCAAGGTTCTTGGTAGTCGTGCCTCTCAAAGGCTGAACAGCAAAATCAGCAGCCAAGGCATTTTAACAATACTTTTGTCTACCGCAAGGTTACCCTGAACAAATGCGCGCCAACCAATGTCCAGCCTTTGAGGCAGAAGTGTTCTAAGAGTTCTGTAACATGTACAGTTGCAAGAAAATCAGGATGATGCCATACCATCCACAGACAAATGGAATGTGTGAGAAGATGAACCAGGTGGTAATTGACCTATTGAAGACCTTACCTCTGGAAGAACGAAACCAGTGGCAAGAGAAGTTGCCAGATCTTTTAGATCTATATAATCATATAGCGGTAAATTCCACCAATTGCACTCCGGCCTACCTGACGAGGGCAAGACCTGGCAAGTTACCCATTGATTTGGACATGGGAGTCTTAACACATGACATGACATCACCAGATGCAGACTGGGATATGGAGTGGCAGCAACAAATATTGCAAAGTGCAAGAATGTGTGGAGAAAAGTTTGTCCCAGGCAAGACAGAGGCAGGAAAGGAATTACAATCAACACGGCCCTGCAGTTCCCTTGACACCAGGAGAACAAGTACTCAAAAGAAAGAGATGAGTTCACAAACTAGATGACCAGTGGGAGGTTGAGCCATACCTGTTATACCTTCAGACTTTAATAACATCAAGGTATGCCTCATCAGCAAGGATGGAGGAGAAACCTCAGAGGCAGTCTCAAGAGATGATCTAAAAGTGTGCCCTGATCAACTGAAAGACAAAGAGGATGTCCAAGACACCCCTCGGCACACAGTAGAGGTGGAAGAGAAGATCCATACTATCCTTGGAGAATTTCCTCGGTCATGGACACAAGTGAATCAGGCTTTCGTAGTACCAGTCCTAACCTTTCACCAGCCTACTGCACCGGTTGAAGCAGAGACTCTTAATAAAATGGCTCCAGTAACAGATGCCAAATCTGCAGTGGAATGCGGAAATCTACCCTCTGCTAGCAGCGAATCAGGTCATTGGAGATACCTGAACTGCCTGTCCCTTATAGAAAATACATACAGTTGTGGCCAAAAGTATTGACACCCCTGCAATTTTGTCAGATAATACTCAGTTTCTACCTAAAATGATTGCAAACACAAATTCTTTGGTATTATTATCTTCATTTAATTTGTCTTAAATCAAAAAACACAAAAGAGAATGAAGCAAAAAGCTAAACATTGATAATTTCACACAAAACTCTAAAAATGGGCCAGACAAAAGTATTGGCATCCTCAGCCTAATACTTGGTTGCACATCCTTTAGCCAAAATAACTGCGACCAACCGCTTTCGGTAACCATCAATGAGTTTCTTACAATGCTCTGCTTGAATTTTAGACCATTCTTCTTTGGCAAACTGCTCCAGGTCCCTGATATTTGAAGGGTGCCTTCTCCAAACTGCCTTTTTTAGATCTCTCCACAGGTGTTCTATGTGATTCAGGTCTGGACTCATTGATGGCCACCTTAGAAGCCTCCAGTGCTTTCTCTCAAACCATTTTCTAGTGCTTTTTGAAGTGTGTTTTGGGTCATTGTCCTGCTGGAAGACCCATGACTAGTGTTGAGCATTCCGATACCGCAAGTATCGGGTATCGGCCGATACTTGCTGTATCGGAATTCCGATACCGACTTCCGATATTTTTTCAATATTGGAAGTCGGCATCGGAATCGGAAGTTCAAAGTTGATTGACAGCCTGACGTCATCATGATGCGCGGTGTGTGCGCATCATGATGCGCCGTCATTTCGGGCCTTCCGGGGGTCTCTGCCGGCCTGCCGGGGGGCTGTGCCGGCCTGCCGGGGGGCTGTGCTGATGTCCGGGGGTCTGTGCAAGCATCGTCCGATGGGACTACAAGTCCCATCTGGCGATGCCTGCTACCATGACAGTGATTGACACATTAGCCAATGATGGGACAGTAGTAGTCCCATCATCCGGCTAATGTGTTAAATGTTAAAAAAAAAAAAATACTACATACATACTACATACATACTACATGTATGCTACATACATACTACATACATACTACATACATACTACATACATACCACATACATACTACATACATACTACATACATACTACATACATATATACTACATACATACTACTTACATACTACATACATAACACATATATACTACATACATACTACATGCTACATACATACTACATACATACTACATACATACTACATGCTACATACATACCATATATATACTACATGCATGCTACATACATACTACATGCTACATACATACTACATATATACTACATACATACTACATACATACTACATGCATGCTACGTACATACTACATGCTACATACATACTACATATATACTACATGCATGCTACATACATACTACATGCTACATACATACTACATATATACTACATACATACTACATACATGCTACATACATACTGCATGCTACATACATGCTACATACATACTACATACATACTACATGCATGCTACATACATAACACATATATACTACATGCATGCTACATACATACTACATGCTACATACATACCACATACATACTACATACATACTACATACATACTACATGCATGCTACATACATACTACATGCTACATACATACTACATGCTACATACATACTACATATATACTACATGCATGCTACATACATACTACATACATACTACATACATACTACATGCTACATACATACTACATATATACTACATGCATGCTACATACATACTATATGCTACATACATACTACATATATACTACATACATACTACATACATACTACATGCATGCTACATACATACTACATGCTACATACATACTACATATATACTACATGCATGCTACATACATACTACATGCTACATACATACTACATATATACTACATACATACTACATACATGCTACATACATACTGCATGCTACATACATACTACATACATACTACATGCATGCTACATACATAACACATATATACTACATGCATGCTACATACATACTACATGCTACATACATACCACATACATACTACATACATACTACATACATACTACATGCATGCTACATACATACTACATGCTACATACATACTACATGCTACATACATACTACATATATACTACATGCATGCTACATACATACTACATACATACTACATACATACTACATGCTACATACATACTACATATATACTACATGCATGCTACATACATACTGCATGCTACATGCATGCTACATACATACTACATACATACTACATGCTACATACATACCACATATATACTACATACATACTACATACAATACATTCATACAATACATACATAGACATACAGTACATATAACATAGAGTAACATACTTACCAATACTTGTCACATTGTTCCCCGAAGCCATTGTCTTTTACGGAATAAATATTAACATAACAAACCACAAAAATACTCACCCACGATCCGAAGCAGTCCACGAGTGTGTCCCACGACGATCTTGGGTAGAGAACGGCAGCATCAGCTGTTGCTGCCGTTCTCTACGGGCTGCAGGAATCCAATGACGGAAGGTAGGTATCCTTCCGCACTGTATTCCTCCGCCACTTAAAAAAAAAAAAAGTCCCTAGTCTCACTTTATGCCATTGCTGCGTGGGAATTTTTTTTTTTTTTTTTACATTCAACACATTAGCCGGATGATGGGACTACTACTGTCCCATCATTGGCTAATGTGTCAATCACTGTCATGGTAGCAGACATCGCCCGATGGGACTTGTAGTCCCATCGGACGATGCCTGCACAGACCCCCGAAGCCTGCACAGCCCCCCGGCAGGCCGGCACAGCCCCCCGGCAGGCCGGCACAGCCCCCCGGCAGGCCGGCACAGCCCACCGGAGCCTGCACAGCCCCCCGGCAGGCCGGCACAGACCACCGGAGCCTGCACAGCCCCCCGGCAGGCCGGCACAGCCCCCCGGCAGGCCGGCACAGACCCCCGGAGCCTGCACAGACCCCCTGGCAGGCCGGCACAGCCCCCCGAAAGGCCCGTACAGACCCCAGAGAGGCTGTACAAGGGAAAAACAGGATTTTTCTTATTCCGATACCGGAAGTCCCATAGACTTGAATGGGACTTCCGGTATCGGAATCGGCGATACCGATACTTTTTTTTAAGATCGGCCGATCCATTCCGATCCGATACTTTGAAGTATCGGACGGTATCGCTCAACTCTACCCATGACCTCTGAGGGAGACCCAGCTTTCTCACACTGGGCCCTACATTATGCTACAAAATTTGTTGGTAGTCTTCAGACTTCATAATGCCATGCACATGGTCAAGCAGTCCAGTGCCAGAGGCAGCAAAGCAACCCCAAAACATCAGGGAACCTCCGCCTTGTTTGACTGTAGGGACTGTGTTCTTTTCTTTGAATGCCTCTTTTTTTCTCCTGTAAACTCTATGTTGATGCCTTTGCCCAAAAAGCTCTACTTTTGTCTCATCTGACCAGAGAACATTCTTCCAAAACGTTTTAGGCTTTTTCAGGTAAGTTTTGGCAAACTCCAGCCTGGCTTTTTTATGTCTCGGGGTAAGAAGTGGGGTCTTCCTGGGTCTCCTACCATACAGTCCCTTTTCATTCAGACGCCGACAGATAGTACGGGTTGACACTGTTGTACCCTCGGACTGCAGAGCAGCTTGAACTTGTCTGGATGTTAGTCGAGGTTCTTTATCCAACATCCGCACAATCTTGCGTTGAAATCTCTTGTCAATTTTTCTTTTCCGGCCACATCTAGGGAGGTTAGCCACAGTGCCATGGGCTTTAAACTTCTTGATGACACTGCGCACGGTAGACACAGGAACATTCTGGTCTTTGGAGATTGACTTGTAGCCTTGAGATTGCTCATTCTTCCTCACAATTTGGTTTCTCAAGTCCTCAGACAGTTCTTTGGTCTTCTTTCTTTTCTCCATGCTCAATGTGGTACACACCAGGACACAGGACAGAGGTTGAGTCAACTTTAATCCATGTCAACTGGCTGCAAGTGTGATTTAGTTATTGCCAATACCTGTTAGGTGCCACAGGTAAGTTACAGGTGCTGTTAATTAAACAAATTAGAGAAGCATCACATGATTGTTCGAACAGTGCCAATACTTTTGTCCACCCTCTTTTTTATGTTTGGTGTGGAATTATATCCAATTTGGCTTTAGGACAATTCTTTTTGTGTTTTTTCATTTAAGACAAATTAAATGAAGATAATAATACCAAAGAATTTGTGTTTGCAATCATTTTCAGGAAGAAACTGAGTATTAATTGACAGAATTGCAGGGGTGTCAATACTTTTGGCCACAACTGTAATGTAAATAAGTTAATAAGAATGTATAGTTGTAACCGTTAAGCATGAGAGCCTACAGAGACTAACTGAATGAAAATTTTAAGTATTTGTAATAACCAGTTGAAGGACAATTGGGCCACAGGACTATGTGTGGTCAGGACTTTATTTGTAAATAGTTACCCCAATTTGGCCTTGAAAATAAGAAGCCGGCGTGGCCGAAAAACCAGGCTCATCTACAGAGTGCCCTGTAGTCACGCCCATGGACGACACATAAAGTGGGCTAAGACGGTTCCCACCAACCAAACCCCAGGTGCAAGGACAAAGACAATTCCTGGACAACAGCATAAGGGCTGGTCGCTGCAGTAACTGTGTTATTGTTTCTTTTTTTGGTTTATATAATTTTTACATTTTTAAGACTTTGTAGATTTTCATTTATTGTTGTTAACAGTTTTTGTTATATTACCTCAGTCTGGGAGTACTGAGTTTCATTGGGGGGGAATGTGGCACCCCAGGGTATGGTTCCCATGGTGACATTGCCTCACTCTAAGGGGTGATTTCATACTTGGAGGCAGGTGGGGCTTCCCATGCCAGGTAACACAGTGTACATGTCAATTCCTGCTCCAGGCCAGAAAGGGGAGCTTCCTTATAAATTCTGGCCAGCAGGTGGGGTTAGTGAGTCAGAAAGAAGTCAGCTGAGAGAGTAAACAGGGCAGTTGTCATGGAAATGAGAGCCAGTTGGAGCTGGTGACAGGACAGCTGGAGAGTAGAGTTGGTAGTTGGTCCATGGAGAGGGAAGGGACAGGAACAGAGACAAGAGCTCTGGGGAACTAAAATTGCAGATAGCTGACCCCAGAGCAGAGTGTTGATAAAAAGGGACGTCAGAGTCCTTGGCTGGGTGGGAGCTGTATGCCCTGACAGCCAAATCTGGAGGGCAGGTGACTGCAAGCTCCCTGGCCACACCGAACACCTGAAGGCATGGCAGTAGACCAAGAGCCCGGGGCTGACAGTGAAAAGGACAGTGCCCGTGATATAGGCTCACGCTGTCTGCCATACAGGTTAGAAGCTATCACACAAGAGAGGGCCGCAGCTTAGCTACAAGCAGCAGGGACTCGAAAAGAGAGTGAAGAAGGAAGGTTCCCAACCCCACCTGGTAGGGTGGATCCCCTGAATACCTCCAAGCAAGCCGGACTCAATCCGTCATCTGTAATTGGTACCCCAGATTGCATCTACTTTCAAGTAAAAGGTAAAGAAAACTGCACCTCTCTGTGTCCTTCACTTAATTTCTGTACCCCAATGTTCACCACCATCTGAACAATCAAATATATTTGCCTTGGTGCCCCACTCTACCAGTGAGGAGCTGAATCATCTTTGCTGCATCACCATCAGCCCCAGTGGACCAAAACCATAGCGTCGGCCACCCATTGCCAAACACGACAAGTGGCGTCACAATTAAACACCACATGACTATCCTATTTTTTATGACACGGCCAGCGCCTCGGAAATGGATCACGGCCCCGTGACCTCCCCCATAGAACTGTCTGGTCCGATTCCTGGTACCCCACGACCCTGGCAGGCTTGTCATAATTATAATAATTCAATTTTCCATATTTCAAAGCCAAATCAGCATCAAGAGAAGAATGTAATCCAGTCATAGAAACTTGCCCAAATATCTGAAAAGGTGTGTGCTGCCTTGCAATCACTGCCATACAAAACTTGAAGTCTATTTTTTTTAACCCTGCTTTTGCAAATGCTTTAGAAAACTTTAGTCATTTTGTTTTCCAGAGTAAAGTTATAACATTCAACCTTACTGCTTGCTATTAGTGATGGAAAAACCCTGTCCAGTAAAGATCGGGGTACTTACCGAAAACCTGGAGTCCATGCACAGACCCCCCAACACGGACTTCCCCAGGAAGTCTGTGTTACTGTTTGGATTTGGCAGGACGAACATCATGTGTTTTCCACACTGTCACACAAAGAAACACAGGCGGTCTGATTGGCGGTAAGTTTGTTAATGTTGGACATAGTGCAGAGGTTCCCATGATGTCAAATAACTGCATGTGACCCAGCAGCTATGACCAGTGGCAAAAAGGTTACAGACGGTCACAGGCATCAGATGATGAGAGTACTACTCTCATCAACCAACACTGATAACAGCGAGAACAGTCAATGCTGAAGAGAGTATTTATAAGCCAGCGATTGTGCAATAAATAAATAAATAAATGGAATGGTTTCCCATTCATTTTTCATAACCAGCACAGTTAAAAATGTGGGCTGCAACCACTAGCTTTAAGATTTATATTGACTGTTTATCAAAAATAGAGGGGTCCACATACAGTATTTTTTAATTATTTAAATGAATAATTAAAAAAAATGGCTTGATGCCTCCCCGATCGGACAGCCAGCCAAGCTAAAGCAGACAGCTGGGGTCTGGTATTCTCAAATTTGGAAGGCACCACAGAAATTAGCCTTCCCCATTCTAAAAATAGCAGCCAGTAGCCTCCCCAAAAAAGGCACATCTATTAGATGCGCTAATTGTAGTGCTTTGCCCAGCTCTCCTCAATTGCCCTGAAGCATTGACAAGTTGGGAAATATTTGTGGGGTTGATATCAGTTTTGTAATGTCAGCTGGCATCAAGCCCGCAGGTTAATAATAGGGAGAAGTCAGATTTCAGCACTGAGATCTCATCTCCTGAGATCTCGATGCCGAAATCTCCATCCGCGCATGTGCCGCCCCACGGCAGCCATTTTCCCGGAGTCCACTGCACAGGAAACCACGGAAATGCAGGGGGCTCTGGCCTTTCACAAAATGTTGGCAGAGCCCTCCACAGCATCGGAGACCCCAGCAGCACCGCGGAAGACCTCAGCAGCAGCTCCGGTAAGGTATATACACATCATAAGACACAGACCCATTCCCCCCAAAAAATTTTGGGGGTAAAAAGTGCATCTTATAATCTGTAAAATACGGTACATATATATATATATATATATATATATCAAGGCATCCTCAGGATTTAAGTCATAAAGGTAGGCTAGAGAAAGCAATAGAGGGAGAATAGTGGGGAAAAATGTCCCCTCACCAAAAAAGACATGGATCCTGTTGAAGCTTTTTCATCTTTTTACAAAAAATATTACTTTCCTTCTTGATTTCATCGCTGGAGGTCTCTTCCCCCACCTTTTTCTATAAGGGTAGGGTGGCACGGTTCAGTCAGTTTAATACATAGTGAGCGGCAACTGATTGGCAGCTAGCAATAATGCTGATTGACAACTGTCAGACACTGACTCCTTAGTGAATAAATCCAACAGTGACCATAAATCTAGTATGCAAGTAGCCTTATTTTTGCATTTTAATTATCATAATTAGGGATGAGCTTTCCAATATTGAAATATTGGAAATCGGCCCGATATTTGCGATATCGGAATTCTGATTTCCGATTCCGATATTTTTTTCACATTGGAAATCAGAAATCGGAAATCCCATAATCCTTCAGCCTCTGAGCACTCCGTGGAGCCAAACAGGAGCTGAAGAATTGCTGACAACATTGTGTAACTCTCCTAAGCTTGGTAGGAGGCGTCCAAACTTGCTAGCTAGGGGCTGCACTGCGATTGGCTGGCTGGATGGTGTGATCAGGCAGTATAAAAGGCTGCGCCTGCCATTTTAGCCTCACTCTACTGTGAAAGCAGTGAGGAGTTCCCCCCGAATCCCCCCCCCAATCCCTTACCCCCATTTATCCCTCAATTTTCCAGGTGCTTGGGTGCGCTTTGCACAGTTTAGTCACCTCCGCTTCGCAAACCGCCAGTGTGATTTTTTGGGGGGAGTGCAACAACCTCTAGGTAAGTCTTTGTAGTCACATCAGACTGCAGGACCCCAAGTGTGGCCTGTTCTATCGCGCACCCCCAAATTTTTCACCAGTAAATTTACTCTTAGTGCCCTCTAAGTGTTACTTTACCTCACAGCATCTATTGAGGTTAAAGTTAAACACTAGAGTTGAGCGAAACGGGTCGAAAAATTTCAAAAGTCGCCGATTTTTGGCAAAGTCGGGTTTCATGAAACGAAACCCGACCCTAGGATGAGGTCGGCCACGAGGTCGGCAACTTACGCGCCAAAGTCGCGTTTCAAAAGTTTGTTTTGCGCTCTTTTTCAGCCAATCAGGATCCACGGACACTGTGGGCAACGTGATGACATAGGCAGGGGTCACCACCATCTTTCAGAAGGGCATGCAAGTGATTGGCTTGCTTTGGTGGGCGTCACAGGGGTTATAAAAGGGCGTGCACGCCGACCGCCATCTTACTTCTGCCGATCTTAGCATAGGGAGAGGTTTCTGCTGCTGATTCTGTAGGGAGAGCGTTAGGCAGGGAAGAAGAAAAAAAAACTGCTTCTGCTGCTAGCGATTTTGCCTGTACAACACAACAGTCACTGTGTGTGCAGTGCAAGGGGAGGCTATATTGTGGTGGATCAGCGGTGTTGGTTGTTAGGCTGCCTTCTAAGGCTTCCTGACAGCTGCATTGCTGTTTACCCACTGCTCTGCAAACTGCTTTTTTAAAAGCAATCCCAATTTTTTTTTTGTCTTGCTGAGGTACTGAGCGTGCATTTTTTCACACCATACAGCGGTGTACGCTCCTCACACAGTACCGTGTAACGGCTGTTATCACAGCCACAGTGAAGCTATCTGTGTGTCACTCTGTGAGAATAAGTCGAGGACATGTTCCGTTCTTACAGACCTGCACCTACTAGTTTTGTCTAGCTTTCAAACAGTTAAATATATTTGCTGTTTGATCACATTCAAAACTATAGAGAGACAGCGTGTGTTAGTCCGTATACTTAAAAAACACAGAGCTTGACAATTTTACGTACACCGGACAGCCATGTACGTGCACGCTCCTCTCAGTACCGTGTAACGGCTGTTATCACGGCCATAGTGAAGCTATCTGTGAGTCACTGTGGAAGGATAAGTGGAGGACTTGTTCCGTTCTTACAGACCTACACTCTAGGGAGATTCCTACTCTGCCCAATTCTACATACACCTTGTAGTTTGTGATACAGTAGCCAATTTCTGCCTGTGACATAGCGCTCTGATATTCAGTGGGCCTCACACAATCCAAAAGTGTCCAGTGTCCACTAGTGTGTGCAGAAATTCAAAATCTCTGTGATCCTTTAGTCACTTTTTTCATACCTGTGCCATCGAGCCTGTGACATAGCGCTCTGATATTCAGTGGGCCTCTTACAATCCAAAAGTGTCCAGTGTCCACTAGTGTGTGCAGAAATTCAAAATCTCCCTTATCCTGTAGTCACTTTTTTCACACCTGTGCCATCAAGCCTGTGACATAGCGCTCTGATATTCAGTGGGCCTCACACAATCCAAAAGTGTCCAGTGTCCACTAGTGTGTGCAGAAATTCAAAATCTCCCTTATCCTGTAGTCACTTTTTTCACACCTGTGCCATCGAGCCTGTGACATAGCGCTCTGATATTCAGTGGGCCTCACACAATCCAAAAGTGTCCAGTGTCCACTAGTGTGTGCAGAAATTCAAAATCTCTGTGATCCTGTAGTCACTTTTTTCACACCTGTGCCATCGAGCCTGTGACATAGCGCTCTGATATTCAGTGGGCCTCACACAATCCAAAAGTGTCCAGTGTCTACTAGTGTGTGCAGAAATTCAAAATTTCCCTTATCCTGTAGTCACTTTTTTTCACACCTGTGCCATCGAGCCTGTGACATAGTGCTCTGATATTCAGTGGGCCTCACACAATCCAAAAATGTCCAGTGTCCACTAGTGTGTGCAGAAATTCAAAATCTCTGTGATCCTGTAGTCACTTTTTTCACACCTGTGCCATCGAACCTGTGACATAGCGCTCTGATATTCAGTGGGCCTCACACAATCCAAAAGTGTCCAGTGTCCACTAGTGTGTGCAGAAATTCAAAATCTCCCTTATCCTGTAGTCACTTTTTTCACACCTGTACCATCGAGCCTGTGACATAGAGCTCTGATATTCAGTGGGCCTCACACAATCCAAAAGTGTCCAGTGTCCACTAGTGTGTGCAGAAATTCAAAGTCTCACTTATCCTGTAGTCACTTTTTTCACACCTGCAACATCCAGCCTGTGACATAGCGCTGTGATATTCAGTGGGCCTCACACAATCCATAAGTGTCCAGTGTCCACAAGTCTGTGCAGAAATTCAAAATCTCCCCTGTCCTATAGACACCTTGTACCTTGTTTTACATTACTATATAGTTTGTTGGATTTTGTCTACATTTCTACCAAAAATGAGGAAGGCTGGTGGAAGAGGCCGTGGAATTGGGCGGGGGTTGGCAGCTGGTAATGATGTTGTTGGTGGTGGATCTGATGGTAGTGGCAAGAGCAAAATAGGACCGAATGCAGGAGGTGTTGAGCCTGCGTCATCGTCTGGCTCCATAAGGCTTCGAAGGCTTAGTTTTCTAGGAGTTGGCAAACCGCTTTTAAAGCCAGAGCATCAGGAAAAAATGTTGTCTTACATTGCTGACTCAGCCTCCAGCTCTATCGCCTCCTCTTCTGAAGTTGTAAAAAGTAAAAGCACTGAGTCGTCATTGGAGGCTCATGTTCATGAACCACACCTTTCCTTGTGTCCTTCACCCCAACCAAGATTGAAGGATGATGCAGGCCGTACTACTGATTACTCCATGGAGCTGTTTTCACATACCATGCCTGGATTATCAAGTGAAATGGTGAATTACCCAGGCCAAGATGAATCTGACATGGAGTGCACTGATGCACAGCCGCTGATAGATGATTCTGCTGGTACATTCACTCAGAGCACTACATTGTCCTCGCAGTGTACAGAGCCAGATTCTGACCCTGATGAGACTCAGGTGCCCCTTCCCGCACACTATACCACCATACACGGTGACACAGAGGAAGGTGCACATGACATTGAAGAGGAGGTGATGGATGACCCAGTTGTTGATCCAGATTGGCATCCATTGGGGGAAGAGGGTGCTGCTTCCAATAGCTCAGATGAGGAGCAACCACAGCAGACATCGACATCGCAACAGCTGTTATCTGGCAGGCCCGGAGCACTCCAAAGACAGGTTCCAAAAATCAAAAGAGTTGCTGGACAGCTTGTCCAGAGGATCAAAAGATCACAGCGTGCTAGGCCGCAAAATGTCTGCCAAAGTAGGAAGAGTGCAGTGTGGCACTTTTTTGAACAAAATCCTCATGATAAGGCCAAGGTTATCTGTAAGAAGTGCGCAAAGACCTTTAGCCGAGGGAAAAATATGAAAAATTTGAATACCAGTTGCATGCTTAGACATTTAACCACCATGCACTTGCAAGCGTGGACACAACACCAAACCTCAAGTGCCACATGTGCAACTGATCACAAAGAAGGTAGTCAGCAACGCTACATTGTTTCCCCCACTGTAAGATCACCGGTTAGCACAGCAGCAAATGTTGAGGTGTCGTTGCAAGGCCACAGCAGTCAGGGAATCCCACTGTTATATCAACGAAATACTGAATCTAGGCCATCAGAAAGAACACCAACTCCATCACCATCATCAACCCTCTCTCAGTCCGCCCTGTCCACCGCTACTTCCACCATATGCAGCTCTCAAGTGCAGCTCACCCTCCCAGACACTATGAGTAGGTCAAGAAAGTACTCAGTCTCTCATTCGCGTACACTGGGTTTGAACGCCCACATTGCCAAACTAATCTCGTTTGAGATGATGCCCTATCGGTTGGTGGAAAGCACAGCTTTCCGCGAACTCATGGCCTATGCAGTACCACGCTATGACCTACCCAGTTGCCACTTCTTCTCTCGCAAAGCCATCCCAGCCCTCCACCATCATGTAAAAGACCGCATTGTCCATGCACTCAAGCAGTCAGTGAGTGGAAAGGTGCACCTCACAACTGATGCATGGTCCAGTCGGCATGGCCAGGGCCGTTACGTGTCCATCACTGCGCACTGGGTTAATGTGGTGGATGCAGGGTCCACAGGGGACAGCGGTGGTGGGACAGTGCTGCCTAGCCCACAGTGTAGGAAACAGTTGGCTGTAGGTGGTCGACCCTCCTCCTCCTCCTCCTCCTCCAGAAGCGAAAGCTCGTCCACAGAGCGCAGTCGTACGAGCACTCCATCTGCAGCTGCCACTGTTGCACACGAGGTGTCCCCCTATCGAGCAGCTAGTGGAAAGCGTCAGCAGGCTGTGTTGCAGATGATGTGTTTGGGCGACAGACACACCGCCGAGGTGCTGGCCGAGTACTTGAAGCGACAAACTGAGTCATGGCTGGGCAGTGTACATCTTGAGGCAGGCAAGGTAGTTAGTGATAACGGCCGTAATTTTGTGGCAGCCATAGCCATTTCAAAACTCAGCCACATACCTTGCTTGGCTCACACCTTGAACCTGGTGGTGCAGTGCTTCCTCAAATATTATCCGGAGTTAACAGCCCTGCTCCAGAAGGTGCGAAGACTGTGCGCGCACATCCGCCGGTCGCCTGTACAATCCGTTCGTATGCAGAAGCTGCAGCGATTGCTCCACCTTCCCAACCACCGCCTCATTATCGACATTGCAACAAGGTGGAACTCCACCCTGCACATGGTGGATCGGCTGTGCGAGCAGAGGCAGGCCATAATGCATTTGTGGGAGGATACACGGCAAGGCACTTTGAGAGCAGACATGGAGTTGACAGGTGTGTAGTGGTCGAAGCTGAAAGACCTCTGTAAAGTCCTTCAGTGTTTTGAGGAATGCACACGGCTGGTAAGCGCAGACGACGCCATCCTAAGCATGAGCATCCCACTTATGCGTCTGCTCATGCAAACTTTGACGCACCTTAAGGAGCAGGCGTCTGCAGCCAATGTTGATGAGGAGGAAGAGGAGGAGGGAATCCTTGATGACATTCAGCCATGGTCTGCTCAGGGACCTCTCCTGGACGAGGTGGAGGAAGAAGAGGAGGAGGAGGATGATGATGGAGATGATTACTTAGGGGAGGAGGATGCATCTCGTGGGGCAAGTGAAAATGCTGGCATGGCAAGGTCTGGTACAGGGTTTGTGCGTGACTGGAGGGATATGGATTTGCCAGAAAGTGCTCCTCCTGCCTCCTGATGTATAGACATATATTTTGAATGTGTACGCTATCCATACATGTTATCCGGGGATACGGTACCCTTTCTCACTTTTGTGCAATCACGTGCAATCCATACTGGGCCTAGCACCGTCTGAGCCTGCCTCCTGATGTATAGACATATATATTGAATGTGTACGCTATCCATACATGTTATCCGGGGATACGGTACCCTTTCTCACCTTTGTGCAATCACGTGCAAGCCATACTGGGCCTAACACCATCTGAGCCTGCCTCCTGATGTATAGACATATATTTTGAATGTGTACGCTATCCATACATGTTATCCGGGGATACGGTACCCTTTCTCACCTTTGTGCAATCACGTGCAAGCCATACTGGGCCTAACACCGTCTGAGCCTGCCTCCTGATGTATTGACATATATTTTGAATGTGTACGCTATCCATACATGTTGTCCGGGGATACGGTACCCTTTCTCACCTTTGTGCAATCACGTGTAATCCATACTGGGCGTGAGAACAGCTGGCGAGCTGTTAAGCAAGCTACAGCACCTGTGGTTTGCACACGTAAGTTTTTCATTTTTTCAGGAATGACGGTTAGGCCTAATTCCGGAACTGCGGTTGACCTGCACTTACTGGGAAATCATCGTTCGCGGGTAATAATTGTAATCAGTGATCCCCATCTCTAACGTTGTTCGGTGGGTTATCTGCATCTGTAAGCGACAAACGCTGGCCTTTTCAGTGTAGCGCACATACAGCCACGGACATGTAAGGGCATGACACACCAGTTATTGGCCAATCTCATGTGCCAGAGCCTCGCGTGTCCCTCTAGTAAGCCGGACTCGGACCGCGGGGCATGACGGAGTCTCGTTCGTTAACGGAATTAAGCTTGCAATGTGTGTATCTTTTCTGTAGCTGGCATGGTTGAGGTTTCCCAGGTGGAGTCGAATTTAACCGTAGGCTCCACTCCTGGTGGTGCCCTTCTGGACATTCCTTTAAGGTTCAGCTTTGCAACCATACTGCCCACGTAAAACAAACACTTTGCCTTCATGAACGCTGTTTGGAGGGTCATGACTCGTGGGAATAACGCCGCCCAATCAGTTAACCTGCTAGAGAGATCCTTCGTTGCTCCCAAGCATGATATCACACTCCCTAAGAGGAAGGTAATGCCACTGTGGCGACCGTACTCCTGGGGGCGACACAAGTGCACTGATGCCCAGCCACTGCTCGATGAATCTGCTGGTACATTGACCCAGACCACTACATTCCCCTCGCACGCTACACGGCCTGAATCTGACCCTGATGAAACTCAGGTTACCCTTCCCATATACAGTTCCATCTTACACGGTGACAAAGAGGAAGATGCAGATGAAAGTGCAGGTTCGGCCCACCCGCCATCAGACACACCACCGTACTATCAGGGGCCCTGTGCCAGTGCCGTCGCCAACGAGTGGGCCCCCCCTGCTTGCTCAGGATCACAGCACTTGCAATGTTGAAATACTGTGCAGTGAGATGGAAGATGGGGACGACGAGGAGTCCAGACTAGTACAGGGATTCCCTAGCGAGGAGACTTATTTGATTGTTTTCAATGTTGGGACAGCAATTTTTGGGGAGCACTATACTCTGGAGAATGATAGATGGGGCCCACCATACACTGGAACATTCCAAAGGTGGACATCAGACACTGGAGCAGCATTTACAGGGCCCATTATACACTAGAGCATTAGAAATGGGGCCCATTATGTTTGGAGCATTATTTGGGCCCATAAGACAGTGGAGCTTCATCCATGGGGACCAACATATACTGTAGCATTATGTGGAGCTCATCATATACTGTTTCAAACATTATATGGGACCAATGATTCTGTATGGAGAAATAGATGGGCCTCGTCATGAGATGTAAAAAGTGAAGTATTTTTCATTGTACTATACCGCTATTTCTCTGCCGTATCGGAGCATGATGAGTTGTGGTATGTGTTAAAGGGGCGCTCTTTCGCCCAGGGCACATGAAAACCTGGAGCCAGCCCTACCCCCCCACAACTTTAGCCAAATAACCCCCATTTTTCAATGCACAACTTGTATTATGAAGTTAATTAAGGTTGACAAGCTTAAGTAAGAAGAATTGATGCTTTTGGCATTCAAATGGGCACTGTAGGTGTGTTTCCTGTCCTCCTCTCACTGCCGACTTTTATTCCCCATTGACTTACATTGGGTTTCGACCCGACTTTTGGAAAAGTCGGGTTTCACGAAACGAAACTCAACCCTAAAAAACCAAAAGTCGCTCAACTCTATTAAACACTATATAGGGATTGTGCTGTGAGGGACCCAAACCACCCCCCTGTTCCCTGGTGCGCTTTGCACAGTTAGTAACCTCCGCTGTGTAAGCCACCTGTGTGCTATTTTTTGTGGAGTGCTGCACCCACTAGGTCTGTCTTTGTTGTCACATCAGACTGCAGGACCCCTAGTGCAGCCTGTTCTATCGCGCACCCCCAAATTTTTCACCAGTAAATTCACTCTCAGTGCCCCTATAAGTGTTACTCTACCTCACAGCATCTATTGAGGTTAAAGTTAAACACTATATAGGGATTGTACTGTGAGGGCCCAAACAACCTCTGGCTGGTGCCACACAGCACCTGGCCCAGTCCCGGAGAATCCTTTTTTTTTTTGGTATCACAGCAGTGTCATTTACTGCGCTGTGACATCCGACCGTAACGTGTACACCAACACCACAAACACACGTTACACTTTGTGTAGGCCACACTAGATTCACATAAAGTGTAGCAGACACACCATCATACAGTGCCATTAGTGTTTCTTATACCTGTTTGTAGTCCTACAGGAATAAGCACACTAATCCCTAATAATTATTTTCTTGCCGTTCTGGATCCATCGATAGAGATGAAGATGGCAGGGAGTTAGGGACGTCCCCGCGGCAGACGCGGAAGAGGTGCATCAGCAGTTAGACATGGTGCACATCCAGAGCAAGCAGCAAGCCCAAGTCACTCAGCACCTACTTTCACCCGGCAGCAGTCATTTATGCGCAGCTTGTTAGGAGCGCAGGGCCATAGGCTGATAAGAGAGGATCAAGTAGAAACCGTTGTTGGTTGGATGGCAGCTGAGGCATCCACCTCAATGAGTGCAGCATCCTCCCAGGACCTCTCCACCACATTGGGTCAGGCCACTGAAGAGCAGCACCCATCTGATTCTTCACCGCCCACTAAATTGCCCAGACATTCAGAGGGCCAGGAGCCAACCTTAATCCTCTTCTCAGAATCTGTTAGCTTGGAATCTGTATGCCAGCCAGACAGCATTCCTGCAGCTGAAGAAGAGGTAGTGTGCACAGATGCGCAACCACTCTGTGTGTCTGAGGAAGAAGTGGAGGGTGGGCCAGTGCCCACAGTGACCAGACCCCAGTCAGCAGATGATGATGAAACTCAGCTGCCAGTTTCTGCTGACGAAAGTGTATTGGATGACGAGGTCCTTGACCCATCATGGCATGCTGAGGGGCAGCAAGCAAGTGGGGATAGCTCACAGTTAGAGCTTGCAGGTGTGGCGCAGCGTGGCCGTCCACGTGGGAGAGGAAGAGGGAAAAATTGGTTGTCGGCTCCCTCAACTTCAGTACCCATTAGAAGCAGGGCTCTTTTAAAGAGCACAAGGGGTACGCCCAAGAGTTGTGGTGCATGGGCCTTTTTCGACCAAGTTGCAGATGACGTTACAGTAGTCACATGCAAGCTTTGTCGACAAACTGTGCGGAGAGGGAAGAACGTCAGCAACCTTAATACCACCAATATGTTGATGCATGTCAGGAAGAGGCACCCTGTGTAGTGGCAGCTTCACACCCAAGATGATTTGCCACCTGCAGCTGGTCCCCCAACTTCCACCTCTTCAGCCACAGCGGCCACCTCTTCCTCCAGCTTCCAAACAGCTGCTCCCGCTTCCTCGCCAGAATGCCAGGGTGCATCTGACTCGCCCCCAGGGGCCATGGGGTACTCGGTGCCGGGCCCGTTGATTTCAATGGGAGATGTCACAGTGGCAGTAGTCCGTGGCCTCAGGTGGTCAATGTAAAAGGGGTAGAGTGATGAGGATAAAGTCATTGAGATAACTTGTGACGCCACCTGTGGTTTCTGGTCAGTTTTACCAGCGCTGCAGGGTTGCTTCTCTGGGACAGATGGTGTGGTGCAGCAATGATGTTGTAGCCCTCCACAGGTAGGGCTGTAGTCCCAGGGCAGAGTAGATGAGTTTGGCAAATGAAGAGATAGTGAGGAGAAGTAGATGGTGCAGTGTTAGGCACAGAGATGTAGCAGTGCTGAGGGGGTTGGTGCAGGAAGAAGGCAATGAGACAGATGAATGCAGTTCCAGTTCTTTTACTCACGTTCTTGGCACAGACAGGTGCCCCCTTCAATGCCGCGGTCTCCAGATCAGGGGCTCAGCCAACTCCCAGGCAGATGGAATTAACCTTTCCAGCTCTCCCTTTCGTATGCCTGTTCTGAATGTCTCCTTTCTAGCGCTTATACTGAAGTACTTGTAGTTGTGTGTTAAACCCAAGTTCCTCCTCTCAGATGTTCCTTGGAACTCTACTCGCATGACAAGTGACTGTAGCCTGCTTCGGGGACTCCATCCGTCATGTCCCTGCTCACACAAAGGATGCCACCGTGTCTTTGAGTCTTTTGTAGGAATAGAGTGGTCACAGCTCCTATGCCTCTGATGTCTGGTGCTGGAACATTAGTTTCACAAACAGCCTTGGGGGACCGGACCCCGGCCATGCACTTCAAACTTGAGGAAGGGCTCTGCTCTGACCCTAGTCCTCAGTTCTCTTCTTCTTCTTACGTTCTGTACTAAACTATCTTCCTTCTGAAGAATTAGGTTTTCTATGGCTCTTTCCTGTGCCAGCAGCTCCAGGTCACAGGAGTCTGCTGCAGCACTTCCTTCACTCCATCCCTCTCAGGGGATCTTCTCTCACAGACTGACCACTTCCTAACATTCTAACATTCTCTCGCTCTCATGTGCAATCTAAGCTCCACCCACCTCCCAGCACTCTTCGTGTTCCAAGCAGGGAGCCATAAAGGTTGCTCTGCTACACTACTGTGTTTGTGTGGGATGCAGGTGTTGGAGGCTGGTCAGGTGTTCCATCTTACCTGGAGAGTGGGATACTACACCTCAGGAGGAGGTGCAGTACCTCTGTGGTGACTGAACCCTCAGGGGCGCCACACATCTGCAGGCAGTGTTGTACAGCGACACACTGTCTGTACTTCGTCAGCATCCCAATTGCTGGCATCCACACACTCCCAATCCAGAGTGCAGCCATCTGTCACAGAGGTGTGGGAGAAAAGGCGCCCGTACACGGCAAACCACCCACGACCACAGGGCATGAATTCTCGTATTGCCAAACTGCTTGCAGTGGAAATGCTACCATTCTGGCTGGTGAGCAAGCCAGCCTTTATTGATATATTGGGGTTTGCAATCCCACAATACAGCGTTTGCAGCCACTTCTACTTCAGCAGGCAAGCCATCCCCGCCCTGCAACAGCATGTGGAGCGTAAAATTAAGCATGCGCTACAAAATGCAGTTACTAGCAAGGTCCACCTGACCACAGACGCGTGGACCAGTCAGCATGGCCAGGGACACTACATTTCCATCACCGTCCATTGGGTAAATGTAGTTGAGCCTGAAACTGAAGTAGACAGTGCAAGTGCGCGGGTCCTGCCAACTCCACGGATTGCAGGCCTTTCCTCCGTACAAATTGACTCCTCCTCATACTCCTCGTCAGACTCGCCTGCACCCAGACGTACCACAACAACCGATTTCAGCACTGCATCGGCCAAACATCAACAGGCCGTGTTGAAATTGGTTTATCTGGGTGATGTTAGCCACACCCCAACTGAGCTGTGGAACACGCTCAAGGAGCAGAGCGACATGTGGCTTGCGCCGCTCAACCTCCAGCCAGGTATGGTGGTGTGTGACAACGGCCGAAACCTGGTCGCGGCTCTGGGCCTAGGTGGTCTGACTCTCAATCCATGCCTTGCCTATGTCCTAAACTTGGTGGTGCAGAGTTTCCTTAGGAATTATCCTGACCTTGAGGAGCTGCTGCACAAAGTCAGATATGAGTGCTCTCATTTGCGGTGTTCAAGCATGGCTGCATCGCGCCTTTCAGCCATGCAGCGCAGATTGGGCCTGCCCAAGCACTGCATCATTGTTGACCTCCCCACCAGGTGGATTTCGACTTTGCATATGCTGCAGAGGTTGTGTGAGCAGCAACCTGCAATTATGGAATTGCAGCTGCATCAGGCAACACACATCTTAGCCCTCCCACTTTGCAACCAGAGAGTGGGCATCCATGACGGACATATGCACCATTTTGAAGTGCTTCGAGGACTCCACTCTGATGGTGAGTGCGGATGCTGCCCTACTCAGCCTGACTATTCCCCTTATATGCCTTATGGAATCATCACTTAAAGGACTAAGGAATGAGGTTTCTCAGGAGGAGGAGTATGATGAGACAGTTGCACCAACCAGGCAATCTTCATTGGTCTGGTTGGTACAAAGCTCTGTGGGTGCCTCTCAAAGGTCCAGGCAGGACACAGCAAGTGAGGAGGATGAGGAGGACTATGAGGATGAGCAAGAGGAGGAAAGTACACAGCGCTCTACTAGTAATCACCAGATAGAGCATGGATGGGGTGATGCAGAGCAGCCAGAGCACATTCTTCCAGCTGGTGACAGCGATGCATGGCCAGTTGGCAGCCTTCAGCACATGAGTGACTTCATGCTGCAGTGTCTGAGAAACGACCCACGTGTGGCTCGTATTCTCCACACAAATGACTACTGGGTGACCACCCTCTTAGATCCACGTTACCGGAACAGCCTTCAAAGCCTAATTACACAGTTGAACCGGGTGCGTAAAATGCAGGAGTACCAAGACACACTGGATAATTCACTCATGTACTATTTTCCACCAGATAGCAGTAATGCGCGTGCACTAGCAGGCACCTCAGTGCGTCCTGGGCCCAGCGTAATCCGTTCAGAAGCCGGTAGCAGAAGAAGTACATCTGTTACTGACAGGTCCAGCATACCCAATCTGTTCCAACGGTTTCTGAACCCGCAAACAGTTCGGGCACCATCAGCACAGACAGTGCAACGCACTAGGAGGCAACGTTACCGTGACATGGTGGCACAATACCTCTCCACCCGTCAGTGTGCTTCAGGATGGATCTGCCCCCTTCAAGTTTTGGGTCTCCAAGTTGGATACATGGCCCAAGCTTAGCCAGTATGCCTTGGAAGTCCTGGCTTGTCCTGGTGCCAGTGTGATTTCTGAACCCGTCTTTAGTGCAGCTGGCAATGTACTAACAGACCAACGTACCAGACTATCCGCTGCAAATGTGGACCGGCTTACATTCAAAAAAATGAACCAGGCCTGGATTTCTGGTGACTTTTGCTGCCCTGGGCCACAGTAGACAGGTTACATGCATGGTTGGTAGCAGTATGCATGCTCCGTCATGTGCCTATGTTGCACACAGCGTTATCTGTTATGCCCGTGCTCTGGCCTCTACTACCAACATCTAGCACCTGGTTCTGTGACTGACTCTTTCACCTCATACTGTTTTCCATGGGCTCTAGTACCGCCAGGTAGTGCCCATTTCCGTGACTGCTGATTTCACAGCATGCCGTGTTTCTGGGCTCTTGTACCGCCAGCTAGTGCCCATTTCTGTGACTGTCACTTTCATAGCATGCCATTTTTCTGGGCTCTAGTACCTCCAGCAAGCGCCCATTTCCGTGACTGCTGATTTCACAGCATGTCATGTTTCTGGGCTCTAGTACCGCCACCAGCTAGTGCCCATTTCTGTGACTGCCACTTTCACAGCATGCCATGTTTCTGGGCTCTAGTACCGCCGGCAAGTGCCCATTTCCGTGACTCCTGATTTCACAGCATGCCGTGTTTCTGGGCTCTAGTACCACCAGCTAGTGCCCATTTCCATGACGGCTGATTTCATAGCATGCCGTGTTTCTGGGCTCTAGTACCGCCAGCTAGTACCCATTTCTGTGACTGCCACTTTCACAGCATGCCGTGTTTCTGGGCTCTAGTACCACCAGCAAGTGCCCATTTCCGTGACTCCTGATTTCACAGCATGCCGTGTTTCTGGGCTCTAGTACCGCCAGCTAGTGCCCATTTCCGTGACTGCCACTTTCACAGCATGCTGTGTTTCTGGGCAACCTTACCGCCAGCTGTACCTTGTTAGACCAAAGTGGAAAAAAAGGACGACATATGCCAAACACCTATAGGCAGAAGCACAAGAGGCAGGATCCACCCACGCCGGCTGTTTCCTGGCAGTGAAGTGTGGAAACAGGTGCCTCCCCCGAGGGGTAAACCGAGTTCCAGCATCGCCAGCTGGTTCTCGGGAGTGCCCAAGGGCACGGGTACCTCTTGCTCCAAACTGTGTTTTGACAACGCTCGCCATTACACGGTTGTGTCCGCCGCACTGTTCCACGCCCCCGCCGTACATCATTCCAGCTCAGTTTGCTGCTATCTGTGGTGTCAGCAGTGTAGGAGCCCCCAAAGTGGACTCCGGGACCTGGCGCTCAAGGCTGGTCTAGACAGTGCCAGTAGGCCCTGCTCCTCCCCTGCTGTGACAGCAGAGTAAAGAAGACCCAAGACAGGAAGACAGATGCAGAAGACCCAAGACAAGAAGACAGATGGAGATGTCCCCGGACTCCTGTCTTTTTGCTCTTGAACTTGCATCTTTGTGGGGGTTTTTTGGGCTTCTCGGTAGTGCTTTTGGCTTATGTCACTACTACATTGTGGTACTCGAGCTACAGTAATGTCAGCTGTTGCCCAGTACAGCCACTGGCACTTTTACCTTCTGCTGCTTATCTGGGTTCCAGTAACGTCAGATGGTTCTCAGTAGAGTCAATGGCTTAGGTCCCTCCTTTGTGGTATCCGAGTTCCAGTAACGTCTGCTGTTCCTTGGTAGTGCATTCTGTCACAGGTACCGCCTGCTTAGTTAATGGGCTCCAGTAACGTCAGCTGGTGCCCGTTAGTTCCATTGGTTCTTATGCTGATTTCTGCTGCCTATACGGGTTCCAGACTCACCAGCTGGTTCTCTCAAGTTCCTGTGCCTACTGTTACTTCTGCGTATTTCCTCAGGATTTGGGACATTCTGCGACCAGCCAAAAGTAGAAAAACCATAGACGGAGGTTTAGGAAGCAGTAGGAGCAGATGTACATGAACCAAAAGCAGAATATTAATATGCAGAATTACTGAATAACAGTAATATAATCAGCTGAAGAAGACTAAGCATGGTTTAAAGGGAGTGTATCCGTTCCTCCAAGTTGTTCTCCTGGAAACTCCCTGCAAAGCAAGGTGAACTGAACGCGGACACATGTCAGTCAAAGGGCATGTTGACACCACCACCGGCAGTCTTAATTTAATAATGTAAAATCACTAACCCTAACCCTAACTATCCCTAACCCTTAACCCTTACCATTAACCCTAACCCTAACAAACCCTAACCACTACCCCTAACCCCTAACCCTACCAACCCTAAACCTAAACCCTAACCCCTAACCATAACCCTACTAATCCTAACCCCTAACCCTACTAACCCGAACACCTAACCCTACTAACCATAACCATAACCCCTAACCCTAACCCTTATAACCCTAACCCCTAACCCTAACCCTACTAACCATAAGCATAACCCTAACCCTAACTGACCCTAACCCCTAATCCTTACCCTAACCCTACTAACCCTAACCATAACCCTAACTAACCCTACCCCCTAACCCTACCCCTACTAACCCTAACTCCTAACACTTACCCTAACCCTACTAACCATAAACCCTAACCCTACCCCACCTAATCCTAGCCCAAAGAAAAAACACCACTGTTAAGAAGATGGCGACCAGTTTTCCTGCTACAGCTTTCGCTCTGTGCATTTGTCTAGCAATTTTTTTGCTCCTTTGCCTCTGCAAACTCCTTCCCCATTATCGAGGTGTTTCCCCTCCATTTTATCCATTATATAGCACTGTAGTTGTCATTTTGTAATTACGATTTTTTTCTCCCATTGACTTGCATTGATATCGGAAATTGGAAATTCCGATATCCGATATTTTCCAATATCATAGTAACATAGTTTTAAAGGCTGAAGGATGACCTTATGTCCATCTAGTTCAGCCTATTCTTAGTGCAGCTGTTCTGCATTGTTGATCCTGGTGTAGGCAAAAAACCCACAGAGTAGATGCCAATTTTATCCATAGGGAAAAATATTCCTTCCCCTAAGCTGGGTCAACCATCTACCTATAATATTATGTTATTCATAACCTTCTATACTGTTACTCACAAGAAAAGCATCCATTCCTATCTTAAATTCATTCAGTGAGTTGGCCATCACCACTTCCTCAGGAAGAGAATTCAAGAGCCTCACTGCTCTTAACGTGAAGAACCCTCTTCTATGCTGGTGCAGAAATTGTCTTTCCTCCAAACGAAGAGAATGCCCCCTTGTTCTTGTCACAGTCCTTGGTACAAACAGTTCATTGGAGAGATCTCTGTATTGCCCTCTGATATACTTGTACATATATATTAAGTCTCCCCTAAGTCTTCTCTTTTCTAGAGTAAATAGACCTAATTTTGATAACCTTTCTGGGTATTGTAGTGAACAAACTCCATTTATCATTTTAGTAGCCCGCCTTTGAACCCTTTCAAGTTCAGTAATGTCTTTCTTGAGCATTGACATCCAAAATTGCACACAATACTCCAAGTGTGCTCTGGTGAGTGATTTGTACAGAGGGAGAATTATGTTTTCATCTCGTGTCCCCAGACCTCTTCTAATGCATCCCATGACCCTATTTGCTTTGGTGGCAGCTGCCTGACTCTGGGCACTCCAATTTAGCTTCTTATTGACTAAGATGCCTAAGTCTTTTTCCATGTCTGATTCCCCAGCAGTTTCCCATTTAGTAAGTAATTGTAGCATCTGTTTCTCCTTCCCATGTGCATAACCTTACACTTATCTGTGTTAAACCTCATTTGCCATTTTTCAGCCCAATTCTCCAATTTACTCAAATCTGTCTGTAGTTGCAAACTGTCCTCCTTTGTGTTAACTACCTTACATAGTTTTGTATCATCTGCAAATACTGATATTTTACTGTGTAAGCCATCCACTAGATCATTAATAAATATATTAAATAGTAGGGGGCCCAATACAGAACCCTGTGGTACCCCACTAGTAACCCTGGCCCAATCTGAGTATGCACCATTAATAACCACTCTTTGTTTTCTATCACTAAGCCAGCTACCTACCCATCTACACACATTTTCCCCTAGCCCAAGTTTCTTATCTTACTTACCAATCTTTTATGTGGGACAGTGTCAAATGCTTTAGAGAAGTCGAGATAAATCACATCCAATGATTCTCCTTGGTCCATTTGAGAGCTTACATCCTCATAGAAGCTGATCAGGTTAGTTTGACAGGAGCGATCCTTCACAAATCCATGTTGATATGGAGTTAAACATTTATTAACATTGAGATATTCCATAATGGTATCCCTTTGAAACTCTTCAAAAATTTTACCCACAACAGATGTTAAGCTTACCGGCCTATAGTTTCCAGGTTCCCTTTTACACCCCTTTTTGAATATTGGTACCACATTTGCTTGCCGCCAATCAAAAGGAACAGACCCTGTTTCTATAGAGTCTTTAAATATAAGGAATAGAGGCCTGTCTATAACATTACTTAACTCCCTTAATACCCGAGGGTGAATGCCATCAGGGCCTGGTGATTTGTCAATTTTAATCTTACTAAGGCGGTTCTGCACTTCTTCCTGGGTTTGGCAGGTAATACTTAATGGGGAGTTTACATTATCACTCTGCATTACCCCTGGCAAATCCTTTTCTGTGTGAATTCCGATACGATATTGGGCAATATCGCTCATCCCTAATCATAATAGACTATGTTTTTAAAGATAACCTGTCAGCACAATTTTGCAATATAAAGTAAATCGGCTTTGATGCTCTTCTGTAATCACCACTTGAGGGTTTCTACTAATTAGATTATGGTGCTCAGGGGGTGCACTGGGTCGTCTCACTGTCTGTGATTCTCCATCCCTTCCGCCTGCCTCCGGTTTATGAATGGCTTGTCTCCTTAGTTTGAAATCTCAGCAGTGACCTATCTTTCAAAGACCAAAGCAGTAGAACAGGCTGGGGTATCACAGACAGGGAGGAGAAAACCCAGTGCAAAGTCCGGCCCCTGTGCACCGAAATCTAAGTAGCAGAAAATCTGAAACAGTGAGTAAAGATGAACAAAGTGGATTTATTCACAACTGGTGTCAAGGTAATTTGTGTTACATTGTCATTACAACCATTTCTTTACTTTACATTGAAAAACTATGCTTACAGGTTCTCATTAAAGCTTTTCGGCCAGCACCAATGCAAAATTTTAACCATTTATAGTTACAGACAATAGCATTTACCCAATATGACTTATCTAACAAATTTGTCACTTCAATTTTTTTTATTCTGTTTTCAAATCAGTATTGCTATTACTGTTTGCTATTATTAATAATTATGTTAATATATCTAAAGATGAATAATAATTACATATATAAAAGTAATATAAACTATCGTCCTGTACAGTTTATTACTTTTTTTAAATTAATATTTCAAAAGTTAGATCTTCATGGAGTTTGCAATGGAAAAAAAGAACACAGCATGACCTCTAAAACAATCAAGACCAACAAAGACTCAGTAAAAGGCACCTCTGTGCTTAAGCTACATTTACAGGCTCCTTGTTAGCAGTCAAAGTGTTTTTCTGGAGCCATTAGTTTCAACTTCACAAACCCAGTGTCTAGTGTCCACTTTAGAATGGAAAACTACACAGTGACTCATTTTACCACGTGCTCATTTTCCATTAGCTCACAGCTAAAAAGAGCTGTTAAAATATTGTGCACATACTGAATAAAACAGTAAGTATTCTGAAAAAAGTAATCACCTTGTAGGCTACATGCATCTTGCATATTACAGTTCCATGAATGAGCCACATAGTGTATTTGAAGTCTTGGACGGTATAAGAACCTGAACTGCGTAGCAGGTTACCACCTGTAATGTAAAATACATCTACCGTATTTTCCGGCGTACAAGACGACCAGACGTATAAGACGACCCCCCAACTTTTCCAGCTAAAATAGAAAATTTTCTTAAAAGTCGGGGGTCTTCTTATATGCCATGTGTCATCTTATATGCCGGGTGCGGGGGAGTGGTCCCGATGACAAAGGGAGGGTGTACGTGGAGTTATCATCCCCAATTTACCTCATTGGTGGCAGCGGTGCTGTCTGCGGGTCTCTGTGCTGGGGATCGGCGGCTACTCCATCTGCACTGTGGCGGCTCTGTGCTGGGGATCGGTGGCTCCTCTTTGTCCAGCGTGGGGGCGCTGTGCTGGGGGGCGGCTGCGGAGGCTCTCTGTCCAGCGTCAGGGCTCCTCCGGCATTTCCCCAAAGCCTGGAGGCCAAGGCAGCTCCATTGCTGCGATGCGGTGGCCTCCCTGAAAATGGCCACCGGAGCCTGTGTATGCTCAGATTCAGATCTCGTCTCCCGAGATCTCGGGATGAGATCTGAATCTGAGCATGCGTGGGCTCCGGCGGCCATTTTCTCGGAGGCCCAGGCAGCTCCATTGCTGCGATGTGGTGGCCTCCGGGCTTTGGGGAAATGCCAGAGGAGCCCCGACGCTGGACAGAGAGCCTCCGCAGCAGCCCACCAGCACAGCGCCCCCACGCTGAACAAAGAGGAGCCGCCGCCGACCTTTAGCACAGAGCCGCCACACTGCTGAAGGAGGAGCCACCGCACCGCTGCCACCAATGAGGTAAAAGGGGGATGATAACACCATTTACACCCTCCCTTGTTCATCGGGACCATTCCCCCCATATGCACTCGTCATATAAGACGACCCCCGACTTTTAAGCTGATTTTCAGGGGTTAAAAAGTCGTCTTATACGCCGGAAAATGCAGTATTTAAGGGCTTATGGTAGATCAGAAGCAAACACAAACAAAAGAGGGGCAGAACAAGGACAATATATGGGCAATTTGCAGTCCAATATCTCATAATATTGCACAATGGTCAAATCTATGTATCTATGATATATGTAATTTAGTGTCATGACAAGTTAATTTATTACCCTAAATAAATGAGACAAAAGGTGCCTCCAAGGCCAAAGAGAATGCAAGAGTCCTAATGATCCAGCCCCAGATTCAGACAAGTGAATCCTAGATGGACCCCTGATAAAGGTCATAACTAAGGGCAGATAATAATGAGGACAACTTGGGCTACCACCTGGAGCCCAAGTCTTAGGTGAGAAAAAGGCCAGAGTGCCCACATCATAGCCTTTTTCACCACAATTAAAGGAAACATGACAGCGTATATACTGTATACTGCCCAATCTATGGACAGCATGTATCAGACACTGGCTGAATGATTTTAGCCATGTTTGTGTAAGGCAGCCAAGGTGGTAGTCATGGCAACTGGCTGTACCATTCCCACACCCTGGTGCCTCACAGATGAAACAACAAGTCCTTTCTGTTCTATGTGCAGCAATGTACTCACATCAATGGCTGGAGTCTCCACCAGTAGCATAGCTACCAGGCTGGCAGAGGGTGTGGTCGCCCCGGGCCCCTTGCTCTTAGGGGGTCCACCCAGAGCTACTGCCACTGTTAACTATGTCAGTGAGAGCAGCATGCCGATGTAGTTAAGCTCCACTGTAGAGCAGGGAGACATGATCTCCCTGCACTACCGCTGTTTGTTCTATTGATAGGAGTATACGCCCCCCGGGACTCTAAATGCCAGCACTGTACCTGTAAGCTGCCTCCTGCAAAGAGTAGACATGCCCACATTGTACCCTGTGTGTCTGCAGGAGAGACATCATCACGCAGCACCAGCTTCTTTCCGCCGAAGAGGAGCAAGACAAGATGGTGCTGTGAGTAACAATTCTGGATGCTGCGTGCATCAGGGGACTCTGAGGTGTCTGTGCAGTGAGGAGAGGGCTGGATGCTGCTCTCCTCCTTACAAGTCCTGGATGGTTTATTTTTTGTGTTTTCGGTCTTGCTACCTGACGCACAGTAGATTTATGATGGCTACTTGAACTATTAAACAGATCAGAAGGTGTCTCTGTCAATGCAAATTGGCTGCCATAAATCTCATTGTGCCTCAGATAGAGGGACTGACATGAGTAGTCAGTATCATGCACTGCCCTATAAGGCCATGTGCACACGATGCAGATTTGCAGCGTTTCCGCAGCGGATTTTACCGCGCAGAAACGTTGCATATCCGCATTGTGATGTACAATACCTTTAAAATGAATGAAAAAAAAAAAACGCTGTGCAGACGCTGCGGATTTTTCCGCGCGGTTTTCCTGCGGTACAAAATCCGCAGCATGTTGCTTCTTTTGTGCGGTTTTCTATCTCCCCTGTTACCAAATCCGCAGGGGGAAGACCGCAATGGAAAACCACACAAAAACCGCATGAAAACCGCGTGAAAAATGGAAGAAATCCGCAGGAAAAATGCAGGTCATTTGACCTGCGGTTTTCTTCGATTCTGCACGGAAAAATCCGCAGGGCTCAAAACTCCGTCTGCACTCAGCCTTAGAAGTCACCCCAGCTGCAGGACAGCACAGATAAGAATAAGTGTCTTTCCCACTTCATATACAGCTCTGACAAAAAATAAGAGACCACTGCACAGTTTTATAGAAATCAGCTTCTCTACATGTCTATCAGCCATTCCATTCCAGTGTCAGTTGAATTCCAAACAGAGTACACCTCATTCTACTTAATGTGCTCTTGATTAGATGATTACTTGAACCAAATCTTATTTAGCGAAGGAAAGTATAAAAAACCCTGCTGTGGTGTTCACAATCCTCTTGCAATAGGACAAGCTGGATGGCAAAACAAGTGCTACTAATATCCCAAAAGTAATAGGAATGAAAAAATAACTTTTAACCATGCCAAAGGAGTTGAAAAGAAAAGTCTTGAGTGAGGAATAGAAGGGCTCAATTCTGGCTTTACTAGCAGAGGGATACAGTGAGCGTCATGTTGCCTCCATCCTTAAAAAATTTCTAAGACGGCAGTCCTTTACAACAAGGTCAGGCAGCAAACACCTGGGACAACAAAGCTACAGACCTTCAGAGGATGAAAATGACTTTCCACTGACCGGGATGACCGTCATCTTATTCAAATGTCACTCAGCAAACGCAGGATGATATCAAGTGACCTACAAAAGGAATGGCAAATAGCAGCTGGGGTGAAGTGTAGAACAGTTCGTAACAGGCTCCTAGAGGCAGGGCTCAAGTCATGTAAAGGTAGGAAAAAGCCTTTCATCAATGAGAAGCAAAGGAGAGCCAGGCTGACGTTTGCAAAAGACCATAAAGATTGGACCATAGAGAACTGGAGTAATGTAATCTTCTCTGATGTGTCTAATTTTCAGCTTTGCACAACACCTGGTCGTCTAATGGTTAGATTGAGACCTGGAGAGGCATATATGGGTCGCCCTCCCAGGGTTGTGGGGTACTCGGTACCGGGCCGGTCTCTCAACGGGGAATGTCACAGCAGCGGTGACCCGGTCCGTGGCCCTGGGCGCCCATGTAAAAGGGGTTAAGTGATGGAATAAAGTTTATGAGTGAAAGATTCGTGACTCCACCTGTGGTGTTCGGCAATGAAGATGTTAAGCCGACGCTGCAGACCGATCCTCTGCGACAGATGGTGTGGTGCAGCAATGATGTTGTGGCCCTCCACAGGTATGGCAATAGTCCCAGGGCAGTGTAGATGAAGAGATAGGGGAGAGACGTAGATGGTGCAGTGTCAGGCACAGAGATGTAGCAGTGCTGAGGGTGTTGCAGGAAGAAGGCAAGGACACAACAGGGTGCAGTTTCTTTACCTTTACTTTGCTTGGCAAATGCAGTCCAGTGTCCAGATTACAGATGGCACAGGAGCTAGCTAGCCTGGAAGCAACTTAGGAATCTCTCTATGCAGATGGCTTGTGTAGTCTCCTTTCTAGCGCTTATTTTTAGGTACTTGCAGTACTGTGTTACACTGAAGTTCCACTTGCTTATTCTCTTTAGAACTCCCTCATATGGCAGACAGCTGTAGCCTTCCTCTTCTGGCTCACACATCGCTGTTGTGCCTCCGAGTCTTATGTGGGAATAGAGCATTTACAGCTTCCTATTTCTCCGGTTTCTGTTGCAGGACCATCAGTGTCCATACAGCCTTGGAGACCGGGCTCCAGATCATGCGCTATAGCTGGGAATGAGCCTGAACTCTCTGCTCAATCTCCCAGCTCTTCTCCTCCACGTCCACACACGTTGCCGTCCTCACACAAACTCCTCATTTTCCCCTTCCTGGCCCCCAGAGAGTAGCTCTTCCCCCAATTTTGGTTCAGAGCTCCCTCTGCTGGCCTGGAATGAGAACTGTGTTGTGTGTTGTGATTAACTGACAGAGAGACCCTTCATTGCTTCCAAGCATGACATCACACTCCCTAGGAGGATGGTTATGCCACTGTGGCGACCATACCCCTGGGGGCGCCACATATAAGCCACAGTGTCTTGCACCTACTGTGAAATTTGGTGGAGGATTGGTGATGATCTGGAGATGCTTCACCAAGGCTGGAATTGGGCAGGTTAATCTTTGCGAAAGACGTATGAATCAAGCTGCACACAAGCTTATCCTGGAAAAACAGTTGATTCCTTCTGCTCAGGCAATGTTCCCCAACTCTGAGGACTGCTTTTTTTTTCCAGCAGGTCAATGCACCATGCCACACACCTAGGTCAATCAATGTGTGGATGAAGGAACACCACATCAAATCCCTGTCCTGGCCAGCCCAATCTTCAGACCTGAACCATCACAAGCCATCATACAAAGAACTTCCATGCCAAGACGCATGAAAGCTGGGATTAAATATCATGGGTATTCCTCAAAATACTGATTTCTGAACTCTTCCTGAGTTCTAACATTAGTATTGTTGCTTCTAAATGATTATAAACTTGTTTTCTTAGCATTATTTGAGGTCTGCAAGCACTGCATTTTTTTTGTTATTTTGACCATTTCTCATTTTCTAAAAATAAATAGAAAATTTAGTGCTTGGAAATTCGAAGACATGTTGTCAGTAGCTTATATAATAAAATAGCAATTTGCATTTTACTCAAAAATATACCTATAAAGAGAAAAATCAGACAAACTGAAAATTTTTTTAAGTGAATCCCCACAAAGTTGAGGATGACTATGTATGATAAAGAGCCAAATAGAAGAAAATACAAACAGCTAGTAGTTGCGTATAGATTATCACATATAGACCCCCTGAACGTGTATTCAGTCTGGACAACAACAAGACCCCCCAAAGTCAGAAAAGGGAATAAAAGAGAAGACGTACCAGGGGGTGCACTTTCTTCTTTACATAAGTATTATTTTACCTCCCCCTCTTCTAACTCCCTCTCTCTTTCTGGTCCCCTCTTTGGGGTCTTGTCCAGACAAGAGTATTTCTTTTAGGGTTACCTGGGTACATTAAGGGAGTTATTCCCATACGCTGGCCTCTATACACACCTGCTATCTGTTTCTATTTTCATCTATTTAGCTCTTTGTCATATATATCAGGGCTGTGCAAGTTATAGCCCACAAACAGGGACAGACAGAGACCAGAATCAAAGGCATGGGAGCTGCAGCGGTGGCCATTATACAGTGCTAGAGCTAATTTGGTGGTCATTATACAGCGGATGTGCCAATGTGACAGCCATCATACAGTAGATGAGCTAATGCAGGGGTCATTATACAGTATGAGTGCTAAAGCAGTGGCCAGTGTACAGCATGATAGCTATTTTGAGGGCAATTATACACTGTTAGAGGTAATTCGGGGGCCATTATACAGCAGATGAGCTAATGAGGGGGTCATTATACAGCATGGTAGAAAATGTAGGGGTCATTATACAATATGTGAGCTAATGCTGGGGCCATTTTACAGTACAGTGTAAAGGCTACTGTGGGGGCCATCATACATTATGGGGGCCTATACAGTATTGGAGTTACTGTGGGGGCTGTCATAAACTGGGGTTTATATACAGTGTAGAAGCTACTGTGTAGGCACAAAAGAGACATTCTACTATGTAAAGAACACAATGGTGGCATGATTATGTGAGGCAGTATGAGGAGCATTGCTTTTGTATCACACAGCAGGTGCAGTAGTAGGAGCACATATGGCAGCAAGGGTTCACTAATGGGTTGAGTAGTTTGTGTAGGTTGGTGATAGATGGGTACTGGGCTGGAAATGTGAGAACTCAAATGTGTCTTTGTTGTAATCTCTGCAGACAAGTCCTGGCTGGAGAAGTCGTGATGTCGGTCTCAGCAAGATGTAAAAGTGAACGATTATCAGAAAATAAGTTATTGTCTGTAACTGTATTGTAAACTCTTGTATATTCTGCAGCACTGGTATCTACCACTATGAGGTCACCATATGGTGATAATATCAGTATTGTTTTTGTATAGAGATTTTTCCAGTTACAGCACGGTCATCTGCTGAATTTCTCCTATACCCACGACTAGAGTATGCCACCTGATTTGTAATCAGGGTTACCGGTTAGGGGCCCATGTAGATTTTTCATCCCCGCTCTCGAGCTGAACCCCTAGCTATGCCTCTGGTCTCCACAGTCTCCTTCACTTCAGCTGACGATGCCTGAGTCCCAGAAATCACTCTGTACTCCATGCTGTTGTTCAGCAGTATAACTTTACTTAACATTGAGACAGTCTTTAGTTTGGAAACACAAATCACATACAGAGTCATCTTCCTTTCTTTCTCTGTCATCTGGACAGACCCTGTTCTTTCTAGCAACTCCCACTGCCTGGCAATCTTTGCTGTATCTTTTGGAGAGTCCTTAGCTGGGGTCACTAGGAGGTCAGATCCATTACGGAATCCCGTCCTGGCGGACCCCAGCGCTAGTGGGAATGCATCCTTACTTTGCAATAAACTTTGAAAAGTATTTTTATTTGAGTTATTCCATGATAATTGTAAACAGGCCTAAAAGGCCCCAGGTGCGTGAATATGGGGTAGTCCCAAAAAAAGGTTGTTATACCGAAATGCCTATAACATAAAAATATATGAACAACTGGAAATTACTAACAACTATATACCTGAGGAATACCTAGAGTTTCAAAATTCTAACTAAAGTAATTTTACAGAAAATAGAAAACATGTAACCTGGCAGGCCTGCGAGGCCCCAGGTATGCATCCGCCAGCCTTAGCTGGGGTCACCAGGAGGTCAGATCCATTACGGAATCCCGTCCTGGCGGACCCCAGCGCTAGTGGGAATGCATCCTTACTTTGCACTAAACTTTGAAAAGTATTTTTATTTGAGTTATTCCATGATAATTGTAAACAGGCCTAAAAGGCCCCAGGTGCGTGAATGTGTAGATTTCTATGGGTATGAGTTCTAGGGTTAATCCTATGTTTTGGCCAGAATAGGGAACATTGTTACTATATTGGGTTCAGAATAGGAAACACTATGGGGTACTGTGCTTGCAAGACACTCATTAATACAGACAAGATTATTTATGCATTGTAGTATTGATATCAGTAGTAAATTATGCCAATGATATCTAAGTCATAGCTGTTGTGTTGTGAATGGAGATAACCTATTCTCTCTGCTATCAATAAGGAAAAAGTTATTTATTCTCGCTATTGAATAAATACTTGAATGTTTAACCACCTCCCTGTCTTGTAGCATACTCAATGGCAGAGAAGCACTTAGGCCGGTTTCATACTTCCTGATATTTCCAGTACAGGAAAAAATGGTACTGGAGATATCTGTGTCCGTGTGTCAATTTGTCACATCCGTGTGCTATCCGTGTGTCCATGTGTACCATTCGTGTGTGATCTGTGTGCTGTCTGCATGCTGTCTGTGTGTCCGTGTATTGAAACAATTTGTTTCAATGTTAACCCTATAACTTTTAAAAACGCACACAGATGGCACACGGACGCCATCCGTGTGCGGTACGTGTTTACACGGACCCATTGACACCTTCAAGGGGGACCAAAAACTGCCAAAACAGCTCAAATTAGGGGCAGACACCAAGCAAAGTGGCATCAACTGACCCAGAGTACAAATAGTTTAATTGTGCAGCATGGATGCATGGGACAGTGACTAGGACAGGGTTTCGATCAGCATTTTAAGTTTAAACATTGATCAATACCAGGTGGATGAGTGACAGGTGTAGACCTGATACTCTAAGAGTCCTGTCAAATTCAGGCAACACACATGAAGAAGACCCAACTTGCGGCCCAAACATTTCCAAAACTTAGGGTCAGACTCCAGGTAAAGTGGCATCAATTGACCCACAGTAGAAATTTTATAATGGCGCAGCACTCAGGTGGGTGATGGACCGGTGTAGGCCTGTTCTGCTGGAAGCCCTTATATCTCATGCTATAGTTTAAACTGCTTTTCTGCTCAGCTGAATTCAGGTGGCACAAATATCAGCTTCACAGACTACTACGAGGCAGTCAATCATGGGCCATACATGACACAGGGTCTGGGCCAGCATTTACAACCTTGAAATTAAGTTGAAATTAAGAGGTGGGTAAGCGACCGGTGTACGCCTGCTGTGCTGGGAGCCCTGCTAAATTCAGGCAACACACATGAAGGAGACCCAACTTGGAGTCCAAACTTTTCCAAAAATTAGGGCCAAGCCAAACACCAGGAAAAGTGGCATCAATTGACCCACAGAGAAATTTTATAATGGCGCAGCATGGATAGATGGCACAGGGTCTGGCTGAGCATTTAAAGCTTAAAAATTGATCAGTAAGAGGTGGATGAGAGACAGGTGTGGGCCTGGTGCTCTGAGACCCCTTCCACTACAGGCAACCCACCAGATAGAGACCCAACTTGGAGTCTCCACATTTCAAAAAATTATCTACAAGGTGTGCAGCTGTATAGCTGCCAAAGAAAGGCAATCGAGTAGCTCATCCAGTTCCAGAAGTTGTCAGTTGTATTTGGATAAAACGCATCCACTTCCAGAAGTTGTCAGTTGTATTTGGATAAAACAAGCCGGTGTCTGTTCAGTATAGCTTTCTACTCTCATTACCACCTACCCAACATACACCTTGAAAACCATGCCTATTCCCCTTTTCACCACGACCTCTCTTTTTCCCCACTCATTTTGAATGTTCCCTTCCCCTCTTTTATCCAGCTGCTTCACAACCTTAGGCCAAGACCTGTCAGTCACATGTCACTAAATTAACAATCAGTATTGACTTGCTGAGATAGGGTGACTGGACCACAGAATTAGCACAAAAAAATTGATATGCTGAAATGTGGCCTGGTGGCTGGATCACACAATTAGAACAAAGAATTTAGATACTAAAATGTGGACGGGTGGCTGGACCATACAATTAGCACTACTAACACAGGAAAAGAAATATGATGTCATTGGAATCACTGAAACTTGGTGGGACAATACACATGATTGGAATACAAGACTAGAAGGATACAACTTATTTGCAAGAAACAGACTTGATAAACGAGGAGGGGGTGTCGCATTGTATGTTAGAAATGCGTATATCTGCACAGAGATTGAAGCTTCAGAGACTGGGAGTTCTGTGGAAACTGTTTGGGTAAGAATACAAGGACAGAACAATGGAAAGGACACCATTGTAGGCATTTACTACAGGCCGCCTGTGCAAGCTGAAGATATGGATGAACTCTTTATGCATCAAATGGCCAAGTTCTCCAAAAAATATGACATAGTTGTCATGGGAGATTTCAACTATCCAGACATTTGTTGGGAATCTCTCTCAGGCAAAACTAACAGGTCAAGGAAATTCTTATCCTCTCTTGCTGACAACTTTATCTTCCAAAAGGTAAAGGAGAAAACAAGGGGAACTGCTACCTTGGATCTAATCCTTATAAACAGGGAGGAAATGGTTGAGGAGGTAAAAGTGGCTGGGACCCTAGGAGGTAGCGACCATGCTATTTTAGAATTTTGGATAACTAGAGGCGGAAGACCTGTAAAGACTCAGACGTCAAGGTTAGATTTCAGAAAGGCAGATTTTAAGGGATTCAGAAAGAGAATTGGAGGGATCCAATGGCTGGATATCCTTAAAGACAAAAATGTCCAGGAAGGATGGGAAATCTTGAAAAATGAAATTCTCAAAGCACAGTTGTTAACAATTCCGAAAAGAGGGAAGAATAGGAAGCATTTAAGGAAACCAGGATGGATGAACACAGAACTTAAGCACATGCTAAAAAGGAAGCAAAAAATGTTTATAAAATGGAAAGAAGGAGGCATATCTAAAGAAGAATATAATGCTGTCTGCAGAACCTGCAAGGCACAAATCAGATTATCTAAAGCTGAAAATGAATTGAGGCTTGCAAGAGATGTCAAAAGCAATAATAAAGGATTTTGGGGATATGTCAAAAGTAAAAGAAAAGTCAAAGATGCTATAGGATTTTTACAGGATGAAAATGATGAAATGGTAAGACAGGATGTTGAGAAGGCTGAACTTTTAAATTCCTATTTTGCATCTGTTTTCTCTCAGAAAGGAAATGTAACATCAACTGTTATTCACTGTCCTATTAAGGGAATAGAAGAATCCAGGATATCTATAAACAGAAAGATAGTGAGGAAACACTTAGCTAACCTAAATGTATTCAAGTCTCCAGGTCCAGATGAATTACACCCCAGAGTACTGAAGGAGATAGCAGAAGAAATTTTTGAACCCCTCTCCATAATCTTTGAAAATTCTTGGAGAACAGGAGAAGTGCCAGAAGACTGGAGAAGAGCAAATGTTGTTCCTATCTTCAAAAAGGGGAAGAAGGTGGACCCAGGCAACTATAGGCCGGTGAGTCTGACTTCTATACCAGGAAAGATCTTTGAACAAATTATTAAACAACATGTATGTCAATACCTGGATAAGAATGAAGTGATTAAACAGAGTCAGCATGGGTTTGTAACTAATAAGTCATGTCAGACTAATTTAATTTCCTTCTATGATGGTATTACTGATTGGGTGGATCAAGGAAATGCTGTAGATATAGTATATCTTGACTTCAGCAAAGCATTTGACAAAGTCTCTCATACAATCCTTATTGAAAAAATGACTAAGTATGGAATGGACAAGGCAACTGTTAGGTGGATTCATAACTGGCTTAGTGATCGGACCCAAAGAGTGGTCGTAAATGGCTGCACATCCAGTTGGAAGAATGTCTCAAGTGGGGTACCACAGGGCTCTGTCCTGGGCCCTGTATTGTTCAACATCTTTATCAACGATTTAGATGAAGGAATTGAGGGTAAACTGATTAAATTTGCTGATGACACAAAGCTAGGAGGGATAGCTAATACTAGAGAAGAGAGAGAGAGGATTCAAAAAGATTTAAATAAACTGGAGAAGTGGGCAGCAACTAACAGAATGGTTTTTAACAGGGAGAAATGCAAAGTACTACATCTGGGCAATAAAAATGAAAAAAGCATATATAGAATGGGAGGAATAGGGCTAAGTGACAGCACATGTGAAAAAGACTTGGGTATACTAATAGATCACAGACTGAATATGAGTCAACAGTGTGATGCAGCAGCAAAAAAGGCAAATGCAATTCTAGGATGTATTAACAGAAGCATACAGTCTAGATCACGTGAAGTAATTATTTCCCTCTACTCCTCTTTGGTCACTCCTCTTTGGTCAGACCTCATCTGGAATATTGTGTCCAATTTTGGGCACCACATTTTAAAAAAGACATCAACAAACTGGAGCAAGTTCAGAAAAGAGCGACCAGAATGGTGACCGGTCTGCAAACCCTGTCTTATGAGGAAAGGTTGCAGGATTTGGGAATGTTTAGTTTGCAAAAGAGAAGACTGAGAGGAGACTTAATAGCTGTCTACAAATATCTAAAGGGCTGTCACATTGTAGAAGGATCAACTTTATTCTCATTTGCACAAGGAAAGACTAGAAGCAATGGGATGAAGCTGAATGGGAGGAGACACAGATTAGATATTAGAAAAAACTTTTTGACAGTTAGAGTGATCAATGAGTGGAACAGGCTGCCACGAGAAGTGGTGAGTTCTCCTTCAATGGAAGTCTTCAAACAGAGGCTGGACAGACATCTAACTGGGATGATTTAGCGAATCCTGCTTTGAGCAGGGGGTTGGACCAGATGGCCCAGGAGGTCCCTTCCAACTCTACGATTCTATGATTCTATGATTCTAAGGATTTATATGGTGAAGTGGCGACTGGTCGTTGTACCACACAATCAGCAGCATAAAAGATTTATTTACTGAAATGGCAACTGGATGCTGTACCACAGAATCAGCAGCACTATGGATTTATATGCTGAACTGGTGACTGGTCACTGTACCACCAGATCAGGAGCACTATGGATTTATATGCTGGAGTGACAAGTGGTCGCTGTAGCACAGAATTAGCAGCACTTCAGATTTATATACTGGAAGGTCAATTTGACACAGGATCCTATGTAACTGAACTAGCTGAGATTAAACCACCTAACTAACGATCTAACTACTTGCAGCAGCTGCAACAGCAGTCTCATTATGTGGTTACACTCACAAAATAGCGCCAAAGACACATGTCCACTTTTTATATGGAGAGGGACATGTGACTGCCGGAATCTCCACTCATTAAATTAATAAAAATAAAAATATAACAGTCCGCCACTCCTTTGACCTCTCCCCATCGCCTCCCCTTGTCAAACACGTTCTCCCCCCTCATCATACAGCACCACATTGGTGGGATGGCTTTTACGCTTTTCTTGATCAAAAACGGTGTTTAAGTACCCATTGTTATTTATATGCACTATTGCTTTTACTTATTTACTTACAGTAGGGTATTTGTTCATTTTGTTTCTGTCTTGTGTTTTGCCTATATCATGTTCCTGCCTGTAAGTTGGACCAGACTATAGCATATTTCGATATTTTTCACATGGCTAATAACATGTGAATTAGCCCATAGCCTAATATTCGGCCTTTTGTGAATGTGCACCTATACATTGCACTTATACCAATATGTGTGTGGTCCCATTTCTTTGGTATTGATTAAATTCAGACCCAGAAAAGACCCCAAAAGTAATTCAAACCAGTAATTAACATAATGCACCAATCAAATAAATCACAAATTCAAAGCCCCAAAAAACATAGATTCAGAGCTTAGACTTCAAAAAATAAGTGAAAATGATTGACTGGATTCTTCAATAAATTCAAACTCCATATCAACCTCCAAAATAATCCAGGCCAGGGTCCTTAATAAATTAATACCCCACATCAGACGTCAAAATTAATTTGGACCCTTAAATAATTTCAGGCTCCAAACTATATATTAGACCCTCAAATTAATATAAGCATCTAAATCAGTGTGAAACATAGACCCCTTAATTAAAGTGGTTGTTCCCTTTCCCATAAGCTCTGTACAAAGTTAAAAAAAACCCAATCTGTAACTTACCCTCTCTGGATCCAGGGATGAGTCCTGGTGTCTTATCTGCTTTGCTAATGTCACATTGACAGCACTACTGAGCTTTCCAGACAACAACACGCACCAGTGGAGATTTAGTGCTGGAGTAAGTAAAATGTGCTTATTTAATACAAATGGAGCTTATACTTTACATGAGTGGTCAGAGGAAAAAATCGGGTGGCATATCCAACTGCTATCTGGGTGTCTCACCAATATCAGCAATGCAAGTCTTTGGGTCCATGGGAAACTGCTGACCATACTCGGATGAGATCCAAGTGCGGTCCAATTTTGACAGATTGACTGAATAGAGAAGATGGAGAAGCTCTCCATCTCTCAAAAAGTCTCTAATCAAACTCTGATCAAATTCTGATCAAGTTGTGTCAAAATATCGCGACTTTTGTCACTTTTCACACCTGTTTCGAGAGCTGAGCCGAAATGGACAAAGCTAGGGAAGAGCAACAAATTGATTAAAATCGACAACATTCCTTATGCCAGAAAAATTACTGCAGTGCCTGACTGGAGTAACATTTCTGCTTAGGTACATAGAAGCCCACACCACTGATAAGATGCACTGAATTCATTAAGTGGTGTGTTTGTCCTAATGAATTGAGTGCATGAATTCTGTCATGCTGTTGGCAGCTGATTATTCAGGATACTCTCCATGTGTGTGACAACAGAGCAACAAACAGGAACAAAATATAATAAGCTTAATAGATCAGAAATAAATAATTTGTGTGTCTCTATCTGTGCAGCATCTACAGCAGGCTGCTTCTCTCATACACAGACACAGGAAAAGCAGGAAATACAGTTACATTCTCTCCCTGTGTGAGCCTCTGGGAGTATTTTTTGTTTTAATTTAATAAACAGAATACAAATCTAGCAACTAAACACTCAGACAGGAATGGAGTTGTTGCACCAAACATATTCCACCATATGTCCATTAAAGCAAAACTCCAATGTTTTATTTGAATGCAGTGCTGGAGTACTCAACAGCCGCCATCTTCATTTCCTCCCAAAGCAACTCCGGCCCCGCATCACCATCTTGTGGCAGCAACTTCGAACTAACTGGGAGTCAGAGGTAAGAGACAAAAGATCTCAAAGTAAGTCTATGAGAGTTAGAATGAGACTTTCATAGACTTGATTGAAAAGTCACTTCCGGCTTTCTCCAGAAAATACTGGAGCGATCCTGCAGGTCACAAACTGCTGGCGAACAACAGGGGAGACAAGAAATAAGATGAAGATGGTGGTTGGTAAGGATACGACTAGGGGTAGGAAACTTACATTAGTAGCACTACTTCAGTGCTGCACAAAAATGCTTGGATGGTGCTTGAGTACAGAAGTACACAAGTGTTAATGAATCAGGGCCAAAACAGAAAATTTTTCTCACTATTATATGGTCAGTGATGAAGACTAATAATTCTGAATTATTTGTATGATGGCTCCTAGGAACTTATGATTCTGTATATATATTATGCGCCAGCAGTTATGGATGCAGAGGAGGCCACTAGGGGCAGAAAAGTGCAATATTCTTCTACAATTTCTGATTAATTTCTTTGTTGTATGGTCATAAATATTTCTTTCTTAATTCTTGTGCTTTATGCTGCTTGTGTAATTGTGTGCTTTCGATCCTATTTTTCCTCATAAATAATTTACTTCTGTCTTATTTTTCAAAAGTACTAGATGCTGGATGAAGATCACTAACGCCAGTTAGAGCACATCTGCTATCCATATTTCCTAAATTTTCTACAAGCAAGTTATGTAATATAGTATTTTAAAATTATAAAAATAGCCTAAAACCCAGATGCATATACAATACTAGATGGTGGCCCGAATCTAACGCATCAGATATTCTAGAATATGGCCAGCGGGAGACAAAAAAATAAAAAAAAAGATTATTCTCACCTTCCGACGGCCCCCGACCTCCTTTCCACACTCCGGCATCTTCCGGTCCCATTAATGATTAGCGCGAAGGACCGGAGATGACGACACTCTCGCGAGAGCACGACGTCATCAGCGGTCTTTCGCGCAAAGCATTACTGGGACCAGAAGATGCCGGGCGCGTGGTGAGAGGAAAGAAAGAGTCCGGGGGCCGACAGAAGGTGAGTATATCACTATTTTTTATTTTAATTCTATTTTTTACAGGTTTATGGTACCCAGGGCCTGGAGGAGAGTCTCCTCTCCTCCGGACCCTGGGTACCATCCGCACATTGAGCGCTGCGCCAGTCATCTCCCGGCTGCGTTGCCGCTGACCTCCGTGCGGCAGGAGATGACCTGCGGCAACCATTGGGAGATCAGCGGCTAGCGCTGCAGATCTCCCGACGGTTGGGCTGGCGTGCGTCATTTGAATTCCGCGCCAATTTGCAGCCGGACTGCTCCTGTCGCTGATTGGTTGCGGCCAGCCAGGCGCGACCATTCAGCGATGCGGGATTTCTGTTACAGACAGACAGAATTAGACAATTATATAGTAGATGTGTCACTTGTACATTTCTGAACCTTTGAAGCTCATTTTTATGTTTACCTTTAGGGAACATTGGTGCAAATCCTGACGGAGACTATTGTCTGCAAAAAACGGCTCATCTCAGAAGAATACCAGAATATTTTCTAATGCTGTTGTGTATTGACTGTAAAATCAATGTTTCTGTAACCTGTGCTGTATATATGAAGAGACATAGATGCTTTCAATTATAATATTCCGATGTCATAGTCTATTTAGTTTGTAACCCTTATTTTGGCCTCACAAAAAAAGGTATTCAGTAAAGGTAAAGCAGCAAAAATGTGCCATTTAACCCAGATATCAGACAAATAATAATATAATGAGGTTTGCCCTTGACTATTCTCAGTCAATATTTAGTGGGTAGTAGAAGAACACAACTCTCCAGATTCAATTGTTCAATATTGTATGTAACGTGCAATGACAAATTATTGTCTGTTTATTGTCTATTGGTCAAATGCCAAGTAAAGCCTTGACATAGAGTTGTGTCTAACAATGCATTTCACATAATGTTATTTAGCAAGCAGCTGTCTGCAAATGTTATACTATACATAGTTAGGCAAGAAGCATATGCCAGAGATCGCAGCCCTATGGAACTGACCTTAAGAATCAACATTTGGCTGGTTAAGGATAAAGAGAGATTTCCAAGTATCTCTTACATTATGCTGAAAATAAAAATCTTTTTTTTTAAAAAGTTACAATCCCGTCAACTTAAAAAAAATCCTAAAAAAAGATTTTTGAACTACTCTTTTGTATGAAGTCTTATTCTATCCAGGGTAATTGAAGGTTTGCCGAGGTGAAAGGCATGAATAGAAGTGCAGCACCTACACCAAGTAGACCTGTATTGTTTCTCAAGTTCTCCACTACTTTTCATCATTCCTACTTCATGTATAAAACATCACATAGCTTTTGGTAGTTGGAAGAAAAAGACCAGAATGATTTGTATAATTGATTTCTTTCAGTGTAGTAGAATGTATGCAGGACACAGGTAACATTTCATAGGATTTTCAATAGTTTGTAATGCAGTCAGCAAGGCGTCTTTAGAAGCATCGCTAATTGCTCTTATGCTTTAAAGCTTAATTTATTGTTGTCCAACTACCTAAACCCATTGACACATCATGCTGAAGATGCTTGGGTATACTTTGTATATGTATACAGCTCTGGCAAAAATTAAGAGACCACTTCCATATGTTCAGTTTGTCTGATTTTTCTCTTTATAGGTATATTTTTGAGTAAAATGTAAATTGTTATTTTAGTCTAGAAACTTCTGACAACATGTCTCCGAATTTCCAAGCAATAAATTTTGTTTGTTTTTTTTTCTGAAAAGGAAAAATGGTCAAAATTTAGAAAAAAAACAAAAAAAACCCAGTGCTTTCAGACCTCAAATAATGCAAAGAAAAAAAAAAACAAAAAAACCCCAGTGCTTTCAGACCTGAAATAATGCAAAGAAAACAAGTTCATAATCATTTAGAAACAACAATGCTAATGTTTTAACTTTGGAAGAGTTCAGAAATCATTATTTTGTGGAATAACCATGATTTTTAATCACAGCTTTCATGCGTCTTGGCTTGCTTGCCACCAGTCTTTCACACTGCTTCTGGCTCAAAAATGTAAGCAGTTCTTTGTTTGATGGCTTGGGACTACCCATCATCTTCTTGATTACATTCCAGAGGTTTTCAATGGGGTTCAGGTCTGGAGAATGGGCTGCCCATGATAGGGTTTTGATGTGGTGGTCTCTTAATTTTTGCCACAGCTGTATATAGTGGCCCATGGAAATAGTAGTAGTCTCCCTAACAGAACATAGTAGACAGTTAAGAAGCACCTTTACTCACAAAGACAACAGAGTCTCTTAATAGTTAGCATGCTTAAAAGGTTATTCTACCCATAGGATAAGGAATAACTTTGATCACTGGGGGTCCGATCTCAGGAATCAATACTTTCGAGCCCCAATCTCATGTTTCCAAAGTCCTGATGTCAGGTTCACTGGGTGATCTCAGCGGACGAACCCACAGCGATCAACAATTTATTCCCCATCCTACAGATAGAAAATAAATACATTTTGGGGGGATAACCCTTTGATGCTTATTTAAAAATCTCACAACAGATTGGAAAGCGGTAATATTGGTTGGCACATACAAAAGTTAGCTTACACATTTGGTTATTTATACAACCTTCTTTCAAATTCTACAGCAGCGTCATCATTTATCTGGTACTTTTTCCTTTCCGTGTTTAAGGTGTGTAAGCAGGTTACTTGGATGCAGCAGCATAGACAATGAGGAGACAGTTATACTTAACAAACACTATTTATTTATTAATAATAATAATAATAATAATAATAATAATAGCGCCAACATATTCCGCAGCGCTTTACAGTTTAACAGTTTCAAAACACAAGTCATAAGTAACAACGTTAACAATACATTAATTAAAGCAAAATAAGACAACCCTGCTCATGAGAGCTTACAATCTACAATGAGGTGGGGGAGATACAAAGTACAGGTGTGTATTTACAATGATGTATTTACAATGAAGGTCCAGCCATCTTGAGGGAGTGAAGGATGGATGGAGATAGTGAATGGGCTACACATTCACACTTACACATAAAATGATTTTGATTAGTGAATGTGATAGGCCGCTCTGAACAAATGTGTTTTGAGGGAGTGCCTAAAACTATGCAAATTGTGGATAGTCCTAATTTCTTGGGGTAGAGCATTCCAGAGGATTGGCGCAGCGCGGTAGAAGTCTTGAAGTCGGGAGTGGGAGGTACGGATTAGTGCAGAGGTTAGTCGAAAGTCATTATTTGACTAACACAGAAAGAAAATCTATCAGTATATATTGTAAGGCAGCGCTTACTGAATGTATTGGGGGACTATCACTTGTTTGCCGGATTTAAGGTACGCAGGAACATTTTTCCAGTTAAACAGTCTATACGGTTTATTATGCAAATCATAAACCTCTGCGGGACATGTTATACATCACAGACCTCACATAGTCCATAGCACTATTCTGAATCTTGTTTTGAACAGGGGGTTGGACCAGATGACCCAGGAGGTCCCTTCCAACATTACCATTATATGATTCTATGATACTTCATAGTATACGGCTTTGAATCACGGTCCCTAAACACGCCGGACTTCTCTTTGTCCAGTTACTGTGGGCGACCGCACGCCGAACAGTTCAATAACATCCACGGATCATAACAAGCACCCACAGTCTGTTCCAATGGCAGATACTTGTCTGCCTTTACTATAACCCCTTTGTCTGGAGTTACCTTACAGGAGCTCCTGCTCCCCACACTGACTCCTTGTCTGTCCTGGCTTCTCGGGAAGCTGCCTTACTGGGATCACTGTCTCATCCGATGCCTTGGGACAAGGGCATTCCCGACAGTCCAGACCCTCAGAATGTCTGCAGCTTCCCCAATGCAGTGCCATCACAGACTCTGCAAGTACATGGTCTCACCCTGTGCTATTCAGGAATCCAGTTCACCCGCAGGACCTTCCAACACAGCGACCATCCAGGTCCACGGTCTCACCATGAGCTCTTCAGGAATTCCATCCACTCACAGAACCTTCCAACACAGGGACCTTCCAGGTACACAGCCTCACTATGTGCTTTTCAGGAAGTCCATCCACTCATAGGACCTTCCCAACACACAGGCCTGACGTCTTGCAGGACCTTACAACCTAGACCATGTGACCCAAACTATGGTCACACTATGTAGCTGTAACCACCCCCATAGGTGGGAGGTGTGTGTGGTTAGCCTGTTCCACCCAGCTCTCCTGCTAACCCTGTAAGCCTCCTAGTATAAACAACACAAGGCTCATGGAACTACAGGTCCCAGAGCAACATTTCAGGCGTACAGCGCAGAGGACCTTCTCCGATGTGTTGCAACACATACAGGCCACTTACAACAATGCCGGTCACTGTCTCACAATATATATGTGCAAATAAACACTATATTATGGATGGCAGTAGTAAGGTCAATACAGCGATGTGGCTAAATATAATATCTATGCAATGTTCCATTATTTACTCTGTTCTTAATGTTCTAATTATCTAGCAGCTAAATGACAATGCCTTTATATCTCAGCTTAATGTGTGTCAATCTCAGTACTAGACCTGTCCCTGGTAGTCTCTGTAAGCTCCTCTGATCATGACACTGACCCTCGCTGGAGTCACTGGTATTTCCCACCAGGCCACAAGTCCTAGATATGTGAGTCACTAGATACACAATGTGCTTGTCGCACTGGCCATCTCTGTTTCCTGAATCACAGCCCCAACCTACACCCTATTCTGTACATCTACATTGGAAATAATGGCCCACAGGAAAAGTTGTCTGGTACAGAAGGATCATCTCCTGGACCTGGTACAGATCTGGTCACGGTCTTCAACTTGTGCTGCTTATGGTCTTCTACTTGTGCTGCTTATGGTCTTCTACTTGTGCTAGTGATGGATCTTCATCTGGCCAGGGTCATGGAGCTTCCTCACGGCTTAGGTCTCCTCCAGCAATTGACCACTCTGGGAACCTTCTGTGACGATGGTGGCTGTGAGCCCACCTTGCAGCCAGACAACCTGCCTGGCACCAATACTCCCCTTCTGGGCACTGGCAGGCCTTTTCTAATTAGTCACTGCAACACATGTGTCCCCTGACCGGTGTCTTCTCAATCCTGTTCCTGGGGGAACATAGGTTCCTACTAATGCAATTCTTTGACTTTCACTTTTTTCTCCTTCATCCTTGATCAGAAGGTTGGCTTTAACTCATTTCTGATATCAAGCGTCATAATCCTTCCATGTGCCCTGGGCCAACTGGACCAGGGCCAGATTATTATGTCATTTCTGGTGGTGTGCGAGCGATCATTGCTGGGTGTCAACACATTCTGACAGCTGACACCTGACACTAATGCCAAGAGCAGTAACACACTGCTCCCGGCACTTCAACCCACAACTTGCTACAATCGAATGAGATTGCAGCTTTCCAGGAGCCGGCAGAGGGCAGACAGCCCCTCTGCCTTTGGGGCGGAGAACCCCGCGGTGTTACTCGGGGTCCCGATCATTGCCATGGTGACCTAATGTCGTCATGACGACATCCTCGTCACCAGAGCTAGGAAACTTGCTGATTATGCACAGTGCATGATCACCAATTTTCCCTGTCAGTGCAGAGCTGACACTTTCTACAGCATGGGGATGCTACTGCATCCCTATAATGTAGAAGCGATCAGCCTGCAAAAAATGATATTCCCATAGTGGGACAAAGTAAAAAAGTTAAAAAAGATTGTTTAAATAATTTTAAATATATATATATATATAAATAAGAAGAATAAGTCAAAAGATATAAAATCTCTAAATATTTGAATAAAAAATTATAAACAATGAAAGTGGACATGTTTGGTATTGCCGTGTCTGCAACGACCCAACTTATAAAACTGCTCTACTAGTTAACACCTTTAGTGAACACCATGAAAATAAAAATAAAAAACAGGCAAAAAGCAATGGTTTATCATCATACTGCCGAACAAGAAGTGGAAAAAAACATGATCAAAACGACAGATATAAATAATTCATGATACCGCTTAAATCATCATCTTGTCCTGCAAAAAATAAGCCACCATAAAGCTCCATCAGCAGAAAAATTAAAAGTTATAGCTCTCAGAGTAAAGCAATGCAAAAATAATTATTTGGTCTATAAAATAGTTTTTACTGTGTAAAAGCGCCAAAACATAAAAAAAGATGTAAATGAGGTATTGCTGTAATCGAACTGACTCGAAAAATAAAACTGCCTTAGAAATGTTACCACACAAGGAATGACATAAACCCTCCCCCCCAAAAAAAAATATCCTGAATTGCAGGTTTTTCTTCATTCTGCCTCCCAAAAATCAGAATAGAAAGTGATCAAAAAATATCATGTGCCTGAAAAAGGTACCAATAAAAACGTCAACTCATCCCGCAAAAAATAAGCCCTCACATGACTTTGTGGGACAAAATATGGAAAAATTATAGCTCTCAAAATATGGTAATGAAAAAACAATTTTTTGCAATAAAAAGCATCTTTCAGTGTGTGACAGCAGCCAAACATACAAATCCAATATAAATCTGATGTTGCTGTAATTTCACGGACTCAAAGAAAAAAGTAGCATAATCACTTTTACTGCACAAGAAACGGTGTAAAAAAAATAAATAAAGCCACTTCATCATTTGCTGTTGATTTTTTTTATTCTGCCTCCCAAATATCGCAGTATGGCTTGGCACACATATATCCTGCACTCTGCACTGAGCGCTTACACCAAGATTTCTGTGTAAATCTCTGAAATACGTGATTTACACGGAACCTCTGGTGGAAGATACCCAATAATGAGGCAGATGGAAGCACTGTGGACACCGCCTGACCTGTCTTTTTAGGATTGCATAAAAGTGCAGTCGGTCACAGTTTTGTAGTTTTGTGCACTTCTGAAAAGAAGGATACCACTGAACAGAGGCCAGACAGAGTCCAGAGTAACTCTGCTGCCTCATTATAGTGAATGGATCCCTCACGTCACTCTGAATCACGTCACTCTGAGAATTAGATGGAAACCCCAAAGTAAATTGTCAGTGCAGAGCACCAGATAACTGTGATCCAAAACGTTATGTAAAATGCTCCCAATATAAAAGCTTCAACTCAATCCACAAAAAAAAGCAAGTTCACACACAGGTCTGGCATCTGGTAATGGAAATATAGGGGGCTTCCACATTACTGGTAGTACAAAGGCTCTGGAAAAGTGAAATGGCTCCTCACCCACCAAAAGAAATTCAGCAAATTCTCTACTCTCAAATCCAAATGCTCCCCTCGCTTATGAGCCCCACAATGTGCATATTGCATCTACGTTTGGCATATCTGAAACAATTAGAGCTCACCTAACTTACAGGTGCATGCCTCCAGAAGCACAGGCTTAGAATAACTTACTGGTGACTACAATGTACTTGTCACTGCAGTGTACTGATCACAATACAATAGCTCAAAAACTGGACAGTATATTCCTCCATACAGTATTATGGACACCACATAGTGCACCAAACAGAATAATGAGCCCCATATATTGCTCCATACAGAATAATTGGTCCCATATAATGTACCTTACAGTATATGATGAGCTCCACATAATGCTACAGTATATGATGGTCCCCATATAATGTGCCATACAGTATAGGACGGTCCCCAAAGAGTACAATGAGCCCCACATATTGATCCATACAGTATAATGAGTCACATATAAAGCTCCATACAGTATATGATGGGCCCCATATATTGCTCCATACAGAATGGGCTCCATATAATCCTCCATACAGAATAGGCCCCATATGTGCTCCATATAATGCTCCATACGCTATATGATGCCCCATAAATAAGAGCCCCATATGATGCTCCAGAATATGATGGGCCCCATGGATGATGCTCCATTGTATGATGGACCCGTATACAATGCTCCATATATAATGTGCCCCATATGATGCTCTAGTATATGATGGGCCCCATATGATGCTCCAGTATATGATGGGCCCCATGGATGATGCTCCATTGTATGATGGGCCTATATTATGCTCCATATATAATGGGCCCCATATGATGCTGCAGTATATGATGGGCTCCATGGATGATACTCCAGCATATGATGGGCCTATACACTTTGTGCAGAATTATAAGGCAAATGAGTATTTTGATCACATCATCCTTTTCTTACATGCTGTCTTACTCCAAGCTGTATAGGCTTGAAAGCCAACTGCCAATTATGTAGATCAGGTGATTTGCATCTCTGTAATGAGGAGGGGTGTGGTCTAATGACATCAACACCCTATATAAGGTGTGCTTATTTATTAGGTAACTTCCTTTCCTTTGGAAAAATAGGTCAGAAGAGAGATTTGACGGACTCTGAAAAGTCAAAAATTGTGAGATGTCTTGCAGAGGGATGCAGCAGTCTTGAAATTGCCAAACTTTTGAAGCGTGATCACTGAACAATCAAGCGTTTCATGGCAAATAGCCAATAGGGTCGCAAGAAGCGTGTTGATAAAAAAAGGCTCAAAACAACTGTCCATGAATTGAGGAAAATCAAGCGTGAAGCTGCCAAGATGCCATTTGCCACCAGTTTTGCCATATTTCAGAGCTGCAACATTACTGGAGTATCAAAAAGCACAAGGTGTGCCATACTCAGGGACATCGCCAAGGTAAGGAAGGCTGGAAAACGACAACCTTTGAACAAGAAACATAAGATAAAACATCAAGACTGGGCCAAGAAATATGTTAAGACAGTTTTTTGTAAGGTTTTATGGACTGTTGAAATCAGAGTGACTCTTGATGGGCCAGATGGATGGGCCCAAGGCTGGATCAGTAAAGGCCAGAGAGCTCCGCTCTGACTCAGACGCCAGCAAGGTGGAGGTGGATACTGGTATGGGCTGGTATCATCAAAGATGAACTTGTGGGACCATTTCGGGTTGAGGATGGAGTGAAGCTCAACTCCCAGGCCTACTGCCAGTTTCTGGAAGACACCTTCTTCAACCAGTGGTACAGGAAGAAGTCGGTATTGTTCAAGAAAAACATGATTTTCATGCAGGCCAATGCTCCATCACATGTATCCAAATATTCCACAGCGTGGCTGCCCAGTAAAGGTCTAAAAGAAGAAAAAATAATGACATGGCCCCCTTGTTCACCTGATCTGTTTCCCATAGAAAACCTGTGGTCCCTCATAAAATGTGAGATCTACAGGGAGTCAAAACATTACACCTCTGGGAACAGTGTCAGGGAGGCTGTGGTGGCTGCTGCACGCAATGTTGATCGTAAACAAATCAAGCAACTGACAGAATTTATGGATGGAAGGCTTTTGTGTGTCATCGTAAAGAAAGGTGGCTATGTTGGTCCCTTTTTGCTTTTGGTTTTGAATGTCAGAAATGTTTATTTCTACATTTTGTGTTGTTATATTGGTTTACCTGGTGAAAATAAACAAGTGAGATGGGTATATATTTGTTTTTTATTAAGTTGCCTAATAATTCTGCACAGTAATAGTTACCTGCACAAACAGATATCCTCCTAAGATAGCCAAATCTAAAAAAAACCCACTCCAACTTCCAAAAATATTAAGCTTTGATATTTATGAGTCTTTTTGGTTGATTGAGAACATAGTTGTTGTTCAATAATAAAAAGAATCCTCTCAAATACAACTTGCCTAGTAATAATTATGCAAACAAGTATCAACCTAGAGAGATCATTTCCCTGTTATGGCGATATTTAATTGGGAAAATGGCGGGAGAGGGGAACGGGCACCATGGTCGTTTAGCGCATTCTGGTTATTGCCATAATATGCAAATAAAAGGAAAAAAAAACAGACAATGTGATTTTCTGGATTTTTTTTTCTCAGTTTGTCTCCCATAGTTGAGGTCTACCTATGATGTAAATTACAGACGCCTCTCATCTTTTTAAGTGGTGGAACTTGCACTATTGCTGACTGACTAAATACTTTTTTGCCCCACTGTATAATGAGCCCTATTTCTAATGCTCCAGTGTATAATGGGCCCCGTAAATGCAGCTCCAGTGTCTGATGTCCCCCATTTGGAATGCTCCAGTACATGTTGGTCAAAATGGACGATGCTCCAGTGTGTTATGGGCCCACATTATGCTCCATATATAATGGGCCCCATTTCTAATCATCCAGTGTATAATAGTCCCCATAAATGCTGCTCCAGTGTCTGATGTCCCGCATTTGGAATGCTCCAGTGTATAATGGGCCCCATAGATGCTGCTCCAGTGTCTGATCTGCCCCATTTGGAATCCTCCAGTATATTTTGGTCCCCATGGACGATGCTCCAGTGTATTATGGGCCCAAATTATGCTCCATATATAATGGGCCCCATTTCTAATCATCCAGTGCATAATGGGCCCCGTAAATGCTGCTTCAGTGTGTGATGTCCCCTATTTGGAATGCTCCAGTATATGTTGGTCCCCATGGACAATGCTCCAGTGTCTTATGGGCCCAAATAATGCTCCATATGTAATGGATCCCATTTCTAATGCTCCAGTGTATAATGGGCCCCATAGATGCTGCTCCAGTGTCAGATCTGTCCCATTTGGAATGCTCCAGTATATGTTGGTCCCCATGGACGATGCTCCAGTGCCTTATGGGCCCAAATAATGCTCCATATA